>NW_028263385.1:1425000-2137500 GCF_051168715.1 Poecilia mexicana
CCCAAACAGTCAAATTTTTATCTAGTTTTAATTATTCAGCTTTAAGGATCCCAGGGCCAGCATAGACTTCCACCTTTAGTGTGGTCATTTGGTATAATAAAATAAATTGACTATTATTGTACATGAAACATTTGTGAATTCAATAAACCGTTTGTAATCTGCAGCAGTGCCTCTGTCCATCTTTACAAACTTATCTGAGTGATCTGGTAAAAAGAGGATCTAAAGCTGTACCCAAGGTCACATATATATATATATATATATATATATATATCATTCTCACATTTAGCTTACACAAACCTAACAGACTTAATTTACTTGACTTGTTGCAAAATATTGTTTTTAACTTGCATCGTTTCAAAATGAGCTTCATGGAGCACTGAGGATTAAATATAATTAATATAGTTGATTATTCTTATGTCTTTCATACTTCTGCTAATTGATATGTATTACTGGATTGGACAGCGCCTATTGGTCACTATGTGATTCATTGTGTCCAGAAAACTATTTTATCCCAATGCAGGATGAGCAGAAATCTGTCACAAAAATATTTGTAGCGCCATCATTTATCAGATATATCTATTAAATACGACTTAAAATAAAGGGGAGAAAACTGATGTTTGACAAATTCTCTGATACAAATCTATAAACAATTTTGTTTCTGTTAGTTCTGTCAAGATGCAAGAAGGGGCAAAATTCTCTTATATTGGTCAATCGTTTTATTTTAAATATGCTGTAGGAGCCGTAGTTTGGTTCAGTTTTTGTCGCTTGTTTAACTTTTAGGAATTGCGGCGGCTGCAGTGCATCACAATAAAGCTGATAAACAGGTGAAGAACCAAACACCACTTCTATTCTGCTTTTTCTCGCTCTGTGTGTCGGCTTTACACGGACCCGTCACCATGGTAATCGACAGACAACAGCTCAACGAGCAGATAGAGCAGAGATTACCGATCAGGGGAATCAACACCATTTCCCACACAAAAAGTAGCAAAAACACCAAAACAGAACATTCAGTCTGTTACATTATGCTTTCAGGCTTAATGTCTATATTGTCATTATTAATATATTTTCGCCTGAGCACAGCGGTGGTTGATTACCTGATTTAAACACCTGCTCTACTTATGACTTAGTGGGCGGGTTGTTTAGTGCTAACGGAACCAAAACACACCGAACTGCGCAGCACATGCTAAGGCTATCAAAGTCAATAGAAGGCTAGCAACAGTTAGGTTAGAATAACTGACCCACTGTTCACTTGTTCAATCTTTTCTTTAAGTTAAAACTTTTTCCTCACCTGTTAAATATGAAGCCATTATTATCTAACTCATAGGGTTGAATTAACCGCTAAATATTGCGTCCATTTTTAAGATACTTTGTGTGATTAACATGCCAAACTACAAATGATAAAAAAAAAAAAACTATAAAATACTGTGGTGGCATTTTTAGGTGCACCACCACAGATCCATGCGCTTAATGTCCAGTTTCCCATAACTATTTATTGAATTCATAGTTGCCAGCTGGGGTGGCAACAGGGGTGGCAAGGCTCTCATTTGGGGTGACAACTGCCACCCCAGTAGAGCCGCCCCTGTAACTCCACAATTTCTAAAAGTAATAAAATAAACTAGACAAACTGGAAATAGAGAGGAAAAGACACATGAGGAGAGTATGCACATGTAGCAACATTCAGATAATACAAAGACATGAGTGGAAGGCGGAGACATGACGGAGTGCATCTGTGGCAAGAAGGGAGCAGAGAAAAAAAAGTTTCCACCTTCACTGAGAGCTAGAGAGGTGCGCTAAAGGAAAATTCATCAGGTAATATTTCGTTAAATTAAACATATATAATTATAATAATTATATAAGACATATTGTTATTAATTATATGAGATATATAATCCTTTCGTGACGTTCCACATTTCATACCAGTCGGTGGTGGTAATGCACCAATTCCGTTTTTGGCCAACCGCCAATAACCACCACAGAAGAAGAAGAAGAAAGAAGGAAGGAAAAAGAAGTCAGCATCGCAGCAAAGCCATTATTGAGACTCGAATTTCTGTTTTCTAGGTGGGTTAACTGCACAAGTAATAGATAGGTATCATGTTTATAAGTGTTTCATTGACATCGATTCTATTTTGAGGTATGTATGTGCATTATAAATAATTGTTTACTGCCGCTAGCCAAAATGCTAACTATCGTTACTGTAAACAAGTTGTATGTTATTGTTTAATTTCGGGCATGCGCACAACGCTGGAGAGCAAAAAGACAACTGTTTACCTGCCGCTTCCGCTTCAAAACAATTCCGTTAACGACATTAAACCTAAAGATGTAGGTATCATTAATTTAGTGCAGTTCGCCACAGCAAAACCGTTGAAGAACAGCTCCAAACCACTCGTTTTTTTTCGCTGCTTGTGCTTGCTTCGCTACGCAGACCCGTTGCCATAGAAATGATTTATTTTCATATCAGTAATTTTTTTAATTGCTGATATAAATGGGTGGGAGCTAGCTGAAAGCAGGACACAAAATAGACTTCCTGAAAAGATGAGAGTTTAGGCTTTCTGGCAAATCCTGTTCCGATGTAAAATATGACATTACTGGAGAAGAGATATTTACATTTGCTAATTTGTCTTATAGTTAATGTATTTTATTGATCTAAGCTAATAAGTTCTACCATAAAATATTCCTCTATTATTCAGAGATGTATAAGAACATAGTTCTTCTTTTTAAAGGAGAAAATATATGCTTTTAGAAACATCAGTGAACAGTACCGACTCCATGCAGAGTGGGAAGAGACAATCATTTAAAACGGAAAAGTTTAGGCCTTGACGCGTCTTTTTACATATTTTCCCACGCTGCCATATTTGTATTTTTTATACCAATGATCACTGAGGCCCTGTTTACACAACAATCATCCAACAAAAATTGAAATTTTTTACCATTTCTATTTACATGAATACGTTTTAATTACAGTCTTTGTTTCCACAGCAACAGTACACATCGAAAAGGTGTAATTCCCTTGCTACACCACTAGATGGTGCTAGGTTCTTTGAAACTTGCGTGCATATGTGTAAAACAATTTACTTCTACCTGAAAGCCATTATAATCATAATAATGGCAAGAATAAAGAATTTCTTTGGGCAGACGACGAGGTTTAGCTGTTTCTTGGGGTGACTTTAAATTATAAAACCACCAAATGCCAAGAGTACATTGATTGAGAATCATGCACACTCAAGAAAACACAAGTAGACATAGTACCCAAAGCTAGACTGGTTGCAAGAGGCTTTGAAGAAATTAACATTCAAGAACTTCCTAAGGATTCACCCACTTGTTCCTCTGAATCTCTAAAGATGGTCATAGCTGTTATATGCCAAAATAAATGGAAGCTGAACTCTATGGACATCAAAGCAGCCTTTTTGCAAGGTAAAGATTTAACACGGGATGTGTATCTCCGTCCACCTCAAGAGGCAGAGAGCGAAGGAATCATATGGAAGTTAAATAAATGTGTCTATGGCTTGACAGATGCTTCCTTGTTCTGGTACAACAAGGTGAAAGAAACCATGCAGAAGCTGGGAGGAACTGTGTCAAAAGTTGATCCAGCTGTCTTCTACTGGCAAGATGATTTCTGTAAAGTGACAGGAGTTCTTGCATGCCATGTAAATGACTTTGTATGGGGTGGTTCAGACAGGTTTTCTTCAGCTATTATCCCCCAACTGAAAACTGCTTTTCAAGTTGGAAGAGAAGAACATAACGGCTTCAACTACATTGGAATGGAGGTTCATTCTCTGCAGAATGAAATCAGAGTACAACAGTGTGCATACATTAAAAACCTACAGCCCATTCCTATGGATCCCATCAGAGCACCACAGCGGGAGGCTCCATTAACAGACACAGAAATGGACATGTTAAAATCCAAGATTGGACAGATTCTGTGGGTAGCAAGACAGAGCAGACCTGACATCATGTGTGACATATCTATCTTGGCGTCAAGCACAAAACATGGTACAATTCAAACATTACACTCTGCAAACAAACTGATCAGAAAACTTAAATCTGAGGAAGTTACCCTTAGATTCCAATGCTTAGGAGACAGCAAATACCACAAGCTAGTGGTGTTCAGCGATTCCTCAATGGGAAACCTCTCAGATGGAGGGACACAAGGAGGACATTTTGTCATGCTGATAGGAGAAGATGGAAAATTTTCACCCATATGCTGGCAATCCAGACGGATTAGGAGAGTGGTACGTAGCACGTTAGCTGGAGAGACTTTAGCACTAGCAGATGGGATTGATAGTGCTGTCTTTCTTACTACACTCTATTCAGAGCTCATGGTTGGTGATGGCACGTGCAACATCCTACCCATTACCTGTGTAACGGACAACCATTCCCTCCTTGATGCTGTCAAATCTACAAAATGTGTAACTGAAAAGAGACTGGCTTGAGATCAGCAGCATCAAAGAACTTATGGGTTCTGGGACAATTCAGGAAATCATATGGACACCTACCAAAGACCAACTTGCCAACTGCTTAACAAAAGTGGGGGCGTCTGCCCTTGGACTGCTGAGAGCCCTAAGTGAAGGGAAATGGCAATTTAAAGATTAAAACAAACAAAAAACATTACTGTTCCTTACATAAGTTAAGTTCAAGTAAATGGAGCTAAAATAAGTAAAGTTAGAATGCTACTACCAAGTATTTCTTTAGCCTGTTATGTGTTCTTTAAAGAAAGAGGGGAGATTGTTAAGTTTTAAGTAGCATACTGCGCATGTGTGAGATGTAAGGAGTGTGAGACGGGGCTAGATCTGTAGTTTTTTCATTCTGTTGTGTGAGGAGCGCGGGAGCGCATGTTGTTAACTGTTAATGGCGACCATTAAAGTGTGGATGCTAACGTCAGCAGTGTGATTATTGAGTCAACAGTTAAAGTATCTTCTACAAGAGCAAAGATTGTAAAACATATTATATGCATCAGAGTGTAGATATATTTTATAACCAAGGACAGGAGAGTTGCAGAACTGTTTATGAGACAGAGTGAGAGCTAGCTTCTTGGCATGAAAGGTTTGTTACAGAAGCAGACTTGTTTCCCAAAGCTGTTGGAGTAAGGAAATGAACCACAGAGCAGCGATGGAGATGCTGCATCACACCCTGACCACTTTTAACAAGAGGAAGAAGAACCCGCCTGCTTTCCATGAGCTACAGCTGAGATCGCTTAGGCAGCTGTTGGACATTTTATAATATCTAAATCTTTATTTTTCCTGTAAAGGATGGAGAACAGGGACGACGATGACTATTCTACAGTCAATGTCAACAATACCAAACATCACCTTAGATGTAAGTGACTCTATACGTATTTTAAATTTTATGAGGATTAAAAAGTAACAATACTATCCAGATGCACTTGATACATTTTTATTCCCTCTGTATGAAGTTAGTTTCTTTACATGGGCTGTAACAGGAATTGTTTTTATGTCATATGTAAACCTTGAGCCTTTTTTGCATCATCTTAGAAATCTCTCTGCAAGCCAAGTTTGGTTTTATAGCACATTTCAGCAACAATTAAAAGTTCTTTACATAAAAACATAAAACGGATAATAGCTAGATTTTAGTGGTACAATTGTCAAGTCTTGTCAGGTTTGCTTTACTGTGCGATTCCCCATTTGAAAGGGAAAGTCTCTACAATGAAACGTTTAACTGGATTTCACTTCAATTTAGCTGGTCCATCTTTATTTTTGTATGATGGTCACCATAGTGATTTAGCCTTTCAGCCACATAAGTGAAAAACCTCAAAAGAAACAGAAACACACCTATTGCATTCTCAAATTAAGATAAATGCATTGTGAAATAAACAAATGTCCATGCTTTAAACCAGTTATACTCCAAAATATAAACAGTCAACATTTAGTAGTAAAATTTAACACCAATAAATAAATTAGCATATTTATCAACATTTTGTTAAATATATTTTCATAGTCAAATATTCTGACCAACATTTATTTATTTTTCTTTCTTAGTCTTATATTTTTCACTTTCTACTTTAACCAATAAACATCAAGTGTATCTTTTTAACTTACTAGCTTGACTTCAATAAAATTAAAACTATTAGGTATAACAGTCCATCAGAGTCCATGTACTGCTCCAATTAGTTTCAGCAGTGGTGGAGAAAGTACTCAAAAAATGTAGTTAAGTAAAAGTACAAATACACAGACAAAAATGTACTCAAGTAAAAGTAAAACTACCACATTAACATTTTACTTAAGTAAAAGTAAAAAAGTACTGGTTTTTAAAAATACTTAAGTATTAAAAGTAAAAGTACTTGCTGAATAATACCTAATCGCTAATATCATTAAGTGAACTGATCGCATTTAATTTTAATACATCAGAAATGTGCCATTTTAATGAACAATGCCACAGATAAAGATTATTGTGTTTACTCTGTAACAGTTTAAACTTAGATATGTGATTCTCTGCATCATAATATATAATTTTATAGCAATAAGTGACAGACTGAGAGCTGAACCTGAATAGCCACATAAAGGCAATTACAAAGTCAGCTTTCTATCACCTGGAGAATATTTCCGGGATTAAAGGACTAATTGTCCAACAAGATCTAGAGAAACTAACCATGCATATCTTTAGTCGTTTTGATTACTGCAACAGTGTCTTTACATGTCTGACTAAAAAGTCAATTAAATAGCTGCATCTGATGCTGACATTCTCACTTAAAACCAGGAAGACAGAACACATCTGTAGCTCAGAGAACAGACTTCAGAAGTCTGCTGTTAGTTTATGATTATCTGAACAGCTTTGTACCGCACTACATTAAAACCCATTGTATCAACCTTCCAGACCACTCAGGTCTTCTGGTTCTGCTCTGCATCCCCAGAACCAGAACCAAACATGGTGAAGCAGTTTTCAGCTTCTATGCACCACAAATCTGGAACAAACGTCCAGAAAACTGTAAAACAGCAGAAACACTGAGTCCCTTTAAGACAAGTCTAAACCCCCACCAGTAATCACTGGAACACTGACCAACATATTTGATGTGTTTTGATGATTTTAATGATGGAACTTGACAAAATGTAATATCTGTTACTGGTTACACAATTGGTGACAGCATGATGTGTTTATGATGGTTTCACAATGTAAACCACTTTGAATTTCCTTGTTGCAGAAAATTGCTGTACAAATAAACTTGATTGATTGATCAATAATGACATTGATTCCATTTTTTCTTTCAGATCAAGGAGTTCAATCTGCAACAGTCCGGCGCCCTTTTCTGTTGTTGGCGTGTTTGGGGGTGTTTTGTGTCGTTCTGGTTGGAAAAGTCGTCTACAGTGAGTTTCACTTCGACAGAATACATTTTAAGTAGCTTCCTTTATGTCACGTTTTTACAGATTTAGACGATTTAGAGCAAACTTTCAGGCTCAGTATCACTTTACACATTTAACAAACACTCACGGACCACCAAACTTGGAAATGACCCACAATAATACAATCTGAAATGAAAATGTTAGTGTTTTATTGCTATAACAATAACAGACTTATTATTTTCTCTGTTCATTCTAATGAGACGAGTGGTGTTGTTTTGTAAATGCGACCGGCCACAACAAAACAGTTACCCAGTCTACCTGTTTTGACTAACAGAGCCTGAAAGTGTGGATTCTAAGCTTCCCGATGATGTCAAACTCACAATCAAAGAAATTGTGTTGTGTGTATTAATAACATTTTAGAGATATTTTTAATTTAGAATCATAATAAAAGAAAAATAAGCTTGAATTGCTTTGGCGGAAACAAAAATCTTCATCTGCACCATTAAGTCTAAAAATGTTCCACTAATTTTTATCAATTGTATTTATTTACTGGTTAAGTCTGAGGAGTTTCTGCACTTTGCCCTCTGAGTTCGGTGTAGTCTCTGCCTTAAGTGGAGGAGCTTAAGGATCATGATGGAAAATAAACCCAATTATTGTCAAGCCTTCCAACAAAGAAGTCACAACACATGCATAAAATAGTATAATCAACAATAATATTATATAAAAATGTTGCACAATGGCAGCATTGTTGCCTTGCAGTTCGAATCTCAGCCTGGGGTCTTTTTGCATGGAGTTTGCATGTTCTCCCTGTGTTTTCTCCGGCTTCCTTCTACAGTCCCAAAACCACGACTCTTAGGTAGAGATGTGCCGATCAGGTTTTTTCCTGCCGATTCCGATCATGGCCGAACACCGATACCGATCACATAATTATTATTATTTTTAATCATAAGCACTACCGGTTACATTATGTAGAAAAAGGAACCATGAATTCACCTTAATTTAGACAAAAACTTGTTTTTAATAACTTTTTCCAAGAAAAAAAAACAAAATAAAACAGGCATTGTGCAAATTGTACTGCTATCGGTAATACTATCTTTAACCCTCTTTACGCCGAAGTTTCAAGTGTCTGCCTAAATAAACCTTCCTTATTTTAATTGTAAGTAGTTCTTTAAATGTCCTGTGAGATGATATACTTACCCATGTATCGATAACAACTGGAACTTTCAATATTCAGCAAGTTATTTTTGCAATATGCCATCTATTAAAGAGTGCCCCCGGATTAATTACGCTCTCTGCAGCTGTGAAGTTACCGTATTAATCCAATACTTGCTGGAAAGTGCAACGTCTCCCCTTTCAGAAACCGTTGGAATTTTTCAGATAGCGCTACGTGTGGCGGAATTACGGTACTGCAAATTTGGATGTGTCGCCGGCAACACGTTCCCGCGCAGAAGGGTTAACAGACTGAAAGCATATGAAGGCTCTGAAGAGGCTAAATAATGCAAAGAGCCAAAATAAAACCTCTCAACATTGCCAAAAAATTCAAGCATAAAACTTAACATTCAAAGGCAAATACAGGTACAATAAACAATCCTGAGTTACTAAATGAAAACTTCCTGATAGCATGGCGGCTAGCTGATTATTGCTAGTTCTGAGTGGCTGTTTCTGACTGAGCGGAGTGATTATGCAGAACAGGGAGGAGATCAATTATTTTCTCAGAGATTATCTGTCTCATGTTAGAACAGATCCGATGAAACAATGACAAAATCAATCATCAAACTGCGGCCTGTCATCGTTTCATCGGATCTGCGACCGTATGTCTTGGACACTTGGGTGAAGAGAGGTGCGGAGCTGTCCACTGACCACTACCTGGTCGTGAGTTGGCTCCGGTGGTGGGGGAGGAAGCCGGTAGGCCTGTCACAATAACAAATTTTGCTGAGCGATTGTCTAAAAAATTATTCCGATAAACGATATTGACTAATAATGCATGCGATTTCCTGCCATAGATAGATAGATACACTTTATTTTCAAAAGAACACATAATACTGTAACTGATAAACTAAATAAACAAAACAATCAAAAACAAAAATAAAATTGATTCTCAGTCTCCATTAACAAAAAACTTACTTAAATAAAAACTAAACAACATAAAGCCAAAGTGGAAATAAATACTGCATTCAACCAAAAGAGTGCAGATCATAAAGTCTGTATACTATATTGGCCTTCAGTAATCACTAGATTTAAATAGAGAAGATGGGCACATCCTGATGCAATAGTTCACACTACACGATTTTTTGCCCCCATTTTGCCCTTATGACAATCTTAGAACGTTGGGCGTTCCAAGATTCTCGCTGGTGATTTCGTAACCGATCATCCTGCAGTGTGTGGTGTGTTACGGTGGATCGTCGTGGCCGCTCCGATCTAAATCAGGGGCTTTCCCCAACTGGGAGCTTAACGCTGAATGTGACAGGTAGCCAATCAGAAAGCGCGGATTCTCCTGCTTTCTGAGGGGAAATAACAAGGGGAATCCCAAACAACTGACACGGCGCAACCCGAAGTCCAGCGGACATCGGAGATGATATGTGGAAACATTAATGTTTATTCAACATTTCCTGCAAAGAATATAGAAATGACAAAGGGAGGAGTCGGAGCCAAATTGCTACAGCAGTTGATAAATCCAGTAAGTTTTCAGCTGTTCTTCGTTAACGTGACATAAATAGGTTATAATGATTTTCATTCAGTCAGAACTTTACGCTGACTCTAGCCACATGCATCACAGGTAGATTCTAGTAAAGCAGTCATTAATGCCTGGTTTTAAAATGAGTTAACTGGACTTGTAGCCATTATTTTGTGCCCAGGTGGCTGGACACCACATGGCATTATCGAACCCGATCGAACCGTTATACCCAGGATTTCTGTCAGCTAATGTGTCTCTCAGATTTGAAAATGGACCGACAATCGGTTGACAACTCGTGTAGTGTGCGCTGGACATTACATCAAGGAAATGAGAGAGAGCACCGGAGCTGAGCCTTTTTTATTCAGTGTCATCAACAGAAAGAAAAAAAGGTAGGAAGAGACGATAAAGCCGATAATTAAAATGAGGCCGATAGGTTTAATTTATCGTGCGATTAATTGATATATCGTTTATCGCGACAGGCCTAGAAGCCAGTCAGACCTGGCAGGCCCAAACATATAGTGAAGGTCTGCTGGGAACGTCTGGCGGAGTCCCCTGTGAGATGGAGCTTTAACTCCCATCTCCGGCAGAACTTCGAACACGTCCTGGGGAAGTGGGGGACATTGAGTCTGAATGGACCCTGTTCCGTGCCTCCATTGCCGAGGCGGCTTATCGGAGCTGTGGCCGCAAGGTTGTTGGTGCCCATCGCGGCGGCAACCCTCGAACCCGTTGGTGGACACCTTCGGTGAGGGATGCTGTCAAGCTGAAGAAGGAGTCCTATCGGGCCTTTTTGGCTTGTGGGACTCCAGAAGCAGCTGATGGGTACCGGCGGGCGAAGCGGCATGCGGCTCAGGTGGTCGCGGAAGCAAAAACTCGGGCGTGGGAGGAGTTTGGAGAGGCCATGGAGAAAGACTTCCGCACGGCTTCGAGGCGATTCTGGTCCACCATCCGGCGTCTCAGGAGGAGGAAGCACTGCAGCACCACCACTGTTTATAGTGGGGATGGTGTGCTGCTGACCTCAACTCGGGACGTTGTGGGCAGGTGGGCGGAATACTTCGAAGACCTCCTCAATCCCACCAACATGCCTTCTGTTGAGGAAGCTGAGCCTGGGGACTCTGTGTTGGGCTCTCCAATCTCTGGGGACGAGGTCGCCGAGGTGGTCAAAAAGCTCCTCGGTGGCAGGGCCCCGGGGGTGGATGAGATCCTTAAGGCTCTGGATGTTGTAGGGTTGTGTTGACTCACGTGAATCGCATGGACATGGGGGCAGTTCCTCTGGATTGGCAGACTGGGGTGGTGGTCCCCCTGTTTGAAGAGAATAAGCACAACCATAGTAGCGGATGGATCAAATATATCCCTTTTTCTTTTTCCATCGTGATGTTATTTGGAGTCGGGGAGTACACCTCCTAGAAAATGGAACGCTATAACCAGGTAACGCCACCAGAGGGCCCTTCGCAACCACTGAGTTGCACTGGTTTTCCCTCAAAATCGCTCATTAATAAGACCAGTGGAAAGGGAGTCCTTAATGGACGTGTGTTAACTTGATTGGCAAAGCTAAAATGTTTGGGTTGTTTACGGTCATTCTTTGTTTGAGTAACTTAGGGATTTCACTTATTTTACTTGTTATGAATATTCAATGATATACAACCCATGACTTCATTATCACCACTAAGAATCACAACCTATAATGTAAAAGTAGTTCTTAACCCAATAAAAAGGGACAGAATATTAGAAAAAAATGAAAAAAGAAAAGGCAGAGGTAATATTCCTCCAGGAAACACATCTCTCAGAGGTAGAGAATAGTAAACTTAAAAGATTGGGCTTTAATCAGGTATTTAGTGTATCACATGAATCAGGTCATAGAAGGGGGGTGGCAACCTTAATATCCCACAGGGTCACATTTGAGGTGATCCATAAATATAAAGACAAAGATGGTAGATATAATATAGTTGTGGGTAGGCTTGAGGGACAAGAAATTACCTTTGTCAATGTGCATGTACTGCCAGGTACATTTTATAAACATATCTTCCATATGATGATATCAGGGCCGTGCAGAGACCACTAAAGGGGCAGGTGCTCAAAAGAAAGGGCACATCTAACCGCATTCTGGGACAGAATATTAACTAAGCCTCTCAGCTTTCAGAGTTTAATAAACAATGATAAATTAAAAAAAAATCTGCTTAAAATCACAACAAAAGATTTATGATGTGTGCAAATAAAAGTTTGTTTGACAAATAACTTTTTTAAGTTCACAAGATAAAAATTAGTTAATTTAAAAAAGTTTTTTAAACAAAATGTTTGTTTTAAAAAAAAAAAGAAATCATTACAGTTTCAAAAGTTTTGATTACAGTTTTATTGTATTTAACTTCATACTCTGTGAACCAGACCCTAAACTTACTTAAAGTCTGGGTTGAGTTTTTTCCCCTTCATTAATGACATACATTATATCTATCATGGTAATTCAAGGTGTGTTATTTTTAATTCTAAATGAATATCCTTGTTGGACTTTAATTTAAGTGTTACTCTCCTTCAAGAAACATTTACCTAACGCCATAATAAATGCAATGTACATTATGCAGCAAAGGAAATTAGAAGATCCGACATAAATCCATTATGGAGATGACAGGTTTTGGACGGGCGATGTTCCCCTATTGCATAAGCAATACTGGAGAATGACTGATATCATTAACGATACAGGGAAGAAACATTTCAGTTATCTAGCTTTGCTAGCAAAGTCGTTAGCTAGCAGCTAGCTAATAGCACAACAGCCTAATGTCTGTATGATAAAAATACTGAATCGATAGATAAGAACAGTTTTTCCTCACCTGGCTGTCTCCTCCCCTCAGTAGTTCTTCAGAGAAAAGCAGACAGAGGCCTGTCAGTGTCTGTTGTATTTCATTACCTCTCTGCTTAAACCGCTGAAGCAAAAACAAGACTTCAATGTTTTCTGTCATCTGACAAATACCAAGTCTACTCCACTTTATTCACCTAAAACATTTTAATTCACCAAAAACTGTTCTGTAATCTGGAACGTTCGCTACGTTGAGCTCCAGGTGGCCGCCTTATCTCACTGCGCGAGAGGCAACTGCGTCACAGGCAAAAGGTCAAAGGTAACAAGGTGACCAGCTTATTATGCTGTACAAAAACCCCCAACAAAAAACAAATAATTTTATTACATGTTATTATGTATCCGAAGAGGGCTTAGGGAATAATAATAATAAAAAAAAATTGACCAAAAGGGCACTTGGGGACAAGGAGCAAAAGGGGCAGGTCCTCAAGCCCCCCCAGGTCTCCTCCTCTGCACGTGCCTGGATCAGCCTGTGTCCAGAATGAGTGAGGAGGCACGTGTGATCCGTGCTGAGGTAAACTTCATCAAGCCGCGGCAGCACGTGAGGCAATGACCATAGCCGCCAGCGGTGTTATTGGTGCGCGCTGCCAGCTTTAAATGCATGAACTATAAACCTATTTATTATAAACCTATCCTTTAGGAATAAATCTGCGCCTCCAGTGCAGCACTCGGAGCAACAGATGCTTGCAATCCAGCCTTTAAAAAAAATTAAGCAATTTTTTATTTTTATTTTTATTAGTATTAAAAGAGGAGCTGCATGGCGGACTGCCAGGTTCATAATACACCAGGGGAAACCCTGGTGTGTGCATGATTGATGGTCCCATCTGTGTTGCCTTGTGATTAACTGGTGACCTGTGCAGGACGTACCCTACATCTCTCCGATTTACCACTGGAGACCTTACAAGTACAAGTGTGTTTAATGAGTGGTATAAAGAATGGATGTTAAATTATGAAATTTAACATCCATTTATCCACTGTCTATACCTGGTTGTCAGTACATAACTGTAATTATAGAATGCATTAACAGTAAAACCTTCAACGTATGTCGTTTGCAGTAACTATTGTATTTGTGACACTTCAGTCAGAAGAATCACGTCTTGTATAGATCCAAAAAAGCACTTTTGTAATGTATAAAACATGTTTTTTTACATTTTTAAATGAATCACATGTGATTCATGAGCACATAAAGATGGCGGCAAGTGCGGCGGTGCGTACTGGGGGTTCTCAAACAAAATCTGAGATTCTTATAAATAAAACAGCAGATGGGACAGTGATCATAGAGGATGAGATTTTAAACTTTATTGTCATTAAAATGAGGACTCTGTCACAAGATGAGATTGTTTTGCTGGTCTCAGGCAACTTCTCGTCTGAATGGATTGAAGAGTCCAAGCGTTTGTTGTTTGAATTTTACACAACGACAGTGCGCTGCATCAGGCATAAAGGCCCTCAAAAGGACACTAATAACATTAAAGACTGCCTGAAGGTGCTTAATGAATGTGGAGAGAACATTCCCAGGTTTGTCTCTCATTACCGTGACTTGGCTTTATTTGCTAAAAGCAACAGTTGACGTCAGCCACGTGTTTGAAATCACAAGATAATTCAGAGATGTTTGTTTGGTGTGTTTCACAGGCTAGCTGGGCAGTAATGATAGTCGCTATCAGCTCTATTTTTGTCTCACCCGAGCTGTTTGACAACCTGCCAACCCACATCGGTGTCTGCATGTCTGGGCAGTACATGAACTGCAGGGCACCATGCCAGATAGCAAAGTCTTTCTGATTGGTTGACGCTCCACATCCAGCGGCAAAATTTCAGATTTTCCAACTCTGACGTTGGACGTGCTTCTCACGCCTGAAATGGTTCAAACACGGAGCATTAGGAGTGCGAAATGCACCACAACGCACGCTAACATAGGCTTTGAATGTAAACTAGATGCCCCTGATGCTCAACTCGCATTTGGTGTGAACTCAGCATAAGAATACTGTCTGAAATCCTGAAAGGGTCTGAGAAATGGAAAATGTTAATGAAGATAGTTTGAATGACTTTGACTAACTTGTGTGTTTTTACAGTGACTGTGATGACAACCAAGCAGCATGAAAATATCAACAGCCTTACAACTGAAAAAAGTCACCTGGTTCAGCAACAAAAGGTGATAGAGAGCCAGATCAAGGAGCTGATCCGAGAGAAAGAGTTGACCCAATTCAAAGAAGGAATTGACCAAGAAAAAGCAGATCTGATCCAAGACTTAAATCAGCTGCGCCGAGACTTATTGGAGGTAAACCGAGACAGAGAGAAGCTGAAACAAGACAGAGAGGTGTTGAGACAAGATGCAGAGGAGCTGAAACGAGACAGAGAAAAGCTTACTGAAGACAGAAAGAAGCTAAACCAAGACAGAGAAAAGGTTAATCAAGACAAAGAGGAGGTGATCCGAGACAGAGAGGAGCTGAGGCAAAAAAGGGAGGAGCTGAATCAAAAGAGAAGAGAGTTTAACAAAGACAAAGAGGAACTGAGAAAAAAGAAAGAGGAGGTGATTCAGAAGACAGAGAAGCTGAACAAAGAGAAAGAGGAGCTGACCAAAGAGAAACAGAAAATTAGTGAAGAAGAAAAGAAGGTGAACAAGGAGAGAGAGGAGCTGGAAAAAGAGCAAGTAGAGCTGAGAAAAGAGCAAGAGGAGCTGAGAAAAGAGCAAGAGGAGCTGGGAAAATGGCAAGAGGATTTGGAAAAAGAAAAGGATCTGAGAAATAGGACAAAGGAGCTCAATAGGGAGAAAAAGCAGCTGAATAAAGAAAAAGAGGAGTTGAACAAAGATGAAGATGAGCTTCTCAAAGAAAAAGAACATCTGAGGAAAGAAAAAGAACGACTCAGGAAAGACACAGAGGAGCTTCGCAAAGAGACAGAGGAGCTTAGCAAAGAGACAGAGGAGCTGAGCAAAGAGACAGAGGAGCTGAACAAAGAGATTGAGGAGCTGAGCAAAGAGAAAGATGAGTTCAGCAAAGAGGTAGAGAAGATGAGGACAAAGCAAGAGGAGCTGAAAAAAGACAAAGAGAAGCTGAGCAAAGAGGAAGATGAGCTGACTAAAGAGAAAGAGGAGCTGAGGAAAAATCAAGAGAAGCTCAGCAAAATGAAAGAGGAGCTGACCAAAGAGAAAGAAGAGCTCAACAAAGAAAAAGAGGAGCTGCCCAAAGAGAACGAAGAGCTGGACAAAAAGAAAGCGGACATGGCCAAAGAAAAACTGGAACTGATCAAAAAAAGAGAGGACCTGATCAAAAAAAGAGAGGAGCTGGACAAAGAGAAAAAGAAGCTGGTCGAAGAGAAAGAGGAGCTGAAAAAAATAAAACGGGAGGCAGAGAAACGATGCATTGAGAGAGATGCCCTAAGGAAAGCCTACCATTTCATCTTGGATCATAGAACCTTTCCAGTTGAAGGATTCTGTCCTGAACATAGTAATTATATTTCTAGATTACCTTTGAAACTCTTGATTACTCACTTTAGTTTTGAAATATTCCAGGGTTTCCCCCAGAAAACTTGCTAAGCCCGGTGGTCGGGGCGTTGAGTCGGTCCACCGGCAGTCCACCGTGTTTTGCATTCAAAGATGTTAAGTTGACAGGAAATGTAAAAGTATTACTGAGTAATTATATGATACGGGAAAAGATCTCGAGTGAAATGTTATGTAAACCCACAACTAGTCTAAAAACAACAAATTTGCACTTCTGTTTAATCCAAATTAAGTCAGCAGCTCCATCAGACCGCCAAGAGCTTCAAGGGCCCCATAAATGCTAATAATTTAAAACAGACCACAGATACATAAATGTAACGCTTGTTTATTGAGATGATCAATGCTGTTAAATTTTATTCAATTGTTTAGGCATACATAAATTAAATTATTTTAAATTGTTTAACATTTAAATACAAGATTTTAAGGAGCTGGCAAGTTTACTTTGTAAAACTTCAAAGAACAATATTCATAGTTAGATTGTTTTGTTACCATAGCAACAATCTGATGCTGTCAGTTTAATCTTTGAATTTACAAATCCAATTTAGTAAACTGCGATTATAACTTATTGCTTTTTAAGCTGGCCAATTAAACTACTCCCTTCTCCCATATTTAACTAACTCTAACACAGAAGCTGTTAGAGGTGCGGATGTTTTTAGCAACAAAAGGGGCCCCTAAATCAAATTCAGCTCAAGGCCTCATACAGCCTTGGACCGGCCCTGCATGATGAGGTAATCCACTGCACTACGCAGAAATGCACAACAAATGGGAGATTTAATTCAATGCGGCTAATGTGGCTTTAGTAGCTCTTCCGTTTCGTGTCTGTTGAGTTTTTAATGAGGGTAACAGAAACTATTCTGGTTGATCGACTTTATGAACGAGTTTCTCAGATCTCCGCATGCATTATCTCTAAGTAGACGACGCATTTGATATGGTTTGATGCATGGTGTAACCGGAAAAATAATACTAAAAATAATAATAAAATAATATAAAATCAGCGTGATGCGTGACTCCGAGGAGAGCGTTAAAGCTCCTCACCGGGCTGAACCTGCATGATGAGGTTAGCGCTGCTCGTTATCCACAAACTCTCCGGCCAACAGGGACCACAGACATGAACTCTACAGGGAAGACAGACACAGAGCCACACGCTGGGCAGCGTGTTGAGATGTAAACGCCGCATATAATTGTTCGTTCACAAAGATAAATCATTCTCACCGCTCCACAACGCGCCTCTGAATTTGCTACAACTTATTCCTGCTGTTCACATAGAGCTGCCCAACCAGAGCTACGCAGCGGGTTTTAAACTCTTACGGAGTTCTCCAAAGGATCATAATTCCTTACAGTAAGTTTATGTAAATATCCATACAGGTCAGCCTGTGTCCAGTTTGAGTATTATAAACCTGTCCTTAAGAATAAATCTGCTCTGCTAGTGAAATGCTAAGAGCAAAAGAGACGCTTTCAGCTCGGCTTTAAAAAAAGACACACAAAAAAAAACGATCTTTTTTTTTTTTTTTTCCTAGAAACGTAAACAAGCAACGCTTAGCCTGGCGGTGGGGCTAGTAAAGCATGGTGGGCCGTCAGGCTTATAATACACTGAGGGAAACCCTGTATTCTGTTATAAACAGTTTTTCAAGACATAGCTGACCATTATTATCACAGGTAGAGTGCTGAAGGTCACTTTCTGACCACAAACTGAGCCAGTAAAATGAAGTCATTAGCAACAGGTTTACAGCCAAGTTTTTGTTTCAGAGAATATTGTTTTTGTTTTTCAGTGAACCCTGTGGTATGCCACTTCTGACTAGAATATCGTAATTTAATCACCTTCCAGTATTGATCTGCACTCTACCTTTAAAAGCTTTGCTTGAGTAATTTTGATGATTGAAATGTTAAATAAGTCCACATGGATTTCTTCTAGAAATTATTTTTTTTTTCTTTTTGAGATTATTTTACCAAAGTTTCACTTTATTCTGCTCTTTCCCCTTGTCTAGTGAAACCAAAGTGTCGGGATTGCCTGCCAGGCTGGATTGTCTATAACAAACACTGTTACTACTTTTATGAACTCGATTCTGTAGGGAAGGAGTGGATCAAGAGTCGAATGTACTGTCGGAAAAAGAGTTCAGACTTGGTTGTGATAAATGATCTGAAGGAGCAGGTAAAACAAAATGCCACCTCTACTTTTAAAATGTATAGCTAATCCGGAAGTTTCTGGATGATTGATAGCTTAACAAAACTTAACCACACGCACTAATTGAGTCAGCACCTCCTAATTACAAATTTTTAAAAGAGAATAGAAAACGTTGGTTTCATATTGTAACCTCAGATTCTATGAGTATTGGTGCTGGTGGGTTTATCCCTCGCACGCAGTGCAGCACTGAAAAAAGCTTAGTCTTCGCCCACCTACTGGATGGGCTTCACCCCGGTCTGTATAAATAACGGTCAGACCAGACAAACGGCTCCCTAACAGCCTTTTTCTTCAGCTATTCAGGAACCAGTGAGGCCCACAGCTTAAAGGGCTGCGCCTATACTCAAAAAATCTTGCATTACAATACGTAACCAAAGTTCTATTTCGTATAGGCTTCGTCTTTAAGGCTATCACTAGTTGGTTAACGAAGGGCACGCGAAGCAGGATGTAGTCTATGCCTCACTGGGGCCATCCAGACCACCACCATGAATCATCTGCTCGCATCTAACAAAAACAGTCTCAGCCTAGAGTGCGTAATTACCTCTCATACAGCAGAAGACCAGAGAGGAGAATAGGCTCTGGTCAGAAAGGTTGAGACAAACAGACCTGCTGCTGTGAACAGGAACAACAAACGTTACAAATTGTAACACTGTAATGATGAACAGAACAGGTAACTTATCATACAGCAGATTGGACAACCATGTTGTTCTCAAATGCTTAAATAAACAAAGAACTCCCCAGGAAAAAAACAGAATAACAAATCATGACAGAAAAACATCATCATGTCACCCTGTGTTACATGCAAGGGTGAGACAATATTAACATGTAACAAAAATAAGTATTCTGTCAGGAGTCTAGGAACAGAATGGGTGATAAAGAACGTGGAAACGTCACACATGTAAAACCGAATAAATGAGCATGGAGAAGATCAGGAAGCTGCCGTGCAAATGTCCTCCACAGAGCTGTGGAGGATGAAATCCTTCTGGTGGAGTGAGCTCTCAGATTCTCTGGAGGACCCAATCCAGAAGAAGTGTAAGCCTGTGAGATGGCCTCACACAACCAGTGAGAAAGATGCTGGGCAGACAGAGGACACCCCACTGCGTTATCTCTGTAATGCATGAACAGACACTGAGAGCGATGCAGTGCAGACATGCACACCACATAAGAGATCGCGCGCACGGGGCAGAGAAGATGAGAAGCAGCTTCTGTCTCAGATTTATGAGGAGGGTAAAAACCCTCTGAAGATGTCTTCCTCGATCTGAATGAGCTTGTGATGCTTTGAGGAGTCAAAGCAGGGTGAGCTGCCGTCGGCTCGTATTCTGAGACGAGGAGCAACAGAGAGAGCGGATAAATCGCTCGCTCTATTTCCAGACTTAAGGGCCAACAGCAGAACAGTTTTAAAAGGCAGGAACTTAAGAAGAGCCTGAACTAAAGGCTGGAATGGACCTTCAATCAGAGCGCGCAGGACCAGGGTCAAATCCCACGAAGGAGCAAGTGGGCGTAACACAGGTCTGTGTCTGTGTACACCTCTCAGAAACAGCTTCATCAACATGCTGTTGAAGACCGTTCTGTCACCAAAACCCTCATGGCAAGAGGAAATAGCTGTAGCATGTTTTAATGGTGCTGAAAGCTAAATTTCTGTCCATCAGCTGCTGCAGTAATAACAGCACGCAGCCGAAAGGACATGAAATGGGCTTCACGCCCTCTCCCGCACACCAGCGTTGAAAGGTTGACCACTTTGATGCATGAACGCTGTGGTAGAAGCGGCTCGTGCGCACTGAATGGTCAGCTCCAACAGCTGGGGAGACCGAGCCTCTCAGTGCTCCCGTTCAGCCGCCAGACCCAAAGACGCTGGCCTACTTCTGGGTGGCTCCTGATCGCTCCCCTTTCCTGGAGGAGCGCATCCTCTCTCCATGGCAGCTTCCACAGTCGACCTGACACCAGCTGCTGGAGACTGGGAAACCACGCCGCGTTCTTGCAGCATGATTACCGACAGCTGTTCCTCCCGAACTCGGTCCAGGAGCTGTGGAATCAATGGAACTGGGGGAAACGTATAAAGGAGCATTTTTGGCCATGGGCTGTGAGTGAAGGCGTCCTCCCCTAGTGGTGGGTCCTCCCGTGGGCTCAGTGAGAACCACAGCTGGCACTGCACATTTTCCCATGTGGCAAACAGGTCCACTGCCGCTCTGCTGAATCTGCTCCATATTTGAGCGAATAGCTCGGGATGGAGAGTCCAGTCCCTGTCGTGCCCATGGACATTATATCCGGTCCCCTGTTCAAGACACCGGGGATGTACACCGCTCTGATCGAGAGGAGGTTTACGTGTGCCCAGCACAGCAGCTGTCTGGCGATGTTTAATAGCTGAACGGAGTGCAGCGGAATTTATGTAAGCAGCTCCCACTGTGTTGTCTGTGTGGATCAGAACATGCTGACCCTGCAGCAGAGGAGCAAAGTGCTGAGCTACCTTCAGCACTGTGAGGCGCTCCAGCATGTTTATGTGAATAGACATGTGGTCTGGCCACTGTGCCACAGAGAGCAACTATGTCATTCTGAAATCCATCTGACATGAAGTAGGCTACAACAAACCAAGAGAACAACAGAAACATCAGGCTACTGGTCACTAATGATGAACAACACAAAATCAAATCATTTCAGAACCACAGAGAGCATTCGGATCATGTTGACACTTTATCAATTTCAACTCGGAGCCTGGAGCAGCTGAAGCTAGTGTAGAGTAGTTGAATCTGCGTTGTGTCTTGTGGAAATAACAGCCAGACAACAGCTGAGCTGAAGGCACTTTTAATGCTCCTGCATTCAAATAGCAGAAAATAGTAGTCAAAACAGTTTTTTTCTCATCACAGTGCTCCACAGCGCCTTCTCCCACAGAATCCGAACAGAAAGAGCAGCGCGTGTGCAACTTGTGCAAAATAACACATTTACCTTACAAAATGAAAATGACTGCAACAATAATTAATAACTAAGCCCAAGCATGAGCATAATAATCTTAAACAGTACACAAATAACAAAAAACATAATTAGACAAAATATTCCCGCTAAAAATAATGAAATATCACATACCTGCATTCAAATAGCAGAAAATAGTAGTCAAAACAGGCTTTTTCTCATCACAGTGCTCCACAGCACCTGTTTAACTATGAACAATACTATTTTCAGCACATGGATGTACCATTTTCATTAGCAATGTTTCATGTAGTATAAGAGCAGCTAAATATCTGCTAACACAGATCTAGCACTGTTTAACAAAGTTCAAGTGCCTCAAAGCACATTATTTTACAAGAAAAGTAATCAAACTATTACTTATATTCAAAATACACTTATTGAACACAGAAAACAAAACTTCATACCTTCTCCCACGGAATCCGAACAGAAAGAGCGCGATGGAGAGGGTGGGAAAACTTTTCACGGACTATAGTGGTACGATCCATTAATTTTTCTTCTTAAACCCCAAACTGACACTCATAACAACAATATATGAACTCAGTTTAACAGTAGAGATAACAATTCACATTTTCATTCACAACACACCAAGTTTAAATAAAAATAGTAATTTTGAAACAGGATGTTACCCGCTATTTTGCAATGGATTTGCCGTCCTTTCAAAATAAAAGCTGCCAGTGCTCAGATGAGTTCCTACCTGAATAGCTTCGCACTTGACAATCTAGTGTAATAACATCACACTGCTACACTAGGTTTATTGTTGACACGTTAAAACGAGCACACAGCAGCGCATTGAAGCTGGTACGCAGAGGCACATGCGCAGTGCGTCGCAGCAGCTCGGGCACCTCTGGATCTTTGTAAGTTGGCGCAGATCGCGCGCGCCGCCATTCACATAAAATTGATGATCTGGAAGATACTTTTTCAGGCGGCCCCAATGTGAACCTTAACTATAAACGACATACTGCTGTCTTTGTTCAAAAACGCGCTCAACCCGAACTGTTAAAAGCGTTACTATAACTCAGCCTTCAGTCCCTGACATCACCGCTGTACCACCGACAGAGAGAAAAGGGAATGGAGGCTATGCGGCTGGGCTAATAAAATTTACAATCAGTCTACAGTTAACTCACACATTGTAAAAAAAAATCAGAGTTGCTACCTGTAACTAGTCCGGCTCTTTAGCTGGGCTGCCAACAAAAAAGTTTGGTTCATCTCCAAGACAAAATATGTGTCCAGTTTTTGGCTTTTCCTTGCTCTCTTTTTTCCCCATTCTTTTCACTTTGCCGCTCCATGGAGCTCCACTCAAGTTAATTTAGTCCGTAAAAATACTCAGGCTAGTTTGCCATCTGTTGTCAAGTGATGACGTTGGTGGACGGCTGGTGACAGGTTTTACCCAGAATACACTTGGAGACAATAAGGATGATCCATTTGTAATTTTGTATGTCATAAAGTTTAAATGTAAATAAAGCAGTCATGTAGCACAACATTTTATTCAATATTTTACACCCACTTTGTCACTAAAATCAGTCGGTCTTGTAAAGTTTTTCGTAACCATGAGTCAACAATGACTGGGTCAGCCTACTATATGAACTACTGGGGCATCGCTCTATGTAATTTTACATACACCATACTCGATAGGAGAGGGCCCACCTTCTCCAGCTCTAATCAGACATATAAAGGCTTGGATCCCTGAAGTCATATTCTGCCTCTCATCCGGCCCCCCAAGGCCCTGGCCGGGGGCCACCAGCCCCCCATAGCTCTGCCCCACTGAAGGAGGAACAGCGATCAAACACTTCTTCTGGCACACAGGACCTATGCGCAGGCAAGTGAACCATCTCTGGAGGCGTCTCATGTGCAACAAATCCAGTGGGACCACCACGTAATCCGCTGACATCATTCCCAGCAACTGCAAGACTGACAGAACAGTCAGTCATATGAGGCCTGACACAGTGGAGCTGCACTGACAGAGCGGCGACTCTGGGCTGTGTCAGTCGGGCTCTCATCATTGCCGAGTTCAACTGCACTCCCAGATAAATGATCATCTGGGATGGAAAAACTGAACTGTTTCCCCCCAAGGCTCAGCAGATGTGTTGCCAGCTTCTGAGACTGCATTGTTGCTTCCTCTCTGGGCCAAGCCAGTAAAAGCAGGTCGTCCAGATAAAAGAAGACTCTCATCCCTGCTTTCCCTGCTTGTGCATTGGCTGCAGCGCTGTTTCCACATATTTGGAAAACATGCGTGAGGCGAGAGAGTAACCAAATGGCAGACGGTTGTAGGCCCCTGGAAGGAGAAATGCAGACACTTCCAGTGTTTAAGGATGATGAAAATGTGGAAATATGCGTCTTTTAAATCTATGGAGGTGCACCAATTGCCCTGGTAAACATTTTCCAACACCTGTCTGATTTCCAGCATGAAGAATTGCCTCTCCATCATCGAACTGTTGAACAGATACAGATCGAGAACAGGTCTCACTCCTCCCGTTTTTTTTGAAAACCAGTAAACAGCGAGAATAAAAAGCCCGCGTTTTTCTCTCCTTGAGGAACTGTGGAAATGACACATTTCTCCATCAGTTCCTGCAGCTCTAACCTAAGAACGGTGTTCTGCTCCAGAGATGATAGGACTGTCTCCACGATCCCCTTGAACGGTGGAGGCCTGCCTCCAAACTGCAGCATGTAACCCCTGCTGATCAGCCGATCCATCCACATGTCCAGGGAACATGCTTCCCACAACTCAGAATGACGCCTGCCTGGACGCCTGCCTGAAAGTAGGCGTCCATATATATCAGGCACTGTGATGTGCATGAACTCCAGCCATGTCAGAGTCCCTACCACTGTCCTCTACCTCGGAGAGTCTCCGGGGGGGACCCATGGGGTTTTGGACAGAAAGGGCTGCCTGTTGGCCTCCATGCGGCCTGACATGACCGGGTTCATGTCAGGGCTCACTTAAGCCCCTTTTGCACTGCACAGCCAGACCCGGACCGACCCGGGCAGGCCTGGCTTCAAAGCAGGGCTGATCATTTTTGCATTAGCACTTCCAGCCTGGTACCACTCAGCTCACTGAAACCCCAAGAGCTGCGGTTCCAATCGGGCCGGCCAGACCGAGCTTAGCCATTGATTGTATTGGCTGCGGAGTGGGACCAAGACCCAGATCTCTGGGTCAGATGAACGACTGTCATTTTTAACATGTGGTGTAAAAAAAATTGCCATCATTTAAAATCTTACCCATACGTTTTTAAACGTTTAGTAATGACAGTATATTCAATTGTATTTTATTTTCTTTTGGTTAAAATCATTTTAAACAAGTTGAATGAACGATCCATGTTATGTCACCAAATTAAACAGATAAAAATGCAACTTTTTCCCCACAGTGAAAGAAAAAAGAAAAACTACACTGACTCTGGTCCCACTATAGCAGGGGTGGGCAATCCTGGTCCTGGAGGGCCGGTGTCCTGCAAGTCTTAGACGTCTCCCTGGTCCAACACACTTGAATCCAACAGCTGAATCACCTCCTAAGTGCAGTCAAGTTCTTCAGAGTCCTGCTAATGACCTCATTATTTGACTCAGGTGTGTAGAGACACATCTAAAAGTAGCAGGAGACTAGCCCTCCAGGCCTGGAGTTGCCCACCCCTGCACTATAGTTTGGATATAAATGATAAAATTTAATGTTTTCACCTAAATTATGAGCTATTTATCTGCGGTATCTTGAATGAATACCTCAACTTCCTGGTCTGCATCAGTTGTAATCATAAGGGTTTTGAAGTTGATCTGAATGATGACTCTCCAACTCTGTGCTACACTGGGATTACAATAGCCTCTTCTGCTAAATAATTTTAATGCTAAATGTAAAACACACTTATCCAATTGAAGTCGGTAAGGCTGTAAACGAGGGGATTGTTGCATCTGACGTCGCTAAAGCAGGGAAATCCCACAAACCGCAGTGGTATTTCAGCTGGCCGCGAGCCAAGTTCAGAGACCACACTCGGATGAGATTTTATTTTCCCGTTAAATGTAAAGCTGTGGTAAATGTTTCCCTCAGCGCAGGGCCGTGCAGAGACCACTAAAGGGACAGGTGCTCAAAAAAAGGGCACATCTAACCGCATTCTGGGACAGAATATTAACAAAGCCACACATCTTTCAGAGTTTAATAAAAGATGATAAATTACAAAATTCTGAGATATGCAATCAAAACTTTTTAAGAAATTTAAATCGCACATTTTTGTCTCGAAGTGAAACAATTACTTGCAAAACAAACTTATTTGTGCATGTCATAAATATTGCCTTGCTATTCTAAGTTTTTGTTTGTGACTCAAAGTTTTGCTGGTGATTCTCACATGACGGCATGGGCAGGGCCTAAAATCACAACAAAAGATTTGTGATGGGTGCAAAGAAGTTTGTTTGACAAAACTTTTTAAGTTCACAAGATAAAAATTAGTTAATTTAAGAAAAAGTTTTTTTTAAACAAAACTTTTTTTTTTTTTTAAAAAAGAAATCATTACAGTTTCAAAAGTTTTGATTACAGTTTTATTGTATTTAACTTCATACTCTGTGAACCAGACCCTAAATTTACTTAAAGTCTGGATTGAGTTTTTTCCCCTTCATTAATGACTTTTATTACATACATTATATCTATCATGGTAATTCAGGGTGAGTTATTTTTTTAATTTTAAATGAATATCCTTGTTGGACTTTTATGTAAGTGCTATTCTCCTTCAAGAAACATTTACCTAACGCCAGAATAAATGCAATGTACATTATGCAGCAAAGGAAATTAGAAGATCCGACATAAATAAATTATGGAGATGATCGGTTTTGGACGGGCGATGTTCCCCCATTGCATAAGACATACTGAAGAATGACTGATATTAACGATACAGGGAAGAAACCGATACTCTGTGCTGAAGCAGAAACGATACTTCAACGTTTTCCGTTATCTGACCAGTAGCAAGTCTGCTCCACTTTATTCACCAAAAATGTTTTTAATTCACCATAAACTGATCTGTAATCTGGAACGTTCAGCTCCAGTTAGCCGCCTTATCTCACTGCGTGAGAGGCAACTGCGTCATACGTCACGGGCAAAAGGTCAAAGGTAACAAGGTGACCGGAGGGCTTATTATACAAAAAAAAATAAAAAAAATAATTGTAGTACATGTTATGTGTCAGAAGAGGGCATAGGAAATAATAATAAAAAAAATAAAAAAATGTTATCAAAAGGGCACTTGGGGCAAGGAGCAAAAGTGGCAGGTGCTCAAGCCCCCCTAACCCCCTCTGCACATGCCTGCCTCAGCGCATACAGAAGGAGCTGGACGGGAGACCCTAGAAGGAAACTGTTCTGCGGTCGCTGGAGAGATCGCCTCGGTAGCTTCAGCAAGAATTCGATTTACGTGACGTATCCTGCTCAATGCAAAACGACCAGGGCTATAGGACCAATTGGACCGGGTCGAACGGAGCCGGTCTGGTCCAGGCCGGACCCTGCAGTGCAAAAAGGGCTTTAGTAAAACAGCTACTATCACAAAACATTATTTTACAGATGACACAGCAGAAACCTTAATCAGTTATACTTCTCCATCTTGTCTTTGTGCTGTAGCCATGAAGATGTGTTAGTAGATGACTAACATCTACTATCACAATGAAATATCATTGATTTCATTGTGATAGGGCTTGGCAATATGAGGAAACTCTAATATCCCAGAATGTATATTACGATACACAATAAATATATCATAATATTTTTAAACAATCTGCAATGTTATTTTAACCATTCATGTAAAATGTTACTGGGGTACTCTTTTCAAATGGACCATTAATGTCCATAATTTATTTTTAAATTTGCATACAAAATCAGAATAAATGTAAATATTTTATTGTAATCATCAGTTGCACAAAGATATTTTTCACTAATGAAATTACTACCACTGCCTCTTTCTGTGGTCAACACTAGACCTTTAAGAAACAAGATCACAGCAGCAAAACAAAAAGAATCACCACGCAAGAATCTACAAAGAAACATAAAACGGCTTGTAATGAAGACAATCATATAAAAATTCTCCTCTCACCCTCCGTGGGTGGTCTCTTTCATCCTCTGAGCTCGGGTCCTCTACCAGAGGCCTGGGAGCTTGAGGGTTCTGCGCAGTATCTTGGCTGTGCCTAGAACTGCACATTTCTGGACTGAGATGTCTGATGTTGTTCCTGGGATCTGTTTGAGCCACTGCTCCAGTTTGGGGGTGACTGCCCCGAGGGCCCCGATGACCACAGGCACCACTGTGGTCTTCACCTTCCAGGCCTTCTCCAGTTCCTCTCTGAGGCCCTGGTATTTCTCCAGTTTCTCATGCTCCTTTTTCCTGATGTTGTGGTCACTTGGTATTGCTACATCCACCACAACAGCTTTCCTCTGTTCTTTGTCCACCACCACAATGTCCGGTTGGTTCGCCATTACCATCTTGTCTGTCTGGATCTGGAAGTCCCACAGGATCTTAGCTCGGTCATTCTCCACCACCTTTGGGGGTGTCCCCCACTTTGACCTCGGGGCTTCCAGTCCATATTCGGCACAGATGTTCCTGTACACTATGCCCGCCACTTGGTTATGTCGTTCCATGTACGCTTTCCCGGCCAGCATCTTGCACCCTGCTGTTATGTGCTGGACTGTCTCAGAGGCCTCCTTGCACAACCTACACCTTGGGTCTTGTCTGGTGTGGTAGATCTGAGCCTCTATTGCTCTGGTGTTTGGGCCTGTTCCTGGGCGGCCAGGATGAGGGCCTCTGTGCTCTCCTTGAGTCCAGCTTTTTCCAGCCATTGGTAAGATTTCCTGATATCAGCCACTTCAGTTATTTGTCGGTGGTACATCCCATGCAGGGGCTTGTCCTCCCATGATGGTACCTCTAGCACCTCGTCCTCTGTTCCCCATTGTCTGAGACATTCGCTGAGCACATCATCCATTGAGGCTTTGTCCTTGATGTATTTATGGATCTTGGATGTTTCATCCTGGACAGTGGCTCTCACACTCACTAGTCCTCTGCCTCCTTCCTTACGGCTCGTGTACAGTCTAGGGCTGTTGTAAACGAATATTTTAGTAATCGAGTAATCTATCGATTATTCTTACGATTAATCGAGTAATCGGATAAAAAAAAATTCTAAAATGAAATATTGGTAAATCTGGCATAATACCGGTGTTACTATCAGATATCAATATCAGTCCAATTTTTCATATTTGAGCATCCCTAACAGTTGCTTTTTTGTAGTTTAGAAAACTAACCTGTAACAATAATAGCTCACTTTCTAAGTTAACCAGAAGAAAAGTTATAGAAAAATCTGAAATTATATTGAATTTAATAACAAAGAGGCAGGCTCACAAATATGCTTATAAAAAATGTCTACAATCCAGCTTTTAGTTTATGTATTCATCTTCAGTGAGTTTAATAGATTAATTAAACTCACCTTGCCACCTAACCTGTCACGCTTTGGGTTTGAAAATACGGGAAATGCCGCCTGGAGTGGGAGGAGAGGGCGAATGAACGAACATGGGGTGGAGGGGAGGAAATAGACCAGCGGACTGACGAACCGTTAGACCGGGGGACGAACACGGGGGGAAGCAATACGGGATATTTACGACACCTTCACTGGTCACACTCAGAAACTCATCTACCAGCCATGTGCGATGCGCTCCGCCACCCGTTTCTTCAGACCGGGATATGAAATTTATTGTGCGGTTCGTCGGTAAAGCTACATTTACACGGTAAGCATCAGCTACTCAGCCGCCCGCCCTGTTCAGGCTATCCGCTCACCTCAGCGCTCTTCCCGCCGTTCGCTTTCAACCAGCAGCCCCGGAGGAGAAATGCTGCCGTACTCCAGGCATCCCCCAGTCATTTTAAGGATGCTTATTGGTTCCCCAAAAACGATAAAAAGTCGGGCATTATCATCAATCAATAAAATCCCCACGGGCCAATCTTGAAGATTGGACTTTATGCCGCTGAGACTTAGCTTTTGTCAACAACTCAGAGGCAGAAGTGAGAGCTCCGCGCAACGCAAATGAAGTCCCGGCCGGAACACGGTGCGCTAACTAATAAAACATAAATTAATGAAGCTTCGAGGCAGGTAAATTTTCCTCGAGGAATTTTAGTAATCGAGGTACTCGAATCATTCGAGGAATCGTTTCAGCCCTAGTACAGTCTCAGGGTCCTGGACTTGGGGTGGAACCCTCCATGCATGGTTAGTAGCTTCCGAGTCTTAACATCCGTGGCCTTCATCTCTTCCATTGGCCAGCTAATTATTCCGGCAGGGTATCCGATTACTGATAAGGCATAGCTGTTTATTGCACGGATCTTGTTCTTGCAATTGAGCTGGCTTCTCAGGACTTGCCTTATTCGTTGGAGGTACTTGTAACTGTGCTCTATGTCTGCTATTGTTCCTTCTGGGAGTGAGACCCCTTCTGTGCGGACGACCTTCGGATGGTCTCTTTGTGACCATCCGGCCACACTTTTCTAGTCCAAATGACATCCCAATGTTAGTGCTGTAGATCCTGGTGGTGTGGATCAGTGAGTCGATGTCTCGCTCGCTCTTGGCATACGCTCTTGGGTCATAGGTTTTCTTGTAATCAATCCAAGCGGTGCACAGGTTGGTGTGTCAGGATTTGCAGTCTCGGCTGACTGTGTGGTCTACAAGGAGTTGGTGTTTGGCTCCTCTGCTATTTATGCCAATGCCCTTCTGTGCTGTGCTCATGTATTTATCCATGTGTCCGCTTATCTTAGCTGCTATGATGCCTGATATGAGCTTCCATGTTATAGAGAGACGGGTTATTGGCCGATAGTTGGATGGGACTGAACCCTTTGAGGGATCCTTCTTGATCAGGATTGTGTGCCCTTCAGTTAACCATTCAGGGTGAGTCCCATTTTGTAGCAGCTGGTTCAGTTGAGCTGCCAGTCGCTCATGGAGGGCAGTGAGTTTCTTTCGCCAGTAGGCCTGGATCATGTCAGGCCCTGGTGCTGTCCAGTTTTTCATACCCGAGACTCTTTCTTGGACATTTGCCACAGTGATGGTTACCGGGGCTTGTTCAGGGAGGTTGCTGTGGTCCTCTCGTAGAGAGGTTAGCCACTGTGCATTGCTGTTGTGGGACGCCTCCCTTTCCCATATGCCTTTCCAGTAATGTTCAGTCTCCAGCCTTGGTGGGTCTGCTCTGTTGTTAGTACCCTGCCATTGAGAGTACACTTTAGCTGGTTGGGTGGAGAAGAGCCGGTTAATCCTCCTGGATTCATTCTCTCTTGTGTATTTCTCTAGGTGGCTGGCCAAGGCTTGGAGTCTTTGTTTGGCAGTTTCGAGTGCTTCAGGTATGGGTATCTGGCTGTACTTCTTGGGTACTGATCTTTTCATTGCACCCCTTAGGAGCTCTGACAGCTGGCTCACTTCCCTCCTTGTTATCTTGATCTTAGCCTCTAACCGTCTTTTCCATGGTGGATATTGGGTCTCATGGTTGCTCTTATAGCCAAGCATATCAAGGATCACTGATGCTGAGTTGTATATCAGCTCATTGGTTTCTGTTATGGTGTTGGTAGGGATCGTATATATATATATAAAAAAAAAAAAAAATTCCCCTCTCACCCTCCGTGGGTGGTCTCTTTCATCCTCTGAGCTCGGGTCCTCTACCAGAGGCCTGGGAGCTTGAGGGTTCTGCGCAGTATCTTGGCTGTGCCTAGAACTGCACATTTCTGGACTGAGATGTCTGATGTTGTTCCTGGGATCTGTTTGAGCCACTGCTCCAGTTTGGGGGTGACTGCCCCGAGGGCCCCGATGACCACAGGCACCACTGTGGTCTTCACCTTCCAGGCCTTCTCCAGTTCCTCTCTGAGGCCCTGGTATTTCTCCAGTTTCTCATGCTCCTTTTTCCTGATGTTGTGGTCACTTGGTATTGCTACATCCACCACAACGGCTTTCCTCTGTTCTTTATCCACCACCACAATGTCCGGTTGGTTCGACATTACCATCTTGTCTGTCTGGATCTGGAAGTCCCACAGGATCTTAGCTCGGTCATTCTCCACCACCTTTGGGGGTGTCCCCCATTTTGACCTCGGGGCTTCCAGTCCATATTCTGCACAGATGTTCCTGTACACTATGCCCGCCACTTGGTTATGTCGTTCCATGTACGCTTTCCCTGCCAGCATCTTGCACCCTGCTGTTATGTGCTGGACTGTCTCAGAGGCCTCCTTGCACAACCTACACCTTGGGTCTTGTCTGGTGTGGTAGATCTGAGCTTCTATTGCTCTGGTGTTTAGGGCCTGTTCCTGGGCGGCCAGGATGAGGGCCTCCGTGCTGTCCTTGAGTCCAGCTTTCTCCAGCCATTGGTAGGATTTCCTGATATCAGCCACTTCAGTTATTTGTCGGTGGTACATCCCATGTAGGGGCTTGTCTTCCCATGATGGTTCCTCCAGCACCTCGTCCTCTGTTCCCCATTGCCTGAGACATTCGCTGAGCACATCGTCCGTTGAGGCTTTGTCCTTGATGTATTTATGGATCTTAGATGTTTCATCTTGGACAGTGGCTCTCACACTCACTAGTCCTCTGCCTCCTTCCTTACGGCTCGTGTACAGTCTCAGGGTGCTGGATTTGGGGTGGAACCCTCCATGCATGGTTAGTAGCTTCCGAGTCTTAACATCCGTGGCCTTTATCTCTTCCATTGGCCAGCTAATTATTCCGGCAGGGTATCTGATTACTGGTAAGGCATAGCTGTTTATTGCACGGATCTTGTTCTTGCCATTGAGCTGGCTTCTCAGGACTTGCCTTATTCGTTGGAGGTATTTGGCTGTGGCTCCTTTCCTTGTGACCTCATCGAGGTTGCCATTTGCTTGTGGTATTCCCAGGTACTTGTAGCTGTGCTCTATGTCTGCTATCGTTCCCTCTGGGAGTGAGACCCCTTCTGTGCGGACGACCTTCCCTCTCTTTGTAACCATCCGGCCACACTTCTCTAGTCCGAATGACATCCCAATGTCAGTGCTGTAGATCCTGGTGGTGTGGATCAGTGAGTCGATGTCTCGCTCGCTCTTGGCGTACAGCTTGATGTCATCCATGTAGAGGAGGTGACTGATTGTGGCCCCATTCTTAAGTCGGTATCCGTAGCCAGTCTTGTTGATGATTTGGCTGAGGGGGTTCAGGCCTATGCAGAACAGCAGTGGGGACAGAGCATCTCCTTGGTATATGCCACATTTGATGGACACTTGTGCAAGCGGTTTGCAGTTGGCTTCAAGGGTGGTTTTCCACAGCCCCATCGAGTTTGCAATGAAGGCTCTTAGGGTCCTATTGATGTTGTACATCTCTAAGCATTCAATGATCCAGGTGTGTGGCATTGAGTCATAGGCTTTCTTGTAATCAATCCAAGCGGTGCACAGGTTGGTGTGTCGGGTTTTGCAGTCTCGGGCGACTGTGTGGTCTACAAGGAGTTGGTGTTTGGCTCCTCTACTATTTATGCCGATGCCCTTCTGTGCCGTGCTCATGTATTTATCCATGTGTCCGCTTATCTTAGCCGCTATGATGCCTGACATGAGCTTCCATGTTGTAGAGAGACAGGTTATTGGCCGATAGTTGGATGGGACTGAACCCTTTGAGGGATCCTTCTGGATCAGGATTGTGCGCCCTTCAGTTAACCATTCAGGGTGAGTCCCATTCTGTAGCAGCTGGTTCAGTTGAGCTGCCAGTCGCTCATGGAGGGCAGTGAGTTTCTTTAGCCCATGGATCATGGGCTTGTTCAGGGAGGTTGCTGTGGTCCTCTCGTAGAGAGGTTAGCCTGTTGTGGGATTGTTCTCAATGCTGCATTCACATCTTCAATGAGACTTTCTGATGGTACTTCACTCAGCCGTTGTAATTGGCGTCGGGGTTGCCTGGTGTTCATTCGGGCCACGATTCTCTCTCTCAGGTCAGTTGCTGTCTCGTTCAGCTTTGATAGTTCGTTCATTACTGGGGCTGCATACCCAGTCTCGGGGTGGGGAGTAGTTAACTCCCCCCTGACCTTACCTTTGGGCTCCTCCCTTATGCCGTAGCATTTGTGTTGTACCTCGTCAATCTCAAGTTGTGATAGCAGTTGCCGTTTGCGGATGTTGGAGCACTGAGCTACTAGTTGTTTGGCAGTCATTGTAGACTGTGGGTGTCGTAGTAACCATTCCACCCTCAGTCTTTGCATGTAACCCCTCTGACTAGGGTTACTTGAGTAGTAGCATTCCAACAGATCCATGTTTTCGTCTCTCGCCCATTTCCGTCTTGTTCCAGTAGCCCATTTTTCATCAAGGTGCTCTGGTTCCCCAGCACCTGACGCAGACCTTGTTTGGCCGGGCGACGTCTGAGCCGGCATGTCATGCTTATCAGTGTCTCTCATTGTATGAGGTAGGCTATATAGCTCCAAGGGTCTTGCCTAGGGACCCACACTGCATAGCTCAATTGCACTGTTGTAACTTGCCCCAACCTGGATTCGAACCCCGGTCTCCCAGGTGGTAGACTGGTGTCTTATCCACTGAGCTATACAGTCAGCATATATATATATATATATATATATATATATATATATATATATATATATATATATATATACATATATAATGGTGGTAATGGCGAACCAACTGGACATTGTGGTGGTGGATAAAGAACAGAGGAAAGCCGTTGTGGTGGATGTAGCAACAATACCAAGTGACCACAACATCAGGAAAAAGGAGAAACTGGAGAAATACCAGGGCCTCAGAGAGGAACTGGAAAAGACCTGGAAGGTGAAGACCACAGTGGTGCCTGTGGTCATCGGGGCCCTCGGGGCAGTCACCCACAAACTGGAGCAGTGGCTCAAACAGATCCCAGGAACAACATCAGACATCTCAGTCCAGAAATGTGCAGTTCTAGGCACAGCCAAGATACTGTGCAGAACCCTCAAGCTCCCAGGCCTCTGGTAGAGGACCCGAGCTCAGAGGATGAAAGGGACCACCCGCGGAGGGTGAGAAGGGAATTTTTTTTATATATATATATATATATATATATATATATATATACATACATATATACAGTCAGTCATGGCCAAAAGTTTTGAGAATGATTCAAATGTTAATATTTACAAAGTCTACTGCTTCAGTTTTTATAATCGCAATTTGCATATACTCCAGAATGTTATAAAGAGTGATCAGCTCAACAGCAATTAATTGCAAAGTCAATATTTGCCTAGAAAATGAACTTTATCCCCCAAAACACATTTCAACTTCATTGCAGCCCTGCCTTAAAAGGACCAGCTAACATCGTTTCAGTGATTGCTTCATTAACACAGGTGTGGGTGTTGATGAGGACAGGGCTGGAGATCAATCTGCATGATTAAGTAACAATGACACCACTGGACACTAAAAAGAGGCTGGTGCTTGGCATCATTGTTTCCCTTTTGTGAACCATAGTTATCTCTAAAGAAACATGTGCAGTCATCATTGCACTGCACAAAAATGGCCTAACAGGGAAGAGCAGCTAGAAAGATTGCACCTCAGTCAACAATCTGTCACATCATCAAGAACTTCAAGGAGAGAGGTTCCATTTTTGCCAAAAAGGCTCCAGGCCGCCCATGAAAGACCAGCAAGCGCCAGGACCATCTCTTAAAAGTGTTTAAGCTGCGGGATCGGGATACCAGCAGTGCAGAACTTGCTCAGGAATGGCAGCAGGCAGGTGTGAGTGCATCTGGATGCAGTGTGAGGCGGAGACTCTTGGAGCAAGGCCTGTTCTCTAGGAGGGCAGCAAAGAAGCCACTTCTCTCCAGGAAAAACATCAGGGACAGACTGATATTCTGCAAAAGGTGCAGGGAGTGGACTGCTGAGGACTGGGGTAAAGTCATTTTCTCTGATGAAAGCCCTTTCCGATTGTTTGGGACATCTGGAAAACAGCTTGTTCAGAGAAGACGAGGTGAGCGCTACCACCAGTCTTGTCTCATGCCAACTGTAAAGCATCTTAAAACCATTCATGTGTGGGGTTGCTTCTCAGCCAAGGGAGTCGGCTCTCTCACAGTCTGGCCTAAAAACGCAGCCATGAATAAAGAATGGTACCAGAATGTCCTCCGAGAGCAACTTCTCCCAACCGTCCAAGAGCAGTTTGGTGATGAACAATGCCTTTTCCAGCATGATGGAGCACCTTGCCATAAAGCAAAGGTGATAACTAACTGGAAACTGGAAACTCCCCAGATCTTAATCCCATTGAAAACTTGTGGTCAATCATCAAGAGACGGGTGGACAAACAAAAACCTGGGAATTCTGACAAAATTGAGTGTGCAAGAATGGTCTGCTATCAGTCAGGATTTGGTCCAGAAAATTGAGAGCATGCCAGGGAGAATTACAGAGGTCAACACTGCAAATATTGACTTGCTGCATTAACTCATTCTAACTGTCAATAAAAGCTTTTGTTACTCATGATTGCAATTGTATTTCTGTATGTGATGAAAACATCTGACATACACAAATTAAAACCAGAGGGCAGCAGATAATGTGAAAATATATTTGTGTCATTCTCAAAACTTTTGGCCATGACTGTACATATATATAAAAAATATATGGTACTACTTTGTGTCAAATTTTAATTAATCGAGTTTGATGGATTAAAATGCCACGCCCAAATCAAAATCGATGTTATCGCACACAAACATCTGTTTATTTACGTCATAAAATGCTTATCGCACACAAACACCTGTTAAATCTGCGTCATAAAATGCTTATCGTATAAAACGACCGTTAAATATGCGTCATAAAATGCTTATTGTATAAAAACATATGTTTTGATTTAAATTAATTTCTTATCAATAATAAAACAGGCAGCATTCTGGAATATTCTCTCTCTCTTGCGTCATATAAAATTAAGTTCTTATCAAAATAATACAGGCAGCATTCTGGAACATTCTCTCTTTCATCATATCAAATTAAGTTGATATCAATGTAAAACAGACAATGTTCTGGAATATTCTCTCTCTCTTGCATCATATAATTTCTTATCAATAATAAAACAGACAGCATTCTGGAACATTCTCTTTTGCATAATATAAATTAAGTTGATATCAATGTAAAGCAGGCAGCATTCTGGAACATTCTCTTTTATATCAAATGGTTAATAAGGGGTCAGGCCCTCTTTGTGACTTTTGACCCAGTTATACCAATGCAGCTCCTCCTCACACAGATAGACTCCACCCCCAACTGCTTTTATCTTCCTGCTCCTGGCAGATTACCCAGCCCACTTTTATGAATCAGCCAATAGAGATAAAGGGGTGGGATTTCTGTTTTTTCTGCTTTAAATAATTTTTCGGAGGCCCTGTCATTCTACTTGTTGCATTTGTTAGAGTAAGATCCACTTTGATCTCACAGAAAAACAAAAAAAAAATGGTTCGCATTAAAAGAGAAAAGCCTCAAAAGAGAAGACATCAGGAAACCAATCGACTACCATGTGGCTCATCTGCAGATGGACAAACCATCAGGAGACCGTGCTTTATCACTAATGCTTCATCCTCTACACTCCTGGATAGAAATCTGATCCTACCTCCATCAGCATTCGAGTCCTCAATTCAGCATGAGATTCCCACCTTCCAGGACTCCAAGCATCATCCTCCGCCTGATTCCTCTGGATCACCCCCTGCGTCTTCTGAAACTCCTTCATCCGGCGTGGGGAAAAAACAACACCGCACAGTGTTACCCAGTGGGACATCGCTTCTTTGTGAGACACCAGTCTCTGTTTATGAGAACCCAGACCGCACATTGGGTGCGCCACGCAAGGCTACCTTTTTTCTGTGCCGAGTGCAGAATCCATCATGCCATGTCCTGCAACAGGAGTGGCCATTGAAACCTTATGGAATGTCTGGAAAATGGGGATACCTTTTTCGTTATGAAACCGGAGAACTCTCTGTGTACCAGCTCGAGGAAGAAAAAGAACAACTAACAGCCTCATCAGTGACATGCAATCTGACCTACAACGACTGGGCAGTGTAAAGGTTGGCAGTTCCTCGCAAGAGAAAATCAACCCCACAACCAGAGGATTATAAAGAAAGACAAGAAGAAGAAGAAGAAGAAGGAAAAGAAAAAGGTGAGGAAGGAGAAATTAAAGATTCCCCTCCACCTTTCAAGCAAGCTAAACTGCAGCCCTTTCCCTCTGATCCTGAACTTGCTAAAGGTAAGATTATCTTTAGCGCTGTCTGGGAAAGCAAAACTACTCCGTCTGGGCACTGGTTTTTACGCGCCAGCATCAGTGAGATGAACTCGGACACTACCTGTGACCTGTTTGTGCTGGAAACTTTCAATTCAGACACAGGAATATTCAGGACCATGCTGGCTGTCCCGTTTCAGGTATGGTCAGATAAAATCTGGCAAGTTGGAGATCTGAACTTGTTTCGAAGTTCCCGCACTTGGATGGATATTTTAACTGTCAAGAAAAGATTGAGATTTTTAGCTCCGCCTCCAGAGCCAACCTCCTCTGAGGACCCGCCCCCTCACCACTCTATATAATGAGAGGATTTCAGAGGGGGAGGCCTGCCACAGACCATCTTCTGCTCATCAGGGGAGCTGGACTTCTCTTCCATTTGAAAAACCAGTCATTCTTAAAGACTTTCAGAGTAGTGTATGACAAGCACAGACTCTTGGCTGATGGAAAAACCCTCCCTTTTGGATACTAAAAGGCAAAGAGAGAGAGTGACACAGAAAATAAAATAAAATGTCTCAAATGATGGGTTTTCAAGAGGTGAAAAACTTTGATCCAAAATTGCAGTGCCCTTTTTCATGTCTCATTACCGGGCCCAGCGGTTCTGGGAAAACAAACTTTGTATTCAATATTCTTGAAAATTGTTTGTCTACTATGAGTGAAAAACCAGAAAATGTTGTGTACTTTTTTGCCTCTATGCAGCCTTTGTATATGCAGCTGATAAAAACAAATAAAAATTTAAAACTCATACAAGGTCTTCCAGATGATTTTATAAATGACAGTACCCTCTTTCCTCCAGAGGCCTCCTCTCACTTAGTTATAATTGACGACTTGATTTTTGAGGCTGCAGAACATCCAGATGTAGTAAAAGTTTTTACACAGTACCGGCATCATAAAAGAATCAGTGCATTTTTCTTGACCCAGAACCTTTTCCTTAAAGGAAAACATACCAGAACAATTAGTTTGAATTGTACCTACTTTGTTCTATTCAAAAATCCGAGGGATAAATTGCAAATCAGTATTTTAGCTCACCAAATGTTTCCCAGTAAAAAATCTTACTTCCTGGAGAGCTTTCGAGACGCCACCAGCGTTCCGTACGGATATATAATTGTTGATTTCACACCAGACTGCCCAGATGAGTACAGGTTACGCACCGGACTACTTCCAGGGCAGTTAACCACTATTTATTTGCCACAAAAGAAGAAGAAAAGCTACTGATGCTTTTGCAATGTCTGCACGTATAAAACGCAATGCCCATTTTCTTAAGGCTCTCTCTCAATCCAGCCCTAAACAAAGAAAGGATTTTCTGAAAACCTGCTCTGCAGACTTTATTCAAACCCTGTGTGAAGTCGCGTTAAATGTTCTTAAAGGCAACATTCACCTTTCCACTTCACATTTCAACGCCTTGAAGAAACAAAAAAAGTATATCAGAATTTTAGCGGATAAAAAGGTTGGGATCAAAAGAAAAAGAAAAATTCTGAGCTCTCAGAGTGGAGGATTCCTTCCATTAATTGCTGCGGTTGTTCCCATTCTTGGTGAAATTTTGTCTGGCATAATTAGAAAATAAAACATGGCACAAAAAATGTACTTGATCTCTCCTGACCAACTCAATCAACATCTGAGTCAATCAAAAAACACTACAATAAGAGACAATGCAGAATGGAACCTGGATCAAGAAATGAGGCTGATTTTAGAACATCCCACTATGTCCTCTTATGAAAAGATTAAAAAATATGATGCACTTTTACAGCGCTATTTGACTTTAATGAAACAAGGCCAGGCCGAAGAAGAACGGGTCACGTTTTCACTCCGAAAGCAGGCCACAGATGAGTCAGCAGAAACACAGCAAGGAGAGACTCTGCAGCAGCAGCAGCAGCAACCTGAGGCCTCAGAACCGTTGGCTGCAAGTCAAGATAAGGTGTCAGAGCTATTGATAGCCATGCCTAAACAAACACACAGGAATGCAGAGTATATATTAACAAAACTGAGTCAAAACAGTGACGGATGGACACCAAAAGGTGAATTGATCTATAAAGATCAACCCATACGTGGCTCACACATCTTAGACTTAGTGAAACATCTCTTGCTTCCATTTAAAAAACAAAGCCTAGCCACACCACCTATGGGTTGGACAAGTTTTCTAGATTCTTTAAGGGAAATAAATATTCCCTCATCTTTTGTGAAAAACCCACATGCTCGTGAGCAGTACAAGAAACTACAAATACACGGGGAGACTTCTGCTTCTGAAAAGAGTCCACTTTCTGGACCTTTCAAGAAGGAAAATAGAGATTATATTTTGTCTCCCAGCTGGACAGCAACTGACGGTGATGATGGAATCGAAGGCAAGCCAATAAGGAAAATAAGACATCCTCCAAAATGGATCAAATTTTCCCAATAGCAAAAGAACAAAAAAAATGACATGACATGTATTGTGATTGTTCAATAAAATGTTTTATTGATCAAACATTTTTCTTTGTTTTGGTCATTCTTATAAACAAAAAAATCATTGTTCTTTTTTAATTATTTTTTAAATAGGGGGGAAAACAAACATTTATTTTTTAATTCCACACATTTCTTTAAACATCTGCAAAGAACAAGCTGAGTGAGTGAAAAAACACAGACTGTCACCGGTGATACATTTCTGATATTTTTTGACAAAATTATAAACCATCTTATCATTTTTATCCACATCATCAGAGTACTTTGATAAAATTTGCTTCAAGCTCATACCACAAGCACTGTGGGTCATGAAAAGCACACAATGCTGTCCACAAACCATAGATCCCATGCTCTGAAGTTGACAAGTGTGGAATTCTATGTGAGAAGCTCGGGTCTTCATAAAATCCAAGATACTTTCTGGGTAATATAAAAATTCAGGGCTAAAACCATAGGGGTCAAAGAAAACTGCCCTGTCATGTTTTTGCAGTGCAATGGCTAACCAGTGTTGTCCAGGAAGATTGGATGGATCCGTATTGACAATCAGGAATTTTGGTCTTGGAAAGGTGACAGGTAAATATGAGAGATAGTCACAAGGAAAAACCCCACCAAATGCATTCCCCAGCAGGTGATCCAGTAATATTTCAATTTCCTGGTTGTTCATTCTTCTTATTTTTTTTGAGAGAGAGAAAAAAAAAATTAGACTCAATAATAATCTACCAAAATTCTCCGCTTCGAGTCCACTTCTCGGATCGAGTCATAACATGCATAGATGATCAAGGTGACTGTGGTTGGAAGAGGTCTCCGAAATCTTAGTTCCGTGTCTCCTGCAGGATTTAAATTAAATGCAAAGAGTGAATAACCTCGGCAAAACTCTGTACGGGATATACTCAGGGGTAAGTCCTTAAGATGTCTTCCTGTTGCTGTTACCAGATTATAGTATTCCCTCACAGTATCACCTTGCTCAAAGTTTGGCTGTAAGGCTTTGGCTGGAATCTGCCTTCCGTTTTTACACAGAGCCAGAAATTCAAGGTCATAGTGTTTAAAGTTGAAGGGGTTTAATTCTCGAGCACCAGTGAAGGCCGCATGATCCACCATTCCAAGTACCACATATTTTGGAATCAAACCCAGGAACAGATTTTCTTGTGTGCAAATTCTAGATCGCTCTGGAATTGAAAAAGTCTTGACATTAACTCGGGAGAGGTTGTACAAAGCATTTCCTCTGAGCAACGCTGATGCGTGTCCGATCCGCACAGCTGGGGACACAGTCACTTTCTTGATAAACAGAGACGCAGATAAAATCTTGAGCTTGAAAGTTGAGTCTCTGGCACACATGAGACAAAATGCATCGTCTGCGCGTGTAAGCTTAATTTTCAGATCCACCGCGTTTATGATTAGCTTTTCAGAAAATGCCAGGTCAAAATGCAACACTCCAAGCAGGGAACATGGGGTGGACTCTCCTGTAAAGTTTGCTCTCTGATTAAGACCCAGGTTAGGTCCATCATCGGTGACAATGGAATCCATCTCGCCAGCTGTATCCTTATTAAACAGTCCCGAACTAAATTGGGATTTCAAAGAGTCCTCGGAATAGTTCAGGAGTGTCTTGCCCGGTATGGATGTGTTGCACTGGATTGAGATATCAGCCGATCACCAAGTGTAACATCAACTTGACCAAAAATTGTGTTAAGTGGGTAGTTAATAAGTCCCACGGCAGCATCATTAGCAATGTTGGAGCCATCTGCATTAGTAATCTTAACTCTGAGATACAATAAACTGTCATTAAGATCCACGTATGAGTCACCTTCACTGCTGATGTAAAATTCAATGGGTGAGGAGTCACTGATGGCAGACAGAGGGTGGATTTCTGTGTAGATCTTATCTTCGATGGAGAGTTGAGTCATTGGAGCTGAAAATAAATCCAGTTCAGTCAGTGTGCATTCTGCAGATTTGTTGTGTAGGAGAGACATTATGAAAATATGTCAGAAGTTTTGGAGCGCTTCTTTCCTCGTTGCCTTCTCGCGGCATCTGATTTTTTTTTTCTTCTTTGCAGCTTGTTTTCTAGCCACCCAGACACGTTTACCTGGGGGCCTGGTTTTCCCCCGTTTAGAGAGCATCATTATTCCTGAGCCTTCTTGCTCAGCTCTGTTCTGTGCAGGACGGGTCATTTTACTAACAGCTTTACTTATGACATCAGATGCGATGTTTGAAGCTGCAGTTTTCAGGTGGGGTTTAGCTATATAAAACCCTTTTCTAACAAGTGGGGACACAAATCGGAAAAGCCTGGAAAACAACGATCCAAGGCCCCTGCCATACATGACAGGCGCGCCCTGGAAAAACGAAAGGTCACCTCCAGTTTGGCTAACATAATAGTTAACAAATCTGTTTGGGTCACTGACCATGTGTGACTGCGGAAAAAATGCCATTTGAATCTTGCTAAATGGAGCGTGGGGGTGACACAGGTTTAAAATGCAGTTTTATTATCGATTTCCCATAAACAAAATCCACAAATCTATTTCGATCTGTTTTGATCTGAATGGAAATTGTTTTGATGTAACTTTTTGACACGGGTATATAATGCGTAGTGTTGTATCTTATGCTAATTATATCACCAAATTTCCCTCTCACTGTCACAACACCCAGCAGCGGCGAGAAGCTGTCTCCAACTATTTGGTGGTGCACAATGTCAGAGTATATAAACAAATTTGCGAGCATGCCGGCCCCTGAGGGGTATGTTGCGCTCCTGTTGGACACTGTAAACCATTCGTTCACTTTCAGTCCGAGAATGTAGGCGAGTGGAGCCCCCACTTTGATTTGAAATTGTCCATTTCCTTTAAATTCGAAGCGCTTTGTCACATTATTGTAAGACACATCTGAAGTATTGCTGTACTTTTTCAGTGCAGGCACAAAATGTTCCAGTATGTCTTGTGGTCTGTCATAATAGCCTCCAGCACCAAATTTCTGGCTGTAGATGTCAATTCCATCCTGGCCTTCAGTCTTGTCTGATGGTTGAATTAAGACTCTACGGAGCTCAAAGTAGGCCGAGTGAGTAGGCAGGTTGTACCAGGTGTGTGGTATTATAACTTCACAGAGACCTACAACCCAATGACCTTTTAAATCAATAGCTTTGGCCAACTCTGTTTTAAAGTTTGAGCTTGTATTGTCTTTAAAGAGCTGTTTGCAAGCATTAGAAGGCAGGGTCACATAGAAACCTTCTTGTTCTCTGTCTTCTCCTCCTGCTGACATGTTGTTGTACACTGTAGGCCTTCTTTACACATCTGAGAGGTCACTGAGCCGGACCCAGCTATTAAATTTTGAAGGCCAGTTTTTCCATTTGACAAACACTTGCTTTTCTCCCCTCACAGTCCTGCGTTTCAAGATCTTATCAACGTGATAAACTCTCTCTTTACCCATCTTTACTTTCTGTAACTCCTCCTGGTAGAAAGATCCTTCTATAGCTTCTCCATCATAATCTTGAATTTTATAAACAGTAGGAATGCGAGGGATAACATCTGTGACTTTAAACACCTCATCCGTAAAGGTCTGTTCATAACCTTTCTGAAAAACCCCTCTGACTTTTGAAAGTCTGACTAAAGCTCCAGGTTTGAACTTGGCTTGTGTTTTTTTGTTTTTGTTGTTTTTTCTTTGGGGTTTAGTACCATAGAGATTTCTCAGGACTTGAAGGGAATTCTCTGCAGTGACCTCCACAGGTTTCATTTTTATGCTGGAATGAAAGCAGTGATTGTAACTCGTAACCAAATCTTGTAAAACATCAACATATCTGCGTGTATTATTTGCAGTAAAATATCTCCACATTCTACTCTTGAGGGTACGATTGAATCTTTCCACAATGGAGGCCTTGAGGTCACTGGTTGTAGCAAAGTGAACAATTCCATGTTTTCTCATTAAGGCTTTGAAGCTCTTGTTAAAAAATTCTCGTCCCAAATCTGTCTGAATCTTCTTTGGTATTTGGCTCTCTCTAAATACAGACTCAAAAGCTTTCACCACTTCTCCAGCTGTTTTTCTTTTTAAAACTCGAGCAAAAGCTTTTTTTGAAAATATATCAATGACAGTCAGCAGATAATTGTACCCATCATTATACTCAGCCAGGGATTGCATGTCACAAAGGTCTGCTTGAAATTGTTTTAAAGGTGCAGATGCAAACACACGGTTTCTCTGAAAATGCAGCCTGGCAGGTTTGTGTAAGGTGTATGCATCTTGCTCTGAAAGGAAGTCTTTGATTTTGTCAACACTGACTTTTTCCCCAGTTTCATTTTCAAGATTCTGTTTCAATCTTTGAACACCTCCAAAGCTACCAGGATTAGATGGGTCAAAATAGACCTTTTTCATTACCAACTCTTCAGCCATTCCCTTGACACTCTTCTGAGCACTTGTTGAGTAATGAGAGAATCAAAAACAACACAGAGAATTTAAGTATTTCAGATTTTTTGTCTTTATTTATATCTTTTTTTTAATTATTTTTTATTTTAAAGATTTCACTCCAACAAAAACATTGCAAGCAGAATAGTTTAAAAAAATTGTAAAATATAAAAAAACTAAATGAAACTTGTCACACTTTTAAATCACTTAAAGTAAAAAATATATATATTAGCTAAACTTGTCACACTTTTAAATCACTTAAAGTAAAAAATATATATATTAGCTAAACTTGTCACACTTTTAAATCACTTAAAGTAAAAATATATTAACTAAAAAACACACTTTTTAAAAATGAAAAGACAAACATTGTGGATCACTTCTTCTTCACTGGACTGAAGCATTCTGAAACCCACCACAGCTGTTTGAGCTGATCAGAGCTCATGTTCTCATACATGTCAGAAATTGCAGCATGAAAGTGATCATCACACATTAGTTCATGTAAAATTGTCTCTGCAACTATCTTGACTGTCAGGTCACTTGCTTGAATTTTGTGTTTGGTCAGAAAAAGTTGAATTGCTGGAATGAACTGAGGTACAAATAGTAGAGGCATAATGTTGTGGTAGTTGTCCTGGTAGAATCGCTCCTGAACAGGCTCCAGACATTCATGCTGTCTCTGGCTAGGGTGTCCGGTTCGGCATCCATTGCACTTTTCTTGTAGGAGCTTTGCAGCAGTGAGGTGCAATAGATGAAGCACAGCGGTTCTCACAGCCCCAATCAACTTAGTAGCAATCCATCCATCAGTTCTTGCTTCACCATCTTGAACATTACCTTGCTCCGGAGATGTAGGAGGAGGAGATGGAGGAGGAGGAGGAGATGGAGGAGGAGTGGGTGGAGTAGGGTCAAAACCTTTTGAAGATTGAGAATTGTACTCTTGCTGCTCCTCTGGTTCCTCAGGGATGGTCTCAAGAGTTCCACCTACCATCCAGTTTTCAGTTTGAGTTTGCTCTTCTAAAAACTGTGATGGAGAAATAGCCGGAGATGAGGATGAGGAAGAGGATGAGTAGAAGACTGGAGAGGGCGGGTGATAGGGTTCCATGTTGAAGACTCCTTGTGAGACCTTTTTGATAGGGTCCCAGTATGCATCCAAAGTCCGCTGGTTGCCTTTTTTTTTTCTTTCTTTCATGGTGATGAAGATCTGAAGTCCAGCTCCCCTGATGAGCAGAAGATGGTCTGTGGCAGGCCTCCCCCTCTGAAATCCTCTCATTATATAGAGTGGTGAGGGGGCGGGTCCTCAGAGGAGGTTGGCTCTGGAGGCGGAGCTAAAAATCTCAATCTTTTCTTGACAGTTAAAATATCCATCCAAGTGCGGGAGCTTCGAAACAAGTTCAGATCTCCAACTTGCCAGATTTTATCTGACCATACCTGAAACGGGACAGCCAGCATGGTCCTGAATATTCCTGTGTCTGAATTGAAAGTTTCCAGCACAAACAGGTCACAGGTAGTGTCCGAGTTCATCTCACTGATGCTGGCGCGTAAAAACCAGTGCCCAGATGGAGTAGTTTTGCTTTCCCAGACAGCGCTAAAGATAATCTTACCTTTAGCAAGTTCAGGATCAGAGGGAAAGGGCTGCAGTTTAGCTTGCTTGAAAGGTGGAGGGGAATCTTTAATTTCTCCTTCCTCACCTTTTTCTTTTCCTTCTTCTTCTTCTTCTTGTCTTTCTTTATAATCCTCTGGTTGTGGGGTTGATTTTCTCTTGCGAGGAACTGCCAACCTTTACACTGCCCAGTCGTTGTAGGTCAGATTGCATGTCACTGATGAGGCTGTTAGTTGTTCTTTTTCTTCCTCGAGCTGGTACACAGAGAGTTCTCCGGTTTCATAACGAAAAAGGTATCCCCATTTTCCAGACATTCCAAAAGGTTTCAATGGCCACTCCTGTTGCAGGACATGGCATGATGGATTCTGCACTCGGCACAGAAAAAAGGTAGCCTTGCGTGGCGCACCCAATGTGCGGTCTGGGTTCTCATAAACAGAGACTGGTGTCTCACAAAGAAGCGATGTCCCACTGGGTAACACTGTGCGGTGTAGTTTTTTCCCCACGCCGGATGAAGGAGTTTCAGAAGACGCAGGGGGTGATCCAGAGGAATCAGGCGGAGGATGATGCTTGGAGTCCTGGAAGGTGGGAATCTCGTGCTGAATTGAGGATTCGAATGCTGATGGAGGTAGGATCAGATTTCTATCCAGGAGTGTAGAGGATGAAGCATTAGTGATGAAGCACGGTCTCCTGATGGTTTGTCCATCTGCAGATGAGCCACATGGTAGTCGATTGGTTTCCTGATGTCTTCTCTTTTGAGGCTTTTCTCTTTTAATGCGAACCATTTTTTTTTTGTTTTTCTATGAGATCAAAGTGGATCTTACTCTAACAAATGCAACAAGTAGAATGACAGGGCCTCCGAAAAATTATTTAAAGCAGAAAAAACAGAAATCCCACCCCTTTATCTCTATTGGCTGATTCATAAAAGTGGGCTGGGTAATCTGCCAGGAGCAGGAAGATAAAAGCAGTTGGGGGTGGAGTCTATCTGTGTGAGGAGGAGCTGCATTGGTATAACTGGGTCAAAAGTCACAAAGAGGGCCTGACCCCTTATTAACCATTTGATATAAAAGAGAATGTTCCAGAATGCTGCCTGCTTTACATTGATATCAACTTAATTTATATTATGCAAAAGAGAATGTTCCAGAATGCTGTCTGTTTTATTATTGATAAGAAATTATATGATGCAAGAGAGAGAGAATATTCCAGAACATTGTCTGTTTTACATTGATATCAACTTAATTTGATATGATGCAAGAGAGAATGTTCCAGAATGCTGCCTGTTTTATTATTGATAAGAAATTAATTTAAATCAAAACATATGTTTTTATACGATAAGCATTTTATGACGCAGATTTAACAGGTGTTTGTGTGCGATAACATCGATTTTGATTTGGGCGTGGCATTTTAATCCATCAAACTCGATTAATTAAAATTTGACACAAAGTAGTACCATATATTTTATATATATATATATATATATATATATATATATATATATATATATATATATATATATATATATATATATTTATTTATTTATTTATTTATTTCATTTAAATAAAAGTTTAAATAACTATAACAAGTCACAAATATTGAACTATTTGCACGTTGCCATTTTTTAACAACAAATGATAGGTTGAAGACTTGCTCTCATACCTCAGAGTCGAACATGTCATGGATGGTTCTGCCAACACATTCTACAAAATTTAACAAGCATTCTTGTACCATATTGAGAGATTTCACAAAAACTCAGCATAAAGTCAACTAAGATTTGTGGAGTTTTGCTTTTGTTTCTGTGTAATAGATGTGTGGATTTGAGGTTAGATTTTAATGTATTGGTAGTGGATTTATTTTGCTGAAAATTCACTAGAAATATTCAAATAACTATGCAGATGATACACAGCTCTACATCACGATGTCACCAGGTGACTCTGACCCCATCCAATCACTGAACAGATGCTTAGAACAGATAAATGTGTGGATGTGCCAAAACTTTCTCCAGCTGAATAGAAACGAAACTGAAGTTATTATCTTTGGACCTAAAGAGGAGCGAACTAGATTTCTAGATCTAGAGTTATAGATCTAGAGTCAATGCACAGCTTCAGTTATTACAACTGAAAACCAGCGATCAGTATCAACCTTCCAGACCTCTCAGGTCGTCTGGTTCTGGTTCTGCTCTGCATCCAGAACCAAACGAGGAGAAGCAGCATTCAGCTTCTAAGCAACACAAATCTGGAACAAACTTCTGGAAAATTGTAAAACAGCCGAAACACTGAGTTCCTTTAAATCTTCACTACAGACCCACCTATTTAGAGTTGCTTTTGAAACATTATAAATGAAACAAACATTTTGATGTGTAATAATGGTATTTGACAAAATGTGACGCTTCAGTTGTTAACTGTGTTCAATGACTTTATAGATTTGTGTTTTTATGATATAAAACACTTTGAAGTGCTTTGTTGCTGAAATGTGTTACAAATAAACTTGACTGATTGATTGGTTGAAGTAAGAAGATTTATGAGTCTAAAATAAAATCTGTTCACAGATATTTGTCACCTCTCGAGTCAAATACTACGAACCTGGGAAAGGATACTGGATAGGGTTGCACTGGATGCCAAATATTTTTTTATGGCTTGATGGACGTAGGAACACTTTTGAGTAAGAACTGTTATCTAAAAATATGCATATTTAAAGCTGCAGTATGTAACTGTTATATTGTTTTTATATATTTGTTGAAACTGTTATGTCCTAACCAGGGATGAAAGTAGTTTTAAATTCTTGGGGGTACTATGACAAAAAAATAAAATAATATTTCTTTCTAGCTCTGTTCTAACAAAGCACGAACAGTTCAGAAACAATGTGAAATGGGAAAAAAGTTTTTTATTAACTGATTAAGTCGTGTTTTAGATTGCTCTTGAAAAACTAATCAGTCACAGCTCAGTGATTCTTGAGAATAGGGACAAAATGGGTTTTAATTTTCCCATATTTTTTTTTTTATTATTTCTCAACCTTATGTATGCAAATATGACAAATAATGTTTAGAAAATATGAAGATGCTAAGGTACAGGCTCCCAGTTGCGAATTTTTTAAAAAAAATTACATTTTTAATCGACCTGACCCAGAACTTTGTCATCACCATCTGACAAAAATAAATCTAAAATGATTTTTAAAATACCCCATTAGTGATTTTTACTCAATTTACAGACAAATGCTTCTCAAGAAATAAAATAAATATTATTTAAAACAAAAAACAAGAAAAAGTCCATCTGATGGAGTTGACAGTGCATGACGGAGTTGACACAGAACTGAAGGTGGTGACAAACTAGTGAGTAAAATGAAAAACTTGGTACATGTGAAGTAATGCAATTCATGTAAAATACATTAAAATGAATTAGTTGCACAATTAAGTGAGATTTGACAACAATTTCACTGAAAGAGTCAGAAAAACTCTGACGGAGTTGACATCTGACGGAGTTGACGAAATGCCAAACTACCTCAATTTATATGATGTTATTCTGAAGGAGGCCATATTGTAGCTCATCAGGTCCATGAAATCTTTACATTATACCAAAATTAAGCTTTTATTTCGCAAAATTTCATCAAAGTTTTGTAAATTGTCAGTTATGGAGTTGACACATCATGGTTGTGACAAACAACTTAGGAATAAAACAGAAGAAAAAACTAAAGAATAACTTAAGCTAACCGGAGCTAACTAGCCCTCCTAGCAAAGGAAGAGAAAAGACGACGTCATGGGGTCCTCAGAAGTTCTGGTGCCCCCCAATAATGCCTGATTTTTTTACATTCTTTTCATTTCTGACGGTGTTGACAAAAACTAAGGACAAATTTCAACGGAGTTGGAAAATATCTAAAAATTATTTTTAATTAAATTTATCGATACTTTTATAATTATTTATATGACTACTTATACTTAATTGTCATAATATATAATTTTAGTATTTCTTTAATTGTTTTAAACTATAAGAATGTATTGAGTTCTGCTCCTGGACAAGGGCTTTTACAGGCATCATCCACCGACTACAATGTTTAAAATAAAAAAATATTCAGCAAAAAAAAGAAAAATATACATTGTTGTGCTCACATGACCCAGGTTAGTTTAGTTAGATATTTGAAAAAAATATATTTTGTGTATATTTTATTCAAATTTCATGCTTTATCCATAGGACCTGTTTTGTCCCTATTCTCAAGAATCACTGAGCTCACAGTGAACCCATTGATTCTTTACAGCTGACAGCCGCTCCTCTCTAGCAGGTACTGCGTGACCCTGCTAAATCTTTTAGGGGTATGCAGTACCCGACCGTACCCCCCTACTTTCACCCCTGGTCCTAACATGGTATCAGACAGATAAGATGTGAAAAATTGGGCTCCTCTGCCTTCTCCCAATGCTCTGAGTGCTAACTAGTGTGGCGACGCTGGTCAGCCTCTTCTTCACCCCCTTACACTCTGCAAGTGGGGGGTGAGCAGTAGTCAACTGAAGAAACAAGGACATTTAGGGTGCAGCATTGGCACTGGAGTAAAGCTCTCGACAGGTGTGGAGATGTTTTATGTTATTAATGTTCAGACGGTTCATGTTTCTGTCTTAAAGCTACTTTAAGGTGAAAAGCGGGTGGGATTCCCCATCGTCAGGAGCAGTAATACATTTGCCAGGTGAACCAGCCACAAAGTGCTGGGAAGGAAGAAACATTTTGGAAACTTTCAGATTCATCTGTGAGAGTAGGGGAACGGGTGCCATTCTTAATGACTAACACTGTTCTCCAAAAGTTTCAATGAGAAATACTCAACTGTGTCATTTGTTTTTAAATCTCATAAATAAAACCATAATCTCATCTGTTGGACTGCTGAAGCAATTTTTAAGATTCTTAAACTTCCTCCATTTCCTGTTTGCTCATCTGAACAAACAAAGTTAAACTCATCATTTAGCTTCTTAGTTTTGTTTACTGTTGTATTAAATTAGGGCCTTATTGATCCTTTTTATCGTTTAATTTGAGGCACTTTTTGTGCTTAAGAGGTATTTGACACATTAGGGCTGCGTTCTCACTGCAGGCCTTAATGCTCACTTCCGATTGTGTCATGAAATCAGATTTTTTGTTTTGTTTGGTTGTTCACATTCCAAATATATGCAACTTGTATGCGATCCTCCATGTGAATCACACACGACATAAAAGTGACCCGCATGCGCAGTAGAGGAAGCAGGAACGTCACATAGAGAGTGCTCAGTGTTTGTGGTAGTAAAGATGGATGCTCATGGTGGAGCCCATCTGGTTATTTTAAAGTTGTTGTCCAACCGGAGCCATCGCATTAACAACTTAAAGCTCATTATCGTCCACCATGGTGGATGTTTTTCTTTTTTCTCCTTTTTTTTATTTATCAGGCGATCATACATACATTGATATTACATACATTTTGCAAAACTTACATGACTTCTCCGATTTTTTATTTTTTTCCCGTAACGAACATAAATCGTGGATGTTTTGCTAACGTTTTCCACGTATCAGATTGCAGAATAGTGACTTTTGTGGAGTACCAATGACGTTCAGGTCGAATGAATGCGACCTGCCCGTACAGACACAGGTCACATTTGAAAAGATCAGAAACAAATTAGAACCAAATGTCCAAGTTGCCTGGGTTGCATTTGTAAAAATCAGATCTGTGTTGTACAAACTGTCATAAAACGATCAGGTGCAGGTCGCATTAAGGCAAAAAATCTGATTTGGGTCACTTTACACTGCAGTGTGAACGTAGCCTAGGAGAAATATTCTGTGCATTTAACTATATATTACTAGTTTAGTTTATTCAATCTGAAATTCTCAGACACACCCACTATTGTTAAAATTAACTCTCCAGATATCAAAGAAATTGAAAACAAGGTCAAGTAAAAATAATCCATGTGTTTAATTCAATAAGGTGCAGGCTGAAGCTACTCAGCTTATACCTTTTATACCACTTTTAAAATTCGTCTTAAAACCCATCTATTTTACTCGGCTTTCAACTCCAGCAGGATCCAGTTTTAAATTGTATGTTTTTAAACTGTAAGGGTTTATTTTAGGGGTTTTTTATTGTTATGTTGTGTTTTGATGTACAGCACTTTGTATCAGCTCTGGTTGTTTTAAAGTGCTTTATAAATAAAGTTGGTATGGTATCCCTGTGTTAACCTTTCCTGATGAACCTCCAAGCTTCGTGGGAGAAACACGGGAGCTCCCTCTTGCTCCAAGGCTGAAGTGGTTGGGGACTTCAGGGTCAACTCCCTTTGTGGTCCACAGCGTGTGGTGCGGCAAGCAAGAGACAGTCAAAGGTTCCTTCGGAAGCTGAACGTTTATTTATATATTGCGGTAACAAAATATACCACTAACTGCACGATCGCTCTCCTACCCCAGGAACTCTACTTACTCTGCTAAAACTCAATAACGGTCTCTATCCCGAACATGTGTGCCCCCCCCCCCCTGCTGGTGTGGCGGTGCTAGTGCAACACCTGCCTCCCTTTACATGTTACAAATAAACCATTTTCACTCTTCATAGTTTTACCATAAGATTAACAGTATACACAAAATCATCAAATCCAGGTAAGAGAAGGAAAACAGAAATATTAAAATGCAAGTAAACTGCCATCACAAGATCACTTGGAGGAGTAATGACTGTCTAGTGCACCACAAACAAAGGTGTGATTGTGACAGCACAGGGGTATGAATCTGATACTCTGCCCTCCAAAGCAGAGTGACCAGAAGGTGTCAGCAACGCCACGTTGGGAATTGAACCCAAGGAAATAGATCGCCAGTTAGGCACTTAAGATTTGTGACCAATGAAAACAATACATTATTCCACCAAACAAAATAGTTACTTTATTGTTCCATGTTTTAAGAGAATTAAAATTTAAAGAACCACAAATGGGAAGGGAAGTGAACAGTACTGAGGTCTACCAGCAGGGGGAGGGCAGTCCAAATGTGTGGAACTGGTTCCTAAAACAAAATAAACCCAAATAAATCACCCCAAGCACTTGTGAACAGACACTGGATCGTGACAAAATCCCAACACCAGTCACTTGCACAGCACACAGGTTCATTCCCCCTGGACGATCCCACTGCCTTCAGCTTTCAGCCTGGAGACAAAAGGGTGGGATTAAACAAAGCAAAATCAAAACAAAGAAAGACAGTACAATTTAGACATGAACAAATGCTAAAATGAGGTTACCCCTAACATCTGACATAACCAGACATTAAAAATCAATGCTTTAATCAAGTAATGAAAAGAAAAAAAAAAGGCTGCTACCCGCAGCAAGGCTCAGGGCCACACAGAGTACAATAACCCAAAATAAACAAAAAGCACAAAACTAAGAAACCAAACAACAAATTGAGAAAACAAAACAGAAAATAAAAGAAACAAATTAGCAGGATCTCCAGCTGTCAGAGCTGGATGACTCCACTCCGACCTGAGAGCCCCTTCCAGCCCAACAGCAGCAGAATCAGCTTGCCAGTACTTTCTATAAATAAATAGTTGTCATTTCTGTGATATTGAACTGCATGGGTGCAATAAAAAAATACATACCTGTTTTATGTTGCCAAGCTGAACTGGGGAGGGTAAATTACAACCACACCCCAGTACCAAGCAGGAGACTTCAGTAGTTTCTAAATTTAAACAATTGGAGTTAACAGATTGCAGAGCTTATACAGGAGGAGAAACATTACTTACTGATGTTAGAGTTATGGCCACTGCAAGCTAACCAAGCGACCTTCCTACTGAAGCCCAACCAAATGCAGGCATAAAGAAAACAGGTGAGAGAATCTCCCATTATCCACCCATTATGAGGTAATAGGGTGCCAGATGTCCCCAATCCTGGGTCAGGCTTCATCCTGCTACATATTCATCAGCATAAATATTTTTGCTGATGAATGGGAGGTTGGAAATCAGGATGCAATTCTGCAATAATGAGTTGTCCAGATTGTTCTTTTTTTATCAGTAGTTTGATAACTGCTGTTTTTACAGTCTGGGAAAAAACATCTGGGCCTTCATGTATAAAAAAGTGTGCATATGGCCAAATGTAGAAAAGTGTGGCACACAAAAAAATCAGATTTAAAAAGCCACACTCGCACATATTTCCACATGTTTCCTTTGTACAACTCAATTTGTGTGAAATTGAGCGCAGCTGCTGGTCCGTCCTGTCGCCACCCATAAATACATATGTAAATAAGTATAAACCATGGCAACATCCTTGTCGTAGCAGTATACGTATTTATAATAATATATTTTATTTAAAAGGCGCTTTCAGGGCACAAGGTCACCTCACAAAAAATAAAAATAAATTTTAAAGAAAAAATTCCCCCCCCCCCCCCAAAAAAAAAAAAAAGAAAATTAAGAAACCCAAGTACAGATGCCTGTTTGAACAGCAGAGTGCATGTCAGAGAGTCCTTTGAGTGGGAATGTGGAAGCTTATTCTAATTAGAGAAATCATGTGTATAAGTTGTACATTTACAGAATAGAGAGGCTTTCTGTCCATAACGGCTCATTCACAAAGTGGGCAGCTCCACTGTAGGATGACTGCAGCTGGACCGGAACCGGTACCGCACAGATCTTTATGTTTTGCTCAGTGCTTCAGGATAATCAGTGGATTAATCTAAACGCTAATAAACCACCATCAACATTTCCCAACAGATCAATGACCAATCGTTCCCTCTGAATCCTTCCATTGGTGATGTTCTCCATCAGATCCAGAACGCTCCACAATTTCACGGCTCACCTTTGCACAGTTACTTTCATACAGGTGATTGTCTACAAACCTTAATCACCTTAAAAATAATCTAACCTGACCTGTTTGGAGTTAATCTGCTGACCCAGCCTTGTTTTCTTTTTCAGTTAGAATGAGATTATCCTGCAGATGCATTTCATGTGCTTTGGCGCACAGTAAGTTATTGCATGGTTACATTCACTTGAATGTAAATCATTATTATGGAGTTAGATTTGTTTCACAATTATTCAATCAAAAAAAAAATCAAACAAACAAGTAGTATTCAATCAAAAAAAATTAAAACAAAAAAATCTTTAAATCTTTATTTTTGCTGATGAATGGGAGGTTGGAAATCAGGATGTAATTCTGCAATTACAGTCAAAATATTTTTTTACGAAACAAAAAAAATTAAACAGTTTTTTTTTTTAATTGAAATCACTAATTTTTGTTTGAAACTTTTATTTTTGCATATCAGATTTTTTTGGTTGACAGCCTAAGTTTTTGGTTGAGTTTTTTTTTTTTTTTTTTTTTTTGAAGCTCCTGTTTTTTGTTTGAACTCAACGTTTCTTGATTAAATACAACTTTATTTGCTTTGGCGAAGCTTACATGAACATTCTGGGCGGAGCTTAAGGACGAGCGATGTAAGACGTGTTCCGATTGGTTAGCGCTGCCTAAAGCGGATGACTCCCTGAGATCTCAGAACTCCGTCCCGAACTGCAGGGCTTCGGTGACGGGACACAGAATGTGATGGTAAGTAATCTTCACAAAATTACACCGTTTAGCAGCTTCTAAAGTGTCCACCATGTTTCAAAGAAGAAATCTTACACAACTTATGACGACAGTCACATATTTTGTCTGCTGCGACCCCGGTAGCATATTGTGCTAGCTAATGTTAGCACTAGGTAAAGTTCATAAACTAGGCTTGTGTAATATTCGTTAACCAGCGCACCTCTGTCGAGTGGCTTTAAGCGTGGAAAATACCAAATATATCTGGAGGAAATATGTGTTAAAAACTGTTGTGTAATCCTCCGTGTGTGTGGGTGTGTGTGTGTATTAACTAGCATTGAAGCTCAAGTGGGAAAACAGCAGATAGTTACACCCATAGACATAATATAAGGATAGACGCCTCATGGACCGCTCTCGCCTATTGTCGCTGACGAGATTTAGGGCGGCCATCTTGGAGCGGTACTCCACTCCAGTCAGCGTTATGTGTTTAACAGGCACAATGACGTATCAGCGGATTTAATCGATCATAACACACTTTTTTGTTACTGTAAACCATATTCAAACATCTATCAAAGCAACATTTATAAACAATTGTATTTTTTAAGTATGTTTTTAATACATAGTTCATCATATTTAAATATGCTTAGTGGCTATAACAATAGAATAGGAATGGAATATTCTGATATCGATGTATGAAGAGCATATTACAAAGCACACAGCCGTTCATAATGTATTTAATAAATAATTTAGTAATATCAATATATATTTATATAACTATACAAACACTAATAAATAAAGATTAATAATGGCACAAATAAATAATACTGAATTATATATATAAACGTGTGTATATATATATATATATATATATATATATATATATTTGGATTTTGGACTCGTCGGCTGAGTCCAAAATCCGACTCGGTTAGCTTTAGTAGCTAACCGTGTGTTAGCCACTAAAGCTAACACACGGTCCAAAATCCGATGTGAGATTCATCCGTGCTGCAGTGAATCCGTCTCTCTTTATAGATTTCTCCCTCTTCTTCCTCACATCGTGTCTTTAGGAAACTTTCAAAACAAAAACGGAAGATTTAGGATGTATCTTACTTTTGACAGAGTGAAAGAATATAAATAATACTCTTTACCACCTGTGTAAACTTTGCCGGTGAATGTTATAACACATAAGTTTTATAATATGTGTTATATTGTTTCATTTCTAATATAGGCCCTTGTGTCAGATAATCTAAGTCAATGTTAGAGAATAATAAATGTTTTTAGATTTACGGAATCTCAGTTAGCCTTCATAGCGGGGCTGAACCCGTATTACACCAAGCACTGTAGCTAATATTAGCTGGTATCTCGCCGGTGGACATAAATACAGTAAAATAATATTCTAATCACAATATGTACACAATAATATGTCCATCTTACTTGTGAAATGTTGTCTGTGGAGCCCTCGCATCAATAATCCATCGATCAGAACAACAATATCCCTCAGTGCTGAGGCATCTTCTGCTGTTTTGCTTGAGCAAAGTAGGAGGGTATACCGCTCCAAGATGGCCGCCGTATTTCCTGCGCCGGAGCGGTCCATGAGGCGTCTATGCTTATATTATGTCTATGGTTACACCAATATTATTAGATTCACGTTAATCTGCACCGCACGTCAAGTGACTGTGCAGATGATTTATTTACCAAGCACATAATCAGTGTTGTGAGGAGGGGAGGCAATGTTTTTTCATCCAGATGTAAAATGTAAAACTAAGCTGGTAGGTCACAGGCCGAAGGAGGGTATTCACATGATTTCTGTGTTTTTTATTATTTGGTGTGTATGCGTCTTGTACTTAGTTTCATTCCGAATTAGATGTAATATGCCTTTTGCTGTGTTATGATATTAAATTAAATTGGTGTTCTCCTAACTCTCCATCCTAGTATAACCAGCAGAGTGCAGCTGAAGCAGGACAGGCTTGTAGGTCTTACTGATTCCTCCAGCTGCTAGAGACGATCAGAGCATGAGGATGGAGAGACCAGCAAGTGTTGAATCAGAGAAGGCCAGGTAGGGAAGGAAGTGTTGCTTTTAGGGTCTGGGTGTGTTTGGCTAAATATATTTCTCCAAGTCAGTTTATTTATTGGTTTTGAAACTAATACCTCTTCTTCTATGTTACATTTTTTTGCATTATTTTTAGTACAGATAATCTGCATACTGTACTGTGTCGGCTAGTGGTTTAAATTGATTTCAGCTTGTCGAGAAAAGTCAAGCTCATCCCACTTTCCCATGCTGGAGATTTTAGTTTAATAATAACAACAATGAATAAAGTTACCTTTAAAATTGAGTGCACAGGTGACATCAAGCCCCAACAGTAGAGTCAGACTGTAATAAAATTAATCTGGTTGTGTGTGTTGTTATTGTGTCCTGCAAACTTTGCTTTAATTCTACCTTTTTCTATTTAATCATAAAAAATCATAGTCAGGCAGAAAGAGAGTCATGAAACAGGAATAACAGGTTTCCTGAAGAAAGAGGAAGAAAGCTTCCAGCCTGCATGTGTATAAAATAGTTCAGACTATTCCTTATTTCAAAGCACTAAAGGTTTAAAGAATAAAATCTAAACATTTTGAGTAATTGGATAAAACCCAGAGTAAAATACTTAAATTAATAATAATAACTTAGAAATAAGCCAATAACTAATATTGGTTTAACCAGTGGTTGACATTAGTTTGATTATAAGAATATTTGCACTTACTCTCTTACACTTGTGGAAATACTTACAGGTGAAAGTAACTGTAACATGGTGTCAAATAATTAGATTTTCATTAATGTCTGTAATAACTCACATTATGATTATAATAAGAGTAACTAATAAGTAATGATTATAATGTTATAAATGAATGCTAAATCAGAGAAATTAAAAGGTCATAAATGTGATTTTGACATTGAACTTGAAATGATGTAAAATGTGTAACTGTAATTAAAGGTCACTGATGTTGTGTTGGAGGTAGATGGTAGGTGAAAAGTCAGGGGGAAAGAGGAACTGACGGGAGAGCAGAGATGACCAAGGCCTTATTGTTGAACTTAAACTTTCCTAAGAAAAGGTTGGACAGGCAACAGATGTAGGAGAACTGTTGAGCAACTCAGGGTCATTAGAACAGACATCATGTTACAATGTCTCCAAGACGGTGATGGATATGAGATCATCGGTCCAAGTAGTCGGCCAATGAGACAGACACAGCAACAAAACTAGCCAATGCAAATGCACCAAAAGGGTGGATAAACCCTTTACAAGGTGGGTGCAAAAGAGGAATCTTTGGTTTGATCCTTCAGGCAGCTTCGAGCCAAGATTGAGATGGACAAAGAACTCTGCAGCTGAAGAAGAGCCGGGGCCACAGAGCCAAAGACTGTTCTGCACATGGGGACCAACCAGTTAGCCCCGCAACATCTGGCTTCAAATTGCACTTCTCTCACCAGCTGGGTTCAGACCCCAAAGACAAAGACCAAGTCAAAGATGAAGACAAAGGCAAACACCAAGGCAAAGAGGAAGAACTGGTGCGTTCCTCACATGAGACCAGCTCGTCTACATCTCAATGGACCAGAAAGATCATGAGACGAAGAGAAAGGAGCTACAGAGCAGCTCGACAAGAAGTTGAGGACTGCTACACACAAGAGGAAGTCATTCTAGGACCTGAGACCTGCTGCTCTAAGTCAGTACTCTTCCTGCCAGCACCCAAGTCCTGTGTGACCTCGCCATCGAAGCAGAGATGGAAGCTCATCAGACCTGCAGGGACGTATGCCCTCATCGACCAGCGCTATGAGCCTCCTGCTGCAGCAACACCTCCTTCATCATCAGGCCAGTTCTGGGGTTCAAGATGCCAAACTCCGTTCGTCTCTCTGAAAGTTTCCCTAACCCTAACCCTATTAGGGAAAGATAGGCTAGATTATTGATTTTACTTATTTGATTATTTTTGCTACTGATTTAAGCTGTACTGACCCTTGCAAAATTGCCTTACTAATAAAATGCTTAATATTAAGAAAATCTAAAAGATGATGCGGACATTCAATTAATGAGTCACCTTAAAGTTCTTTGATGGTTGTAAAATAGCTATGAAGTTTGATTCTAGGAGGGAAAAGTGGAAAATGTTTTATAGGTTGCTTTTGGCCCAAAATTGAAACAACACCCTTGGGTCTCGCCCGAGTCACTAAAACCAACCTGGTTCAGTAACAAGTGCAAGTTGTAATAAAGCGAAAGAGCGACTGTTAACAGGTGTGCTCTGTGAAACTAGTTGATTGCAGGCTGCTCAATCTGGCTAATTCACAGGGTGAGAAAGGGTGGGACATCTGGATGGAGGTCGTCAGAAACCAGGCTAGTCTTTCTCGACGCCAGCTTAAACAGAGTTTACTTCAGTTCTGGACAGGGTAAATCCCGGCAGATTTAGGAAACTCAATTCACCCGTTAGACGGAGAGCTGGTAGCACATCTCCCTCCTTTGACAAGGGGAAGTATAGAGAGTGAGAGAGAAGGGGGGGTGTTGCGCAACAACAAAATTGGCGCCCAACGTGGGGCTACACGTGAGGAACTGGTCGAACAAAACCTTTAGACATCCCTTCAGACCGTCCGATGCAACTGCGAGACTGAGTATGTGGTCAATACGCAAGGCGCCGAGGGCAGCGGATGGAAGGGTTGTTCATCAACAAGCACATTACCCGGGGGTTCAGTCTGGATGGATGTAGTAGGCCCCATGGATAATAGAAAAGAGAGCTGAGGAGTACCTCTTGGTGCTGATGGACATGGTGTAACAGTGACAGCTGTAGAAGAGCAGGTCTTCCTCTGCAGAGGAACTCCGTTCACGTCACGGAAAGCAGGGAGGCGAAGGCAGTTCTTTTTTGCCCAGAGAGGAAAAGGGGAAGTTGCAGTTTACAGTGTCATTGAAAACAAGGCAGAAAGTTTGGATTAAAGCTCAAGATCGGCCTGCAGCCACGGTGATCAAGCTGAAATTCAACGGAATGGATTTTGTGAAGCAAGTACTGAACTGCAAAACAGTACTACTGATGAAGAAAGGGGGCCACGAGGTCAGTGCTCAAGCCAGTTCTTAGCTAAAGTGAACCAGAACATTGCAAGAATCAAGCAACATGCCATCCTGTGTTAGACTGGGCACTATTACAGGATGATTGCTGTTCAAAGAACAACTTCAAGGCTTTGACTGGGAGGTCCCTGAAGAAATTGGATTATGCTAAAGAAGAACTCCTGTCACAAACGGATGGATTAAACTGGAAAAGGGGCTGAAGTCGTGAGGAGGGAGTGGCGTCATAGACAACCACCAAGATCAACCCTGCAACAAAGCATTGAAGTCACACCCAACACCTGGAAGAGGAAGGGTCAACACTTTCCTCCCAGGCAACTGTTTCATCCTGATGTTCACAGCACTTGTCCTGGATATTCAGCGCTTTTGTAAGTTTTGATGAGGAAGCCCAAAGACTGCAGTTTTAAAATTGGACAATTCCTGTTGCCTCCGACAACTCCAGTACCCCTTTGACGACCCCCAGCTATGGAAAAGGATTATGATTTATGATTGTGGATAAAGCGTCATGCTGCTTATGCTTTTTTGCTTTGCTCTACTGAACTTCCAGAGTCTTTTTTTTTGGGGGGGGGGGCTGCCTCAGTCCGTCAGCCCATCAACCTGTCCCTAAGGAATCTTCCACATCCTGAAGAACCGACAGTTCATCCAGCTGAGGATTTTTTGTCACTGTTAAAGGATCAGAGCGACCCGGGTTCTCTTCGACATTCGTCACTTCCTGGGAGACATCAAAACTCCAAGGAGGGGGTGTCAGAGAGCAGTGGAGTTTTGAAGACTGCTGAGTTCTTGGTGACGACTGAGGATCTGCATCTTCACATCCCAGAGGACCATCTTCTCTTTCCAGGGGATGAGGACGCAGACCTGCAGGAGGGTGTTGGGTTCCCAGCATGTGAAAGGTCTGACCTCGAGCAAGGGGTGGTCAAGAAAAGTCGAGCTCATCCCACTTCCCCATGCTGGAGATTTTAGTTTAATAATAACAATGAATAAAGTTACCTTTAAAATTGAGTACACAGGTGACATCAAGCCCCAACAGTAGAGTCAGACGGTAATAAAATTAATTCAAAAAAGTATTCAGATTTTAACATGCATTTTCTACTTACTAAATATTTCAGTTTACTCTTTCTCAGTATCTTCAGTGTTACACCTCTGAAATATTTTTGCAGTTTATCTTATTGTGATACAGAAACTGTTTCACTTGAACATTTAATTTCCTGAGATATCGTCAGTTTATTTTCAATTAAAACTCTTTTTTAGATTTCATGGCTTATTGGGTTTTGATTATGTTGTCTAGGTAAATATCATCACTTACTCGTATTTTTGTTTTATTTTTGTTTTTCAGGCTTGCCTCATAAGTGATTGGGTGGTAAGTGTTGCTTTTAAGGGCCAGGTGTGTTTGGCTAAATATATTTGTCAGTTTATTTATTGATTTTATTAAATTTATTAGTTTTAAAACTAATGCATGCTTATGTGTTGATAATGGTACATTGTAATTAAAATACAGAAATTACCACCAACATCCTGGCAGAAGTAATAAACAAGTTTATATTAGAGCTTTTCTTTTTGCATCTGGAACACATGCAAAAAGCAAATTACCAAATTTGCTTTATTCCCCGTTATGTTAACGTTCAGTTATTTCTCCCTTTTCATCCTCACTGCAGCTGGAGCTGGACTGGAGTTCTGTTTGGCTTTAGTGGCTTCCAGGATGGAGACGTCGACTGAGCTAAAGTGGCTAACAATGCAATATTTTCCCTCTCCCATTATAAACTTAGCTTTTCTTCAACATGGAAAATACTCCTACATCAGTAGCTCTGTTTGTTATTTTAACATCAATGCTTACCTGGTGGCCAATTGATCCTCTTAACCACTGAATGTATCAGAACCACCTGGACTGAACTGGTTTCGTCAGAGGGAGCCAAGACTTCTCGATAAAATGACTTCCAGTATTTTAAGATGTTCTTCTGGTAAAATTGCATCTTTATGATGCTAATATGACTGCATTCTCATAATTAAAAATACTTGTAACCTGGCCATAACACTCCTTTATACAACTCACAAGAGGAATGATAGAAATAAAGCCACTTTGTGAAAGTATTTTCTGTATTTTGTTTTAGAAAAGATATTGAGGGTGACTAAAATTAAATCTGTTATGAAAAAACTGTTCAGTCATATCATCCAGCCTTATTCAGTATATTATTGAATTATTTTACTAACTGCATATTACTTCATATTCAGATTTCTTTGCTGGTATTACTTGAAAGCGTTTAATTTTAATATCTCGCTTGAAGGCCGAATTACATGCAAATACTTCACATGTTACAACTGAGATAAGGGAAAAAGGTTTGTGAAATGTAGATTATTACAAAAGAGATTACATTTTATTGTAAGTCCAAACAGTATAACAAAATGAACACTGAATATATATAATACACTTCCCAGCAGTTACGCGGATATTAAACTTGTTTGTCTTTACTGGTGATGAAAACTCGTCACTCTGGAGGAGAGAGGAAGAGGAGAGAGGAAGAGCAGCTCAGCCCAGTCCAGGATCACTGCAGGTAGATTTTTGCCTATCTGGTCCTCCGGTTTTCAGATCCTAATTGTAAATAAAAAGTTAGTCAATGTTGTGATGATCCAGCTGACTGTGGACTGATGGTCGCTGTACTGGTCAGCGAGGTGCAGGTGCTTGGATCCAAGGGAAAGGCAATTTAACAACAGGAAGGTCTCAAGGGGTCGGTGGAGGAGTTGATGCGAGTTCCTCTCTGTCCTGGGTGAACATCATGGAGAGTCTCAATCATGGCTTAGAAACGCATCAAGAAGCTTTATGACGCAAATCTGAAAAACAAAAATAAAAAAAATATGAGTAAGTGATGATATTTACCTAGACAACATAATCAAAATAATATATATATATATATATATATATATATATATATATATATATATATATATACTCACTGATCCACACCACCAGGATCTACAGCACTGACATTGGGATGTCATTCGGACTAGAAAAGTGTGGCCGACACTCCCAGAAGGAACAATAGCAGACATAGAGCACAGCTACAAGTACCTGGGAATACAGCAAGCAAATGGCAACCTCGATGAGGTCACAAGGACAGGAGCCACAGCCAAATACCTCCAACGAATAAGGCAAGTCCTGAGAAGCCAGCTCAATGGCAAGAACAAGATCCGTGCAATAAACAGCTATGCCTTGCCAGTAATCAGATACCCTGCCGGAATAATTAGCTGGCCAATGGAAGAAATGAAGGCCACGGATGTTAAGACTCAGAAGCTACTAACCATGCATGGAGGGTTCCACCCCAAATCCAGCACCCTGAGACTGTACACGAGCCGTAAGGAAGGAGGCAGAGGACTAGTGAGTGTGAGAGCCACTGTCCAGGATGAAACATCCAAGATCCATAAATACATCAAGGACAAAGCCTCAATGGACAATGTGCTCAGCGAATGTCTCAGGCAATGGGGAACAGAGGACAAGGTGCTGGAGGAACCATCATGGGAGGACAAGCCCCTACATGGGATGTACCACCGACAAATAACTGAAGTGGCTGATATCAGGAAATCTTACCAATGGCTGGAAAAAGCTGGACTCAAGGACAGCACGGAGGCCCTCATCCTGGCCGCCCAGGAACAGGCCCTAAACACCAGAGCAATAGAGGCTCAGATCTACCACACCAGACAAGACCCAAGGTGTAGGTTGTGCAAGGAGGCCTCTGAGACAGTCCAGCACATAACAGCAGGGTGCAAGATGCTGGCAGGGAAAGCGTACATGGAACGACATAACCAAGTGGCGGGCATAGTGTACAGGAACATCTGTGCCGAATATGGACTGGAAGCCCCGAGGTCAAAGTGGGGAACACCCCCAAAGGTGGTGGAGAATGACCGAGCTAAGATCCTGTGGGACTTCCAGATCCAGACAGACAAGATGGTAATGGCGAACCAACCGGACATTGTGGTGGTGGATAAAGAGCAGAGGAAAGCCGTTGTGGTGGATGTAGCAATACCAAGTGACCACAACATCAGGAAAAAGGAGCGTGAGAAACTGGAGAAATACCAGGGCCCCAGAGAGGAACTGGAGAAGGCCTGGAAGGTGAAGACCACAGTGGTGCCTGTGGTCATCGGGGCCCTCGGGGCAGTCACCCCCAAACTGGAGCAGTGGCTCAAACAGATCCCAGGAACAACATCAGACATCTCAGTCCAGAAATGTGCAGTTCTAGGCACAGCCAAGATACTGGAGGAGAACCTGAAGCTCCCAGGCCTCTGGTAGAGGACCCGAACTCAGAGGATGAAAAAGGAGACCACCCGCGGAGGGTGAGAGGAGAATTTTTAATATATATATATATATATATATATATATATATATATATATATAATATATATATATATTATATATATATATATATATATATATATATATATATATATATATATATATACACATATGTATATGTATATATATTATTCCCTTCTCACCTTCCGCGGGTGGTTTTGCTTCCCAAAAGCATGCTCATCCATGGCTTGAGATCGAGGAAAGTGTTTGTAAACCTTGTCACCCTATAAATATGTTAAATAAACAAAACCGGGAAGTCCCACTTATTGTCAAAGATAACCTTCTAATTACTAATACTATTAAGGCATGGGGTGTTCTGAGGAAGATGTTTGGTCAGAATAAAAATTTTGGTAACACTTTATTTGACGGGTTGTGAATAACACTGTCATGACACCGTCATAAACATGACATAACACCTGTCATGAACATCAGTAAGTCTTCATGAATATTTATGACTGTTGTCATAAAGTGTCATTTGGTAAATCATGACACTTTTAATACAAAGTTGAAATTATTCAAAATGTCTTTGTTATGACTACTTGACATTAACCAAGAAATCATCTGACATGAATTTGTTATAAAAGTATTACTGATTAAACTTTAGCTTTAATAACATAAAGCTACAGGATTTTTAAAGTTTAATCAGTTATACTTCAAAATTTCAAAATTAAAAGACCAGTAATGTGAACCCTAATGATGTATATGTTTAAGTTTATATATGAATTGCTTTCTTTTCTCAGATAATTGCTATAATTTATGTACATGCCTCCTGATTTTTTGTTTGTCTTGTTTTCCATATCAGTGCTGTATAAGTTTTGTCCTGTTATTGTTCTTTCCTTTTTTTTCAAAATACCTAATAAACATAATATTTAAGAAATCCTTAAAGTCAATTTTCAACTGAAAAGTTTAGGCTTTGACATGTTTCCTCGTTTTCTGTCTTTGTTTCTTTTTTTTATTTGGGAGACTCAACGGCGAGGTCGTCTATAAGTAGAGACAGAGCAGACTCCTTGATGAAGCTAAAATCCTTCAAGGTTTGCAGCAAGATGCTGCAGATCTTCTATAAGTCTGCTGTTGAGAGCATCATCTCTTCTGCTGTTAATTGTTGGGGAAGTGGCATCAAAGCCATGGATTTAAAAAGAGTCAACAGCCTGATAAAGAAGGCTGGTTCTGTTCTGGGGACAAATGTGGAACCTCTGGAGATGGAGGATGAGGGCAACGACGACGGAGGACACTGACCATACCCAACCTCTTCTTAGGAAGAGCACTTCTTTGGTTAAATACTGATAATCAGCACAGTATTTACTGCTCTTGAATTTAACATCCAACAATCCACATCCAGTTGCTTAAATTTCTTCTATTAGTTTTAGATACTGAAATGTCTCTCCCCATGAGCAACAGTCAAAAGTAACGTGCAATGACACATAAAGCAATCCAGACTTCTAAAAATGATAGTAGTTGATTTTATTCAAGCTGCAGTACATAACTTTAATAAAATCTATGTTTTCTCCATATTTAAAGCTTTCACCATGTCGTAGCACTTTGTTATGAGACAGATAATCTGTGAAAACAATTAATCTCCTCCATCTCCTTCCTGAACTACAATTACTGGAGTTCTGGAGTCCTGACCAAAACAACCAATCAGAACCAGTAGGATGCTCTTAGTGCTGTCAATCAACTTCATTCACTCACTGCTAAATGTGCTAATGGTGAAGAAACAACTAATCATTACAAGAAACCGTTTATCTGCCATCATTGGTAGCTATGCTAACTAAATTGAGCGGGTTCAGGGCAAATGTGGACATGTGTTTTTTGATCTGGGAGTGGGAACATTACATTTTCCATCCATCCATCCATTTTCTTCTGCTTATCCGGGGTCGGGTCGCGGGGGCAGCAGCTTCAAAAGAGAGGCCCAGACTTCCCTTTCCCTAGCCACTTCTTCCAGCTCCAAAGAACCCCAACCCCAAGGCGTTTCCAGGCCAGCCGAGAGACATAGTCCCTCCAGCGTGTCCTGGGTCTTCCTCGGGGCCTCCTCCCGGTGGGACGTGCCTGGAACACCTCACCAGGGAGGCGTCCAGGAGGCATCCTTACCAGACACCTCTCACCTCAACTGGCTCCTCTCGACGTGGAGGAGCAGCAGCTCTACTCTGAGTCCCTCCTGGATGACCGAGCTTCTCACCCTATCTCTAAGGGAGAGCCCAGCCACCCTGCGGAGAAAACCCATTTCAGCCGCTTGTATCCGTGATCTCTTTCTTTCGTTCATGACCCAAAGCTCATGACCATAGATGAGGGTAGATCGACCGGTAAATCGAGAGCTTCACTTTTTGACTCAAGCTCTCTCTTCACCACGACGGACCGGTACAGCACCCGCTTCACGGCAGACGCTGCGCCAATCCGCCTGTCAATCTCCCGCTCCCTTCTTCCCTCATTGGTGAACAAGATCCCGAGATACTTAAACTCCTCCAATTGAGGCAGGACGACCCTCTGACCCGGAGAAGGCTCTCTACCCTTTTCCGGCTCAAGACCATGGCCTCGGATTTGGAGGCACTGAGCCTCATCCCAGCCGCTTCGCACTCGGCCGCGAACTGCTCCAGCGAGAGCTGCAGATCATGTTCCGATGAAGCCAACAGGACCACATCATCCGCAAAAAGCAGAGATGCGATCCTAAGGCCACCAAAACGGATCCCTTCAACACCTCGGCTGCGCCTAGAAATTCTGTCCATGAAAGTAATGAACAGAATCGGTGACAAAGGGCAGCTTTGGCGGAGTTCAACTCTCACCGGAAACGAGCCCGACTTACTGCCGGCAATGCGGACCAGACTCTGACACTGGTCGTACAAGGACCTGACAGCCCGTATCAAAGAGCCCCGTACCCCATACTCCCGGAGAACCCCCCATCAGGCCCCCCTGGGACACGGTCGAACACCTTCTCCAAGTCCACAAAACCTATGTAGACCGGTTGGGCGAACTCCCATGCACCCTCCAGGACCCTGCTGAGGGTGTAGAGCTGGTCCAGTGTTCCACAACCAGGACGAAAACCACACTGCTTTTCCTGAATCCGAGGTTCAACTATCCGACGGACCCTCCTCTCCAGGACCCCCGAATAGACCTTACCACCTTACCAGAGAGGCTTAAGAGTGTGACCCCCCTGTAATTGGAGCCCACCCTCCGGTCCCCCTTTTTACATTTTTACTGCTAAAAACAATCTTTGAAAATACAATATGATTAATTTTGTAATTGATAGAGCCCCGACTTTTTTTTATTTTATTTCCATGAACAAAAAATAAATAATTAAATTGTGGAGGGCGCCCTGTTGGTCAGGGCCCCTAGAATTGTCATCACTTTACCCCCCTTTATCACGCCCGACTGAGATATTTCGCTATCTTAAATTGACGGTTGTAAAATCCTTGACTGACATTCAGTTCCACATTCACCAGTCGGTGGCGTAAATGCACTGTTTGCCAACCGCCAATAACCGCCAAAGAAGAAGAAGAAGAAAAAGAAAAAAGCATCGCAGCAAAGCCATTACTCAAGTAGATTCCGATTTCTGTTTTCACAGGTGGGTTAAGTGCACAACTAACAGATATGTATAATTTTTAGAAGTGTTTCGAAGTTCAGGACGTTTTTTTTATTGACACTGATTCTATTTTGAGATATTTCTGTGCATCGGAAGTGACAGTTAACTGCCGTTAGCTTAAATGGCAGTTAACTGTCATGCCCCTACCGATATGCCCCTTTTTCACGGGATCGACTCCATCCGGCCTATTTTGCGAGTGTCTCACTCTCAACTAGTGTTTTTCCAGTTGCTGACATGATTTTAAGGTCCCTGTTCAAGAATAGAGTAGGTACTTGATTTGAAATAAACATCCTACTGTTCACTGGTTGGCCGTGGTCAGTTGTGGAAGTAAAGAGAACAGAAAACAAACCGCCGCCATTCTCCAAACAGGGAAGCGAGTCCTCCCTAACTACAATCAAGTGTTGCAAGAATGAAACGCAGGACGGCAATATTCAGCGGCAACTCGATGGCGCCATTTGGAATGAGTTGTGTCAGCTTTGGTCTTTTTTGTGAGGTCTTTTTTAATGTTCTGTTCTGGGGACGACTGTGGAACCTGTGGAGATGATGATGGTGATGAGAAGAAGGATTCTTCATAAAACCAATAAAATTATTACAATTTTATTCTTCTTCCATACACAACCTCTTCTTGGGAAGAGGTTTTTTGCCAAGAAGCCTCCCAAGGACAGGAGAGTTGCAGAACTGTTTATGAGACAGAGTGAGAGCTAGCTTCTTGGCATGAAAGGTTTGTTACAGAAGCAGACTTGTTTCCCAAAGCTGTTGGAGTAAGGAAATGAACCACAGAGCAGCGATGGAGATGCTGCATCACACCCTGACCACTTTTAAAAAGATGAAGAAGAACCCGCCTGCTTTCCATGAGCTACAGCTGAGATCACTCAAGCAGCTGTTGGACATTTTATAATATCTAAATCTTTATTTTTTTCTGAAAAGGATGGGGAACAACAGGGACAAAGACACTTCTACAGTCAATGCCAACAATACCAAACATCCTATTAATAGTAAGTATATATTATATATTTTATGAGGATTAAAAAGTAACAATACTATCCAGATGCATTTCATGCATTTTTATTCCCTCTGTAGGAAGTTATACTTTATTTACATGGGCTGAAGCAAGAATTGTTTTATGTCACATGTAAACCTTGAGCCTTTTTTGCATCATCTGAGAAATCTCTCTGCAAGCCAAGTTTGGTTTTATAGCACATTTCAGCAACAATTAAAAGTTCTTTACAGGAAAACATAAAATGGATAATAGCTAGATTTTAGTGGTACATTATTCAAGTCTTGTCAGGTTTGCTTTACTGTGCGATTCCCTACTTGAAAGGGATAGTCTCTACAATGAAACGTTTAACTGGATTCTAACACACCTGCGCAGCTCTGCACAGGTGTAAACCCAGCACGAGCATCTCAGTGTTCATGTTGCCTTTGAAGGCGGCTCGGAAAAACAGGTAACAACGTGTTAACAACGGATTAAACAGTTTTAACTGCTGAAGAAAGTGACAGCGGGTTTCCAGTCCAAGGGGGGCACAGCTGACTCTGTGGGCAGGCAATGCTGGTCCTGGAAATGGGGTTAAAACATGAACAGCTCCCTGAGAGATTTTTTTTTCCTTCCCCTCATTCATCAGGGCCCCTCTGCAATGGCACTGTGCCACCCCCAGGGGGTGCGCCCCGCACTTTGGGAACCACTGCTGTAAGACAAGTCTAAACCCCCACCAGTAATCACTGGAACACTGACCAACATATTTGATGTGTATTGATGATTTTAATGATGGAACTTGACAAAATGTAATATCTGTTACTGGTTACACAATTGGTGACAGCATGATGTGTTTATGATGGCTTTATTTTTTCATGACATGAAGCATTTTAACTTCCTTGTTGTTGAAATGTGCTGTACAAATAAACTTTGTTGATTTATCAATACCGATTTTTTCTTTCAGCTGAAGAAGTGGAAGCATCAACAGTCCAGCACTCTTTTCTGTTGTTGGCGTGTTTGGGGGTGTTTTGTGTCGTTCTGGTTGGAAAAGTCGTCTACAGTGAGTTTCACTTCGACAGAATACATTTTAAGTAACTTCCTTTATGTCACGTTTTTACAGATTTAGACGATTTAGAGCAAACTTTCAGGCTCAGTATCACTTTACACATTTAACAAACACTCACGGACCACCAAACTTGGAAATGGCCCACAATAATACAATCTGAAATGAAAATGTTAGTGTTTTATTGCTATAACAATAACAGACTTATTATTTTCTCTGTTCATTCTAATGAGACGAGTGGTGTTGTTTTGTAAATGCGACCGGCCACAACAAAACAGTTACCCAGTCTACCTGTTTTGACTAACAGAGCCTGAAAGTGTGGATTCTAAGCTTCCCGATGATGTCAAACTCACAATCAAAGAAATTGTGTTGTGTGTATTAATAACATTTTAGAGATATTTTTAATTTAGAATCATAATAAAAGAAAAATAAGCTTGAATTGCTTTGGCAGAAACAAAAATCATCATCTGCACCATTAAGTCTAAAAATGTTCCACTAATTTTTATCAATTGTATTTATTTACTGGTTAAATAATTTTTAATTAAATTTAAAAAAAACAGCTGAAGTGTGAGCAGAGCATTATGAGCAAACAAAGTGGTAAAAAACAAAGACCAGTTCTCACTGATGGAGATTGGAGTCTTACCATTCAGCAAACAGAAAAGTGGAGGTAAACAAATAATTTAGTTCTTGGTTATGTTTGCACATGTTTTCTCTGTCCTACTGAGTGCTTATTTTCCTGATTTTGAAAACCTGTTGGAAATAAATAAAGTGAATTTAATCAAAGAGCCATTCAGATGAATCAAATCACTCATGAACGACACATCAGTACTCTGTCAGCAGGTATGATTGTGCAGCAGGGGAATGGCATGATGAGTGAAGATGGAGAGCGTCAATAAAAACAGGAAGCAAATTAATAACAAGAGAACCTAAACAGGACATAACAATAAGCTTAATCAAAGAAAACGAAACGGAAATGCTCGAACAACAAAATGGAAGAATAAACTAAAAAACTAAACTAAATACAGAGGAATAAATTTGTATGGTAAGGCCTTTCGAGCAAAAATTAATACAGAGGACTATATGGCAAGAACAGACATCGTTTTCAGATGAAAGGTAATATTGTTGAAGTGCCGTGGGTTTGTTGAGACCATATCTAATACCAAGAAGAAATATATTTTACCAACCATAACAATAAGGAACTTATCACTTATTTATGTTTTTATTAGATTTTATTTTAATTATTTCTTCTATATTATTTTTCATGTCAGTGTTAATGTCATGAGGCTGTCAAGTGACTCTGTGACACTTTCAGTTTGACTCATTAGGATTTGATTAAGATCCAACTTTGCTCTTAATCAAAGCAAGATGTCAGAGAGCTGGTTAATGTATGATTAACCAGCTCTCTGTGGTCATATAATCTATGATTATTAATGTATAATCATAGATTAATAGTTTTACTGTAAAACTATTAATCTATAAATCTGTAGACAGGTCTATTGAAAAATATCATCCATGTTTCTGTCCTATACTTGTGTGGCCTTAAAAGGATCTGGAACTTCTGTTTTTCTACCGAAAGCTCTGGTTTGCACAGTAAATGCCATGTGGGTGAAATTTTATAGATGATACTCTGATGTCCAACTCTCCAAAAGGCAGCACAGAGCTGCACCACCAGAAACAAGCACTGAAGAGAAGAAGAGCTATGATTGATATTGTTGCAGTTCTGTCCGTGTTTTAATGTTGCAGAGCACAGTGTTTTCACAAATACTTCCAAGTTTAAACTGATTGTTGTACATCTTTTATCTGGCCATTTTGTGCAAGATTTAGTAATTAACATCAGGAAATGGCACAGAAAAAGTTTTTTCCCCCACTCTGATTGGCTGCTGGTAGGCCTACCAATATTATATTGAATGTCCATTGCATTTTTCTTACACACCTTTAAAAATTATTTCTATTCACATGGCTTTTTTGTTCTTTGGAAACTAATAATTCAGTAATCTGTTTCTCTTTTAAGGATTTTTGATGATAAAGAAATAACAATACAAATTAAGATGGCAACAATAATGATAGCAATAATAAGCATAAAATACTATTCAGTGCAAGTAGTCTACATCTTCTTTCATGGGGGCAGTAAGAGAGCATTGATGATGGATAGGCAGGCGCTGGTCCAAAAAAGATTGAGAAGCACTGCGCTGTAGCGACCTGTCTCTCCAGAACTAGCTGTCTGACAAGCGTATTTTTCTTTTTGCATGAGGCATGTTGTATAAGAAACCCTGTAATATCTGCAGAACCTGGCAGAAATTCTGTCATAGATCTTTTTAAAACCCATGTGTCCTGCCCAGGAAACACCGTGACCCAACTTTTGCACTTGTCCCCTTAGAGCTTGAGGCCCCACCAGTTTCTCAGATCCTTTCCCACACTGAAGATAAAGTAACCCATCTCTAAAGATATAAGCTTACCCATCAATATGTTTAATGATTTCTCCATCTGTGATTGGAATTGCTTGATCAAAATACCCATCAGTGAGTCATCATGCTGTTGTAGCCTCTTGAAGTGACCCTGTGAATCCACAATGTCCCCATCAACATCTGGCAATCCTCGTGACATTTGTCTAACTGTGCCTGCCATTTTATAAAGTCGTCTTTGTTGTTAGCTTTTTCTCACTTCATCTAAGCTTTCAGCAAGAATATCCTAGATAAAGAAGGGCAGTTCTTGTAGAGAATTTGGTTCATCAGCAGTCTCAGGTTTTACTGGCCTGTTCCTACAGCATCAGCTATAGGTTCAGATGTATCATTCCCAGCTGTTTAGCCTGTCTTTGTGATCTGGTTGCAGCTTACACTGGCTTACGAGATTGGATCTGTTCTGGTAAAACCGGAACATCCTGACCCAAAATCATTTAAAAGATAAGTTTGGTTTGGCAGATCTAATGCTTAAAGGCAAGTTGTTCCACACATTAGTGTCATGATGGGTTTTATATTTGTTGCCCACATGCAGAAACACTCACGGAGAGAATGATAAAGATTGAAATGTTTATTAACAGTGAAGAAACAATTAAACAATGCTGCTTAGTGGGGAAGCTGTGGCCAGGAATCCAGGGACGACTGAACACAGAGGGAGAGGTGATGAGTTCAATGTCTGTGGGGAATTGAATTCACTCGACATAACATCTCAGCTCTTACTTGTAGATCGGAGATTCAGACCCAGGGAGGGTCTAGTGGTACCATGGAGTGGTTTAATTACTGATGGTGTCGGCTGATCGAGGATGGATGTGGCGTTGGAGGGCAAACAGGTAAGTTTCCCGACGGCACATAGGTGCAGCGAGACTGACTGCCACCTGGATACTTGCAGGAGGTAAGTGAAACGGAGAGGTGAGACTGTGGAGCTCGGGCATCCGGTGAGTAGATTCACGGCGTCACGAGAAGGTTTCTTCAGAACTCGGAGAACACGAGGATGTCCCAGAGGATCTCGAAGGTGTCCTGAGGACGATTCACAGAAGAACAGTTAGCACAAGAAAATTCATAAAGATCTCCAAAAACTCAGCAAACTACGAGGGGCTAGAGTACCAATACTGGCAAACACTCTGGCGATGAGATGCTGGCAGTCTGTTGCTCATATACTCCTCTGGTGAAGATGATTATTGTCCCAGGTGTGAAGAGGCAAGATCTGCCAGCACGGCCTCCAGGAAAACACAGCCTAATAGCGCAATCTGGTGGACGAACGGTGGTAACTGAAAAGATAGCAAACTAACCCCGCAACCTGGTACACAACAATTAGGAGCAATAACAGCAAAAGTCCGGTCTCCTCTGCTTTTCAGTCTGGTTCTGGGAATATGTAAGAGCAATTTATTATTTGACCAAAGTGTTCTAGAGACGGAACGGTTATGAAGAAGGTCTTGAAGATAAGCTGGGACTAGGCCATGTAAAACTTTAAAAACCAATAAAAGAATTTTAAAATCAATCCGATAAAAAACTGGCAGCTAATGCAGAGAAGCCAATACTGGTGTTACTGGTGTTTCCGGGTTCCAGTTAAAAGTCTTGCTGTGGCATTTTGAATTATTTGGAGATGCTGTAAAGAAGATTGGTCCATATTTTTATATGATGAGTTGCAATAGTCTAAACATGTAGTGATGAAGGCATGGATAAGTTTTTCAAAGTCTTCAGGGCAGAAGATAGATTTAACCTTTGCTAGAAGGCGCAGATGAAAAAAGCTTGATTTCATGCTTAACCAAATTAAGACAAGTGTCAAAAATGAGACCGAGATTCCTAATGGAAGATTGATAAAAGGAAGCAAGGGAACCAAGAATTTCATCAGATTTACCAATGAGGCTCTTTAGTCCAAACAGAATAACTTGAGTTTTATTTTGATTTAAATGAGGAAAATTTTGGTTCATCCATTGGCTAACTGCTATTAAGCAATCTGTTAAAGACTGTAGGGAATCATCCTGATGTAGTTTCTTGAGGGGCATGTATATTTGCACATCATCACCAAAGCAGTGAAAAGATAGCTTAAATTTCTTAAAAATATGTCCAAGAGGCAGCAAATAATGCAAAATAAATAAAATCGGGGCTAAAATTGAACCTTGAGGTACTCCATAATTTAGAGGTGCTGCCATAGAAAAACTGATCAAGATGAATAGAAAAACTTCTGTCTTTCAAATACGATGAGAAACAAGCTACACCTGTATCCTTAAGACCAACACAGTGCTTCAATCGAAATAAAAGGATGTTGTGGTCAATGGTATCCAACGCTACACTTAAATCTTAACAATAAGACCCTAATGCCCCCTGAATCAACTGTTAGAAGGAGCTCATTAAATACTCTAAGCAAGGCGGTGTCTGTACTGTGTCCACATTTAAAATCAGACAGGAATTTCTCAGATATATCATAATCTGTTAGAAAAGACTGGAGCTGAGTAAAAACAATCTTCTCTAAAACTTTTGAGAAAAACAACAGTTTAGGAATAGGTCTAAAATTAGCAAAAACACTGTGCTCCAATTTGGGTTTTGTAATAAGTGGGTATAGCATGGCATGTTTGAAAGCAGCTGGGACACATCCAGTAGAAAGAGAGGTATTTATTAAGGTGACAGGAAAAATATCTGTAAATAAGCGAGCAGGGAGACAGTCCAATGGTCAGTTTGTTGGCTGCAGATGTTTAACGACAGTGGACAAATGGGACAAAGAAACTGATTCAAACTGTTCGAAGGTAGCATCGCCTAGAGGTGTTTCCTGGGGATCCAACACAGGCAGAATAGTAGACCCCCTAAGGGCTAAAACTTTGTCAGTGAAAAATTCTAAGAATTTGCTACGAAGATCAGCAGAAGCTGTAAAAGCAGGTGCATTCGGAGGGGCTAATAACTTTAAAACTATAAAAAGAACCTGAGGCCTACGTTTGTTTGAGCAAACCAAAGCAACCAATCATTTAGATTTTTCAGATTTTACAGTATTCTGATAATTGAATAAACAATTTTTCAGAATGTCAAAAGAAATCTGCAACTTACCCTTTTTCCACCGCCTGTCAGTTCGTCTTCAGTCTCGCCTGAGGGCACAGTTTCATTGAAGCACAGCTCAGAAAATCTATTTTTCTTCATGGTTTTAAGAGGAGCTATGGAGTTCAAAGTGCTTATGCAACACTTTGAACACTATGATCACTGTGAACACAGGGAATATCAAGGTCTAGGCCATCTAAATAATGTTTTTTTGTTTGTTTTTTTCAAAATGGAAAGGTGAAGTAAGGTCTGAACACTTCCTGCATTTAAGAGTCTGGAAAGCTCCTGAACCCCATTACTTGTTTCTTAGCCTTAGGTTGGTCTTCTGCAACCACTGGCCTTGGGACAGTGTGAAAAATATGCTGATATGACCTTTCTTAATGGTCATATAAATGGCAAACAACCCCTCAGGGAACCTCAGTCTAAATTGTTGTTGGGACACCTCTTAGTTAATCTCAGTTTGTTAAAATGGCTGCGTTTACTTAAATGTAAAAGCAGCAAGGAGCCTCCTACCAGCCTGGCAGGAAAAGCAGAAATCTTCGCCTCTACAAGTGCAATCTTTTTAAGGCTCTCGGCCCGGACAATCAGCTCGCCATTGACCTGGCCTGTATAATAAAACAGGACCGTCGTTTCAATAAATAGATGTAATCAAATTATTCCAGTGTGCACAACTTCGGCCGATTATGATTGGTGGCCGATCGATCGCCACACCTCTCGTTTAAGTTAACCAGTTACAAATGCAGCGATGCTAGGCAGGCTGGTGTGTTTTTCACATGGTCACTGGGCAAGAGATAGGCTACACCTTTAACAGGTCACCAGTCTATCAAATAGCAGCACAGATACTATCAGGGCAAGCAAACCATGCACACACTCATTCCTGAGGGCAGTTTAGAGAGACCGCTTATAGTCATGTGTTTGGGCTCTGAGAGGAAGCCAGAGTACTCTGAGAGAACCTGCACATCAACCAGGAGGACATGCAAACTCAACACAGATGGACTCCAGGGTCCTATTCAATGGACCTTATTACTACAAGCTATCACCATGCAACCCCCAACAATAAACAAGATTATCAGATATTACAGTTTACTGTCCTTTGGTTCTATCCTAAGAATGCTGTCTGATATCCTTGGAAAGGACTGAGAAACTGAAAATGTTAATGCTTCTCTGATAAAGATACTTTGAATGACTTTCTGACTCATTTGTGTGTTTTTAATAGTGAGTGTGACGACAAACAAGCAGCATGAAAATATCAACAGACTTACAACTGAAAGAAGTCACCTGGTTCAGCAACAAAAGCAGATGGAGAACCAGATGGAGAAGCTGATCCGAGAGAAAGACGTGTTCTTGATCAGAGAAGAAATGTTCGACGCCAGAGAGAATATTAAAAGAACCAGAGAGCAGCTGAGCAGAGAATTAGCAGAGCTGATCCGAGACAGAGAGAAGTTGAGCCAAGACAGAGAGGAACTGAACAGAGACTTAGAGCAGCTGAGCCAAGACAGAGAGAATGTGACCCAAGACAGAGTGAAGGTGACTCAAGACAGAAAGAAGCTGAGGCAAGAAAGAGAGAAGCTGAGCCACGATACAGAGCAGCTGAGCCGAGACAGGGCGGAGCTGAATCGAAATGAAACGGTGCTTATCAAAGAAGAAGAGGAACTGGACAAAGAGATGGAGAACCTGGACCAAAAAACAGAAGAGCTGAACAAAGAGGAAAAGAAGCTGAGCAAAGACAAAGATTTACTGAACGAACTGAAAGAGAACATGAAGAGAGAGAAAGAGAAGCTGAAGAAAGACAAGGAGAAGCTGAACAAAGATCAAGAGCAGCTGAGAAAAGAGGAACAGGAGCTGGGCTCAGTCAAGGACCTAAAAGGCAGAACAGAAGACATGGTAAAAGAGGAAGAGAAACTGGAAAAAGAGAAAGCAGAGCTGAGCAAAAACAAAACGGAGGTAAACAACCAGAAAGAGAAGCTGAGGCAAGAGCAAAAGGAGCATAGCAAAGAAGAAAAAGAACTGAAGAAAAAGGAACAGGAGCTGACAAAAAAGAAAGAGGAGCTGAGCAAAAAGAAGGATGACTTCCACAAAAAGAAAGATGAGCTGAGAAAAGAGAAAGAGGAGCTGAACAAAAATGAAGATCAGTTGAACAAAGAGAAAGATGAGCTAACAAAAGAGAAAGAGAGACTGAGCAAAAAGGAAGAGGAGCAAAGCAAACAGAAAGAGGAGCTGAGCACAAAGAAACAGGAGCTGATCAAAACAAGAGTGGAGCAGAACAAAGAGAAAGAAGAGCTGAACAAAATGAAAGCAGAGCTTACCAAACAGAAAGAAGAATTGAATAAAAAGAGAGTGGAAATAAACAAAGGGGAAGGGGAGCTGATAAAAGACAAATATGAGCTGAGCAACATAACAAAGGAGCTGGACAAAGAGAAAGAGAAGCTGGACAAAGAGAAAGAGGAGCTGAGAGTATCGAGAGAGGAAGAAGAGAATCGATGCAAAGAGACAGCGGACCTGAAGCGTTTTAAGAAATTCGTCTTGCAGCATAAAAACTTTCCAGTTTTAGAGTTCTGTCCTGAACATAGTAATTATATTTCTACATTATCTCTGAAACTCTTGATTACTCATTTTATTTTTGAAATATTCTGTTATAAACAGTTTTTCAGACATAGCTGACCATTATTATCACAGGTAGAGTGCTGAAGGTCACTTTTCTGACCACAAACTGAGCCAGTAAAATGAAGTCATTAGCAACAGGTTTACAGCCATATTCCCCTCTCACCCATGTCATCCATGTAGAGGAGGTGACTGATTGTGGCCCCATTCTTGAGTCGGTATCCGTAGCCAGTCTTGTTGATGATTTGGCTGAGGCTCTTAGAGTCCTATTGATGTTGTACATCTCTAAGCATTCAATGATCCAGGTGTGTGGCATTGAGTCATAGGCTTTCTTGTAATCAATCCAAGCGGTGCACAGGTTGGTGTGTCGGGTTTTGCAGTCTCGGGCTACAAGGAGTTTGGCTCCTCTCCAGCCTTGGTGGGTCTGCTCTGTTGTTAGTACCCTGCCATTGAGAGTACACTGGTTGGGTGGAGAAGAGCCGGTCTAACCTCTGACTAGGGTTACTTGAGTAGTAGCATTCCAACAGATCCATGTTTTCGTCTCTCGCCCATTTCCGTCTTGTTCCAGTAGCCCATTTTTCATCAAGGTGCTCTGGTTCCCCAGCACCTGACGCAGACCTTGTTTGGCCGGGCGACGTCTGAGCCGGCATGTTATGCATATCAATGTCTCTCATGGTATGAGGTAGGCTATATAGCTCCAAGGCTCTTGCCTAAGGACCCACACTGCATAGCTCAATTGCACTGTTGTAACTGTTGTAACTTGCCCCAGCCCGGATTCGAACCCTGGTCTCCCGGGTGGTAGACTGGTGTCTTACCCAGTGAGCTATACAGTCAGCTATGTGTGTGTGTGTGTGTGTGTGTGTGTGTGTGTGTGTGTGTGTGTATATAAAATAATCACTTTATTCTGCTCTTTCCCCTTGTCTAGTGAAACCACAATGTTTTGAATGCAGGATCGGATGGCTTTCCTTCAAGACATACTGCTACCTTCTTTATGGAGGACAAGAGTTGAAGTCTTGGGACGAAGGTCGACAGTACTGTCGGGAAAATGGTGGAGACTTGGTTGTAATTGATAATCTGGAGGAGCAGGTAAAATATAACGTCACCTCTACTCTTGAAATTTAAAGTTAATCTGGAAGATTGATAACTTGACAACACTGAATCATATGTGCTAATTGAATCAATATCGCTTAATTTTTAAAGTCTCAATAGAAAACAAAGAGGAGAAGGCGTTGCTTCAATGCATAAGAACTTCTTAAATATATATTTTTAGGTCATTTTAACTCTTGAATGTCTGGCAGTTGAGGTAAAAGGCCATAAATGATCTCTGATACTAACTCTGTACAAAACCCCAATGTGTGGAAAACCTCTTTGACTTTAATGAGCTTTTGTCTCTTATATACACCAATTCTGACTGTTTAATAATTGTGGGAGATTTTAACATCCATGTTAACAAGCCCAAAGACAGAGAGGCAAAAAATTGTGATATTCTTGATCATTTTGGTCCAATTCAGCATGTTAAACAATCAGCACACAATCTAGGACACACATTGATAATCAGGAAGGGTGTGAATATTTCCAGTGTCTCTGTAACTGATGTCGCCCTGTCGGATCATTTCGCTGTTATGTTTTAAAATACTTTCTCCACTGACTCACTTAGTAAAATGGCCACCATCACAAAATGTTCTTTCACAGACGACACAGCAGAAACCTTTAATCAATTATAGTTCATCTCGACTTTATGTAACCATGACGATGAGTTGGTAGATAACTAAAATTTAGACATTAAGTTTTAGAATTTAATGTCTAAATTTTAAAATTTAGACATTAAATTCTAAATTCCATGTCCATTAAAGTGAAGTTTTAATGGCCTTCACTTCACAGTGAAGTCCAGCAAATGCTAGAAGGTGGGATTTGTGTGAAGACAGACAGATAAAGCACTCAGGAGGAGGAGGATGAAGGAGAGTAAAAGGCTGCCAGATGTGAAGAAGATGTCCAGAATTTATGCCAGAAACAAAGTCTTGAAGAAGGTCATTTCAAAAGCTCTGATGGGGAGACCACAGAGCACAGCAATCCAGGAAACGCCTGGAAACGGAAAACATTCAGCGTGAACAGGTTCAAAAGAACAAGGAGAATTTCTGCCACTCAGAGGCCTTGGTCAGGCAGCCAGCTCTTCTTGTACAGCAGTTGTTGATGAAGTGCAGGTGTGGCAGAGCACATCTGCACTTCCACACCTCCACACCTCCTGGCGTCGTCTAGTGGGTAAATTATGAACACAAGGACACAAACCACCCTCCTGACATATTCTGGTCTGCTCTGCATCCAGAACCAAACGAGGAGAAGCAGCATTCAGCTTCTAAGCAACACAAATCTGGACCAAACTTCTGGAAAATTGTAAAACAGCCGAAACACTGAGTTCCTTTAAATCTTCACTACAGACCCACCTATTTAGAGTTGCTTTTGAAACATTATAAATGAAACAAACATTTTGATGTGTAATAATGGTATTTGACAAAATGTGACGCTTCAGTTGTTAACTGTGTTCAATGACTTTATAGATTTGTGTTTTTATGATATAAAACACTTTGAAGTGCTTTGTTGCTGAAATGTGTTACAAATAAACTTGACTGATTGATTGGTTGAAGTAAGAAGATTTATGAGTCTAAAATAAAATCTGTTCACAGGAATTTATCACCTTGTACGCCAATTTATCATTATTGACGCCAGCAAATTTCTGGATAGGGTTACATCATACACCAAAAGGATGGTTCTGGGTTGATGGACGTAGGAACACTTTTGAGTAAGAACTGTTATCTAAAATTATGCATATTTAAAGCTGCAGTATGTAACTTTTATAGAAAATATTTTTTCATATTTGTTGAAACTGTTGTCATGTCCTAACATGGTATCAGACAGATAAGATGTGAAAAATTGGGCTCCTCTGCCTTCTCCCAATGCTCTGAGTGCTAACTAGAAACAACCAATCAGAGCCCAGGGGCGGGTCTTAGCGCTGTCAGTCACAATCTAGTGTGGTGATGCTGGTCAGCCTCTTCTTCACCCCTTGCTCTCTGCGACTGCTTTTCTGCCTTCAGCAGATCCTGCTGTGAATGCTCAGGCTAGTTAGCATAGCCACTGATGGCAGCCGATACGGTTTACCTGTATAACAGTAAATTGTTTCTCTGCCATTAGCACATTTATCAGAAATTAAATGATAGTAAAACAACAGTTTTACCAAAATCCTAAATTGCTGTTGGGGTTGAATAATTTATGCATGTCCTCCCTCTTTCTTACAACCCAGTTTTCTGTCAAATAAAGACCACTAGATGCAAGATGATCCTTTTTAAAAATGTATCCTTAAAGTATTTAGATTTTCAAAATAAAATCTATAAAGTTTGTAAAACACCTTTTATTTACAAGGCATTTTATTTTCAAGTGTGTGTTTATTCATATAGAAACAACAACACATGCTGACAGTTTTCAGTTTGATGTCAATAATCTACTGTTCTCAGGTCCATGTTTTTTTCTTAAAGCTTCTGGATAAAAGGGATTCCCCATACTTCCGGAGCAGCGCTGCATATCGCACAAACAAAATTCACAGAGAACTGGAAAGCAGAAGGAAAAGCTGTGAAGAACAGATTCTTCTGTGAGCATCCGATTATTAACTTTCCCTATCACGAACAGATCTCAAGTTTCAATGAGACATACTCATAAATAAAACCATAATCTCATCTGTTGGACTGCTGAAGCAATTTTTAAGATTCTTAAACTTCCTCCATTTCCTGTTTGCTCATCTGAACAAACTGTTAAAGTTAAACTCATCATTTAGCTTCTTAGTTTTGTTTACTGTTGTATTAAATTAGGGCCTTATTGATCCTTTTTATCGTTTAATTTGAGGCACTTTTTGTGCTTCAGAGGTATTTGACACATTAGGGCTGCGTTCTCACTGCAGGCCTTAATGCTCACTTCCGATTGTGTCATGAAATCAGATTTTTTGTTTTGTTTGGTTGTTCACATTCCAAATATATGCGACTTGTATGCGATCCTCCATGTGAATCACACACGACATAAAAGTGACCCGCATGCGCAGTAGAGGAAGCAGGAACGTCACATAGAGAGTGCTCAGTGTTTGTGGTAGTAAAGATGGATGCTCATGGTGGAGCCCATCTGGTTATTTTAAAGTTGTTGTCCAACCGGAGCCATCGCATTAACAACTTAAAGCTCATTATCGTCCACCATGGTGGATGTTTTTCTTTTTTCTCCTTTTTTTTATTTATCAGGCGATCATACATACATTGATATTACATACATTTTGCAAAACTTACATGACTTCTCCGATTTTTTATTTTTTTCCCGTAACGAACATAAATCGTGGATGTTTTGCTAACGTTTTCCACGTATCAGATTGCAGAATAGTGACTTTTGTGGAGTACCAATGACGTTCAGGTCGAATGAATGCGACCTGCCCGTACAGACACAGGTCACATTTGAAAAGATCAGAAACAAATTAGAACCAAATGTCCAAGTTGCCTGGGTTGCATTTGTAAAAATCAGATCTGTGTTGTACAAACTGTCATAAAACGATCAGGTGCAGGTCGCATTAAGGCAAAAAATCTGATTTGGGTCACTTTACACTGCAGTGTGAACGTAGCCTAGGAGAAATATTCTGTGCATTTAACTATATAGTTTAGTTTATTCAATCTGAAATTCTCAGACACACCCACTATTGTTAAAATTAACTCTCCAGATATCAAAGAAATTCAAAACAAGGTCAAGTAAAAATAATCCAGGTGTTTAATTCAAAAAGGTGCAGGCTGAAGCTACTCAGCTTATACCTGCCTCCTTTTACATGTTTGTTACAAATAAACCATTTTCACTTTAGCATAAGATAAATTATGCTAAAACTAAAGCTGGGCCTCCAACTCCTGAGCCGAGTACAGCAGTAGTGATTCCTGAATTAGATTAATATTTCAAACATTTAATTATCTGAGTATAAATGCAGTAGAATTTTGTGTTATATAATTAGCTATAGAATGGGAGGATGACACTAACACAAGTAAAATACTAGTTTGTAGTGATTCATTGTCTGCATTGTTGAGTACTGAAAAGGGAAGTACAAATAATCAAAATATATGAGGTTATGGCTGTTCATCATAGATTATGTGAACAAAACAAAAATGTAATATTATCTTGGACTCCTGCTCATGTAGGTATTTTGGGTAATGAAAGACCAGATAGGTTAACATGGCACCGTAAAAGCAAAAATGTGAATTTTAGCTTGTATCTGTTTAACAGCCCCGGTTGTAACAACCAAATTTGTTATTCTTCTTAGAACCTAATTCATTTGTTTGTTATTGACTTTTGCTCAATTAAGTTTCTTATGTATACATGGTAAATGGTATTTTACAATTTATTTTGTTCCCCCTATAACCAATGAATATATATAGATATTTATAATGTATAAAGGTCTTGTCCTTTAATTAGCTCTGCATCATTAAGAAAATAAGAAGTGGTGTTTTATTAGAGAATTTATTTTTAACGGTTCCAGTCATGCCAGGACTAATAAATAATGAAGACTAAATGGTATTCTGATTAGTAATGTAATTATATTTGTTGTGTTACCACCCCATGCCACTAGAACAGGGGTGGGCAACTCCAGGCCTTGAGGGCCGGTCTCCTGCAACTTTTAGATGTGTCTCTTCTTCAACATACCTGAGCAGGGGCGCCGCCAGGAATCTTGGGCCCCCTGACAAAAAATTTGTTTGAGCCCCCCTGCACAGCTGCTGTTACAATTTTTTGAGTCTATTTGATCCATAAAAAGCGTCACAATTTAAAGGCTTGCATCTGCCTTGCTTTCTTTGGTTCAATACTGATAGTTAGCACAATATTTACTGCTCATGGATTTAACATCCAACAGTCCACATCCAGTATGCAAGTAGGTTGCTTAATTTTTTTCTATTAGATTGCTGAAATGTCTCTCCCCATGAGCAACAGTCAAAAGCAACGTGCAAAATATACATGAAGCAATCATATTAGACAATTAAATTAATTGTCTAATATAGAAAATAGTTTGGTGCTGTCAGGCTCAGAGTCTGAGAGGCTTTTACTCTATCAAACAAATGTATTTTTTGCCTCTTTAGTGGAAATATAGATGTTGATGAGATTTTCTCCAGAATAACATTTTTCAGCCTTTATAGCTCCACTGTTGAAAATGAGGAGCTAACATTCACAAATGACAGTGAAATAAAATCCAGTCCAACATCTGGTTTGAGGTGATTCCTCTGGAACCTGTTGGAGGAAAAACATCCCAACTTCAGAAGATGAGCTTTAACCTAACAGAGCTCTGTGGTTCCTCCTGTCAGTGTGAGAGTCAGGATGAGGAGGCGCCATGTTAGGAAGATGAAGCTGCAGGATCTTCAGAACAAACAGGTCATGATGCTGGGCTACTGATTACCCCTCTGTCTGGACCAGGGGTGTGGTGAAGGGGGGAAAAGTGATGACAGTTCTAGGGGCCCTGACACACAGGGGGGCCCTCCACAATTTATTTTTTGTTCATAGAAAGAAAAAAAAAATGGGGGCCCTATCAATTACAAAATTAATCATATTGTATTTTCAAAGATTGTTTTTAGCAGTAAAAATTTAATGTTCCCACTCCCAGATCAAAAAACACATGTCCACATTTGCCCTGAAAATAAATTACCAACATATTCATATATTTAACTTGTCCCTTGTGCCTTTTATCACTTAACAACAGGTGAGTCAGTCAGCAGCAATTATATAACCCACGTCCCTCCTGACCCGTCCTCTCCTGAGTGAAATTAAAGCTTTAGTATGTAACTTTAATATAAATATTTTTTTCCACATATTTGTTAAAACTGTCATTATGTTGTGACAGTACGGTATGTAATCTGTGAAAAATCTATTTCCTCTGCTTTCTCCCAGTGCTAGAAACAACCAGTCAGTAGCAGGAGAGTTTTAGCGCCGTCAATCACAATCTCATGTGGTGCTGCGGGCGGGGCAATCAAATTTTTTGTCAGGGGGCCCAAGACTTCTGGCAGCGCCCCTGACTGGGCTACACAGCACTCTTTGTTTCAGAGAAACACTATGGGGATGATGAGACAAAAAAACATGTTCCATGACTTAGAAAAATAACAATTGATTACAAATTTTAAAACAACTAGATTTGATTGACTTATTTAGTAATAACTCGAAAAGTAAAAGTTACCAGATAATGTTTCGCTAAATTGAATGAGCAGATAAACGGTATAATCTTTTAGTGTCGTTCTATTCCACATTTCATACCAGTCGGTGGCGGTAATGGACCAATTTCGTTGTTTGCCAACCGCCAATAACCATCAAAGAAGAAGAAGACGTCAGCATCGCAGCAACGCCATTACTGAAGACTGATATCTGTTTTCACAGGTGGGTTAAGTGCACAAGTGACAGATAGTTATCATTTCTTAAAGGTGTCTGTAAGTTCAGGACAGTATTTTATTGACATCGATTATATTTTAAGATATTTTTGTAAATTATAAGTGACTGTTTACTGCCGGTTAGCCTAAATGCTAACTACCGTTACTACAAACACGTTGCATGTTATTGTTTACGTCCAGAAATTTTGGGCATGCGCACAACGCCGGAGGACAAAACAACTGCTTACCTGTCTCTTCAGGGGATAAACAATTCAGTTAAAATGAAACCTGGAGATGTAGATATCATTAACTTAGTGCAGTTCGCCACAGCAAATTAAAAATAACGCAGAAAAACCGTTGAACAACAGCTCCAAACCACTGGTTCATTTTCCTCCCTCCCTGTGTTTGATTCGCTACTTAAACCCGTTGCCATGGAAATTACTAACAACAGTTACACTATTATATCAATATTCAACAGTAAAATCCGTTGCTTATGTATTAACCCCAAATTAAGGCTGTTGCTAGTGGGTTTACCCTTGTGCCCAGCGCAGCAGTGAAAAACTTCAGTCCCCGTCCACCTGCTGAATGGAGGCCCTTCCGGTCTGTATAAATACCGGTCAGAGCGGACATTCAGCTCCCAGATTGATTATTTCTCCATCCATTTAGGAACCAGTGAGGCGCATAGCTGTTTCCAATAGGGTTTGTCATGTAAGGCTATTTCTGTGGGGTTAAAGGCAAAGCAGGATGTAGTCTGTGCCTCGCTGGTTCCGTCCAGATCACAACCGTGAAGCATCCGCTCTGACAAAGCAGAACCAGACTCAGCCTCCTGAAAGCGTAATAACGCACTACAGAGAGGAGAATTGAGGAGGTTGAGGACGCTGAGATAGCAGAGCTGCTGCTGTGAATAGTAACAGCGAAAATTGCGGACTGTAACAGTAACGATGAGCAGAGCAGGTCAACATCTTATGCGCCTTTCCCCCTGGCTCTACTTCGGCAGTCCCGCTGTGCTCTACCCGGCCTCGCTCCGCTCTCCTCCGAAGTGATCGGGTTTTCACAGACCCTGCTGGGCATGTAGCAGGGGGACACCTAGTGGCGGTGGAGGGCATTGAGCCCCACCTCCAGACGTCCTACTCCATGTGCTGCTTCATAACTTTACAACAGAAACGCGTTGCCATTTTTCTGAGGCAACAGAAGAAGAGAGAGCTGATCTGATTTTTATAGCCTGATTGGGATTTTTCTGGGATTTCAAGAAGAGATGCCCAGTGGGAGGAATGCTGCAGAGTTGACAAGGTTTTAAATTAGTAAATATACATAAGCATTTATGTAACCTTTCAAATAAAATAACCATTTTCACTGACACAAACTAAACAATAATGATGTAAACAGTGGAGTGAATAGATATATTTTATAACCAAGGACAGGAGAGTTGCAGAACTGTTTGAGACAGAGTGAGAGCTAGCTTCTTGGCATGAAAGGTTTGTTACAGAAGCAGACTTGTTTCCCAAAGCTGTTGGAGTAAGGAAATGAACCACAGAGCAGCGATGGAGATGCTGCATCACACCCTGACCACTTTTAAAAAGAAGAAGAAGAACCCGCCTGCTTTCCATGAGCTACAGCTGAGATCGCTCAAGCAGCTGTTGGACATTTTATAATATCTAAATCTTTATTTTTCCCGTAAAGGATGGAGAACAACATGGATGAAGACAGCTCTTCTACAGTCAATGTCAACAATGCCAAAAATCCTCTTAAATGTAAGTGACTCTATATGTATTTTACAGTTTTTGAGGATTAAAAAGTAACAATGCTACCCAAAAGCATTTCCCACATTTTTATTCCCTCTACAGGAAGTTATAGTTTCTTAACATAGGCTGTAACAGGAATTGTTTTTATGTCGCATGTAAAATTGAGCTTTAATTTTCTTATATAATCTGAGAAATCTCTCTGCAAGCCAAATTTAGTTGTATAGCACAATTCAGCAACAATTCAAAGTCCTTTACATGCTGAAAACATAAAATGGAGAATAGATAGAATGCAGTGGTGCAATAAGGAAAAAATAAACACAATTTTTAGTGTGGCCTAAAATTAGTGATGTTTAATTTATTATTCTAAATAATCATCTCTAAACAAAAATGTTTTTAACCTTGTGTTACGGCCCGGCTCAGAAGACCGCAACAAAATCATGGGGGGATGGATACAACACCAAAAGACATTGTCAGCCTTTTTGATTAATTTATTCATAAAACAAGTGTAGGGGTAGCAGGCGGTACCCCAGGCTGCACCGGTGTGTGTGCGCCTCAGTCTGGTCCTCCGTCAGGCGCTGGTCTTCCTCAGACATGGACCGGCTGACCCCAGAGACTTCTGATTAGATTGGTTAGATTTCAGTTTGTTTAAATATTGGCTGACCATAGAGTCACAGGAAGCAGCTAAAATATCGGGGAAATTTGGGGCAACACCCTTAATAAAATGATCAATCAACTCAGGGATAAGATGGTGCCTAGTAACAGTTCAAACCATGGTGTCACGCTGAATAATAAAAGATAAAAGCTAAAAAAATTCAGTCATAAAATCAGTTTGTCCATGTGGCCTGTAGACAGTAACACAAAGTATTTGCAAGTTGCTAAAAACAAAGGCATGACGCTCAAATGAAATCTTTTTAGCACCCACTGAATTATTAAATATTGAAGCAGTACCAGCACCTTTCCTGCCACTTCGAGCACAAAAATAAAAATGGTCCTCAGTGAGCACAACTGGTGCATCTGTGCCCAACCAATTTTCTATCAAAAACAAGCAATCCAGTTAAGCATCTAAAATCAAATCATTTACTATAAAAGATTTGCTTAAGGGAGAGCGAACATTTAAAAAAGCCATATTGAGAGTGACTGGTTCTGGTCTGCTCTGCATCCCCAGAACCAGAACCAAACATGAAGAAGCAGCTTTCAGCTTCTGTGCACCACAAATCTGGAACAAACTTCCAGAAAACTGCAAAACAGCAGAAACACTGAGTTACTTTTAAAAAATGGATAAACGCCCAGCTGTTTAAAATTTCTTTGGACCAGTAATCACTAGAACACTGACCAACATGTTCGATGTGTTTTGATGATTTTAATGATGATGAACATCCTTGATGCTGAAATGTGCTGTACAAATAAACTTTATTGATTGATTGATCAATAACTTATTGATTCCATTGCTTGTTTTTTTTCAGCTGAAGAAGTGGAACCATCAACACTCCGGTGCTCTTCTCTGTTTTTGGTGTGTTTGGGGTTGCTTTGTGTCATACTGGCTGCAAAATTTGTCTACAGTGAGTTTCATTTCAACAGAATATATTTTAAGTTGCTTCCTTTATAACAAGTATTTAGAGGTTTAAAGCATTGGGATGCAAGCGTTCAGCAGTAAGAGGAGATGTGAGGGTTGATAAAAAGTCAGGGACACTGAAGTGTTACCAAGAATCAGTTCAACTTAATGCTGCCCAGCTTGAAACCTGTCAAGGTGTTAAACTTTTTATGGAAGAGCTAAAGGCGTAGTTGAGGAGAGGAGGATGTCTGGCTTGTGAACTGCAGGAATTTGTCTTTGCTTTTTGTAGTCAAACAAAGCTAAATTGCTCATCTACAAGCTATTTATATTTGCTCATAGATGAGCACTCCAGCGCCTCGTTGTTCCCACTAGGTGCTGGAGTGGTTTGGTGCTGAGTGTGAAGGAGCTGGACAGACAGTAATCTCACATTTCTGTTCCAAGAAGCTACATGATGTAACCCCTGCTTCAGTCTGACCAAAACTGGTTGGGGGTGTTTATTGAACAATCAAACATCTCACAAAAGAAAGAACTTTATTCTCTATGATTTAACGTATTTTTTTCACATTAAAGATCAGTTGATCTTTAATTTTCAAATAGTCCATCTGAATTACATCTTTTTAAGAAAACATCACCCAAAAACATCAAGTCTTTCACTGATTTTACAGCATTTTTAAAGATTCACATTTTACCTGTTTAAGTAATTTTTTGTTTGTCACACTAATGTTTGGCATAAAGATACTGGTTAACTCTAAATTTGGAGTTTCCCAATTTTTATTGATTTCATTTAGGAAATAACCAAAGATTTATTTTCCAAATCACATATTTCTCCTCATTTTCAAGCTAAAATTTGTCTTGCTTCAAGTTCTAAATATAATTTTCCTTTTTTATTTTTCTGCTTAAACATTATTTTCAATCTTTTTTAATGTTGTTTTGTTTTCACCAATTCTTTTTAAAGTCTTCAGTTTATTCGTTCAAAGCTATTTTTAATCTCCCTAGTGGAGTCTATCATAAAGTACTCTTTTGGTCAGGTTTGTCCAGTCTGAAAAATGCCACCTTCATCATTGTCGAACCTGTAAAGTTCATGTCAGTCTTCAACTCTTGGGTTTCTGTCACAGGTCTATGTTCTCCAAACAAAATGCATTTTTTGTGCAGGGAGATCCTCTTATAAGAAAAAAAAAATTAATTAATGTTCACTTTTCTTGATCACCTGTTAAAGAAGCACGTCTTTATTCAATTGTTATTTCACATCTAACGTCAATCCACTTTATTATAAGAGTTATTTTCCTTTTTCACCATTTTATCAGTAATTTTCTTTCAGTAGATGCCGACTGGGAGGGTGTCCCATCCTTGTTGTAAAGAAACCTATGAATTGAACTGATTGTAAATGTCACATGATTATTTGAAATATGCAATGACATCTTCTAGTGATCCGGTTTCAGAACTGAAGTCAGAAATGAGTGAGATAGCGTGTTGCCCTCTGCTGTGTCTCCCTATTGCGTCGTCCTGAGAAAGAGAAGAAATATTTGTAAATTTATTCTTATTTTTCCAACAGGAACACACAAATTCCAAAGTTATTTATTCTTCTAAACCATGCAAAAATGAAGATGTCTTGAAAAACTGATTTGCAACATTAAGCATTGAACTCCATAAGAAATCTTAAAATACCAATGAAATGGTCACGCTACATTGATTTCCCCCACTTTGTTCTCTGCTCTGCCGCCCGCCCCCATGCTGGGAGCAGGGTCAGGCCTAAGGACAGGGTCTAAAGCCAGTAATTATGAAAAGTTTTATTGGGGCTACAGAGCAAAGATGGCTTCTTTGAAGCAAACACCTTGATCTGTAACTACAGATCCTGTCCTGGGACAAAGTTATAAAGTTAACTACCATTTGTTTCATCTCCTCTTTGATCCCCTTTTTAGTTTCTGTCTTCTAGTCTGATTAGGTGGCCTGGCGTTATCAAATCTCTGTGCAAATCCATCTTAAAGGCTATCAAACTACTTCCAAGGGGGGGAGCCCACAGCTCCCTTGTTTCCATGGAACACAGCCAGGTGCTCCATGACAACAAACAACCTCATGTTTTACCTGTGCCTAACAAAACAAATCCAGCAGTATACCATCCAACAACGATCATTTCTTAATTGTTCATAATATATTCTCATTCGCCACCCACCAACACAACAAGACAAGCCAAACAAAAATATAACAATACACAAATCTCCTCTGGGATCAACCCAAACAACTCAGCAGGGGTCTCTTTACTAGAAGCTACACACATGCAGGCGGGCCTTGGTCCTTTCACACCAACACAGAGTGCAACAAACAGGAGCGCATACACTAATCACAAAATTTATTAACAAATCACACAAATGTATTTCTTCTCTCCATGTACAGACAACAAGCATACAAAACTTACAGCAGCGCAAATGTACAGCAAGCACAGAGGTCACCTCAACACCAAAGGCAAGCAGAGACGCAGAAAGAAGAAATGGCTTCTGCCTCTGTTAAAAAAGATTCACATACATGAGGTCAGCATGCTCATGTTTAGTAATTAAATAATAAATGTACACACTGAAAGAAGTTATGCGCACATAGGAGATAGATTGGCGGGATCGGCATGGCAGCATTTCCTTTCCACTGATGAGGTCAGCCTCCTCATTGGGTCCACCTCCCAAAAAATGGTGGTGTATTCTGCTCAGAGTTTTAAATGTTTGTTAAAAATGTATATCTTGTTATCAGTGATGTCAGTAACGCGTTACTGACGTTGGACCACTTTTTTCAGTAACAAGAAATCTAACTCGTTGCCATTTCAAATCCAGTAGTCAGACTACAGTTACTTATCGAAATCACTTTGCGTTACTATTTTCTTTTGTAATTTAATTTTATTTCCTCTACTCGTCTTGGGGAGAACCACCGTTTCTCAGCAGCAACAGAAACAATGGAGGGAAGAGAGAGATGCGCATTTTGTTGCTAGAAAAACAGAAACTATTTTGAGTTTCACCTGGATGCTGGGGCGGGAGGAGAGGTCTAAAGTCCTATTTGTAGTTTTCCAGACAATACTGGAACACACAAACACACACTGGTTCTCTGGTTGTTATATTTTTCACCCAAGGAGGTCACTAAAATTTATTGGAACTAAACAGCCTACAGGATAATTAGTGTATTACTTTTAAAATAAATATTTCTTAAATAAAGTCTGTTGTTACAACTAATCATGGATCCTTTAAGACCTATTTATTTATTGTCTATTAATTACATTTCCTAAATTTAAATGGCTATTTTTATGAACAGACTCATATTTAATGAAGGCTGGATACCTAAGGGCAATTTAGTGAGACAAATGAGCCTGACAGCCATGAGGCTGTCAGGCTGATGACTGTCGGCTCCCAGCTTCCTGTCAGTATTCACATGGGAGGACATGCAAACTCAACAGATATGGACCCCACTGACTCAATCAATGAACCTTATTGCTGCAAGGCAACTGTGCTACCACCATGCAGACCCCCAAAATAAATGTGTTAATGAAATATTAAAATCAGTTAAGTGTCCTTTGGTTCTAGCCTAAGAATATGGTCTGATATCCTAAAAGGGCTTAAGAGATCAACTGAAAATTGTGATGTTCTCTAATACACTCACTGACTTTCTGACTAATTTGTGTGTTTTTATAGTGGGTATGAAGACGGCCAATCAGCTGGAAAATATCAAAACTCTTACAACAGACAAAAAGCGACTGATTGACCAAAGAAAGATGATGAAAAACCAAATTGAGCAGGTCATCCGAGACAGACGCCTGAGCATATTAAGAGAGAGGGCTACCCGAGAGAGGCTTACTCAAGTCAGAGAGGAGCTGAACAATAAGACAGAGGAGCTGAACCAAGAGACAGAGGAGCTGAAGAAAGAGAGAGACGAGCTGAGCAAAGAGAAAGAGGAGATGAACAAACAGAAAGAGGAGATGAACCAAGACAGAGAGGAGCTGATTAGTAACAGACGGGAGCTGAAGAAAGAGGGAGACGAGCTGAGGAAAGAGCAAGCCAAACAGAGCAAAGAGAAAGAGGAGCTAAAAAACGAGGAAGAGGAGCTAAGCAAAGAGAAGACAGGGCTGAGCAATGAGAAAGACGAGCTGAGCAAAAAGAAAGAGGAGCTGCTGAAAAAAAATGACGAGAGAGCAGAACTTATTAAAGAGAAAGACAAGCTGAGCAAAGAGAAGAAGGAGCTGAACACCGAGAAAGACAAACTGAACAAAAAGAATGATGAGCTGATAAAAGAGAAAGAGGAGATAAGAAAAGAGAAAGACAAACTGAACAAAGAAAAAAACAAGCTGAGCAAAGACAAACAAGAGCTGAGCAACGAGAAAGACAAACTGAACAAACAGAAAGGAGACCTGGACAGAATGAAAGCGAAGCTGATCAAAAAGCAAGATGAGCTCAGCAAGAAAACAAATGAGCTGAAAAAAGAAACAAATAAGCTGGACAAAGAGAAAGATGAGCTGAGCAAAAAGACAGAGGAGCTAATCAAAAAGAAAGAGCAGCTGAACAAAGAGGAAGATGAGCTGAAAAAAGAGGAAGATAAGCTCATCAAAGAGAAAGGAGAGTTGATCAAAAAGATAAATGAGCTCAGCAAAAAAATAATAGAGCTGAACCAAGAGAAAGCAGAGCTGAGGAAAGAGAAAGCAAGGCTGAGGAAAGAGAAAGACAAACTGGACAAAGAGAAGGACGGGCTGAGCAAAGAGATAAAGGAGCTGAGCAAAGAGAAAGACAAACTGGACAAAGAGAAAGACGGGCTGAGCAAAGACAAAAAGAAGCTGAGCAAAGAGAAAGATGAACTGAACAAAGAGGAAGGCGACCTAAACAAAATGAAAGTGGAGCAGAGCAAAAAAAATGGGGAGCTGAGCAAAGAGAAAGAGGAGCTGAACAAAAAGGCAAAGGAACTGAACAAAGAGAAAGAAGTCCTGAGCAAAGAGCAAGCAGAGCTGACCAAAAAAACCGAGGAGCTGGAAAAATTGAAAGAGAATCTGATCAAAGAGAGAGATGAGCTGAACAAAAATAAAAGACAGCTGGACAAGGAGAAAACAGAGCTGGACAAATTGAAAGAGAATCTGAACAAAGAGAGAGATGAGCTGAACAAAAATAAAAGACAGCTGGACAAGGAGAAAACAGAGCTGGACAAAAAGAAAGCGGACTTGAGCAAAGAGACAGAGGAGCTGAACAGACTGAAAACAGAGCTGAGCAAACAGAAAGCAGAGCTGAGCAAAAAGACAGAGGAGCTGAGCAAAACGACAAAGGACCTGAACAAGGAGAAAGAGGATCTGAACAAAATGAAAGATAAGCTGAGCAAAGAGAAAGAGGAGCTGAAGACAGAGAAAGAGGAGCTGAAGAAAGAGAAAGAGAAACTGAGAGTACAGAAAAAGGAGAAGGAAAATCAATGCAAAGACAAAGATGCCCTGAAAATCTTCTACAATTTTGTCATGACATTTTCATCCTTTAAAGTTGAACATTTCTGTCCTCCAGATAGTAATTATATTTCTAGATTACCTTTGAAACTCTTGATTACTCATTTTATTTTTGAAATATTCTGTTATAAACAGTTTTTCAAGACATAGCTGACCATTATTATCACAGGTAGAGTGCTGAAGGTCACTTTCTGACCACAAACTGAGCCAGTAAAATGAAGTCATTAGCAACAGGTTTACAGCCAAGTTTTAATTTCAGAGAATATTGTTTTTGTTTTTTAGTGAACCCTGTGGTATGCCACTTCTGACTGAATGATATCGTAATTTAATCACCTTCCAGTATTGATCTGCACTCTACCTTTAAAAGCTTTGCTTGAGTAATTTTGATGATTGAAATGTTAAATAAGTCCACATGGATTTCTTCTAGATATATATATTTTCGTTTTGAGATTATTTTACCAAAGTTTCACTTTATTCTGCTCTTCCCCCTTGTCTAGTGAGACCAAAGTGTCTGGATTGCAGGAAAGGCTGGATTTCCTTCAGGGGACACTGCTACTGGTTTGCTGATACAGAATATCATTCGAATTTCTGGAACATGTCTCGACAGATGTGTCAGTTTGATAGTGGAGACTTGGTTGTAATTGATGATCTGGAGGAGCAGGTAAAACATAATGCCACCTCTACTCTTGAAATGTTTCTGGAAGACTGATAGCTTGACAATACTGAATTGTCCATATAAATTGAATCAACACAGCCTAATACATTTTTTTTAATTGAGAATAGAAAACCAAAGAGGAGGAACTTTTGCCGTAATACATAAGGATTTCTTTAATTGCCAAAAAAAATAAATAAATAAATTATATATATATATATATATATATATATATATATATATATATATATATATATATATATATATATATATATATAATATAATTTATTTTTATAAGATGGTAATGGCGAACCAACCGGACATTGTGGTGGTGGATAAAGAACAGAGGAAAGCTGTTGTGGTGGATGTAGCAATACCAAGTGACCACAACATCAGGAAAAAGGAGAAACTGGAGAAATACCAGGGCCTCAGAGAGGAACTGGAGAAGGCCTGGAAGGTGAAGACCACAGTGGTGCCTGTGGTCATCGGGGCCCTCGGGGCAGTCACCCCCAAACTGGAGCAGTGGCTCAAACAAATCCCAGGAACAACATCAGACATCTCAGTGCAGAAATGTGCAGTTCTAGGCACAGCCAAGATACTGGAGGAGAACCTGAAGCTCCCAGGCCTCTGGTAGAGGACCCGAGCTCAGAGGATGAAAGAGAGAGACCACCCGTGGAGGGTGAGAAGGGAATTTTTTTTTTTTTTTATATGCCTTGCCAGTAATCAGATACCCTGCCGGAATAATTAGCTGGCCAATGGAAGAGATGAAGGCCACGGACGTTAAGACTCGGAAGCTGCTAACCATGCATGGAGGGTTCCACCCCAAATCCAGCACCCTGAGACTGTACACGAGCCATAAGGAAGGAGGCAGAGGACTAGTGAGTGTGAGCCACTGTCCAGGATGAAACATCCAAGATCCATAAATACATCAAGGACAAAGCCTCAATGGACGATGTGCTCAGCGAATGTCTCAGGCAATGGGGAACAGAGGACAAGGTGCTGGAGGAACCATCATGGGAGGACAAGCCCCTACATGGGATGTACCACCGACAAATAACTGAAGTGGCTGATATCAGGAAATCCTACCAATGGCTGGAGAAAGCTGGACTCAAGGACAGCACAGAGGCCCTCATCCTGGCCGCCCAGGAACAGGCCCTAAACACCAGAGCAATAGAGGCTCAGATCTACCACACCAGACAAGACCCAAGGTGTAGGTTGTGCAAGGAGGCCTCTGAGACAGTCCAGCACATAACAGCAGGGTGCAAGATGCTGGCAGGGAAAGCGTACATGGAACGACATAACCAAGTGGCGGGCATAGTGTACAGGAACATCTGTGCCGAATATGGACTGGAAGCCCCGAGGTCAAAGTGGGGAACACCCCCAAAGGTGGTGGAGAATGACCGAGCTAAGATCCTGTGGGACTTCCAGATCCAGACAGACAAGATGGTAATGGCGAACCAACCGGACATTGTGGTGGTGGATAAAGAACAGAGGAAAGCTGTTGTGGTGGATGTAGCAATACCAAGTGACCACAACATCAGGAAAAAGGAGAAACTGGAGAAATACCAGGGCCTCAGAGAGGAACTGGAGAAGGCCTGGAAGGTGAAGACCACAGTGGTGCCTGTGGTCATCGGGGCCCTCGGGGCAGTCACCCCCAAACTGGAGCAGTGGCTCAAACAAATCCCAGGAACAACATCAGACATCTCAGTCCAGAAATGTGCAGTTCTAGGCACAGCCAAGATACTGGAGGAGAACCTGAAGCTCCCAGGCCTCTGGTAGAGGACCCGAGCTCAGAGGATGAAAGAGACCACCCACGGAGGGTGAGAGGGGAAATTTTTTTTTTTTTTTTTAATATATATTGAGGTCATTTTAACTCTTTTGAATATCTGGGAATTTAGGTTAAAAAAACAAACAAACAAGGCCTGATACTAACTCTATGCAAACCCCAGCATACGTGGACAACATCTTTATTGGCTTTAATGAGCTTTTATGTTTAATAATGTCTGCATTTTTGCTTCGTTGAAGCAGACACGTGATTCATTCATAGTATTCCTAGGAATTAAAAAAAAAGTTAAGTGTCCTATACTTGTATATTAGGAATACAAGTATTCCTGAGAATACTTGAATACTATCCATCCATTTTCTGTACACATTTTCTGTAGTGGGGTCGGGAGGGGTGCTGGTGCCTCTCCAGCTAACGTTCCGGGTGAGAGGCGGGGTCACCCTGGACCGGTCGCCAGTCTGTCACAGGGCAACACAGAAACACACAGGACAAACAACCACGCACACACACACTCACACCTAGGGGCAATTTGGAGAGGCCAATTAACACAGTCATGTTTTTGGACTGTGGGAGGAAACCGGAGTACCTGGAGAGAACCCACCATGCACAGGGAGAACATGCAAACTCCATGCAAAACTCCACCCAGAACCTTCTTGCTGCAAGGAACTGCGCCACCGTGCAGCCTACTTGAATACTAGTATTCCTAGTATTCCTAGGAATTAATTAAGGTTCAATCCTAGGACCCCTCTTATTCAATATCTACATGCTCCCACTGGCTCAGGTTATAACAGGAAATAAGATTATCTACCATAACTATGCAGATGATAAACAGCTCTACATCACGATGTCACCAGGTGACTCTGAACCCATCCAATCACAGATGCTTAGAACAGATAAATGTGTGGATGTGCCAAAACTTTCTCCAGCTGAATAGAAACGAAACTGAAGTTATTATCTTTGGACCTAAAGAGGAGCAATCTAGATTTATAGATCTAGATTTATAGATCTAGAGTCAATGCACAGCTTCAGTTATTACAACTGAAAACCAGCGATCAGACTGAAACCTGGGAGTAGTGATGGACTCTGACCTGAACCTTCAGAACCACATAAAGACAGTCACAAAGTCGGCCTTCTATCACCCGAAGAACATTTTCAGGATTAAAGGGCTAAAGTCCCAACAGGATCTAGAGAAACTCATCCATGCGTTTATCTTTAGTCGCACTGATTACTGCAACAGTCTTTGCAAGTCTGACTAAAAAAATCAATCCTCCAGCAGCAGCTGATCCAGATGCTGCTGCTTGGGTTCTGACTAAAACCAGGAAGATGGAGCTCATCACACTAGTTCTACAGTTCTTCCACTGGCTCCCTGTAGCTCGGAGAATAAACTTTAAAATACTGATAGTTTATAAATCACTGAACTGCTTACCACCACAATACATTAAAGACCTGATGTTGTATCAACCTTCCAGACCTCTCAGGTCGTCTGGTTCTGGTTCTGCTCTGCATCCAGAACCAAACGAGGAGAAGCAGCATTCAGCTTCTATGCAACACAAATCTGGACCAAACTTCTGGAAAATTGTAAAACAGCCGAAACACTGAGTTCCTTTAAATCTTCACTACAGACCCACCTATTTAGAGTTGCTTTTGAAACATTATAAGTGAAACAAACATTTTGATGTGTAATAATGGTATTTGACAAAATGTGACGCTTCAGTTGTTAACTGTGTTCAATGACTTTATAGATTTGTGTTTTTATGATATAAAACACTTTGAATTGCCTTGTTGCTGAAATGTGTTACAAATAAACTTGACTGATTGATTGGTTGAAGTAAGAAGATTTATGAGTCTAAAATAAAATCTGTTCACAGGAATTTATCACCAGGCGAGCCAAACCCTACAGTTCTAAAAACCAAGGATACTGGATAGGGTTACATCATACGCCAAAAGGATGGTTCTGGGTTGATGGACGTAGGAACACTTTTGAGTAAGAACTGTTATCTAAAAATATGCATATTTAAAGCTGCAGTATGTAACTTTTATAGAAAATATTTTTTCATATTTGTTGAAACTGTTGTCATGTCCTAACATGGTATCAGACAGATAAGATGTGAAAAATTGGGCTCCTCTGCCTTCTCCCAATGCTCTGAGTGCTAACTAGAAACAACCAATCAGAGCCCAGGGGCGGGTCTTAGCGCTGTCAGTCACAATCTAGTGTGGTGATGCTGGTCAGCCTCTTCTTCACCCCTTGCTCTCTGCGACTGCTTTTCTGCCTTCAGCAGATCCTGCTGTGAATGCTCAGGCTAGTTAGCATAGCCACTGATGGCAGCCGATACGGTTTTCCTGTATAACAGTAAGTTGTTTCTCTGCCATTAGCACATTTTATCAGAAATTAAATGAGGTTGAATGACAGCGTTAAGACCGTCCTCCTGGTGTAGCCAATGTTCCTTTAACTGTAAAGTTGGGTTTTATTCTTCCAGCTTAACTCTATGAACATTTGCTATCTTTTTCTATCTCTTTCCTGGTTTGAGTAAATTAATGGGCTTTTCTGAACCTTCTAACAAAGCCTTTGACTAGGCCATTATTGTAACATGCAATGAAGCATTAAGTTCTTCCTCAAACAGGATTGGTGAAGGCCTTCATTGGTTAAATCAGGGGTGATCAAGACAAAACCCCTGATTTGCAAACACATGAAGAAATCTGTTCAGAGGGAGGAGTAATTTTTAGACTTCATCATTGGAAGTAGTTCTTTCTGTTGAATTTGGATAAAATATTTAGGTTTATTTGAATTTTTAGCTTCGTATAGTGTCACTTATTTCTTAAACATCTAAGAAAATGTCAGATGTACCAAAATCCTGAATTGCTGATGGGGTTGAATAATTTTAGATTCAACTGTAAAAACAAGGACATTTAGGGTGCGGCGGTGGCGCTGGAGTAAAGCGCTCGACCCGTGTACCGATGCCTCAGCTATCAGCTACCACAGGTTTGAGTCCCGACCTGTTGACCTTTGCCGCATGTCTTCCCTCTTTCTCAAACCCAGTTTCTTGTAAAATTAAGAATAGATCCAAGATAATCCTTTAAAAAATAGATCTTTGGTAAAGCATTTAGATCTTTAAAATCCAATCTTCCAAGTTTGTAAAACACTTTTATTTTCTACAAGTCTAGTTTCTTTTCGAGTGTTTTTATTCATATAGAGACAACAACACATGCTGACAGTTTTCAGTTTGATGTCAATAAGCTACTGTACAATTTTTATTTTATAAATGTTCTGAGGTCCTTGTTTCTTTCTTAAAGTTTCTGGATAAAAGGGATTCCCCATACTTCCGGAGCAGCGCTGCATATACCACGAAAAAAAGCCACAGAGAGCTGGAGGGCAGAAGACAATGCTGTGAAGAACCGATACATCTGTGAGCATCCGATGACTGTTTGGCCCTATAACTAACACTGTTCTCTTAAAGCTTCAATGAGGAATACTGAACTGTGTCGTCATTTTTTGACAAATGTCATGAATGGAAGCTCAATCTCTGAAGGTTTTCTCCCACATTAAATGATTTAATACAGATGTGGCGTTTCTACAGGAGACTCACATCAGAAGTTGTGACGGTGGGCGTCTCCTGGCATGCTGGAGGGACAATGTTTTCATTCTCTTTTTCAGGTTAAAGCATGAGGGTCTCCATACTGATCAGCCAGAATGTTACATCTCAGGCCGGTAATGTCGCAGCTGATAAACATGGCAGGTTTATCGGCTGTACAACATTCTGGACACCCTGGTGAATGTTTATGCTCCTTATACAAGTGATGAGAATTTTTTTTAACAATTATTTTCTTTACCTGATCTTGATAAATACTCGCTGGTTTAGTGGGTGATTTCAACTGTTTGCTTGACCCAGGTTTGGACCGCTCATCCTTAAAAGTAATGTCACAACAAGTCTGCATCAGTCATCCAAACCGTTTTATCTGAATACGGACTGTGTGCCCACTCACCCGGTCCCTGTCCCTTCCTCACTTTCCTAAAGTTTATTCATGTCTTTTTTGCTACTAACTCCTCCCAAGAGACCTCCAGCATTGTAGTATAGGATGCCGTTAAACTACACGATTTTAGAATTGTCGGCCGATGGTCGGCTGATTTTCAAAACGTGAGAGACGACACACCAGCCCTTTAAAAATCTCAGGTATAACGTGTTCGATAGTAGAGTGTGAGGTTTCACTCATGAACATTCCAACTGCAGATATGAAATCCCGTAAAATTCCACGATACCACACCTGGATTTAGAGTAAGCAAACATGGACAACGACGTTGAAGCAGTAACTGTAGTTTATTTTAATGGAAAAAAAACACAATAAAAAGTTAAAGCTTTGGATTAGGAACCGGAGATCAGAGCACGATCAAGGCTTATATTTGCTGCACTACAATATGGAGGTGAGTTTTATTTTTGCCCCCGTTTAACAAACATTACACTGGGTTTAATTTATTTTCTGTTCTGTTGTTTCAATAACTGTAACCATTTAATTATACATTTTTAAGTTTTTGGCTCTGTTGATGTTGTAGAATATGTGCATGTACTGGACCTAGTTTCAGAAAGCTGAATAATTGAGAGATCTGACCAGATTGAGCTAGAAGAGTGCATGTCCTGGGTATTCGCTTTTAGAAAACCAGATGCCAGTTATACTTATTTTTTTCCCAACTGATCGTGGAAGGGTAACGTCTTCCAGCTCCATTTATTGAAACCGTATGGTGAGTTAATTGCAAATTTTCTGGCCTCACCTCCGCTGCTCCTGGGGCCGCGTGCACAATATTTGTGCACTTCGCTTGTCATAGTTTAATGAACTTCTGCACCTATGTTTTTCTTTATTTGCCCTTCTGTTTAGACTACAAATAGATTAACCAGGGGCACTGCCAGAAATCGTGGGCCCCCTGACAAAAAATTTGAGATCATCGGGCCAGGGCAAACATGTTAAATATTCCTGATTTTTGATTGCAGCGGTCCCAACGTTCTACCGACTGGACCTGATCAGTTGTAGCACACCACACAGTGCAGGATGATCGGTTACAATTATCGCAAGCGACAATCTTAGAAGATTGTCGTAAGGGCAAAATTGGGGCATAAAATTGTGCAGTGTGAGCTGGGCTTAAGGCCTACATCAGAGGCGAGATAGTTGCCTACTTAGCCAAAATAAAAAAATAAAAAAAACAGTATAATCAGACAGCAGAACAATTACGGGGAAATTTTTCTGCCATAGTTCAAGAGCACACACTTTCAGTCTGAAAGCAGGACTTCATGTCTTTCTTCTCAAAACTTGTAATGATTGTTCTCAAAATTTCTCCTCTCTCACAGTCTCTGCTGGCTTTTGGAAACACCTTTTGGCACAGTTGCCTGGCAACCTCTCAGCCAATAGAATGAAAGTGTTGTACTGAGTGCGTTTGCTTCCTTCTAGTGGGTGTGCCTGTGAGGTGATTGTAGGAACCTAGAGCACTTTATAAGGGACTCCATTAAGGAGTCTAGGTTAAAAATAGGCCATTTTATAACTCATGGTTTACATAAAAATAAGATTGAATGAATAAATTGAAATATTTAAAATAGAATTGGTCAAAACAAAGCAATCTTAGAACTAATCTACAATAAAGTTTACTTATCAGAAGAATATTAACGGAAATTATATGCAAAACTTCAAACAAAAAAGCTTTTAGCTTGAAGGTAAGTAGGAATATGTGATTCGAAGAATGACTTTTTGGTTATTTGGTAAACAAAATTATTACAAAATTGGGAAACTCCAAAATCATAGTTAACCGAAATCTTTATCCCAAACGTTAGTGTAAGAAACAAAAAAATACTTAAACAGGTAAAATGAGAATCTTTTGAAATGTTGTAAAATAAGTAAATGAACTAACACTTCTGGGTGACGTTCTTGAGAAGATGTAATTCAGATAGACTATTTGAAAAGAAAAGATCAGCTGATGTGAAAATATGCCTTAAATTACTGAGAATAATGTTGCTTTATTTCTTGGTTGAGTGGTCAGTAAGCCGCCCACCCAGTTGTGTTCAGCCTGAAGCTGTTGTTGCATCCTGGAGCTTGTTAATGGGACACAGTGGGAATGACAGGTCTTAATGCGGAGTCTTTGATGGGTTTGATGAACGCTATGTAAATTTGACATAATTTTATTGTCCAACCTATAGTGAATAGATTTAGTGATTTTTTTTCTTATTTTCAGACTTTGTATAAACAGTAAATGTTTTGTTTATAACTAAAACAGAGATCAATCTAAGGAAACTTACAGCATTGTCTTATACTTGCATAGATACTTGAGTAAGCAGAAAATCTGAAAAAAAAGAAAAGAAAACAGTACCAAAACGACTGGTGAGTGGTTTGATTTTAGGAAGATTTCAACTGTTACACATGTAAGACTGTGACCAGCATTGGATAACTTTATTTTGACAAATACTGCAAAAAAAAATTATAAAATAATAATGATTACAAAAATGATAATTTGATATCAAATTGTATTTTAGCAGAATCGTCTGCTTGTACAGTTAGAAGATTTTTTACTTAAGATTTTGAAGGTAATGTTAAAAACCCAGAGTGACATTTGTGGTTTTGAAACTCTAGAAATTTTTGCTTTATTGATCACAGCTTCCAATGAAAATTGGAAACTATATTTGTGTCTACTTTTTCTTATTCTTGAGGTTATTTGTTAGAATGAGGATGACAAAAATGACATATTTACTTGGAGCACAATACAAGTTTTATAAATTACAAGACAAATTTAGTCTTAACTGGTTACAAATACTTTGGAATTAAAAAAAGGGGGGTGGGGATGAACATTAATTAAAATTGAGCAATTGTGGTCTTTAGCAGACTTGATCTTTCATCATGGCCTATTGTAAAAAAAAATTTCAAATTTTATCCTCAGATATAAACAGGATTGCTTTTCCATTGAAATTGGTCACTTTAAGTTGTCCAAAAGAAGGTGACAGAATAGGTATAATAAATAGGATTGGGTATATGATTTACATTGGAAATTGTGAAATAGTAACATATTGATTCAAGGTTCATTATATTGACTAAGTTTCATTGAATTTACCAAAACTACTAACTTATCAAGGCCCTCTCTACTTTTAATGCAATATTATGCGAGTAAAAATGGCGAATTTGAGCAGCATCCGTTACCTTCACCGGATTCATGGCCGTTCTTCTTTTTATGGCACTTTTCAAAAAAACTAAAAGTGATGCTTTGAGGCATGAATACATAACTTACTTTGTTAAACAACAGTACATTAAGTTCATCTACAAGGATTGTTAATATTTTTTATTCTTTGCCATTTTTAACAAAATAGTAACAGTTTCTTAAGGCACCTAAAAAAGCATACTTTATTAGACTAAAGTATGCACTGAGATGTAATTTAAAACGTACTGAAATTTCTGTATATTTAATAAAGTAAGCTTTAAGTGAATTAAAAACATCTATTTTGAGCATGTATTTCAAATTATACACAAAGTATATTTAAAAGCATATTGTTTCATTGGTACTCTAGAGAAAATACATATTTTGTTAATGTTGGAGTTATTTATGCTTCATTTCTTTATTAACTATGATTTAGTTTATTCTTAGTTTACTTTATATTGTTTGCATTATTTACAGAGTTTATTTGTAGGTTATTAATTGTTATTTTTATTTATTTATTGTTTCATTAGCTTTGTAATTTATTTTCTAAGATGGGAAGAACTGGTCCATTTTTTCTATATGGACTGGTATAGGACCAGCATGCATTGGGTTTGTCGCCTATGGGTTTTTACCAGAGCAGGAGAGGCAGCAGGAAAACAATGAAAAGTTTGAACTTTGTAATTTGCTTGCCAAACTGGTGAAAATAAATCACACGGAGCAATATTCAAGTTTGAACACTGGACTTCTTTTGCCTGCGTACGAAGCTTCACGCTCCTTGATTGTGATTGGTGCTGGTGCCCAAGTCCAGCGAGACATTTTGGGCAAGAGGCCACTCCTCATATTATTGTACATACTGTAGTTTATATGACATCAAGGTCCTAATACAATCCTCCCAAAATGTGAGAAACTTTAGACAGAATGAAAATATTATCTTATATATACTGCTCAAAAAAATAAAGGGAACATTTCACTTTAATTTTGTGTGTGGCTCCAAATCCAGGCCTCCATTGGTTAATAAATTTGATTTCCATTGATGATTTTTGTGTGATTTTGTTGTCAGCACATTCAACTTTGTACAGAACAAAGTATTCAATGAGAATATTTCATTCATTCAGATCTAGGATGTGTTATTTGAGTGTTCCCTTTATTTTTTGGAGCAGTGTACTTATTTTCTTGTAGATTACCAGTGAAGGTATCCAAAAGTGAACATACATTATTCAGCAAACCAAACATTTTGACATTATTATCGGGGTTGCTATTACCAAGAACCCAAAATAGAAGTCATGTTTGTTCATTTCTACTTTGTACATCATTCTGTCCATTCACTGTTTATCTGTCTTCCAGGAGAATCTTCAATGTAAGAAAGTGAGAAAATGTGTCCAAAACTTGTAACCTTAATTAGTGATAAACAAGGTTGAATTTAAACTTATTAAGCCCCCGAACAATTCTTAGTGACCAAAATGTGAAAACATGGAAGGTTTGAGTAAAACTAGAACCAGTCAGATTACAAGGAATATGGCTTTATTTTTTCTCAGTATAACTTGGACATCAGATAAATCATAATTAAACATATTGAGAAATTAAAAACAACAGATTGTTAATGCACTTCAACTCTGTAAGAAGATCAGCCACATTTTTTAAATCAGAAATGTTTGTCAATTAAAATTTTTGTTTCGTGAAAATTATTTTTATGGTTAAAAAGTTTTTAAGAATTTTTTTGTTTGACTTTTTTTTTTTAATCTTCCATCCATCCATTTTCTTTACACCCTTGTCCCTTAGTGGGGTCGGCAGGGGTGCTGGTGCCTCTCCAGCTAACGTTCCGGGTGACAGGCGGGGTCACCCTGGACAGGTCGCCAGTCCGTCTCAGAAGATTTATTTTTTTTTTTTTGAATAATTGTGAAACAAATCTAACTCCATATACTGGGCTACACTGCACCCTTTGTTTCAGAGAAACACTGGGGATGTTGAGACAATGGAACATATTACACTGTCATAATTATGATGAAAAAAGATAAGTTGATTTAAGATTTAAGTAGAATTAAAGTAAATCTATAGTTTATTTATTTATTTGTTCATTAATAACTTGAAAAGTAAAATTAGTCAGGTAATATTTCGTTAAATGAAATCAACAGAAATATAATCGTTTAGTGTCATTCTGTTACACATTTAATACCAGTCGGTGGCGGTAATGCACCAATTTCGTTTGCCAACCGCCAATAACCATCAAAGAAAGAGAAGAAGAAGAAGAAGAAGAAGAAGAAGAAGAAGAAGAAGAAGAAGAAGAAGAAGCGACGCCATTACTAAATATTGATATCTGTTTTCACAGGTGGGTTAAGAGCACAAGTAACAGATATGTCTCATGTTTAAAAGTGTTTGTAAGTTCAGGACAGTGTTTTATTGACAAAGATTCTATTTTAAGATATGTTTGTGTGTTAGAAGTGACTGTTTTTTTCCGCTAGCTTAAATGCTAACTATCGTTACTATAAACACGTTGCATGTTGTTGTTTAATTTCGGGCATGCGCACAACTCTGGAGAACAAAGACAACCGTTTACCTGCCGATTCCGCTTCAAAACAATTCAGTTAACAAAATGAAACCTGGAGATGTAGATATCATTAACTTAGTGCAGTTCGCCACAGCAAATTAAAAATAACGCAGAAAAACCGTTGAACAACAGCTCCAAACCACTGGTTCATTTTCCTCGGTCCCTGTGTTTGCTTCGCAACGCAAACCCGTTGCCATAGAAATGACTAACAACAGTTACACTATTATATCAATATTCAACAGTAAAATCCGTTGCTTATGTATTAACCCCAAATTAAGGCTGTTGCTAGTGGGTTTACCCTTGTGCCCAGCGCAGCAGTGAAAAACTTCAGTCCCCGTCCACCTGCTGAATGGAGGCCCTTCCGGTCTGTATAAATACCGGTCAGAGCGGACATTCAGCTCCCAGATTGATTATTTCTCCATCCATTTAGGAACCAGTGAGGCGCATAGCTGTTTCCAATAGGGTTTGTCATGTAAGGCTATTTCTGTGGGGTTAAAGGCAAAGCAGGATGTAGTCTGTGCCTCGCTGGTTCCGTCCAGATCACAACCGTGAAGCATCCGCTCTGACAAAGCAGAACCAGACTCAGCCTCCTGAAAGCGTAATAACGCACTACAGAGAGGAGAATTGAGGAGGTTGAGGACGCTGAGATAGCAGAGCTGCTGCTGTGAATAGTAACAGCGAAAATTGCGGACTGTAACAGTAACGATGAGCAGAGCAGGTCAACATCTTATGCGCCTTTCCCCCTGGCTCTACTTCGGCAGTCCCGCTGTGCTCTACCCGGCCTCGCTCCGCTCTCCTCCGAAGTGATCGGGTTTTCACAGACCCTGCTGGGCATGTAGCAGGGGGACACCTAGTGGCGGTGGAGGGCATTGAGCCCCACCTCCAGACGTCCTACTCCATGTGCTGCTTCATAACTTTACAACAGAAACGCGTAGCCATTTTTCTGAGGCAACAGAAGAAGAGAGAGCTGATCTGATTTTTATAGCCTGATTGGGATTTTTCTGGGATTTCAAGAAGAGATGCCCAGTGGGAGGAATGCTGCAGAGTTGACAAGGTTTTAAATTAGTAAATACACATAAGCATTTATGTAACCTTTCAAATAAAATAACCATTTTCACTGACACAAACTAAACAATAATGATGTAAACAGTGGAGTGAATAGATATATTTTATAACCAAGGACAGGAGAGTTGCAGAACTGTTTATGAGACAGAGTGAGAGCTAGCTTCTTGGCATGAAAGGTTTGTTACAGAAGCAGACTTGTTTCCCAAAGCTGTTGGAGTAAGGAAATGAACCACAGAGCAGCGATGGAGATGCTGCATCACACCCTGACCACTTTTAAAAAGAGGAAGAAGAACCCGCCTGCTTTCCATGAGCTACAGCTGAGATCGCTCAAGCAGCTGTTGGACATTTTATAATATCTAAATCTTTATTTTTCCCGTAAAGGATGGAGAACAACATGGATGAAGACAGCTCTTCTACAGTCAATGTCAACAATGCCAAAAATCCTCTTAAATGTAAGTGACTCTATATGTATTTTACAGTTTTTGAGGATTAAAAAGTAACAATGCTACCCAAAAGCATTTCCCACATTTTTATTCCCTCTACAGGAAGTTATAGTTTCTTAACATAGGCTGTAACAGGAATTGTTTTTATGTCGCATGTAAAATTGAGCTTTAATTTTCTTATATAATCTGAGAAATCTCTCTGCAAGCCAAATTTAGTTGTATAGCACAATTCAGCAACAATTCAAAGTCCTTTACATGCTGAAAACATAAAATGGAGAATAGATAGAATGCAGTGGTGCAATAAGGAAAAAATTAACACAATTTTTAGTGTGGCCTAAAATTAGTGATGTTTAATTTATTATTCTAAATAATCATCTCTAAACAAAAATGTTTTTAACCTTGTGTTACGGCCCGGCTCAGAAGACCGCAACAAAATCATGGGGGGATGGATACAACACCAAAAGACATTGTCAGCCTTTTTGATTAATTTATTCATAAAACAAGTGTAGGGGTAGCAGGCGGTACCCCAGGCTGCACCGGTGTGTGTGCGCCTCAGTCTGGTCCTCCGTCAGGCGCTGGTCTTCCTCAGACATGGACCGGCTGACCCCAGAGACTGCTCCCAACGGTAGACCTCTGTCAGGTACAGTCAGACCTCCTCATGTGGTCAGTCAGAACCTCTGAACTGGCTCCCATAGGACTGCGGCCCACACCTTGCAGGGTTTCCCCAGTGTATTATAAGCCTGGCGGCCCGCCATGCTTTACCTGCCCTGCCGCCAGGCTAAGTGATGCTTGTTTATGTTTCTAGGAAAATTTTTAAAAAAAAATCCCTTTTATTGTTTGCTTGTTTTTTAAAGCCGGGCTGGAAGCGTCTCTTTTGCTCTCAGCATTTCACTAGCAGAGCAGATTTATTCCTAAAGGGTAAGTTTATAATAAACAGGTTTATAGTTTATGCATTTAAATCTGACAGCGCGCGGACCAATCACACTGCTGGCGCCTCTGCGCTTTGCCTCGCGCGCCGCTGCCTCCTTTCACTCAAACTGGACACAGGCTGACCTGTATGGATATTTACATAAACTTATTGTAAGGAATTATGATCCTTTGAAGAAACTCTAGGTAAGAGTTTAAAACCCGCCGTGTAGCTCTGGTTGGGCAGCTCTATGTGAACCGCAGGAATAAGTTGTAGCGAATTCAGAGACGCGTTGTGGAGCGGTGAGAATGATTTATCTTTGTGAACGAACAATTATATTCGGCGTTTACATCTCAACACGCTGCCCAGCGTGTGGCTCTGTGTCTGTCTTCCCTGTAGAGTTCATGTCTGTGGTCCCTGTTGGCCGGAGCGTTAGTGGATAACGAGCAGCGCTAACCTCATCATGCAGGTTCAGCCCGGTGAGGAGCTTTAACGCTCTCCTCGGAGAGGAGATTTTATATTATTGTATTATTATTTTTAGTATTATTTTTCCAGTTACACCATGCATCAAACGATATCAAATGCGTCGTCTACTTAGAGATAATGCGGCGGCCGCACGGAGACCTGAGAAACTCGTCCATAAACTTGACCAACCAAAATAGTTTCTGTGACGCTTATTAAAAACTCAACAGACACGAAATGGAACAGCTACTAAAGCCACATTAGCCGCATTGAATTAAATCTCCTGTTTGTTGCGCATCTCTGCGTAGTGCAGTGGATTACCTCATCATGCAGGGCCCCACACTCTCCCGAATCCGGCCCTGGTTACTAAGATACAGACTCAATACCCCAATGCATTTGTGGCAGTATCTGGTAATTTTAATCATGCCTCACTCTCTTCTACACTGCCTACCTTTCACCGGTGGTGAAAGGTAGGCACCACAGGTAGTGAAAGGTGGTGGTGAAAGGTAGGCAGTTACTCCACCCGGGAAAACAAGATTTTGGATGTGCTTTACACTAATGTCGAGGATGCATGTGTCTCCAAACCAAGGCCTCCTCCACACGTTTGCGCAGTGTGAAGGAAAGAGGAGACCAGCTGCACAGGCAGGCTGCGAAATGAGATGCAGGTGATCGGTTTGTGTAATTGGCAACAAGAGACCGTGATTGGAGATCATCGATCATACACTTTTTCACGGAAATCGGCCGATTATGATTGGTGGCCGATCGATCGGCACACCTCTAAAAATTAGCTACCATGACATATCTCTACATTACAATGTCACCAGGTGTGTCTAAGCCCATCCATGCACAGAAGAGATGCTTAGAATAAATAATTGTGTAGATGTGCCATAACCTTCTTCAGCTGAAGAAAAACAAAAAGTGAAGTTATTTTTAGACCTAAAAAGAGAATGGTCTAGAGCAGAGGTGTCAAACTCCAGTCCTGGGGGGCCGCTGTCCTGCAACATTTAGATGTGCCTCTGCTGCACCACACCTGAATATAATAATTAAGTCATTAGCAAGGCTCTGGAGAACTTATCTGCACAATAAGGAAGTAACTAAGCCATTTGATTCCAGTGTTTTGTGCCTGTGGCTCATCTAAAAACTGCAGGACAGGACTAAAAATTGTGGCCCTCCAGGACTGGAGTTTGACACCCCTGGTCTAGAGTCAGCACACAGCTTCAGTTATTGCAGCTAGAAACTAGAAATCTGGGTGTAATGATGAAATATGACCTGAAGCTTAAGACACATAAAGACAGTTACAAAGTCGGCCTTCTGTCACTTGACAGACATTTTCAGGATTAAAGGACTAATGTCGCAACAAGGTCTAGAGAAACTCCCCCATGCATTTAAGGTCAGTCCCATTGATGACTGCAACAGTGTCTGTACAGTTCAGACTAAAAGGTCAATCCTCCAGCTGCAGCTGATCCAGAACGCTGCTGCTGGTGTTCTCACTAAAACCACAAGGATTGAGCACATCACCCCAGTTTTAAAGTCCTTACAATGGCTCCCTGTCGCTCAGAAAATAGACTTTCAAGATTTCTGTTGGTTGATAGACCGACTGAAAGGCTTGGCATCCAAGCTACGTCAATGACTTGTTGTTGCGTCAACCTTGCAGACCACTCTGCATCCCCAGAACCAGAACCAAACATGAAGAAGCAGCTTTCAGCTTCCGTGCACCTCAAATCTGGAACAAACTTCCAGAAAACTGCAAAACACTGAGTTCCTTTAAAACAAGGATAAACGCCCAGCTGTTTAAAACTTCTTTGGACCAGTAATCACTGGAACACTGACCAACATGTTCGATGTGTTTTGATGATTTTTAATGATGGAACTTGACAAAATGTAATATCTGTTTCTGGTTTCACAATTGGTGACAGCATGATGTGTTTATGATGGTTTTCTGCTTTCATGATGTAAAGCACTTTGAACATCCTCATTGCTGAAATGTGCTGTACAAATAAACTTTATTGATTGATTAATCAATAACTTATTGATTCTATTTTTTTTTCAGCTGAAGAAGTGGAAGCATCAACACACCAGCTCTCATCTCTGTTTTTGGTGTGTTTGGGGTTGCTTTGTGTCATACTGACTGCAAACATCGTCTACAGTGAGTTTCACTTCAACAGAATATATTTTAAGTTGCTTCCTTTATAACAAGTATTTAGAGGTTTAAAGCATTGGGATGCAAGCGTTCAGCAGTAAGAGGAGATGTGAGGGTTGATAAAAAGTCAGGGACACTGAAGTGTTACCAAGAATCAGTTCAACTTAATGCTGCCCAGCTTGAAACCTGTCAAAAGATTTTTGGTTAAAGTTTTTATGGAAGAGCTAAAGGGGTAGTTCAGGAGAGGAGGATGTCTGGCTTGTGAACTGCAGGAATTTAACTTTGCTTTTTGTAGACATGGGCCGTGGTTCCCACCAGGGACTGGAGTGGTTTGATGCTGAGTGTGAAGCAGCTGGATAGAACTATCACATTGGCATACAGAACTTTGTTAAAAGCAGTAGCTCAGTGTTCATTTCTAGCAGTAGAGACTATAAAAAAAAAGCATTTGTTATATCAGACTAATGGTAAACATAACTGTCCATCTCTTAACTGATGGTAATGTCCTCTAAGTCAGAGGCTACAATTGTTTACTGAGCCCCTCTGAGTAGTCTCTGCCTGAAGTGGAGGAGTTTAACCCCTTAACCCGCACCGGAACACCCATGTGTCGTTTTTCCATTATATTTACCAGGGGTGAGATTTTAGGGTTTAACCTCTGCCGGTGTCCATTATGACGCTTTTATTGGGCAGCCTAGAGCCCCCTCACCCCCCTTTTGATTGACACAGCATTCGACCAATAAAGTTATGAAATGGCTTTTTCCGAGCCAATAATATCCAGAGAGCGACTTGAGCTCGTTTTGACATGCCTTTATCCTTTCTGGAATATTTCTGACTGGTCAACTCAGAGACTAAATCTAAAGCCACAGATGTGTAGCCAACATGTCTCCTGTCACAAAGACGTAAGGCATTTTGGAGTTTGATTTGACATGAATCCACCAGCTGCATGCGTAACCATGCACAATATGTCCGCCTTTGCTACGTCAGAGTCAGACTCTGTGCCCTCCTGGGGAATATGGGGGACAGTATCTGGGACCTGCCTGGTGTGTTCCTTGGTCTTCATGATGCTCTCTGCGCTTTAAACACAACCCTGAGACGATCGCAGAGCAGGTGCATTTGTACCGAGACTTGATTACACACAGGTGGATTCTGTTTTTCATCATCAGTCATTTAGGACAACATTGGATCATTCAGAGATCCTTGTTGAACCTCTGTAGTGAGTTTGCTGCACTGAAAGTAAAGGGGCCGAATTATATCGCACACCCCACTTTGCAGTTTTTTTACTTGATAAAAAAGTTTTGAATATCAAATTCATTTTGTTCCACCTCACGATTCTGTCCCACTTGTTGATTATTCACAAAATAATAAAAATTTTACATCTTTATGTTTGAAGCCAGAAAAGGCAAAAGGTTGAAAAGCTCCAGGGGGCCGAATACTTTCACAAGGCTCCTTCACCCCTCCTCCCCTTCCTGTTATCCATGCAGCTGTGGAGCTGAGCGCTCCCAAGGACATGCCTTGATAACATCTTATGGGACTTCTGCCGGGAGGCTGAGCAATGTGGTTTCATGGTCCCTGATGTCACCGCCTTCACTCATGTCTTTGTTTTGTCTGAATATTACTATGTGTGCTAATGTGTCCTTTCCTCTTTTAATTTCATTCCCCTTTTGTTATTTAGAAACTGTGGAGTACTGACTTTCAACCCAGAAAAGGAATTAGAACAAACTTAGAATCCAGAGAAGCGACTTTAATTTGTGGAGTACTCACTTTTTAGAACAACACTGTCTGGTGGATGTTGAGCGGAGCTACGTCTGTGAAATATCACTACCAGCAGCGCGTAGCGGCGGTTGAAGAGCGAGAACAGAACCAGCGTCTTACACCGCCAGCCCAAAGACTTGAATTATTTTTCGGGTTATTTGTTTAGCTTTCTGACCGTGACCGAGTGAGTGTTGGTAGCTGTGCTGCTTTACCTGCTGTCTGGCTGCTCCGGATGTCCTTTTTTCCTGCTTTGAGCCTCGATGTAGCCAAACTCCGTCAAGCACTTGTTTTTTAAATGTCATATTAGATTTGTTGTGTTGATGCATTTTGACGTGCTTCACACCTGAGGTAATTTTCCGCCGCAACACGCAAACGTCCTCTTTCACTCAGAGCGTTACAGTTCCACAGGACAGGATTTTTTGCCGCGCGCTGTGCAGTGTGAAGGAAAGAGGAGATGAGCTGCACACGCAGGCTGTGATGTGAGATACAGGTGATTGAGTTTGGTGATCGGCAACAAGAAACAGTGATCGGCGATCACCGATCATAGACTTCTTCACAGAAATCAACCGATTTTCACACCTCTACTTTTTAGATTATTCTAGTTTATCAGTATTTTTAGAAATACTGATAAACATTATTTATTTAGACCAATATCATACTTTTTAGTTTACTATGCAGAGACTCCTATTCTTCCAACCCAGAAAAAGAATTGGACCAGAGGATACTTGCTTATACTTATCTAGCAACCCTGAATAAGAGTATCTAGTTTTATATACTTTGGATCAACATCATTAGATCTTTTTCTTTCTTCTTTTGCTCTTTCCTTTGGTTTGTTATTTTGTTTGTATTTCCTTTTAATTCATGTGAAGCACTTTGAATTGCCTTGTTGCTGAAAATGTGCTACATAAATAAAATTAGTTTACCTTACCTACACCTTTTACAGTTTGCCAGTCCATCACAGGGCAACACAGATCCATGCACACACTCATACCTGGGGTGAGACCAGTTAGCCTAATAGTAATGTGTTTGGTCTCTGAGAGAAAGCAGGACTACCTATCCTTAGAATATGTTCTAAGGGTTTGAGAGAGAAACTGAAACATTTTGATGCTTCTCTGATACAGACAGATTCAAAGACTTTCTGACTAATTTGTGTGTTTTTATAGTGAGTCTGACGACGGCCAGTCGGGAGGAAAATATCACAAGACTTGCAACAGTAAAAAAGCAACTGATTGAGGAACAAAAAATGATGGAGAGAAAGTTTGAGGAGATGAACCGAGACAGACACCTGAGCGAAGTAAAATCGAGGCTTACCCAAGAGAGGCTTACTCAAGACAGAGGGAAGCTGAACAATAAGACAGAGGAGCTTAACAAAGAGAGAGACGAGCTGAGCAAAGAGAAAGAGGAGGTGAACAAACAGAAAGAGGAACTGAGCCAAGACAGAAACAAGCTGAAGTATGAGACAGAGAAGCTGAAAAAAGAGAGAGATGAGATGAGCAAAAAGAAAGAGGAACTGAGCAAAGAGAAAGAGGAGCTTAGCAAAAAGAAAGAAGAGCTGAGCAAAGAGAAAGATAATCTGAGCAAAGATAAAAGGGAGCTGAGTAAAGAGAAAGAGGAGCTGAGTAAAAATACAAAAGAGACAAGCAAAGGGAATGAGGATCTCAGAAAAGAGAAAGAGAAACTGAGTAATGAGAAAAAGGAGCTGATGAAAGAGAAAGATAAGCTGAATAAAAACAAAGCAAAGCTGAGCAAAGAGAAAGAAGAACTTAGCAAAGACAAAAAAGAGCTGAGCAAAGACAAAGACAAACTAAACAAAGAAAAAGACAATTTAAGCGAAGACAAAAAGAAGGTGAGCAAAGATAAAACGGAAATTAACAAAGAGGAAGATGACCTAAACAATTTAAAAATAGAGCTGACCAAAAAGGAAAATGAGCTGAACAAAAAGACAGAGGAGTGGAAGGAAGAGATGGATGAGCTGAATAAAAAGAAAGAACAGCTAAGCAAAAACACAAAGGAACTGAACAAAGAAAAAGAGAAGCTGAACAAAAGGAAAGATGAGTTGAAAAAATTGAAAGCAGAACTGAGCCAAGAAAAAAAGGGGCTGTCAAAGGAAATTAACAAAGAGAATGAGGAGCTGAACAAAATCAAAGATGATCTGAGCAAAAAGAGAGCAGAGCTGAGCAAAACAAGCGATGAGCTGAGCAAAGAGAAAGCAGAGCTGAACAAAGAGAAAGACGAGTTCAGCAAACAGAAAAGGGAGTTGAGCAAAGAGAAAGACAAACTGAACAAAGAGAAAGATGAACTGAACAAATACAAAGATATACTGAGCAAAGAAAAAAAGGAGCTGAGCAAAGAAAATGATGAACTGAACACATACAAAGACAAGCTGAGCAAAGAAAAAAAGGAGCTGAACAAAAAGAACATAGAACTGAGCAATAAGAGAAAGGAGCTGAACAAAGAGAAAGATGAACTGAACAAAAGAAAAGGCAACCAGAGCAAAATGAAAGCAGAGCTGAGCAGGAAGACAGAGAAGTTGAACAAAGAGAAAGAGGATCTGAATAAAAAGAAATTGGAGCTGAACAAAGAGAAAGAAGAGCTAAAAAAAGTGGATCTGAGCAAAGAGAAAACGAAGCTGAACACAGAGAAACAGGAGCTGAACAAAAAGAAAGTAGATTTGAGCAAAGAGACAGCGGGGCTGAACAAAGAGAAACAGGAGTTTAGTAAAAAGAAAGCGGATCTGAACAAAGCGAAAACAGATCTAAACAAAAAGAAAGAGGAGCTAAACAAAGAGACAGCGAATCTGAGCAAAAAGACAGAGCAGCTGAGCAAAGAGAAAGCGGATCTGAACAAAGTGAAAGCAGATCAGAACAAAATGAAAGCGGAGCTGAACAAAATGAAAGTGGATCTGAGCAAAGAGAAAGCGGAGCTGAATGAAGAGAAACAGAAGCTGAGCGTATTAAGAAAGGAGTCAGAGAATCGATGCAAAGATAGAAATGCTTTTAAGACCTTCTACGACTACGTCATGAAATTTAAAACATTTCCAGTTTCAGAGTTCTGTCCTCCAGATAGTAATTATATTTCTAGATTTCCTTTGAAACTCTTGATTACTCATTTTATTTTTGAAATATTCTGTTATAAACAGTTTTTCAAGACATAACTGACCATTATTATCACAGGTAGAGTGCTGAAGGTCACTTTCTGACCACAAACTGAGCCAGTAAAATGAAGTCATTAGCAACAGGTTTACAGCCAAGTTTTAATTTCAGAGAATATTGTTTTTGTTTTTTAGTGAACCCTGTGGTATGCCACTTCTGACTAGAATATCGTAATTTAATCACCTTCCAATATTGATCTGCACTCTACCTTTAAAAGTTTTGCTTGAGTAATTTTGATGATTGAAATGTTAAATAAGTCCACATGGATTTCTTCTAGATATATATATTTTCGTTTTGAGATTATTTTACCAAAGTTTCACTTTATTCTGCTCTTTCCCCTTGTCTAGTGAGACCAAAGTGTCTGGTTTGCAGAGCAAAGGAGCCTTTATACAAGGGACACTGCTACTTCATTCAGGATGATTTAAAAAGTTCAATGACCTGGGATCTAAGTCGAAAGTTGTGCCATGTATTTGGTTCAGATTTGGTTGTAATTGATGATCTGCAGGAGCAGGTAAAACAAAACGCCACCACGACTCTTGAAGTTTAAAACTAGTCTGGAAGTTTCTGGACGACTGGTAGCTTGATAATACTGTATCACACGTACTAGATGAATCAGCATCTCCTAATTACAATTTTTTAAGTCACAATAGAAAACACAAAAGAGGAGGAAGTGTGACTTTGTAGATTTGTGTTTCTATAATGTAAAGCACTTTGAAGTGCTTAGTTGTTGAAATGTGTTGTACAAATAAACTTGATTGATTGATAGCCTGATGTAACAAAGATTTATGACAGTCTAAAATAAAATCTGTTCACAGGAATTTATCACCCTTCAAATCAAATACTACGAAACTTGGAAAAGATTCTGGATTGGGTTATATCATACACCAGGCGGATGGGTCTGGGTTGATGGACGTAAGAACACCCATGAGTAAGAACTATTATCTAAAAATATTATTTAAAGCTGCAGTATGTAACTGTTGTAGGAAATATTTTTTCATATTTGTTGAAACTGTTGTCATGTCCTAACATGGTATCAGACAGATGAGATGTGAAAAATTGGGCTCCTCTGCCTCCCAATGCTCTGAGTGCTAACTAGAAACAACCAATCAGAGCCCAGGGGCGGGTCTTAGCGCTGTCAGTCACAATCTAGTGTGGCGACGCTGGTCACCCTCTTCTTCTTAGGGGGTGGTGCATTTCTTCAGAGTGCAATATGTCAGGGAGGAGGTGGAAGGGGGTCGATCACAACTGTCACACCATGGTGACAGTTTTAGCAAATATGTAAAAAAAATTGTTTGTAAAGGTTACATAGGTAGAAATGTAAATATATTTAAATAGATTTTCCACAAGCTTGTAGAAGAGTAAAATATACTGAGTGACAATGGCTCCAGGATCTCCCAGGACTTCTTCTAAAACCAAACCTTGGTGGACTGAGACATGTTATGTACCGCTACTCTCACCCTAGCTCATTATTTTTTGTCTTCCTTTTTGTTGGACTGCAACAATAGATACATATGATTGTACGAACAAAAACGAAAGGGGGAAAAACAAAATGGGCAGCTAACGGAATGCACAACGTGGTGAGGCTTACCTTAAGAGTCCATTCACACCCGCTGACATCCCGTAGAGAAGGGCCAGCCTACACCATCCTTCGTCCATCAGACGCTCAGCTCAATATTTTTTTTTCTTTAACATGTAGTTGTTTCTCTTCTTTTCCTAAAACACACTAAATATAATTCCGGCTTTTGCCAAAAGTCAAAACAACAAAAAACAAACTTCAGCCTGGCCAAAACATCCGACGCTCTCCTCTGGGCTGATCCATCCTGGGGTGAAGGTTCTCTTCTTTCTTCTAGCACAGGGGTGTCCAAAGTCGGTCCTCGAGGGCTGGCAACCTGCGAGTTTTAGTTCTCTCCCTGGTTTAACGCACCTGGATCAAATGATGGCTCGTTAGAAGCCTAAGAAGAACATTGACTTGCTGAGAAGATTGTTACTACCACCAGGGAGAGATCTAAAACGTGCAGGATGTCGGCCCACGAGGACCGACTTTGGGCTCCCTTGTTCTAGAACCTTCCCGCACCGTAGTGTTAGTTATTTTTCTTAACAAAAGTCCACTGCTGCAGCAGCTCCAAACACCAGCATTTTTGCTTTTAAAACCAGCGCAGTTTTAAAAGCATCCAGGACTAGTTAAACATGTTAGCTTAAATATGTTGCAATTTTCCTATTACCTAAAGAAATTGCTGTTTGTGATAAGCCATAATTACTTTAAAAATGTACATCTTTTGTTATATTTTTCACCCATGGAGGTCGCCATTTTTTCACCGCATTTTGGTCCATTCTGTACTGGAGTCTACAGAGTAAACAGAGGAAGGCTAACTTTACCCCAGTAGTTGTTTATCATAGTGTGTTTGACTGGTGTCATTTTAGATAATGCCACACTGTGTCACTATCGGCCGTGATAAAAAAATATAAAAACAAATAAAAAATGAGACCGAATCTGGATAATTTCCCACATAAAGAAGGGAGAGTGCTGCGCGAGAGGCAGAGAGGAACACAACGGAGGACCTAATCTGGACCCTGGACATTTCTCCACAACTCTCATTTGTACCAGTAGAACCAACAAAGGCTCTAATAGGTGATCGTTACTTTAACAAGCTGGATGCTCTTTGAGATGCTAACAGGAGATATACTGCCTGCGCCACTGACATCACCAATCCGACGGGATCCATGGAGGTTCGGGTCGGTGGTAACAATCCGGTGTGGCTGTTACCACCACACTGGACTCTACACAACACAGCTGGTGCTGAACCGGATACAGCGCTACAGACAAGCAGCGTTAATGGCGCTGGAACACCGGTACTGTGAAACCACTACCAACACCAAACAAAGTTCGGTGTTGGTAGTGGTTCTTGTCTTCTGTTGCCTAACCGGACACAAAGCTCCAGAAGTTCTTCCTTATATCACACAGTCCGACCAGAGGTACATGTCATTCATTGTTTCATTATGAAGCTGAATGCAGCAGCAGCCTCTACGGCCAACTCTGTCCTCTTCCTCTGTTTGCTCCTTCTCATCTTCATCACCTCTTGTTATTTCTACGGTCCAATTGATTTCAGTGCACTCCGGTTCAAATTAAAAAGGCTTAATAACAGCACTCATCACTGTTTTGGCTGGAGGAACCAGGCAGTTGGACCATTACACGTCATTTACCCAGAATGCATTGCAGCGTGAACAACATGGCGACATTCCTGTGAAAATATTTTATTAAAATTTATAAAAACTAAATAACCTACAGTATTTTTACTGTACTGCTTTTACTTCTAAGATAAATATTTCCCAAATAAGATCTACTTTTATGACTAATCGTGGTTCCCTTTAAAGCTTGGGCTGGCTATGACCCGCCACCCCCAGTGAACCTTCAAATGTGCCATTAATAAAAATAAAAACAAATAATCAGGAGACGGAAGGAAATGTGAGCATGTTACAGATATGATTGGGTTCATTGCTCTGTTTGGACGTCCAATGATGTCAAAGCTTACTGGGCTTCTTCTTTTCAGCACGAGCTTCAGACGTCTGATCAGGCTCAAGAACTTCCAGCTTTGGAAAAACAAAACCGTTCTTTATCTCCCTATTATAGCTATGAGCAAACTGCAGCTGGGTTTTCTTGTGCCTTTGGGTCAGTGGTGCTGCAGGTGGTTGAGTTCAGGCATGGAGACCTTCAGTCCTCAGTCTGTCCTCACTGTGGGACCTGAAACCTCTGTGGCTGATGCCACCAAGCCTTGCTGTTGGTCTTTTGCAGTCAGTCGATGGTTTTTGACCTCCTTGGGAATGTGGCGGCTTTCTGTTTCTGCCACCAGGGGGCGTAGCCTTTGTCCCTGTAACTTGGGTTTTATTCTTCCAGCTGTAACTCTAAAAACATTCAGGTCATTTGCTATGTTTTTGTATCTGTCCTGGTTTATGCAAAGTAACGGGCTTTTCTGAACCTTCTAACAAATCCTTTGACTAGGCCATTATTATAACATGCAATGAAGCATTAAGTTCTTCCTCAAACAGGATTGGTGAAGGCCTTCATTGGTTAAATCAGGGGTGATCAAGACAAAACCCCTGATTTGCAAACACATGAAGAAATCTGTTCAGAGGGATGAATAATTTTTAGACTTCATCATTGGAAGTAGTTCTTTCTGTTGAATTTGGTAAAATATTTTTGTTTCATTAGGTTTATTTACATTTTCAGCTTCGTATAGTGTCATTTATTTCTTAAACATCTAAGAAAATTTCAGATGTACCAAAATCCTGAATTGCTGATGGGGTTGCATAATTTTAGATTCAACAGTAAAAACAAACAGACTGAGCCTACGTAGCTACCACAGGTTTGAGTCCCGACCTGTTGACCTTTTTCGCATGTCCTCCCTCTTTCTCACAACCCACTTTCCTGTCCATTCAAAGTCAAATAACGTTCACTAGAGCCAAGAAAGTCCTTTACAAAATTTGATTTTTAAAACATTTAGATCTCCAAAATCCAATCTTCCAAGTTTGTAAAACACCTTTTATTTACTGTGAGTCTAGTTTCTTTTCAAGTGTGTATTTATTTATACAGAGGCAATTATAACTGTCACATTTAGATGCTGACAGTTTTCAGTTTGATGTCAATAAGCTGCTGTACAAATTTTATCTTATAAATGTTCTGAGGTTCATGTTTCTGTCTTAAAGCTTCTGGATGAAAGGGATTCCCCATACTTCAGGAGCAGCTCTGCATATACCACAAAGAACAGCCACAGACAGCTGGAGAGCAGAAGACAAAAATGCGCACAACAGTTTCATCTGTAAGCGTCCGGTGACTGTCTGGCCCTATAACTAACACGGTTTTCTTAAAGTTTCAACAAGGATTACTCAACTGTGTCATCAATTTTTGCTTTTAAACGACAAATCTAAATTTTATGTCCACGGCGACAAGCCCGATAAACTTAGCAACCCTGCTGAAGGGCTCTAGGGCAAGGCAAATTATTTCTAAAATTTGAAAACAAGGTGTCAGAAGTCTCCCTTGCATCAACCTCAATGCAATCTGACAAAAGCCCAGGTCCAGATGGTATCCCATCAGAATCTTTCAAGCAATTCTCAAACCTACTTTCTGTACAGCTTAGGCCACCATTTCCAATTGCTTTAAACAAGGATCCCTCCCTTAGTCATTTTACAAAGCTTGTATCACACTTATTGCAAAAAAAAGGGGAAAGATCCAATGGATTGCACCTCATGCAGGCTCTCCTGAATACAGACGTCAAAATTTAAGCCAAAATTCTTGGTCGCAGGCTGGAAATCGTTCTACCATCAGTTATTTCAAAAGGCCAAACAGGTTTCATTAAAGGTCGGCCTCATTTTAAAGTTAGAAGGCTGCTTAACAATGTTTTGTCTCTTTGGCTATTCTTTTGCAGTCCTTAGTAGATTCGGCTCTGGGGGAAAAGTCATTTCATGAATTAAATGATTGTACCATCTGCTACAGTTTGTACAAATTTAACACCTCAAAACCATTTAAATTACAAACAGGCACCCATCAGGGCTGCTCTCTAAGCCCCCTGCTTTTTGATCTGGCCCCTCGCCATTGCAATTAGTATCAGTAAGGAGATATCAAGCATTCAGAGCAATGATATGGAACATAAGGCATCGCTTTATGCAGACGATCTTTTTATTTCCACTTCATCAGCCTTGCTGTGTTTTTCTCTCAATCTGTTTAGCTAATTTGGTCAGATTTCTGTGTATAAGCTGAACCTTACCAAACGTGAGCTTTTCCCTCTAGGTCAGTGTTTCTCAACCCTGGTCCTCACCGACCCCCTGTCCTGCATATTTTAGGTATTTCCCTTCTGCCACACACCTGAATTGCATCTCTGGGTGATTAACAGGCTTCTGCAGTACTTGATGGTTATGCAATCATTTGAATCAGCTGTTCTGGAACAGAGGCACATCTAAAACATGCAGAGCAGGGGGGCCTGAGGACCAGGGAGGAGAAACACTGGACTAGGTAGTAAAACAAATATGTCAGATTTTCCTACTGCCTTCTCCTATTTCTGATTTTATTATCGGGCTGCCAGCCTTAGATGCGTAGTGTTTGGTATTTTACTTTGCTGACCGTCCTGTCTGGGTGATCATGGAATTACACAGTGACAACAATATATCCATTCTGGCCGTTTACTCAGTTTCTTTGCCAGAGTCAGCGATGGCATAGCTACTTTGAAAAAATAACTTTAATTGGATTACTGATTACTCTGAAAAAACAACTTAGTTACTTTACTGATTACTTAATTTGGAAAGTAACTAAGTTGCATTAGTAGTTACTGCCGCCACCTCAATATAAATATTACATTGAGCTTTGCCGATGCTTACATAACTGCAAGTTATTTTATAATGGTAACATCAACAATGTATATCCACTTTTAAGGTTGAACTGAAGGGGAGATTGTTTAATGGTTACAACAGTCCAAAAAAACGAAACAAAAACTAGTATTTTTTGTGTGTTTTTGTGTAATGGTGCATTCACACCAAACGTGTTTCACACATCTGATTTACATTCAAAGTCTATGTGGAGACCCGTCAAAGACACCTCGCAGCGCGATTCGTCCGTCTGCCGCAGCGCGATTTGAAGCGATTGACGCGTCAAGTGTGTCCAACAAATAGGCTGGTGGCAACAGAAAACAACGGCTAGAGTGATTTTAAGTCCTCTAACACTCCATCAGCATGCCTCAACATACTTTGAATGTAAAGCAGACTCACCTGATGCATAAAACGCTAGGTGTAGGAAAAAATGTCAAGTGTCAGCATTCAAAGTGCACACACGTCAAACTTGAAGCGGACGCGTTTGGTGTAAACGCCCCATAAATAGGTTTTCAGAGTCCCCGCCACCAGCCTCCAGGTTCTGCATTACAACCCTGTGTTTGCTGTCAGAGCGCAGCGCTCCTCCTGCGGCTCCACAACTCAGATGGCTGCACAGCTTTGTGACACCAATCTTAATCTTAATGATTACATTGGCCTTTATCTGTACATCTTTAAGGACACGTTCATTCGTGGCTGTTTTCACATTTATTGATGTTTGCAGTTTTCTGGAGCGTGTCACAAATATATTAACTTGACATTAAGTTAACTCTGCAAGATACAGCTGGATGGATCATCCAGGAAATGATGGACAGGGAGAGCCCAACTAATATAACCTGGATGTCAGTCAAATTCTCAGGTTTATTATGTGTCTCTGAGCAACTTCACATTCAAAAACAAGCCCAAAAAATGCAACCTGCAACTCATTACCAATTTGCAAGCGACTTTCGAAAAGAAACAAGCGCAAAATGGCTTATAATAATTGGACTTGGCGACAGAAACTCAAAATAGTTGCTGTTTTTCTAGCAACAAATTGCGCATCCATTGTTTACATTTCTTTAGTGGTTTGTTACCACAGCTGATAACTTTCGCATAGATCGGTGGTCTCTGCCCAAGCTGTGCAGAAGGAATGAAATTGAATTACTAAAGAAAATAGTAACGCACAGTGATTTGGATAAGTAACTTTAAAATGATGACTGGATTTGACATAGCAACACGTTAGACTACTTGTTACTGAAAAAAGGGGTCAGATGAGTAATGTGTTACCGACATCACTGGCCAGAGTGTGCACTGTTAGAAACCATCCCATTAGTGAACCCAACCTGTAAAGGGCTGACTTGGTGGCTTTATAAAATGTTGACTATGGCAGAGACCTTCTCACTTAAAACCTCAAGGGAAGAAGACTTGAACATGACTACCAGATGAGACATGGGCCTCTATACTTAAACTTGTGAATGCAACATCTCTGTGTGTGCGCCATTGTCTCATTCAGTTCAGAGTGGTACATAAAGCCCACTTCTCCAAAAGCAAACTATCTCATATCACCCACACTGCTGAGCCACACTGGGTCATATGTACTGGTTCTGCCCCAGTCTGGGTCAGTTCTGGACAGATGCCTCTCATACCCGGCCCAGGTTTCTCAGAGTGGCAATAACACCAGGCTCTCTTTTGGCTCTTTTTGGCTTCAGCGGTGTGGAATTACCTTTGCCAGCCTCTGAAAGACAGGCATTGTCGTTTTGCATCTCAGTTCTGACCTGCTCCTCCAAAGCACAAACAGTGGTTATAAGATCTTAGGTCATGCTTGAAACTGCAAAAAATGTATCGTCTCTTCAGCACTCAACTGGAAAATTTGAAAAAAAAAGGGCCCTTTTCTCGACCCATTACAAAATATTCAATAATATTTCAGATGAACGGATTTTTAATAAAATGTGCTCCGTTTTTGTCAGGGGTTTGACCTGCAGTGACCTAAACGGGAGTGAATGGGATTCATTTGTAGAGATTATTTTTCTGTACTTTATTTTATTATTTCTTATCTATGTTGGATAAATACTCCTTTGTAACCAGATGATCTTACCTGTATATATGAAAGAAAAAACTTTAATAAAAAGACAGTGATAAATAAAACCATAATCTCATCTGTTGGACTGCTGAAGCAATTTTTAAGATTCTTAAACTTCCTCCATTTCCTGTTTGCTCATCTGAACAAACTGTTAAAGTTAAACTCACCATTTAGCTTCTTAGTTTTGTTTACTGTTGTATTAAATTAGGGCCTTATTGATCCTTTTTATCGTTTAATTTGAGGCACTTTTTGTGCTTAAGAGGTATTTGACACATTAGGGCTGCGTTCTCACTGCAGGCCTTAATGCTCACTTCCGATTGTGTCATGAAATCAGATTTTTTGTTTTGTTTGGTTGTTCACATTCCAAATATATGCGACTTGTATGCGATCCTCCATGTGAATCACACACGACATAAAAGTGACCCGCATGCGCAGTAGAGGAAGCAGGAACGTCACATAGAGAGTGCTCGGTGTTTGTGGTAGTAAAGATGGATGCTCATGGTGGAGCCCATCTGGTTATTTTAAAGTTGTTGTCCAACCGGAGCCATCGCATTAACAACTTAAAGCTCATTATCGTCCACCATGGTGGATGTTTTTCTAACGTTTTCCACGTATCAGATTGCAGAATAGTGACTTTTGTGGAGTACCAATGACGTTCAGGTCGAATGAATGCGACCTGCCCGTACAGACACAGGTCACATTTGAAAAGATCAGAAACGAATTAGAACCAAATGTCCAAGTTGCCTGGGTTGCATTTGTAAAAATCAGATCTGTGTTGTACAAACTGTCATAAAACGATCAGGTGCAGGTCGCATTAAGGCAAAAAATCTGATTTGGGTCACTTTACACTGCAGTGTGAACGTAGCCTAGGAGAAATATTCTGTGCATTTAACTATGTATTACTAGTTTTGTTTATTCAATCTGAAATTCTCAGACACACCCACTATTGTTAAAATTAACTCTCCAGCTACTAAATGTCTGGTCTGAACTCCGTATGTTGTGTGTCCTGTGTGATCACATAAGGACTGTAACATATTGGGGTCTCGTCCAATTCCAAAGGATTGTTTAGTTATTTGGAGGACCATTCAGTATCGTGATTTATACGAACGCGGTTTTGCTTGTGGCAGCCCTGAAAGTTTGTTTGCCAGGTGTTTAGTTACTCCTTTGTGGGTGGCACTTTTAGTCTCAGGTTGTTGGAGCGTTTTTAGAACTCCATAACTTTAGGGTAAATTTCTCTTTGGTTTGGCATCTAGGAGTGTTTTTTTTTCCTCTTTCTCGTTTGTCTTAATTTATTTATTTATTTATTTTTTTAACAATCCTACTATTGAGCAATTTGATGGTTAAGTAACACTTTTTGTCATTTGCTGCTCAGTTTTCGATTTCTGTATTCAAACAGTTAAAAGAAGGAAAGATGAAATCTGAAATTCTCTCTCCGTTGATTGAAGCTGATGTTTTCCTCAAACCAGCGCTTCAACCTAGCCTTCATTCTCAGACTAGTCCTGAGGCTGTTTCTCACGGCGCTGGTGTCGAAAACACTGCTTCCGATCTTTGTGAGCTGGAGTTGCACCTTGAACTCCGCTACTTGGCTCTTAGAGAAAGAACTGGATCGTGAGTTTGAACTGCGTAAATTGGAGGCTGAAGCAAATAAACAAGTTTGTTTAAAGAAACATTTTAATGCATGTATGTCATTATGGTGCAGGAATTCAATGGAACAGTTGTTGAAGAATTAATGGAAAATAAAAATCTTGTTTGTTTAAATGCTAGAAGAGGCACTAAAGTTACTCACAATAATTTTGACTCTGCTGGCAGGATTTAGTTCATGGCAGGTAGTTAAAGATACAACAACAGGAGTGACAACTATCGCAAATTTATTTCTGTTACTCACTATCGCAAAGTAACAGAAATAAATTTGAAAGACATAACACAGGAGGTTTGCAGAAATGGTGTTCCAATAGTGTTGATTGGGAAACATTTAGGCTTGTAAGCCATCAGGAATTACAGAAAATGAATTTGAATATGGAAGTTGATAACTTAAATTGCTCTTTTTGTCAAGCTGTTTTACAAGCTGCTAACCAATCTGTTAAGAAGGAAGGTCTAAAAGAAAATCGATCCATGGTGGACAAAGGAATGAGACAAAGAAACCAGAAGTTAAAGTAAAGCTTTTAAAATGTTGAAAATGAATCATATCTCCCAGAATCAAGAGGTTTCAAGTCATTGTGAGAAGAACTATAAAAAATGGAAAAAGGGATTGTTGTAGATATTTATTTAATAGGAAGAGAATCACAGATTAATAAGTATGGACAATGATGAGGAGAACAACTGTGAATAAAAGAATATGGTTATATATGTTTACATTTATACAACATTAATATATTTATACAATATATTATCTTGATCTTGGATCTGACTCCAAATTTTGTACCACAATCTATTGTGAAATATGACAATAAAAAATCCTGAATCCTTAAATCTCTTTAAATGTAAAGAAATATACAAAAATAATTTGCTAAGCAAATACAATAAGATATGATTATCCCTTTTATGAGTTTGTTTACAGACAGAAGCAGATTTTATTTATATCATGTTTTAGAAAAATGTTTTGATTTTGGTGATGCTGTATGTATGAAAGTAATAAGGATAGAAGGATTCTTTTATTGTTATACCACCTAGCTTATTCGGATTCAAGTCCCAGATTAAGAAATTTACTACATAATAAATAAAAAACAGAGTAAATTATGTGATATATCGATATGTGCGTGTAAATAATTCATGAGATGAAACTGTGTTAGGTGCAGCTTGAGTTGAGGATTCTGAGGCTGACAAACTGTTTCTCAGCCTGGTGGTTTGTGTGCAGGATGTGTGTTGCCTCAAGGTTTTTTTTCTCATTTCATTCATCTGTTCAAGGTGGAAAATAGAAACTTCCACAGTGCTCTGATGCAAAACAAAAATTTATTCAACAGTTTTTGTGTAACCCTTAGTTAACCTCCACAAAACAAAACTACAGTAGAAAATGACCAATTATTTCTCCCCTCAGATTTGGGTATACTGGGCTACCCAGCACTCTGTTATGGGGATGATGAGACAATAGAACATATTACACTGTCAAAATTATGACTTAGGAAAATAAGGTTTATTCAAACTTTAAAACGAATTAAACTTAAACTAGATTTGATTAAATTATTTAGCAGTAACTTGGAAAGTAAAAGTTATAATATTTTGCTATATATTAAGCTATATAATCCTTGAGTGTCATCATATTCCAGACTTCATACCAGTAGGTGGCGGTAATGCACCAATTTTGTTGTTTGCCAATAACCATCGAAGAAAAAGTCAGCCTTGCAGCACAGCGATTCTTTAAGACTGATTTCTGTTTTCACAGGTGGGTTAAGTGCACAAGTTATAGATAGGTATCATTTGTAGAAGTGTTTCGAAGTGCAGGACAATGTTTTATTAACATCAATTCTGTTTTGAGATATTTCTGTGTATTAGAAATTACTGTTTTTTTCCGCTAGCTTAAATGCTAACTATCGTTACTATGAACACTTTACATGATATTGTTTACGCTGCGCATGCCCGAAACGGAATTGTTTTGTCGCTTCATAAATAAAATGAAACCTGGAGATGTAGATATCATTAATTTAGTGCAGTTCGCCACAGCAAATGGAAAAGAACGCAGAAAAACCGTAGAACAACAGCTCCAAACCACTCGTTCATTTTCCTCGGTCCCTGTGTTTGATTCGCTACGCAAACCCGTTGCCATAGAAATGACTAACAACAGTTACACTATTATATCAATATTCAACAGTAAAATCAGTTGCTTATGTATTAACCCCTAATTAAGGCTGTTTAAAAAGCGTAAGCGTAATAACGCACTACAGAGAGGAGAATTGAGGAGGTTGAGGACGCTGAGATAGCAGAGCTGCTGCTGTGAATAGTAACAGCGAAAATTGCGGACTGTAACAGTAACGATGAGCAGAGCAGGTCAACATCTTATGCGCCTTTCCCCCTGGCTCTACTTCGGCAGTCCCGCTGTGCTCTACCCGGCCTCGCTCCGCTCTCCGAAGTGATCGGGTTTTCACAGACCCTGCTGGGCATGTAGCAGGGGGACACCTGGTGGCGGTGGAGGGCATTGAGCCCCACCTCCAGACGTCCTACTCCATGTGCTGCTTCATAACTTTACAACAGAAACGCGTTGCCATTTTTCTGAGGCAACAGAAGAAGAGAGAGCTGATCTGATTTTTATAGCCTGATTGGGATTTTTCTGGGATTTCAAGAAGAGATGCCCAGTGGGAGGAATGCTGCAGAGTTGACAAGGTTTTAAATTAGTAAATACACATAAGCATTTATGTAACCTTTCAAATAAAATAACCATTTTCACTGACACAAACTAAGCAATAATGATGTAAACAGTGACATGTATAAAATGCTTTGTTTGTATTTATGCTCAGATTTGCATAAACATTAGATCATACATTTCAGAAATCTAAGAAACTAATGTTTCCAATCTGGAGTTTTTTCTATTAATGCAGAATCAATCTACTTTAGGTTATCAGAAGTTCATAATATTACTCAAGTGAATGTAAAAAGTACAGTGCAGTAAAAGTATTCCTATAAGTACTTTTCCCATCCTAAAAATTACTGAAGTAAATACAGTAAGTTACTGTATTTACAGTAAATATACAGTAAATACAGTACTGTATTTATACAGTACTGTATTTATACAGTACTCACCTCTAGGGCTGAAACGATTCCTCGAATGATTCGAGTACCTCGATTACTAAAATTCCTCGAGGAAAATTTACCTGCCTCGAAGCTTCGTTAATTTATGTTTTATTAGTTAGCGCACCGTGTTCCGGCCGGGACTTCATTTGCGTTGCGCGGAGCTCTCACTTCCGCCTCTGAGTTGTTGACAAAAGCTAAGTCTCAGCGGCATAAAGTCCAATCTTCAAGATTGGCCCATGGGGATTTTATTGATTGATGATAATGCCCGACTTTTTATCGTTTTTGGGGAACCAATAAGCATCCTTAAAATGACTGGGGGAATGCCTGGAGTACGGCAGCATTTCTCCTCCGGGGCTGCTGGTTGAAAGCGAACGGCGGGAAGAGCGCTGAGGTGAGCGGATAGACTGAACAGGGCGGGCGGCTGAGTAGCTGATGCTTACCGTGTAAATGTAGCTTTACCGACGAACCGCACAATAAATTTCATATCCCGGTCTGAAGAAACGGGTGGCGGAGCGCATCGTACATGGCTGGTAGATGAGTTTCTGAGTGTGACCAGTGAAGGTGTCGTAAATATCCCGTATTGCTTCCCCCCGTGTTCGTCCCCCGGTCTAACGGTTCGTCAGTCCGCTGGTCTATTTCCTCCCCTCCATCTTACGTTCGTTCATTCGCCCTCTCCTCCCACTCCAGGCGGCATTTCCCGTATTTTCAAACCCAAAGCGTGACAGGTTAGGTGGCAAGGTGAGTTTAATTAATCTATTAAACTCACTGAAGATGAATACATAAACTAAAAGCTGGATTGTAGACATTTTTTATAAGCATATTTGTGAGCCTGCCTCTTTGTTATTAAATTCAATATAATTTCAGATTTTTCTATAACTTTTCTTTTGGTTAACTTAGAAAGTGAGCTATTTTTGTTACAGGTTAGTTTTCTAAACTACAAAAAAGCAACTGTTAGGGATGCTCAAATATGAAAAATTGGACTGATATTGATATCTGATAGTAACACCGGTATTATGCCAGATTTACCAATATTTCATTTTATAATTTTTTTTATCCGATTACTCGATTAATCGTAAGAATAATCGATAGATTACTCGATTACTAAAATATTCGTTTACAACAGCCCTACTCACCTCTGAACATAGATACAATTATCCTGTTGTTGTTCAACTGGCAGGACAAAGTTCATGTTTTACATCTGGTCTGATCACCGAATGAGTAACTGTGGTCATTTGTTAAAGTATCTTCTACAAGAGCAAAGATTGTAAAACATATTATATGCATCAGAGTGTAGATATATTTTATAACCAAGGACAGGAGAGTTGCAGAACTGTTTATGAGACAGAGTGAGAGCTAGCTTCTTGGCATGAAAGGTTTGTTACAGAAGCAGACTTGTTTCCCAAAGCTGTTGGAGTAAGGAAATGAACCACAGAGCAGCGATGGAGATGCTGCATCACACCCTGACCACTTTTAACAAGAGGAAGAAGAACCCGCCTGCTTTCCATGAGCTACAGCTGAGATCGCTCAAGCAGCTGTTGGACATTTTATAATATCTAAATCTTTATTTTTCCCGTAAAGGATGGAGAACAACATGGATGAAGACAGCTCTTCTACAGTCAATGTCAACAATGCCAAAAATCCTCTTAAATGTAAGTGACTCTATATGTATTTTACAGTTTTTGAGGATTAAAAAGTAACAATGCTACCCAAAAGCATTTCCCACATTTTTATTCCCTCTACAGGAAGTTATAGTTTCTTAACATGGGCTGTAACAGGAATTGATTTTATATCACATCTTTAATCTTTTTGTATCATCTGAGAATTATGCGATACAAATAAACTTTATTGATTGATTAATCAATAACTTATTGATTCCATTGCTTGTTATTTTCAGCTGAAGAAGTGGAACCATCAACACTCCGGTGCTCTTCTCTGTTTTTGGTGTGTTTGGGGTTGCTTTGTGTCATACTGGCTGCAAAAATCGTCTACAGTGAGTTTCATTTCAACAGAATATATTTTAAGTTGCTTCCTTTATAACAAGTATTTAGAGGTTTAAAGCATTGGGATGCAAGCGTTCAGCAGTAAGAGGAGATGTGAGGGTTGATAAAAAGTCAGGGACACTGAAGTGTTACCAAGAATCAGTTCAACTTAATGCTGCCCAGCTTGAAATCTGTCAAAAGCTTTTTGGTTAAAGTTTTTATGGAAGAGCTACATGCGTAGTTGAGGATGTGCGGACATACCATCTTTCAATATCTACATGCTCCCACCAGCTCAGGTTATAACAGTAAATAAGATTATGTGCCATAACTATGCAGATGATACACAGCTCTACATCACAATGTCACCAGGTGACTCTGAACCCATCCAATCACTGAATAGATGCTGAGAACAGATAAATGTGTGGATGTGTCAAAACTTTCTCCAGCTGAACAGAAACAAAACCGAAGTTATTGTATTTGGACCTAAAGAGGAGGGAACTAGAATCAATGCTCAGCTTCAGTTATTACAACTAAAACCTAACAATCAGCCCGAAACCTGGGAGTACTCTAACCCTGGATTCTTTTGAATACATGATAGCAGGATTTCCGCTGTTTGGAGGTGGCCTGGCATATGTGATGGATTTGGGCCGACTAGCGAACACTCACATTGACATGCTGTAAGAAAGAAGCGCAAGTTGTTTGGGATCTCACAGGCAAACTTTGGACACTAAAACTAGTTGGTCCGGCAGTACCGCCATATTAATTTGGATGGTTGAAATCTACAGAGAAGTACTGTAGAGACTCTAGGGCAGTTTAAAATTTAAAATCTGGCCAACCTAAAGCATTTTGCATATTTTGTCTGAATTGGCTTCCTGGGTCAGCCTGGCTGTCTGGATATTTCAAATCTCCTGGAAGATATGTTAACAAAAGCACTCTTTTCCATCTCCTGTCTCTCTTCTGAAGACACCCGTGAAATCACTCAAGAACTTACTCTTAGATAATACCACCTTATCATAGACTGCGAGAACTATTCACAGACTTGACACATTTCATGGCCACACCTACACAATCCCTGATGTCACTACCTTCACTGGCTCTGCTATATTAATGTTGCTACATGTCCCTTTTCCTGATGTCTCATTTCTTCCCCTGTCCATCTGTATAGTTCATTAGTTTTAGAAATTTTGAACTTTTAGAAATTATTATGCAGGTAAACTCCTACTAGTTTTTCCAAAGAAACTCGTTCTGACTTATAAATTAGGGAGTAATTGTAATGATCTTGCAGCCCAGAAAATGAATTAGAATAAACTCATAATCCAGAGAAACACATCTAGAGAATCTACTCATTATCCTAGATCAACATTTAGGACCACCTACTTTACTGAGTCAAACATGGAGAACCAACACTTTGACTTCTCTAGACCAATATTTACCTCAATTTTATCCATAGAAACTCCTTCTAGTTTATAAATTATGGCGTACTTTTGCTTATACCAGGAGTATCTAATTTATATATTCAGGAATTAGAACAAACTTAGAATCCAGAGAAACTCCTATTAGCTTATCAAGAGAAACTACTCATTACCTTAGATCAGCATTATTATGCTTTTTTTTTCTTTTTTGCTCTTTCTCTTGGTTTGTTGTTTTGTTGTATTTCCTTCTAATTCATGTAAAGCATTTTGAATTACCTAGTTGCTGAAAATGTGCTATATAAATAAAATGACCTTGTCTTATTCTAACAATTCTGTCTAATATTCTAATAGTGTTTGAGAGAGAAACTGAAAATGTTGGTGCTTCTCTAATACAGATAAATTCACTGACTTTCTGACTAATTTGTGTGTTTTTATAGTGCGTGTGATGACAGCTAATCAGCAAGAAAGTATCAAAAGCCTTATAACAGAAAGAAGACATCTGATTGAGGAACAAAAGATGATGGAGAATGAGATTGAGGAAGTGATCCAAGACAGACACCTGAGCCTAGTAAAAGCAGGGCTTATCCAAGAGAGGCTCACTCAAGTCAGAGAGGAGCTGAACAAAGAGGGAGACGAGCTGAGGAAAAAGAAAGAGGAGCTGAGCAGAGAGAAAGATGAACTGAACAAAGAGAAAGAGGAGCTGAGCAGGAAGACAGAGGAGCTGAGGAAAGAGAAAGACAAACTGAGCAAAGAGAAAGAAGAGCTGAGAAGGAAGACAGAGGAGCTGAGCAAAGAGAAAGACAAACTGAGTGAAGAGAAAGACAAACTGAGTGAAGAGAAAGACAAACTGAGTGAAGACAAAAAGGAGCTGAAGAAAGATAAAGCAGAGCTGAATAAAGAGAGAGAGAAGCTGAAAGTATTGACAGACGAGGCAGAGAAGCGATGCAAAGAGAGATGCTCTGAAAAAGTTTTATGATGCCCTCATGAAATTTGACAATTTTCCAGTTCATGATTTGTGCCCAGTATCGTGTAATTACATTTATATATATAAATTTAAACAGTTTTTCAAGACATAGCTGACCATTATTATCACAGGTAGAGTGCTGAAGGTCACTTTCTGACCACAAACTGAGCCAGTAAAATGAAGTCATTAGCAACAGGTTTACAGCCAAGTTTTAATTTCAGAGAATATTGTTTTTGTTTTTTAGTGAACCCTGTGGTATGCCACTTCTGACTGAATGATATCGTAATTTAATCACCTTCCAATATTGATCTGCACTCTACCTTTAAAAGCTTTGCTTGAGTAATTTTGATGATTGAAATGTTAAATAAGTCCACATGGATTTCTTCTAGATATATATATTTTCGTTTTGAAATTATTTTTACTAAAGTTTCACTTTATTCTGCTCTTTCCTCTTGTCTAGTGACCAAAGTACCAGCATTGCACGAAACATGAGAAATCCTACAAGGGGCACTGCTACTATATTTATCCATATGACCTAGGTTATGCAAACTGGGACCGAAGTCGACAGTTGTGTAAGATCAACACACTGATAATCAGGAAGGGTGTGAATATTTCCAGTGTCTCTGTAACTGATGTCGCCCTGTCGAATCATTTCGCTGTTATGTTTTAAAATACTTTCTCCACTGACTAGTAAAATGGCCACCATCACAAAATGTTCTTTCACAGATGACACAGCAGAAACCTTTAATCAATTATAGTTCATCTCGACTTTATGTAACCATGACGATGAGTTGGTAGATAACTTCCATTCTATAATTTCAGATATAATTGATTTTATTGCACCCACTAAAGTGAAGGTCTGGTAGGAACAAGTCTCCATGGAGACATGCAAGATATCTTTGTTTCAATAGGTAACATATCAATGGAGTGGATCAAAATCATGTGGGGTACCCCAAGGTTCAATCCTAGGACCCCTCTCATGATGCGTTCACATTAACACGTTTTGAGCATCAGGTGCGCCTGGTTTACATTTAAAGCCAATGTGGAGCATTGGACGTGTCAAACACTCAAAACGCTCCAAACGGATCAAATTGCACTTTGTTAGGTGCTTTAAATGCGCCTCAATAGCCCTCCATGTGCCTCCACATAGACTTTGAATGTAAACCAGACATGCCTGACACTCAACACGCATTTGGTGTGAATGTACCATCATTCAATATCTACATGCTCCCACTAGCTCAGGTTATAACAGGAAATAAGATTAGCTACCATAACTACACAGATGATACACAGCTCTACTTCACGATGTCACCAGGTGACTCTGAACCCATCCAATCACTGGATAAATGCTTAGAACAGATGAATGTGTGGATGTGCAATCTAGAGTCAAAGTACAGCTTTAGCTATTACAGCAAGAAACCAGCAACCAGGCCCAAAATCTGGGTGTTGTGATGAACTCTGACCTGAGCCTCCAGAACTTCTTAAAAACAGTTACACAATCTGCCTGCTATCACTTGAAGAACATGTTCAGGGTAAAAGGACTAATGTCCCAGCAAGATCTAGAGAAACTCACCATGTGTTTATCTTTAGTCACATTGATTAATGCAACAGTGTCTTTATAGGTTGGCCTAAAAATTAATCCTCAACATTATGATGTTGATTGTTTCAAAACTTGAGAAAATGTAATGCTTCAATTTTTACTTGTGTGTTCTATGACTTCATATTTTGGTGTATTTTGATATAAAACACTTTGAACTGCCTTGTTGCTGAAATGTGTTACGAATAAACTTGATTGATTGATAGCTCGAAGTAAAGATTTATGACAGTCTAAAATAAAATCTGTTCACAGGAATTTATCAACAATCACACCAAAAAATATGATTCCGATAACCGTGGATACTGGATAGGGTTACATCATTTTCGACGCAATTGGTCCTGGGTCGATGGACGTAGGAACTTTCTTGAGTAAGAACTATTATCTAAAAATGTGTACAATTGAAGCTGCACTATGTAACTTTTCTAGAAAAGTATGGTATTAGATAAATAATACATGAAAATATTGAGCTCCTCTGCCTTCTCCCAGTGCTTGAGTGCTAACTAGAAACAACCAATCAGAGCCCAGAGGCGGGTCTTATTGCTGTCAATCACAATCTAGCGTGGCGAGTCCGACTTCTTTTCAAGTGTGTCTTCATTCATATAGAGACAACAACGCATTTAGATGCTGACAGTTTTCAGCTTGATGTCAATAAGCTGCTGTACAATTTTTATGTTATAAATGTTCTGAGGTTCATGTTTCTGTCTTAAAGGTTCTGGATTAAGGGGATTCCCCATTCTTCAGGAGCAGCGCTGCATATGCCACGAAAAACAGCCACAGAGAGCTGGAGGGCAGAAGACAAAATGGAAGCATACAAATTCATCTGTGAGCGTCTGGAGATTTCTTGGCCCTTTAGCTAACACTGTTCTCTTAAAGCTTCAATTAAGAATACTCAACTGTGTCATCACATTTTGGTGAATGTCATAAATAAAAACTCAATCTCTGAAAGCTAAGTTTTAAATTGCAATTGCTATAGTTCTTCTAACATGGCAATTGAGATTCTGTTCAGTCACTTCTGTAGGTTTGTTTTCATCCACGGAATCACTTCCCCCTCTGAGCGGTCCATTTATTGTCCATCCTAATCTGGTTCTCACACAGTAAGGTCCATTTCCGGCACAGTTAACTGTCTGCAGGTTCCGTTGCTTTGGGAACGTTCGCTCCACAATAAGCAAGCCAACTTCCGCTTTGATAGTAGAAACCTTTATGTCTTCCAGATGTGGCCAGATGTTAACATCCTCCTGACAGGGAATATTCTCTTTTTTTTTTTTAGAACTTGAATTTTATAAATTTTTACAGAGCAATTACACAGTCATACATCAACAATAATTAACACAAGTTTTTCCATATGGCATTATGTGAAATAAATTGGTTACACATTTGCAGGTAATAAAACAATTTTTTAAAAATAGGATGGTTTGATGTTAAAATATTGGCCTTTAACAATAAATTCCTGGGGTATGCTTGGGTTTTTGTTTTCTTTTAAAAGAAGAAAACACAGTGGGTATACTCTATAATAGAGCAATAAAAGATCAAACTTAAAATCTTAAGCATTTCATATTCTATCTTGAAATTTAGACTGTGCATTTGAAAAACTCCTAAAACAACTCAAAAATATTTTAATCTTTGAGCAGTTATTTTATAAACAATAGGCTTTAACTTGATTCCAAATGGATAATTCAATCATATCTTCCGGGGGAGAAGGAGAAAGCCGCCATACCAGGCCAGATTATAAGCGGCAAATGGGCTACCAAATTTTGACAAAAGGAATTGGAATTAAAAACTCAGAAAAACTCTGGAAAATTCTTTTGAAAATGTAGAAACACCATTACAATTGGAACCCTGCACCAACTGGGCCTGGGTTCTCCAAAGAATACCACCTTAGCACCGTCGATAGAGACTCTGAATGAAATCTGGTGGGTTCGGGGCAGCTCAACATGGGGAGGAAACTACGTACCCCACTGCCCAGAGCCGAGGCTGGGAGACCGGGACGGAAGAGGACGATGAATTAGTAGAGAGGTTCTACATATTAACTGATCTTGCATATTGTGTACGCTCGTTTCACTCTGCTGATAGGTTTTCCTCTTTATAACTTTTTCTTCTTTATTTCCTCTTTTCCTTTTAATTAGCAATATTTTTGATTGGCTTTATTTCAGAATAAATTGAATTTGGTTACTCAGTTGTATTAGACGGGTTCCCATGTTTAACTTCTTCAAACTTAGTATCACATTAGCTTAGTTTTGTAGGACGTGTCCAGAGGGCGGTGGGCCGTTACCAGAGACGTGTTGGTGGGTCACGGGACCACGCAACAGTTGGAAGGAACGGTCCGCCATATTTTAGCTTAGGATCCAAATGCACACAGCAAATTTGGAAGTGAAAGTGTCTATATTGGTCCACTCTTGATCGTGTTAAAGTAACACTTTTGAAAGTGTTACTTGTGATGGAGTTGAATCAACACTCAGTAGTTGAAATTTAACGCACATCAGTGTTGATTTACCTCACACTAGTGTGTGTGGTCAAACGTTAACACTATGGATGTGTTAATTTAACACAGAAGCGTTAAATATAGATTAACATAGAAATCTGAATCTTAAAATACTACTGGTAGAGTATGCTGTGGTGACGCAAAGGTTTAGCACAACCCACATATGGAGGCCTTAGTTCTCAATGCGGCTGTCACAGGTTCACTTCCCGGCCTGGCGACCTTTGCTGCATGTCTTCCCCTTCTCTCATTACCCATTTTATTGGCAATTCACTATCAAATAAAGGCCATTAGAGCCAATAAAACCTTTAAAAATATATACTACTGGTAGTCAGTAATCCCCAAATTCACTTTAAAAATCATTAGATGTCACTTGAATATACAAAAACACCAACACAAGACGCAGTTTTAATCTACTTGTATTTCAAAGCAAGAACAACATCAACCAGCACTGACAGCAACATACAGCAAAGGTCACACAGTATGACAATCTGCTGTTTTCTTTCCCACGCATTTCACAAAACTGCTTGCCATAGCAACTGTAATAAATCAAGTCCTTAATTGGAAGAATATAAAATTAATCCTCTTATTGATTCAGTTTGCACTTAAATGATCATAACAAAGAGTGTCCACTCTACAGGGCAAAATAAAAGCAGGGATATTCATCACTAAAGTGTCGTGCAAAAGTCCCATCAATGTTGAAAACTGCAGGTTGGATTAATGTAGAGAAGTTGTAGAGGAATTCATGTTTGCACTGAAGGTGAAGTGTGCTTTGCCATGGTGGTCAGGGATGGTGTGTCTCGCAGGTGTAATGATATTACACGTTTCCAGTCTTTCCTTTATGGCGAATGGAAGAGGGGCCTGTGTTTGGGCAGCATCTCAGGTTTGACCTCGATGGTAGCTTTAATGTCTTTCAGTGTGCCCAACTCATCCTTGAATACATCACTGTCCAAAAGCTCACTGAGTGATAGGTGTTTTGGCTCACCCACGTACTTAATCACACAGTGATGCACCCTGTCCCCTGACAACCCACAGTGGCAAATCCACAGCTTGGTCTTCATACACCACTTTTGCTACAAGCTGTCCCAAAACACAAATATGTTCTGCATTGTAAGCGTTGAGCTTCACTTCAGCCGGCTGCAAAGGCAGGTGTGAAAACTTTTTCAAGTATGTAGGATGTGAAATGACACTTTTTGCTGCTCCTGTGTCAGTTTCCATTTCCAAATCAACATTGTCTATTGCAAATGTTGCTTTATGTCGTTCATCATCCACAGGACTAACAGTCAAAATGGCTAACTCCTCTTCAGGTCCTTCCTCAGCTGTCACATCTCTGCTGCTCCTGTTTGGCACTCTTTTCATGACTCTCCTTACTTTCCTAATGTGTCCAATCTTTCCAAAATTATGGCATTTAGTCTCTTTGAAATGACATTCATTTGCATTGTGAATTTTTTCCTTTGCATCTGTAGCTCATATTTCCTTTCCATCGTCATATTTCTGACAATCTTATTTATTTTGCTCCAAGTGCCATTGATATTTATATTTAACCAATAAATGATTGTAACAGAACAACCAGACTCAGAAATAGTTGCCTCCCCTCAGCCATCAGATTGCTCATTAATCCCCAACTATCTAAGACTGTCTGAAAATGTTTCTTTGCTTTTTTCCAGTGTGCTCTGGTGTCCAAGTGATTACATTTTATTGCCAATTTCACTGTCATATCTTTGTGCAAAGACAATAAAATAAGTCTAAGTTTATCTTACTTTTCCTGATAATATCTGTTTGTTTGTTTTTGTACCTTAATCCTTTCATTGTCCCCATCTATTCCTTTATGACAGGCTGTTCACACACCTTTAGTGATCCAGGGTTTATCCTGGCAGTTAGATATTTGTTGACCTTGTTGTAATGGACAAAATTTATAACACAATACAATAAAAGTATTAAAGAAAAAATCATAGTCAGCTTTCTGACTGAAATTTTACTCTAATTCTGATGTTCATTTCACTCCTAAATTTGATTATATTGTTCTCCGTCCTTTTCTTTTTATATTTGACAATCATGAAATATGTCCACGAATGACGTGGTGGCGATAACTGAAGCCACTCTAACTATAAGCTTTATCAAAACCTAAAGTTTTCTGCTAAATCATAATGATAATATAATAAATATATGTTCTCTTATTTTTTAGTCTTCACAGAGCAGAAGGCAGAGAGGTGGGTGAACAGCAATTTACTTACATGTGGATATTGTTTTCATCCAACCACAAAGATTTGTGATCTGAATGTCTTTAGTTTTTAATTTTTACAGATTTTCTGCCTATGTTCCCATAAATCTGTCACATTTTGAAGCTCTTGCTGTCTTGTACTAAAGTGGAAACGATTGTATCTGATGTTAAATCACTTCTGATTAATTTATTCGTTTGGTAATTTATAGTTTTTACCATAAAGATTAGTTTAGTTTTACCAGTTGTAGTTGTGTCAGCTAACATGGCCACAAGAGGGAGCCATACACACACAGTCTGCTCTTTCTGCAGACCAGTTTTTAAGTAGAAGAAGCTTTGTCTGCCAAAGATCTATTCACCTGGATATGTAAAATAACTGTAGACCTGTTTAGTTAGTTTTCTGTCAGTTTTATAAACTTTTATTCGTGACATCTGTTTCATTTAATGTTGGATTTCACGATGCATTTCCCCTTGATCGTTTTAAGCAGCTTTAGGGCTAAATAAATTTGTTATTGTCTGATAAACTTTCATCCATCCATTTTTTCCCCTTTTTTAAGGGAGATTGATTGACTGTTCATTTAGTTTGTTTTATATTATATTATTTTATTTGTCTTTCATGATTAATTTTGTTTCTCAGATTATCAGCTTTCATTTGTTTTTTTGTTTTGTTTTGTTTATTTAAAAAAAATATTTACCGAAGTAAATCAATATCCATAAAAACGTTTGTTTAATATTTTTACTAAATGTTTATTACTTGTGTCGCAGTGACAGGATGATGTGAAACCACTTTGAACTGCTGTTCTGCTTAAAAGTGCAAAATAAAGTCAGTCTTTTTTTAAATAGTAAAACTGCAATATTCCCTAAACAAAATGTGTTTTATTGTGAGCTTATTGTATTTTGATACTTTAATCGTTTTAGTGTCTAAAGAGATCTTCTGCTCTCTTTATGCACTAAAGAGAGCAAAAACTCACATCTGTGAGTTTTACCCCATATTTGATGTTATTGTATTTTTTATCACAAGACTGTAAAACACGGAAATCCTTCTGTTGATGACGTCAGCAGGGGGCAAACATTTATCAATCGGTATCAAAAAAAAATCCATACTAGATGACTTCAAGCTGAATGACGCGGTGATCGGAGTTCATTTGACGCTGCGCTGTAATTACCTGCAACGAGGACAAAAGGTGAGTCATGAGCAAAGTCCAGCTGACCAATCAGCGCTCAGGATCGACTCCAGGAAACGCAGTCATTCTCCAGCACCTGGTCAGCCTGAAGTGGGACAAACAGCTGCTACACCTGAGACAACTTCTGGCTTTGTGATCGGGGCGCACAGCAGCGATGGTTTGCGGAGGATTCATTTGCACCAAGAATGCGCTTTCTGCGCTCAACGTCGTTTATGTTGTGAGTATCTGATGAAATTCTGGAGTTTATTTTTGGGAGGAGGTGAAAGACTGGAAAATGGCAACCGGGCTGATCGAGTGGTTTTACCTGCTGTTATTATTCCAAGAAGTCATAAAACCAGGCAGCAGGTGGCCAGCGCTGTCTTCATGTTCCTGCTGCTTCTCCGCGGCTCTTTGTTCAGTTTGCTTCTCATGTTTAGGATTAAAATCCTGTTTTTCTGGAGTGAGTGAAGCAGAGCAGGAAAGGCTCCTAGGAAACACTGAAGGTCAAGGAAATGCCTGGTTAATTAGGGTCTGTTTTTTTTCTCCCCGTTTTCATTCAAAAGAATAAAAACAAATGTAAAAACACCAGGTTCAACATCTGTGAGGATTTAGCTAAAGAAGCTAATATTTATAGACACACCTCTAAATGTCAGTTGAAACCTTTGAGTTGACAGAAAACCCGTAACAGGCTCCACAGTGAAGTCTCTGCCCATCCTAGTGAGAGCAGCAGCTGTTTTAAATAAACACACTATGAAATTCAGACCAGTCACACAATAGGTTTGCATGGACAGGGGCCAAAAAGTTCAGGGACGTTGTGACAAACAACCAAAATGAAAATTTTCATTATGCAGCTGCACAATGAGAACCGAGTTCTGCAGTTGGGCTAACCCATGCAGAGTGCTTGTGGAGAGGGAACCTTGTGATGAGCCGACTGTCTCACCAGTTTTTATGAGAGTTTTTTCTGTTTAACAGGGATAAAGTTGTACCAACATGTGATATTTGGTAACCATGATTGCTGTTGATTACAGAAGTCATGGTTACCGTTTCTGATGATGTTAAAATATCTCAGCTTCCTGAGAAGATGGAGGCGCTGGAGGCTTGATTGTAAATAATTTCTGTGTCTGGTAAAGATGCCATGTGTCCATCTGTGTCTCCACCTGCTCAACCTGCTTTCCCTGTAGAACCAGAGGCTTAGAGCTGGGCTGTGGCTGCTCTCCGCCCAATCAGGACGCTCTCTGAACGCTGTGTTCACCCAGCAGGTCTGGATGCTCCAGTCCAACTCTTTACTGAAATCAGACTTTTCTTTTTTCTTTTTTTTTGGCCTTGTCTTTTTCATAGTTAAATCTGAATGCAGTCAGATTTCTGTGTGAATGACTTGCATCCCCAAAACCACCCGCATGTGCAGAAGAAGCTCCTGAGAACCTGAGGGGTCTGGAAGGTTGATGCAACAGCAGATGTTTAATGTATTGTGGGGCTAAGCCGTTCAGTGATTTATAAACTATCAGTGTTTTAAAGTCTCTTCTCTGAGCAACAGGGAGCCGGTGTAGGACTGAAGAACTGGGTGATGAGCTCCATCGTCCTGGTTTTAGTCAGAACTCCAGCAGCAGCGTTCTGGATCAACTGCAGCTGGAGGATTGATTTTATCTTTTTTAGTCAGACCTGTAAAGTTGCTGTTACATTAATCAATGTGACTAAAGATAAACACATGGATGAGTTTCTCTGATGCTGAGACATCAGTCCTCTGATCCTGAAAATGTTCCTCAGGTGATAAAAGGCCGACTTTGTAACTGTCTTTATGTGGCTCTGAAGGTTCAGGTCAGAGGTCATCACTACTCCCAGATTTCAGCCTGATTTCTGGTTTCCAGCTGTAATAACTGAAGCTGTGTGTGACTCTAAGTTGTTCCTCTTTAGGTCCAAAGACAATAACTTCAGTCTTGTTTCTGTTCAGCTGTTACCAGTGACCTGTAGGTCAGATGAATCCAACTTATTTGTAAAGATCAAATGCATATCAGATTTAGGATCACATATTCAGCTGGCCTGGGTCACATTTGTAAAAATCTGATCTGTGTTGTTCAAACTGTTATGAAAAGATCAGATGCAGGTCGCAGAGGGGAAAAAATCTGCTTGGGATCACTTCAGGCTGCAGTGTGAATGGAGCCTAAGTGCCACAGATCGGATCGTTCTGGGAAGGCAAAAGGATTGAATTGAGCCATTCAGACCGCTGTGAAAAGGCCAGCTGCATGAGGGAAAACGGATTTGGGTTGCATCTGCTTGCTGTGTGAATGTAGCTCCCAGCAACCCGGACCAGGCCTGTTCCTTCCTCCTTATCTGCCTTCCTTTTCCACCGGAAACATTTGCAAGCTAGAGAAAGTTACTCTGCTGTGCTGCCACTCAGCGGGAAGCGACTCTTTGTTTTTCAACCTTTCCACCTGTTGTGTGTTTTTGGACAGGGTTATAAAGTGACATTCAGCTCAACACCAGCAGGTTAAAAATGCATCAACTGGTCACATGTTGACTGAAGTCATGCTTTTTTATTATTTACAGTTCCATCTTCCAGCGCAGGGTTTGTTCTGATGTGCAGTTTGAAAAATAGTAATTCAGGAGTTGAAGATTATTTCCAACTTATTGATGTTTCCTCAGATCATTTTGGTAGAGGTTAGTTAGCTCAATGAAGAAGGTCATCTAAAAGCAACATGATGATGTCTCAGTTTGCCAGGAAAACTTCTCGTGGTTTTACGTCAGTACTTTGTCTGTTTTTATGTTTGGGATGTACTTTGGCAAAATGCAACTTTAATCTCTACTTTTAGTGGATCATCAGGATCCACTGAATGAAAGAAGCTGCACCAAAGTTTAGTTAATATGCTGCTAATAGTTTTACGTGCACAAAAAATATTTGTACATTAAATAAAGTTAAAATGTCAAGCGGCTGATGTCACGGTTGTTCAACTGAGAAGCGAAACCACAAAAAACAATCTGTGTTAAAAAGCTCAGGTGACCACTCTTATGTGTGCAGGGGTTAAAGGTCTGCTTATTCATTTTTAGCTAAATTCACTGCATACAAGCACTAAATTTAAGAGGCCGAGACGCCAAAGAAACTAAAGTTAACTGACCAGTAATGTTCAGGTTTAGGACGTACATATGCTCAGATGTGGGTCACGTACAAAATGTTAAGACACAAGACAATTTTTAAAAAAATCTTTCCACAATTTTGTTAATTGAAAAGGGGGGAAATGATGAAATTCAGTGACTATAATATTTTTTTATCCGACGGAAAATCTTAAAGTGCGTACAGCTGGAGATGACGGCTCTGATCAATCTAAGGAGAACGACCTGGTCATCGTGTCCCAGCAGGTCTCTGGCACCGAGTCCCTCCGTTGGGACGTTCTCCAGCAGAACCAAAGCTGCCGTCGTTACGACGCCTTGAGCAGCTCCACCCGCAGATTCATCAGTCCTGTCCAACCTGCAGTTGATCTGCTGATCGTTTTATTTTTCAGTCAGAACAAAAGTGACCCACAGACATCATGCATTTCGTGAGCTTCAGAGCGCAGGCCGATGAACCGTTACATCAGAAACAAATGACTTGCATTTGACTCAGGTGTTTGTATGTATGGTTTCCCGATCTTTTTTTTTTTTTTAAATGTTGACCTGTGTCTAAAATACGGCATTTTTCTGCGTTTGCTCGCTTTATGCATGAGTGGCCTGATTTTTGAGCCCGTCGCCTCTCTCGCCTCCTGCTCCCCTCAGATGGTGAGTCTGCTGCTGATCGGGGTGGCTGCCTGGGGGAAATGGTTCGGCCTGGTCTCCAGCATCAGCGTGGTGGCGGCGGTCATCGGAGTGGGCGTCTTCCTGCTGCTGGTGGCCTTCGTGGGGCTTTGCGGCGCCCTGAAGCACCAGCAGGTCCTGCTCTTCTTCGTATCCTTTAAGACGGGTCCGGTCCACAGTTCATCTCCACACCTTTCAGGATGTCAGAGTTCCTCAACCTCCACCAGTACATGATGATCCTGTTTGTAGTGTTTGTGCTGCAGTTCTCCATCTCCTGCGCTTGTCTGGCTCTCAACACGGACCAACAGGTCGGTCCGTTTCTCTGGTGAATTAAACGTTTAGTTGTGAGATGATGATTTAAAGTTTTTACATGTGTGATTTTACAAATGGCAGAAACTGGACTTTGTTCTATGGTGCAAACTAATCCGATTAATCGTGATGATTTAATTAAGTGGAGCAGAAAGGTCTGAGGTTTCACATGCTGCTGGTATTTTTTGTGCAGATGAATCCTTTGCTTCAAATGATCACTAATTGAATGCTGTTGCTGCATTTTAGACAATAAGATATTTTTCTTATTTTAAAAACCGTTATTTGTTGTTCATCTTAATTTATTTAATGCTCTATAAAAACAACTTAAATGTTAAATGACAAATCTGCAGAATGTGGCCGTTTTGTTTAATCTTCAGAATAATCGACTTACTAGAAATAATCGTATATCAGTGATCCAGACGTCTGAGGAAGGAGAATCCAGGTCGTTGGTGACCAGAGCCTTCAGCCGGGTTCTGATGGTTTGGGTCATTTCCTCACCTGTCAGCAGCGATGCGGCTTTTAGAGCAACACCTGCTGCCTTCCAGTCCAAAATCCTCTCCAGGTTTTTCATCAAAAGATGGAAAACAGTCCTGGCTGAGGAACAGGACGGTTCGGTCGGGTTCTGACAGACGACGTTGGGTCACGCAGAACCGAACTGGGCGACGACCCGTTCCAGGACAGAATGATGGCAGCAGCTGTTGCTCCTCATGTCTGTGTGAAAACAAATGCATCATATTTTCATAAAGATCATAACTGTATGACGGAGTACTATGACCATCCTAAGAAATTAAAATAACTTTACGAGAATAAAGTTATATAATGACAAAGTGGTTTTAAGAATAGTCTATTCTGGTAATATTACAGCTTCTTGTAATATTTTATATTCTTATTATATTACCTTATTCTCACATGATTTTGATTTAATTCTGTACGATTTCTCCTGTTTTAACTTTTGACCCAGTTTTAATCGGCCCTAAAGCTGCACTAGAGTCGTTTTTTCAGACGGCTGAAAAAGTCCGAGTTGCATTTGGGTAAAAGTGAAGAGGATTTGGGTTTCAGCCTTTGACTCTAAGTTGGTTCCCTGTCCAGAACCAGCTGCTGGAGGTCGGCTGGAACAAGTCCGAGGTGACTCGGGAAGACGTGGAGAAAACTCTGGACTGCTGCGGCTTCTCTTCTGTTAACCAAACCGGCTCCTGCCCCGCTGTGAGTCAAACCGCTTCCTCCTCCGTCCCCTCTGCTGGAACTCGATGTGTTTTCTCTGACTCTGTCCTGCTGTTGTTCAGCGATGCTTCGCCACCCCGCAGTCCTGCAACAGCTGCTCACAGATCCTGCAGCAGTACGCCGGTGACGTGCTGCGCTTCGTGGGCGGCATCGGCCTCTTCTTCAGCTTCACCGAGGTCAGTAGGTCCGTCGGCCGGTCAGCTGATCGATGCGCCTGCAGGCTCGATGCCTCCAGTCGGGGTGAAGCACATTTAAAAGCTCTTCCCGTTTGTTCCAGATTCTTGGCGTGTGGCTGACCCATAAGTACAGGAACCTGAAGGACCCGCGATCGAACCCCGGAGCCTTTCTGTAGCCGCTCCGACTGAAATGAACCCAACATGCACTGCTGCGATTCCTGTCTGTGGAAATGTTTGTCTAAATGTGCAGCAATGGCTGTTTAATTTGATTTACTGCAGGATCTGTTGCATCCATCTGATCTCTGCTCTTCTGTGTGTTTATGTGTAATATGTCACCATCAGTCTCTATTTAAGCTCATCGTTGTTTTTCCTGTTGGAGTTTAAAGTGGAAATGAAGTTCGATGCACACCGTCCCTTTGAGTTGAAAAGAAAACTAATTCCTCTGAAAGCAGTGAAATCTATTTTCTCTGCAGGTTTTTAAAGTGATTTGTTGTTTAAAACTGTGAAGGAATAAATGAAGAACTAAAGATCAGTTCGTTTGTTTTACTGCTGGAGGCTTTAAGGTCGAGGTTCTCAGTTTTCCTCTTGAGTCATTAATTGGGAAAAAATAAAATGTTATTTGCAAAAGATTTAAAAAGCCACTTTGCTTCACATTTTTTTCCTCTTTTTTTTCCAGTTAAATTTTCACTCTGTTTTCACCTCACAGAGAAACGATTAGTAAACAAATGAGCTCAGATTAATGGTAAGTAAATTTTATAACTTGCATATTTCTCAATGTCTGATTTGCTTGAATAAAAGGCTGAAACAGCTGCAGCATTCACCTCCACCTTTCAGAAATCACCATGGAGACCGAATCACCATGGAGACCAGGACCCACACAGGTTCTGTTTGCTCCATTAGGCTGCACCGGGCCTCTAAGAGGGACTGCAGCAGTTTTCCAGGGATCTGGTGGAGCTGCAGGAGACCGGACCAGACCTGGGGGATCCAGACCTGGGGGATCCAGACCTGGGGGATCCAGACCTGGGGGATCCAGACCTGGGGGATCCAGACCTGGGGGACTCAGACCTGGGGGACTCAGACCTGGGGGACTCAGACCTGGGGGACTCAGACCTGGGGGACTCAGACCTGGGACCAGCTTCAACCGGTTCTACCAGGAAGTGTAAACTTTAAACACTCCTTCTGCAAACAGCCGGACGAGTTACGGATCCGTCACAGGTTGGGACTGCAGCTACAGGGAAATAAGATTTGCTCACCTGTCCAGAGTTTCTGATAAAACACAACATCCCCATTAGTGCTGCTGATTATGCCAAGCTTTGTGGAGCATCTCTTCAGGAGTTTGTACTTTTTAAAGGTTTGTATCTCAGCCTTTCCTGTCCATAGAGTTTGGATTACTAACCAGATTAAAGAAGCTTTATATAAAATGATTCATAAAATCTATCCTAAGGTGAATATTTATTCTAGATTCAATAAAGAATTTGAACATGTTTAGTGATTCACATCCTGAAACTTCACCTGTTCTGCTGCTTTCCTCCTCTAAATGCATTTTGGTAGAATATCTGTGACTTCATCCACAATATAGAAGCACAATTTATGTTTCTATGGAAACATCTTATTTGGCCTTACTGGATTCTTAACAAGTCAGACTTTCTCATAAATCTTTTATTGTTGCTGTCTAAATATGGCATTTGGTTTCCAAATACTCTGAAAGGATTTTACAATCCATTAAGGCTGAAAGTGACTAATTACTAGTTAAAGTTGTTCTGCTTTTAATGGATGTGCTGTTGGAACCATAAGCCTCTGTGTTTCTTGAGGCTTGCAAATGAAGCTGATCATGTCTGGCTTCATGACGCGGGTCGGGTTGGCAGGTTGCATTCCTGCAGCTGAGCAGGATGTTGACTCTTGGGGCGGTCCAACCGGTTCACCAAGCCGCTCGGATCAGCTGCAGCGCTGCACTTCCTGAACTTTAACTCCACCTCTGTCTACATCGACTAGTAAAACTACAGCATGCGAAAATAACCAAATGTTCTGCGGTCACCTCAGAAATATGACCCAATAATCCTTTATTTTACATACATTTGATATACTTTTACAACTATTTTGTTTTAGAGTTTATGCCACGTTTAGTGACAAGTTTATAAGAAGGTAAATTTAAAACCTGTAAAAAATAAAAATCTAGGGCTGTTAAACTTTAAAGAAAAATCACCTTAAGTAAAGATTTTGTGTCAGACATGAGTTTGTAACATTGACTTTCTTGAAGTGTTTTTAATTAAATGAATCTGAACGATTTAAAGGAGCAGTGACACATCTTGACTAAAGATTTCTTTATGAAAGCATAAAGGGCGAGAGGCCAAACAACCACGCGCACAAACCGAAGGAGAATTTATAGCAGTGTTTGTTTCTCAACCTTTTTGGGCCAGCGCCCCCCAGCCTTTATCCAGGTCCCTCACCACCCCCCACCAAATAATTTGCAGGCTACTTTACACTGACTATTATTTTATTATTAATATTACTATCACCAGTGTTGTGGTACTCGAAGTTGGTCTTGGTCTTAAGACCGGTCTTAAGACCATTTTTTGATGGTCTTGGTCTCGTCTCGGACTCGACCGCATTTGGTCTCGGTCTTGTCTCGGTCTCGGGCGCTGAGGACTCGGCATTTTATTTCAAGACCAGTCAAGACCGCAACTGTGAAAATATCGCTAAACGTACAGCTCACTATCTAGTTTATTTGTTAACATCTTTGTTTTCAGTAGATGCAAAACGCACCGATTAAAATCCAAGCAACTACGTGTTTCTGTTACTCCCCCCACCCTCCCCACCTTTTACTCTCCTTCCTCCTCCCCTCCCCACCTTTCACTCGCGCGCGGCGCTCCAGGACATGCGCAGTGGTTTCCTCTCAGCGGCAGAAAATGTTTGTCTAATCGTCAGTAATGGAATATCGCTGCATAAATAGTAAGACATCTGATGGCCACAGCTAACTCGGCAGCGCTTCACTTTCACAGACGGTGGAGACAACGTCTAACTTTTTTCGTCACTTAGAAAAGTAGCTCAAAGAAGTAAGCTCCGTTAACGTGATGTTAGCAAAGCTAGCTGTACAGAGACACATAAGCATTGTGATGAAAAATGTTATCACTCACTGTGCTGAATTATTGTGCGGAGGTGTTGACTGACTTGTCGCATATATGGGACAACGCTATGTCCAAAAGTCTGCAATATAGTGAGGTGACATTCAGAAACAGTTGATTCTTCTCCACGGCTCTTTACTTATTAGATAGGACTGGAGTGTCACTCACTGAGAGCCGTTGTTCTATCAGATAGCCATACGCTGTCAGGATAGCATAACATGCATTAAGCATTAAGAAATCCGACCGTCAGAGGAGTTGTCAGTTCACCATACGCAGCAAGTTATGATGAACATAAGTCATTAAATTGTTTTCAATGATAACTATATAGATATACATGTGTTGTCATGGTTTCAAAGTGTATTTAAAGCAAGGTCTGGCTGCAGCTGGAGTCAGCTACAACACACGCCCGTGTAAAACTCACTTAACCGCTAAGTCAGGATGTCATACAACTGTTAATAATAAAGTGTATGACGATCTACGTCATGATTCTATGTTGTTGATTAAATGAAATCTTATGGTAATGACGTGTCTGACAGATATAGCCGGTGTTCTATCACATAGCCATACGCTGTCAGAATAGCATACATGCAGTGAGTACCATGCCAGCGTATGCGCATTAAGTCCGACCGTCAGTGTAGTTGTCAGTATACGCAACAAGTTATGACGAAAATAAGTAATTAAATTGTTTATAATATGACATAATGTGATAACTAGATGGATATACATGCGTTGTCGTGGTTTCAAAGTGTGTTTAAAGCAGGTCTGGCTGCAGCTGGATGCCATACAACTGTTAATAACCAAGTGTATGATGATCTACGTCATGATTCTATGTTGCTGATTAAATAAAATCATATGGTAATGACAGCGTATGCATATCTGAGCTAAGCGTACGACTATCTGACAACGTATGCTGATCTGACAGAACACCGTGATCTGACCTGACAGAACACCCGTTCTTTGTTCTTGTAATGCTCTGTGTACACTGCATCATTATTTTATTTTATTATGTACGTCAATATTTAAATTAACAAATAACTAAAACACAAGAACGAAAGAGCACGCAGAGCATGCACATTGCTCTTTGATTGTTTTTGTTCAAAGTGGCAGCTGTAATGTCTGCCATGGTGTCAGACTACCTGGCTTCATGTACTGGGATAGAGAGTGAAAACAGTCACGATGAGCGCCTTCTGTTTGGTTACTTCTTGCTTGTTGCTCCTTGGTCAGTGTTCATAGTTGAGCGTTATTTACCGTCAGGGCATTGCCTCAATTGCTATGTTTAATGGTGCAGACAGTGGTGGTTTCTGACATGAGCAATATGGGCAAATGCCCAGGGCGTTATGTTTTTAGGGATGGCACGAGACCATCACACTTTTTAGCATATAAATGGAATATTTAATATTGGTAAAATGTATTAAATATTTAATATCTAGGTGTTTTATGGTAATATGGATCTTTCAGATTATTTTGAGAAGCAATTTCGATCATATTTTACATTTTATTGTGTCATGTAGCGCGGGCCGCTGGTCTTGGTCTTGACTCGGTCTCGACTTCCCTCGGTCTTGGTCTTGACTTGGTCTCGGACCCCAAAAGTCTTGGTCTTGTCTCGGTCTCCATACACTCTGGTCTTGGTCTTGTCTTGGTCTCGGGTTAGGTGGTCTTGAACACAACACTGACTATCACTATTGTAGATGTTTTGATTTTTGTGCTTGTTTCTGTATTTATCATCAAACATAATTTGATGGGGAAAAGGCAGACTGACATAAACCTTTTAAAACAACGGAAATAATTCTGATTATTGAAATTTAAAAGTGCTGTGTTGTTACATTGAACTGAAGAGCTGCCATCGATACAGTTGCAGCCAAGCATGATTTAATGTTACACAATACTGTTTTACCAAGTTGCTCAAAGTCTAAACTGGCATTGTTGTGCATTTAAGGTGTAAAGTTTACCTTCGACCAAACGCCCCCCAAAGGCATCCCAGCGCCCCGTTTTGTAAAGGTGTCTGCCAGCGCCCCCTGCCGTCCTCTGAGCGGCGGTACCGCCCACGCTGAGAACCGCTAATTTAGAGACCAGTTAACCTGACAGTGGGAGGAAGCCGGAGTACCTGGAGAGACCCACCATGCACACGGAGAACATGCAAACTTGGGCCGGGAATCGAACCCAGGACCTTCTTGCTGCAAGACAACAGTGCTACCCACTGCACCTCTGCACAGCCCTTATTAAAAATAAAACATAAAAAATGTCAGACACAAATGAGCATTTTGAAAGTTTTATTGCAACTTTGGACAAAAATAACACTACAGCATTAATATATTTATTTCACAGTTTGTCCTTTTCTAATTATTTTGGGATTAAATGTTTCATTTTCTGTAACCTTTGGTTGAGCCTTCAGCCTTTTGGACTCCATTAACGCTGCAGCCTGTGGGGTGAAGCTTCAGGCTGAAATATGACGTTCCTCGTCTCTGAAATCATTTATTTCCTCCTTTGAAAAGAGGAAATATGTTCTCACATCTTAGAACTATAGAATATTAATACACGACAGGACTGATCTTAGACCAATAAACGGGTAAAAATATCCTGCTGCTGCAAGAAAATATTTTTTCCACACATTCACCAAGAGAGACAGTTTTCAAACCTTCACATTTAAAGTTTGACATTTTAATTCAGGACTATGGCTGTTTATGAATTATAATTTAAGCTTTTCTTTCTTTTGACAGAACAGTTGGTTTTTCTGTTCATCGGTTATAATCTGACTTCTCAATACAAAAAAGAAAGAACAGTGGTGTATTTAAATGAAGGTTTTTATTCGGTTTCCTGTACATTCATGTACCAAACAGCATCACATTAAAGTCATCGTATTTGAAGATGTTAAGAAAAACTAATCAGATATACGCTGATGATTCGGGTCCCTAAAAGCAACAGCAGCTCCAAACAGAGGAATAGGAAGTGTGTCAATATGTGTTTAATGGAGGCCGATTTCTCTGCTAAAGTTGGAGCACAAAGCAATAAATAGAAGAAGTTGGTAGTTATGTTAGAGGATTCTCAGAATGTTTCTAGTTGATTAGTGGAGGATTGGAAAAATAACTCCGTTAGTTACATTCTTTAGTCGACGTTCTGCACAAACTCCTTCCTGGACTGAACTGAGTTGATTCATCGTTTTATTCCTTTGGATTTTTTCATCTCGTTGTTGAAATAAAAAAAACATAAAAACCACCAGGAACTGGCATGAATTCATTGTTTCTATTCATTTTCAGGAAATCAGAAAGTCATTTATTCAACATTTCTTATCAAATAATCAGCTGTCAAATTATGCAATATACTGTTTCACCACAAGAGGGCACTAAAGTGTAACTTTACAGGTTTCTGATCTGCTGTTCTTCCTGCTTCCCACTGAGTTTGTTATAATCAGTAGTTTTACGGCTTTAAACCGACCAACAGCGTAAAGAACTCTGGATCTACAGCAGCTGGAGCCGATCCGTTTTATCCTGAAACTTCCCAACAGATTTCCTGAAATAAATACTGGAATTTGCCTCTCATGCTTTCGGACCAACAGAGAAGAAAAACGCTGCAACTTCTGCACACGGATGTGCAAAGTGAGAAACCAGTTGATCATGATTCCTGAATCTTGTTTGTTGAAAGGAGCCGCCTGCCTCTCTGTTGGCCGGAAAGCAGACCCATCAGAACCCGGCTCCTCCTGGAGTCCAGCAGCTCTCTGGGTTTAAAGCGACAGCTGCTGGCCGATCCACAGAAACCAAAAGGAAATGCAAACGAAGGGCTTTAATGCTGCAGGGATGCGGTTAGGAGTCGGGGGAGAAAGCTCTGTGTGCGTTGGGGAACTGCTGCGAGTTGAAGTCCGGGTCTTCTCTGACCCGCTTCTTCACATCTGCTTTCACCTGGGGAGAGAGAAGACATCATGACGCTCAGCAGCACAGAGGCAACGTTTCAGAGGCAATTTCACTTGAATCACATTTTTAAGGCCGAATCAGAAACTATTTTTAATTCAGAAAACATTTTTCTGTTGAAAATGGTGAAAAGATTCTGTTTAAATTCTGTGACTGATGAGGAAAAGACAACATAAACAAAAAGATTCATTTAAAACAATTCGATGAAGTTCCATCAGTTTGTGCATAAAACTTTGTAAGTTAAGTTACCAGTGGTAGGTTAGTTATTCCTGGCTCACAAGGCAGGATTTTAAAATTGTTGGTCTCTTTTGAACCTTGAGAGAACACACACACACACACACACACACACACACACACACACACACACACACACACACACACACACACACACACACACACACACACACACACACACACACAGGTAAAAACGATAGCTCTCACAGGTTTGGTCAAAGTGTGTGTGGTGTCCAGAAGGAGCAACACACAACCCGAATCCACTCACCAACATTCAGACTGCAGACAGGAAATCCCCTAAAATCCACCAAACCACACAATGAATTTAGAGTAAACAAACATGGCCGACGATTTAGAGGTAACGGCGACAGTCTGAGTCCTCAGCGATGAAAGACGAACCAAAAGGAGAAGGTGTTGGGTGGAGGCGGCGGTGGGCAGTTCTGGGTTTTTATTAACTTTTGTTACATTGTTTAGATGTTTCTGTTTTATTTAGCTTCACCGGTTAATTCTAAGATTTAAAGCTTTTGGTGTTTGCATTCATGTGGTTGGTGTCGGTGTCGGGCTGTGGCTGAATGAATCTTATTGTTATAATCAGCGGTAGCTGAGAAGTCACCGTTCATTTCAGTCCAACTCCAGTTTGTCTCGGTTCTGATCTGCCTCACATGAAAGGCTGAACAAACATTCATGTTGTTGCCACATATCGACTAGACAGTCCATCTCTGATCTGCAGGACTTTTGGTTGCCATGCCAGCTGTTCTTTGGGATTCCCCTCCGTGTTTACACCACCGCGCTTTCTGATTGGCTGTCGCATTCAGCAGGCTGCGCTGTCATTGGTTGACAGGGAACAACAACACACACTGCAATGTCGGGCCAAAATCGACCCACATGCTGAATGTCCAGATTTTAGACCAGAGCGGTCCGAGCAGATTGTTCTGAACACACATACACACACACATGTTTGTGTTGCTATCTTTGTGGGGACTTTCCATTGACTTCCATTCATTTCTACAGCCTAAACCTGACCTTTACCGTTTTCCTAACCCTAACCAACCAAAACTCAATTCATACCTTAGCCCTAACTCTGACCCCTGACACACACACACACACCACGGAGTGGTCCAAGCAGATCGCTCTGAACACACACACACACACACACACACACACACACACACACACACACACACACACACACACACACACCCACGCGGCAGGATGATGCTCCGATATTCTAAAGTTGCTGGAGGAGGAAATCGGGAGTGTAAACTAGACATTGGCTGAACTGCTTTTTCTTAAAACATTATCAAAGAATTATTGAAAATATGATTTTATAAAAAATTAATCTGACAGAAAGATTTCTGAGCATTTTGAACTGATTCAAAATCCCCAGGACTCTGCTGAGCCGAAGCGAACAGTGAAGCGCTTCCTGTCCTGACCTGCTCTGAGTAAGCCTCCTTCACTTCCTGCGCCTCCAGGTCCGCCTGCAGCTGCTCCGGGGAGCTGATGGGCCGGACGCCGGCGCTCCTGGCCGCCTGGCCCACCGCATCGGACAGGGAGAGCAGGCTGCCGCCGCCCTGGCCCGTCTGCACACAAACACACACCGTGCTTTAAGAAGAGCGGGACACACTGTGGCCGGCGGCTCCAGCTGATCCCAGTACCTTCCTGCGTTTGGCCGGCATCCCGTGGAGGTAGGCGTCGGACAACGGCGGCTGAGCCTTCATCTTCCTCTGAGTCATCATGTCGCAGCGGATGATGGGAACCCACTCCTGCAAGAAGGTATGACCGCCTTCAGTCAAGTCTGACGAGTTTCTGAGTTCCAACAAGTTTTATTTTTCAGTCTACAAATGAAACATCCCAGTGAATCATTTGGACTTTTTCTCACTGAGCAGTCTGGATGAAGTGTGACTAAACGAGTTCATAAACTTAAAACACTTTAATTCACAGCTAATGTTATTCATTAGTTTTGCTAATCAGGTGCCATCATGCTGATTCGGTGCTTTGAACAGATAAATGATTCTCAGATTCTCTCAGTTTTGACAGAACTGATGGAAACAGGTTCTGTGGCTCAGATGGGTGAAGGAGAGGAAGAGCGATGAAGAGGAGTGGTCTTACCGGAGGGACGGCTGCCGCCCAGGTCTCCGCCTCCTCGCCGCCGCCCTCGGCTCCCGCCGCCGCCACGTCGCCCCCCAACGGCGCGGCTCCGCCCGACGCTCCCAGGTCTCCAGGCAACGCTCTGGTCTCCCTTGACGACGCAGCGGGGGTGTCGTGGGACACGGACATGGCTTCCTCGGCGGTGGTGGCAGCTGCGGGTGAGAGAGTGTCTCCGATCTTGGGAGGAGGACAGAGAAGTGAGAGACGAGGCGGGGACGGCGGCGTGCGGACGCAGGAACACGCTGGACTCACCGTGGCGCTCTGAGCCTCCTGCTCGCCGCCCGCCGAGCTCCGGTCCCTCTGTGGAAAAAAACCCATCACATCTAATATTTATCAGCGCCTGAGGTAACATGAGACACGGCAGGGCAGATAAAAGGGCCAGCCGGAGCGCCATGTGAGGGGTCAAAGGTCAGGATACCTGCGTGTAGACGATGTAGCTCTGGATCTGCTCCTGGGAGACGGGGATGTGCTCCAGGATCACCTGCAGCCGCATCGTCATCATGCCGGTCATCCAGTTCACCAGGCTGGGGTTGATGTCGCTCGACATGCGGCGCTGCAAAACAGCAGAAGAAGAGTTTCCTGTTTAAAGCTGCTGGTTCCTCTCAGGCTCACCGCAGCAGGTCAGAGGTCAGCTTACCCCTGGACCTGTTGGAACCGGTTCAGGGTCTGGTGGTGAAAAACCAACAGACTGGCCCTTTAAATGGGCGGGGCATCAGGTTAAAGGTCATCATGACATGCAGATTCACAAACTTTTTAAACTACTTTGAATAAATAATTGATCGTACTCTGCTGTCTGAACAAATCAGAAGTAGAGAGTATATGTGACTGAATTTAAATGTTTTTATTTTGTAAAGTGCCTCAAGGTGACATTTGTTGAATTGTTGCTATAGAAACAAAGTGAATTCATTTTTGAGGCTGTAATGATGCCAACATTACAATGTTGAATATTTTTACAGAAAGTCCTATCAAAAGTATTCACACCCATTGAACTTTTTCACATTTTCTTGTTGCAACAAACTTCTTTGTGTCTCATTGAGGTTTTTAATTCAATTAAAAATACTTAAATCCAAAGACAAATTAAATGTTATCACAGCTCAAGTCCTCCTTGTATCTGCAGAAGGTCATTTGTGGAGGTGAGGAAGTGAAGGACCTCCAGTAGCAGTCAGTCTTGCAACGAAACTGAAGAGCCCTCTGACTGAAGACTGTGGCTGTATAACATTCTCATGTCCATCAAGACAAGCTAATGGCTTAATGTCCAGGCAGCAGAGGAGATATTCCACAGCAACATGTCCTCATGACTCCATCAGTTGTTGGCTAGCTCTGCTCATCCACCTCCTTTGCTTTTGCCGCTCCTCTTTACATCCGTCTGGCTGTTTGGTTAGAAAAATGGCAGACAAATGGAGTCAAAGACGGTTTGAACTTCCTCCTCCTCTCTGCATCCATGAAGTCTCATTTTCATCTCCTCTGGGATTTGGGGAAAGAGTTGAGGTTTCATTTGAGCTTTTGAGATGCTAACCAGCTGCTCCCTGTTGTAAAAACGATACCTTGTTTCTACAGTCACGCATCATAAAAACAAAAGGAGCAACAATCCAGGATGCAGAATTAGATGAAAATGTTTCTAAAAAGCAACAATTCAACCAGAAAATGATGAACAAAAATGCAGAAAATGTAACAACATGCTGCCACCATGAGGGGCGCTATTCCAGAATGAAGTCACTCACTGAGCAAGAGACGGTGTGAAGTGCAAGCAAAGTCATTTAAAAATGATCTATAAAGTGCAACCTGCCTCACTCTGACGCTCTAAATAAAAGCCAGTGCTGCCATCTGTTAGCTCATCAGCTAACAGAGTAATTTAGCCTCAGAGTATGACAGCTGCTCTGTAAGGGCCTGGCCATGCAGCAGCAGCAGCAGCAGCATCATGCTGGGGGTCAGGACAGCTGGAAGAGAAGCTGCAAATACTTCAATCTGACAATGGAACAGTTTTCAATGTATTAGAATGGCCTAGTCAAAGTCCAATCCTCTAAAAATGTTCTTGTTACTTTTTCTGGCTTTTAGCAAATGCAACAAATTCTCTGAACAAGAGAAGTTTAGTCTGATTTAACTTCAGACACTAAGAAAAAAAAGAAACTGTGTCTTTTTGTTAGGTGTATAAAAATATCTGGTTTCAACTGTAAATAATATTTTCTAAATTTAGGCTTTCAATCATTTGTTAGATTGGATTTTATTCCAAAACTGCAGTTTCAATATCAAGCACCTTTAATGACTTCATGCAGAAATCCAGAACTGTCCACACCTTGAAGACACCTCACTGAAATTCTGTTTGAACTCTGAGCCCCTAAAAGCTCAACAGCTGCTACTGCAGTGAAAGGAAGGGACTAAAACCTAAACCACACCACACTATCCAGTTCTTTATTCACAAAACATGTGTGCTTTCTGATTCCTCCTCATATTTATGCAATACACCCCATTAAAAAACACAAGCATGGTTTATACTCACTATCCTGTGGTTGATGACGTCTGTCAGCGCTCTCTGGTCTCCTCTCAGGCAGTACAGGTTGAGGGCCAGACACTCAAACAGCGCCTGGTTGCACATCTGCAGCAGCCTGGGCCCAAACGTCTCATCTGGACCAGAATTATCCCAACATTCATAAGGATTCAACATTAAACAACAGCTGATTCTGCCAAACTGCAGCCGAACCAGCAGGGGGCGGTGCGAGGTCAGGATTACCTGTGCAGCGCAGGATGTGAGTGGAGATCTGCGTCAGCTGCTGCCTGAAGAAAGACATGTTGGTCTGAGTGGCGTCCACGCTGTCCAGCACCGAGACGGAAGACTCCCTCTGCAGGAGAGGAGGATTTACTGCAGCTGCTAACTCAGGTTTCCTGTTGCATGTAACTGATGGTGGAGAACCGCCACAAATAGAAGCTGCCACAGCTTCAGAATCAAGCTTGCTATTAAAAAAATACGACGAGGCATCAGGGCTAAGAAGATAAAGTCATAATATTATGAGGATACATTTTAAATAATGCGAGAAGAGAGACACAATATTATGATGTTATTCTTGTAATTTTATTTTTCTTATCATGGTCCTAAAACACCGTCATAAAACAACGTAAAGAACTAGAACTGGAAGACATTTTAAATATCCAAAATAAACAAAACAACAGAAACATTAAATAAAATAACTTATAAAGTCTCAATACAAAATTGTTCTTCCAAACAAAGTGCTAGTTAGATCAAAGCACCAGACGAAGACTTTAGTCATCCATTTTGGCAGAAAGAGAAGAGAAATAAGATAAACAATGCAAAAGAAAATTATCGTGCTTGTTTTAATTTATCATAAGATTAATTGATTTATTGCTTATTCTGACAGGCCTATTAATACGTCATATTTTCACACATCTACCAATCAGAGTCTGAATGAATTTAAATATCATGGCAGACAAAACGGATAGAAATGACCAAGTTCTGTGCCGTGAAATTACAACAGTAGAGCTGTAATTTCAGTTGTACAGCATGAATACAGTGAATAAATGTTTTTTTAAATATTCAGTTTTAAATGGTGATAATTAAAACCATGTTGTTCTACAGATTGTCACTGGAGTCGCCTCACGCCCCGTCCCGCCTCACGCCCCGTCCCGCCTCACGCCCCGTCCCTCCTCACGCCCCGTCCCGCCTCACGTCCCTCCTCACGCCCCGTCCCGCCTCACGCCCCGTCCCTCCTCACGCCCCGTCCCGCCTCACGCCCCGTCCCTCCTCACGCCCCGTCCCGCCTCACGTCCCTCCTCACGCCCCGTCCCGCCTCACGCCCCGTCCCTCCTCACGCCCCGTCCCGCCTCACGTCCCTCCTCACGCCCCGTCCCTCCCCTCCTCACGCCCCGTCCCTCCTCACGCCCCGTCCCGCCTCACGTCCCTCCTCACGCCCCGTCCCTCCCCTCCTCACGCCCCGTCCCTCCCCGTCCCTCCTCACGCCCCGTCCCTCCACACGCCCCGCCCCGCCTCACGCCCCGTCCCGCCCCTCCTCACGCCCCGTCCCTCCTCACGCCCCGTCCCTCCTCACGCCCCGTCCCTCCCCGTCCCTCCTCACGCCCCGTCCCTCCTCACGCCCCGTCCCTCCTCACGCCCCGCCCCGCCTCACACCCCGCCCCGCCTCACACCCCGTCCCGTCCTGCTCAGCCAGAAACCCTGAAATGAAAACATCACAAACGGCCGTTCAGAACGGCAGAATGAAACTCACGAAGCTCTCGGTGATGTACTCCTCCAGATCGTTAACCAGGCTCTCTGCAGCCGCCTGCAGAGAGAACAGCAGAAGAAGAAGCATCAGCCTCCAGGTGTTTGATTGGACCAATCAGAGAGGATTCGGTGAGCGGTACGGACAGCGATGTTCTGGTCCGTGGGCTCTCTGCCGCTGAGGTAGTTCTGGGTGAAGAACTGGGCCAGCTGGGGCTGGATGCGGCTCAGCGGCTGGTGCTGGCCGTGCAGCAGCAGCACCAGGTCAGACATGGTGAACGTCTGGCACACCAAAATCAGCAGCTCTCCAAAGAACCCTGGGACCAAAAACACAGGAAATGACTTTAAACCCCCTGAGTCTCTTATCGTGGTCAGGACAGTGGATGACACGGAGGGCGCTAGCTGCAGCCGGGAGCCGACCTGTGGGGTCCTCCTGGCCGTTGAAGAGGTTGGTGGCCTGCGACAGCCGCTGCATGAACTGAGCGATGCTCTCTGTGTCGTTCTGGGCCTGGCCCAGCGAGCCCATCATGGTGCTCAGGACGCCGCGCATGATCCCCGTGAACAGCTCCGGGTTCACGGACTCTGCTGCGGCCGCCGCCGGGTTGGCGCCCGGGGTGGGGCCCGCAGTGGGAGGGGGAGGCGGGGAGAAGATGGGCTGGGAGGCCTGGAAGAAGAAGAGGAGGGTCAGAACCGGTCCTGGAATCTCTCCAGTGGGTCCGAGCAGCAGAAAGCCGCCCACCTGCTGCATGAACTCCGTCATGCCCTGGATGAACGCCGGGACGCTGGAGGTGGTGACGGTTATAGATGGTGCCCCAGCCGTAGCGGCGCCGGGCCCGCCGGCGACGCCCAGGAGAGAGCCAAGGAGCTGGCGGAGGTCCGGGGCCAAGTCCTGGGGCTCGCCGCCGCTGCTCTCACTCTGACCCGGCGCCGTGGGCGGCGGGCTCGGACCCGACGTGGAAAAGGAAAAGGAAGTGGAGGAGGAACTCTGAGAGGAGGAAGAGGAGGAGGTGGAAGTGGGTGTGGAGGAAGAGGAGGAAGAGACGGTTTGGCCTGCTGGAAATACAGACAGACAGTTAATCTTCATTAGTTTCTGATTATTTACGGAGATTTAAATTTAAAGATGAAAAACGTACCCATCTGGCCCGGCATCAGAAGCTGCCCAACCAGGCCGCTGATCATCTGGTTGAGGGCAGCAGGGTTGAAAGCCTGGGGGCAGGAAAAGGTTAACAACAGGAACTCTGTTCCCACAGGAAAACTCAAACTCTTTCCAAGCATTTTCACTTCTCCTGCACCACACGTTAGAGATTTAAAACAATGCAAATCAATTACAAGCAGGTTCAGTTCACTATTTTTATATAATTTATTACAGTTATTCATATTTTTTAAAGTATCCTGCACTCTACAGCAGGGATGAGGTAAACTGAAATAACTAAATTTAAAAACACCTTCCTGCTAAGTTCTCTGTCATTTATCAAATAGAAATAATTCTTGCCGATTCATTGAAATACAAGCAATGTCAGGACGTCAGTGTGAGCAGCGAAGCTCCCACCTGTCCCGGCTGCTGGCCCGGCATGGCCGCCCTCACGTTGATGGTGGTTCCCCGGGTCCCGAAGGCCGGCGGGGGCATGCCGGCGGCGAAGGGGGGCCGAGAGAACACCACCCTGGCCTGAGGCTGTTGGGGTCCAGCCTGGGAGGGCGGAGGGGGGGCGGTGGGGGTGGTGGTGGGCGTGTTGGGCCCAGTGGTGGTGGCTGAGGAGGTGGGAGTGGAGCTGGGGGGGGTGTGCTGCGGCGGGACGGGCTGGCCGGTGGCTGCAGCGGTCGCAGCGCTGGTCGCCACCGCAGCTGCATACTGGCTGATCTGCTGCATGAGGTTCCGCATGAAGTCTGGCGGGAGGCCCCCTACAGGGTGGAGGCCGGAATGACAGCGTTATGGAAATGGAGCAGAGTTACTTCTGCTGTAATTAAACATCTGATTTCTGTAAACAGACTGCTGCTTTTTAATGTTCAGTAAAAGTTCCCACCCAGCAGCACCGCCTGGCTCTGCTGCTGGTAACTAGGCTGCATTTCAGGTTCCCCAGCGTGGGAAACACAAAACAGTTCTTTTCTATTCTGATGAAAACAATCATATGAAAAAAGAAAAAACTAATAATTCAGCAACCAACAAATTTATAAACAGAATACAAAAATATAAGAAACTATGTAACAAAAATAAAGATACACAATGAATGCTTAAAAAATAATTTAACTTAAAAAAACATAGAAATTAATACAAACAAAATAGTTAAAAATAGTTGACAAAAACTAAACAGCATACAACATTGTTAAATGTGTGGAGAAATTTAATAAATGTTTTAAAAATAAAATGAAAACAGATTTTTTTAAATTTGAAAAACAAAACTATAATAAATTTATGAAAATTTTATGCGTTAAAAAAGTAAAATAACATTTTAAAAAAGAAATATATTTTTAAACATAAATAAAACACAACATATTAAAATAACTAACTTCATAAATAATTATTTAAAACAGAATAAATAAAAATCAGGACAACATTACCTGCTTGGCCAGGCAGCTGCTGTCCACCTGCTGCAGCGTTTGCTCCAGAGCCTGCAAGAGAAACGCAAAATAATGTGAAAATATTATATTTCTCCAGGAAATCACTGCAGTTTCTCTGTGACTCGTTTCTGTTGAGCAAACAGTTATGGCAGCAGAGGACAGAGGCAGACGGCTTCATCTGCTGCCGAGCAGCGACACACACACACACACACGCACACACACACACACACACACACACACACACACACACACACACACACACAGTCTCAGAGCTTCAATCAGTGGCGGGGAGGGGACAACACACCGTCCGCGTTCATCTGCATCATGACCACCGGGACTGCCTGGTGGCTGATCCTGATGACCCGGGAGCCACCCTGTCCCTGTCCAGCCTGCTGATTGGCCGTGGTAGTCTGTGAGGGGGAGGTCTGTCCCTGACCTGCCTGCTCCGGCTGGCCGCTGGGCTGGGTGGGCGGAGCTTGTCCCTCAGTGCTGTTGGCTGCAACAGTCACTGTGGCTCCCAGGTTCATCTGTGGAGAGAGGTCAGAGGTCAGCGGGGCTCAGGGCTGCCGGCGGGGACGGGCGCGGCGCCACCTACTTGCACTGGGATGTGATGGTGCACGGCTCCGGGGAGGCTGACGGGGCTGCTGTAGTGGGAGAAGGGGCGGACCACGTGGAGGTGGCGGGGAACCGGGCTCATGAGGTTCAGCCGCAGGTCGCTCAGGGCAACCAGGGCGTTGCCCAGCAAACGCAGACACTCGCAGATCTGAACCAGAGTCCTCTGGTCGTCCTCTCTCTCCTGCAGGAAAAACACAACAAACATCAACGCTGCAGCCGCTGCAGCCATTTTAACCTCTGCTGTCCGAGGTCATCAGTGGAAGATTTCTGTTCCACTAAAACATAAAACTCATCATAAATCACCTCATACATAAAATATTGACACATCTAGCTTACAAAATATGTTCAACTATTTAAGAAGCATCACTTTTACCTGAAATTAAACTTTGATACTTTCTGAATAACTTTTACATGATGTCCTGGTTTAAGTGACGGCTGAATAGATTCATCATGATGAATCGATTATTGAAACTAATGTAGTAATCAATTAATGATTAACTGGAGGATCCAGACTAAAAAATGCCAGTTACTGAAAGAACACACTCAGAGCAGTAATTAATTTAAAACTGTACTAATATTAACATTTTGTATTTAAGATAAATCTGTTGAATCCAGAACTCCTCTACTGTAAAAAATTTAATCTCCTAATAAGCACCTTTTACATGTAATTATTAATCAGCCAAAGTAAAAAGAATCCCCCGATCAGCCCCACAGCGTTTTGATGTTCACCCAGAATATACAGAAATGTTTCACTGAAACAGAAAACAGAGAAGCTGCCTGTCAACAACGCAAAAGGTTTTACTTCTTCAACAATAAACTACGTTTTTACGATATCTGATTGTCATTAAAGATCCAAAACATAAATAAAGTTTAGATTAGAAGCTTATTAAATGAAAAAACATTCATGACTTTTGGCCTGGGACCAAACAAAATCATGTCAAGGGCCACAAATGGCCCCTGGGCCACACTTTGGGCACCGCTGCTCTAAAGTTAATACATTAATATTCATTTCTTCATGCTGTGACCGGTGTAACTTTGTATTTATGCACTGGAATCTTTTGCCCCGTACTGTATTGTTGTTGTATTCTGCAGCGGTGGCCGTCTCCAGGATGCTGTGCGCTCGCTGCATGAACGGCTGCAGCCGCTCCTCCACCCGCCGCAGCTCAGACAGCATCTCGGCCAGCTCCGCCGGGCTGGGGTGGCTGCAGCAGGGACAAAGAGACCACAGCAAGCATTTTAACATCCAGGATCTATGACAATGATCAGCTGCGTAAGGCTTTACTTCTACTTCTGGAAGCATGACTGAACGTTTTACTACACTTGTTCCTGAGAAACTGAAGCAAACCAGAGGAAATCCCTCCGTTCTGATCCGTTTGTCAGAATTTCCAGATTATCTGAACCTAATCTCCATGTTGGAGGTGAACAACCCATCCCCACCTCGGACCCGGCTGTGGGGTCGGTCCCTCAGACTGGGCGGAAGAGGACGGCGGAGGCGGGGGCGTAGTCGGGGGTGGAGAGGTGTCCATGGGCTGGGCGGAGGGAGACGGAGTGGAGGTGGTGGAGGAAGAGGAGGGAGGCGGGGGAGCAGCAGCAGCAGAAGTGGTTTCAGTTTGGGAGGATGAGTCAGTGGTCCGACCCTGAAACAGAAACCAGACATGAGTGAAGTTGCTCTTCCCACGACTTCCACAAATTAAATGAATTCAGAACCAAATGTCTGTAGAGATGCAAATCTTTCACTGTCTTTCCATTTGATGCTGATTTTTAGGGTCACGATTCGATTCAGAAACAATTTTTTCTGTTCAAATGGTCTAAATATTCTGTTTAAATTATGTGACTGACACGGACTTTTTTTTTTTTTTTAAATCTTTTTTTTTTTTTTTTATTATTTTTAAAAAAATCATTTTTAAAATGATTTTTAAATTGATTTTTGAGCAGGCCTACCCAGGACTACAGAATTTATTTTTTTCCTGTACCTCTAAATGTTTGTGTAACAAAAGTTCTCGTTTGTGTGGCTGTCAGTTTAAAGACATTAAAAATGTTTCTGTAAGTCAAAGGTCAACCACCACCCACACTTCCACAACATCAGGAACATTTGGTGTCAATCAACTGCTACAAATATTTTAGCTGCACAAAAGTAGGGGGTCACATTAACTTTGATTTCGTAAAAGTGGATTAAAAGACCTGACCTTTAATGACCTCTGTAAACATTTATTAATATCTTTAAACTGGTAGCTGCAAAAACAAAAATACCTCCATCCTGTTGATGACGTCCTGGATGTCTCGCAGCAGGTTCTCGGCCAGCACCAGCCTCAGCCTGGGCTCGCTCTGGACCGGCTGGTCCATGTCGATGTGGACGTTCACCGAGCCGTTGCTCTGCAACAGCAGCAGCAGCAGCTTCAGTCAGAGGGACGCTCCACACTGACAGGTTACAGGAAACTGAGCGGGTCGTGGCGCTTACCCCGGTGCTGGTGGTGACCCTGGCGTTCCGGGCGTTCTCCCCCATTCCCGACACCATCTGCTGCACCGTCATCTGCTTAAAGGGGAAAACACAGAGCGTTGGGAACGCTGGACAGCAAACCTGCAACTACTCATCTAATCAGACATTAAATATTAAAGGTTTTCCTGAAATTAAACATCTCTGAGTTTAAATATGATCTAACATTCTACCTTTGCCCTAACAAAGTGATATTAAATATTTTGTTTATTGCAAAATATATGATTTCTCAGCAACGACTTTTCAGGGCAGCTGATGTTCAAATGAATGAATGTATGAACCGAGTCGTTTCTTGTACATTTACAACCAGTTGAACACATACCTTAACTACGTGTGATTGTTTGGAAGGAGGAAGCAGAGAAGGGAAAATATTAGCAATAACAAAGATGGACAAAAAGGTTTGATAAAAAATCCAAATGAGGAAATAAATCAGAAGAACAGCTCAGCAGTATTATTGTTTTTCTCAAACATTCAATTCATCTAGATAGAAAATGAAGGGAACCCAAATCTGATGCAAGTTTTATTGTTTATGTTTTATAAGAACAAGCTGTGGTTGATTTATTCAAACACATATCAAACACTATCTACCAATAAAGTACTTCAATATAAAATGATGCAGTGAAATCTACAAACATTAGCTGATTATTAGAGACATGCTGATCAGGTTTTTTCCTGCCAATCACAGATACCGATCACATAGTTATTTTTTTTTAATCATAAGGACTACCGATTACATTATGTGGAAAAAGGAACCATGAATTCACCTTAATTTAGACAAAAACTTGTTTTAATAACTTGCACAGGCAGGCTGGGAAATGAGATGCAGGTGATCGTTTGTGTGATCGGTAACAAGAGACCGTGATCGGCGATCATACACTTTTTCACAGAAATCGGCCGATTATGATCGGTGGCCGATCGATCGGCACACCTCTACTGATTATGATACCTGTTAAATATGTTTCAGAGAATTCACAAATAAACTGGAAAAGTGAAGTTTTCCCTTCTCATATTTAAGGAAGTGCAGCATTATTATTATATCCACTGAGGTTTTCCTTTTAGCCAAGTCGGTCTGCAGTAAAATAACATGAGTGTTGTTAATGAACAGCCATGTTTATGTCGACGTTCTCTACGCTCATTTTGAAGTATTGCATTAGAAACAGTTGATGGAAACAGCAAAATCTGAAATATTTCTTCAATGAAAGAGTTGGTGCGCTACAGGCTAAATCATGGAAACATTTGCAGAATAAATCCTGACGGAGCGAACGCTGCCATCCACTGGAGGCTCTGCGCCTTACCAGAGGCACAAAGCTCTGAAAAGTCAGCTTGGGGGGAAGGACGCGCTCGGTTTCCCTGAGATGGGCGATCCGTGTTAGTTTGTAGTGTTGACATTTTTATAGACAAACATCTGTTGCTAGAGTGTTATCATATCTTATATATCAAAATGTCTCATTTATCAGCAGTTTTGTTCAGTTGTTTAAACGTCTTCAGGAAGGAAGCTCCCAGTGGAAACGCTCTTTGACCCACTGAAGACTTTTCCTCACTTTCTCATGCCTGTTATTTAATCTGCAACAACAGAAATGTTGTTTGAACCTGTTGAAACTGAAAACTGAAGTGAGTCACATTCCTTTTCATTTGTCTGGAAATGATAAACTCCTGACTATAAAACCTTTTCTGCTTGTGACTCCGTCTCTGGTGGCTCCTGTGTTTTCTACCTAAGAGCTGCAGCTTCCCACCAGATCTTAATCTGCCTCATAATCTCGTCTTTTCCATTTCCCTTCTCTTGAAAATCTACCTAAAGCAACTTGGAACCACCGGATGAAGATGGGCCGATGATTGTGGCTGTTTTTTCTCTGGTTGTGGCGTCCGAATGGAAAACCCCGCGACCCACTTGTTTAGATGTTGATGTAAAATTTCATTATCAGTTTCTATCTGCAGCTTTCCCACAACCAATTTGACATTAACGCCCACTTCACATTGAGATCAGCACATTCTGCAGCATGGGAATCTATGTGGCAGCCGTCGGTCTGCACACAGGAAGGAAGAACTAAAAGGTGTGATCCACTCATACTCATCTGTACTGAACTTCATTTTATCAACTCATTTAAAGAAGTATGCGTGTTAAAAGATTCCCCCATTGCATAAATGATTTACAGACCCATGACTGTTTTCTTTCTGATTTGTTAGTTTGCTGATTTATTCTCAGGATGTGGGACAATAAATAGAATCTAACATTCTGGAGACATCCAGACTGTCTTCAAAACGTTAATATTATTTTTAGATTTTGAAGCAAATGTGACACAATGACTTAAAACAGTTAATTATGAAGTGAGAGAATCTATCTAACCTTGTGAGATAAACATGAACAGGAGGAATCCATCTTGTTCCACCAACCAGACGCCGGCGCAGACTAACCTGGATCTGCTGGGGGTCCATGATGTTGACGGGGAGGTTGAAGGTTCCTAGCATAACGTAGCTGTTAGCATTGCGGTCGTGCGGCACTTGGGACGTTCCCTGGGAGGATGAGGACGGGCCGCTGTCCGCTGAGGTTCCTGCAGACCCCGGACCGCCCTGGGAGGGTGGAGGCGGGGCCCGTTCCACCAGGTGGATCACCTTTCCACCCACATCTGGGAAAAAAACCCAAAAATACCTCAGCTTCCATACAGAGGGGAAGAAAACCATTACAAAGCAACTAAATATCCTGTTAGTTGAATTATTTATTACAGTTTCTCTAAAAATATAACAGAACACACACAAAACAAAGAACTTGACATTTTTCCTGACTCACTGTAGTCTGCGAGCGTCCGTTCATCCTGCAGCACTCTGCCCTGGTAGATGAGCCTTTGTTTGTCCACAGGAATGCCCACCGAAGGGGCGATGTGCTCCTTAAACTCTATCACTGTCAGCTACACACAGTGGGACACAAACAAATGAGCGAAGGCTGACAGGAAACAGAAATGTGGAGCAGAAACTGAGCTTCTACCTGAGAACCGACAGTGTAGGTTCTGCTCTGGGAGTCTAGTGTTTTCACCGTCACTTCTATGTCTGAAGTTTGTTCCTCCATGATGTTCCTGTAGAAAACATGGGAAGAAAAGACATTCCTGAAACATCAAAGTCAACAATAATGATGCTGATATTTCTTAAAGAACAGTTGATAAAATCTCTGGGGGTTTTACTAGACACCATGTTGGATGGAGCCCATGAAGAACCAGTTCAAGGCAAAAAGCGATTCAACATAGAACTGTATCACCAATATATCTTCTTTTAAATGTTGCTGTGTGCAACATTCACACTGCAAAGGACACACTGGAATGAAAAAACTACATGGTAATATAATCACAAGTGTCATAAACTTGCATTTTACATGCAAATGTTATATTTAGCCAGGTGAAGCGAGTCTCACACACGTTCAAAATGCCGTTGTCCAAAATGCTGAAGGCCCCAGAGTGATGAGAAAGAGAGAGAATAAGGAGATATTCATATAGCAACTGATATCGCCAGCACAGAATTTATAAAGATGTTCAAACATCATGCAGCCCAGACAATAAAAATAACTCTCACATGCAGACAAAAATATCCTGTAATAGTAATGTTCACAGATAGAGGTAGGATCAGTGCAGATTAACTGTCACAAGCCTGCAGGAAGTGGCATCACTTAACCTGCTATTCACATCATCTGTTGAAAATTCCTTCATTTTTTCATTTCCCAATATATATCACATGATTAGAAAAAAATCTGAATGTCAGTTTATTCCAATATCCTGCAGCCTCACTGGAACATAATAAAGTCACCAATAAATGTATTATTTTAAATCTATCACTAAATTATAAAAGAAAAAATCATGACTAGCAGACTTTAACATGAGTCATCCAGTCCCTGATTAACTCAACGCTCCATCAGGACATTCCAGAGTCAACCTATGATCAGTACATCTGAAATTAAAAACATTTTGTGAGATTAATAACCAATAATTTCTGTTAACCTGGAAAATGCACAGGGTGCCTAAAATACAAGTGTAGAGCTTAATGTGAACACAGTCAAATGTTTGGGCTGCGAGGTTAGAAACCAACCAATATGTCTCCATTAGAAAGCTGCAAAGCATCCTACTTCAATAAACTGATCCTCTTCTTGGCCGAAAAACAAGTGATTTAGTTTTTTTCCATTCGATGCCATGCTTTGGTTTCTGACTCTACACAGTCCCTCATACCTTCTGCCCCATACTGAGACATTCAGATATTGATCACTAACTGGCCTCAAATTTCCACAGCATCAAACACACAAACATATTTTATTTACAAAGATGTTTAAAAGATCCAGGAAAGTCTTCAAATCTACGATTGTTTTTATTAACCAACAACAGAAGCGCAGAAAATAATCCTCCATCAGTTGCTGACACACGACTGTGTGACAATCAGTCATTATCATTTTCATGATATTCAAATCCCTCTGCATGGAAATTCAGGAGCAAAGCTGTTCTTTAAAATACCTCAAACTCCAGTCCTCCACTGTCCTGTAGTTTTTAGATGTACTACAGGTACAAGACACTAGAATCAAGTGGCTTCATTGCCTCCTCCTTGTGTAGATCAGTTCTCCAGAGCCCTGCTAATGACCTAATTATTCTGTTCAGGTGGTGCAGTGGCCCTCAGGACTGGAGTTTGACACCTATGAGTTAAACTAAAGCATATTTAATAGATACACAAGCAAAAAATTGAAGTTGAATGTTTTCCCACAACATGTCTTTTTATGAAAAGTTGCTGTAAGCAAAACCAGTTCTGTTGTCAGAGTTAAACAAAGCAGACAAAAACATATGCTGAGGTGCATAGCACCACATGATGACAAAATTACACAGCGCGTTTGAATAATTTCTCTTGTAAATAAGCTAAAGATAACATGCTTTATAGTTACATACCCCTTTAACAGAGCAGGACATCATTGTTGAATGTAAGAGTCATGACTGTTGATGTGAATAAACCACATTTTCATAAAACTTCTCCATATTTTCTATCACAACAATGTCTCCATCACTCCAAGTTTCATCATATTAAGTCCTACTATCAGCTGTGGGCGTTCATTCAGCTGTCATGAGCACTATTATGTGAATGCTATATTATGATTGCAATTTCATTTACTGTAAGCTAAAAAAAAGAAAGAAAGTAAGGGACATGGAACTGAAGGAGGCTCCAGGTCATGTTATGGAAACAAATTACATAATCATTCTGTGTTGTCTAATTAAACTGTGTGTTGTTGTGTGCACAATTAACTACACAAGTCAATATCCATCTAATTAAGTTTTATCAAACATAAATAATAATTGAAAGCTTTAAATCTTATGAGTGTGTTTAAGGAAAATGATTTGCTTTGGCAGCGGGTCTCTTCCAAAGGTTTAGCGCTCGTTACAACACCGACATCCTGCTGCTGACACTAAATTAAATCAGTAAAATGTTTCATGCTAACTTTTACTCTAAAATATGCCATAATCAAAAATAACTCCAGTTAATTGTGGGTTGTAAACAGCTAAGACGTAACAAAGACTATCCAGCTGGGTTTATATAGCTAACTGGAAGAACGGCTATGCTAAGCTAATGATAAGTAGCTAAACGTCACAACGAACAGAGACAGTAACCGTTAATTTCCACGGATGTTACGCTCTTACCTATTAATCACTCTACCCTCTCACTATATCCGGTGTTATCTGGTTGTTTTCACCGGAGAACGAACCGCTTCCCGGTGGGTCGCAGCTCCGGTGTTTGCTTTAAGCTAAGAGGCTAACAAGGAAGTGACGTAAGGGGGCAATCGGAAGTGTTCTACGGAGAGAAGAAAAGATGGCGAACTTGGTGGAGGCAACGAGCCAGAAGCATTTTGAGGAGTTTCTCGCCAAGGCTGGAAAATGCCTCACCGTGGTACACTTCCACGCTGCGTGGGCCCCCCAGTGCGGCCAAATGAATGAAGTAATGGCGGAGCTGGCCAAGGAACACACCGGCACCATGTTCGTGAAACTGGAGGCGGAGGCGGTCCCGGAGGTGTCGGAGAAGTATGAGATTTCCTCGGTGCCCACTTTCCTGTTTTTCAAGGCCGGGGAGAAGGTGGACCGGCTGGACGGGGCTCACGCTGCAGAGCTCACCAAGAAGGTCCAGCGGCTGGCGGTGAGCGGGAGCCCGGCTGGAGCTGCGGAGGTGCCCGACCTGAACGAGCGTCTGAAGAAGCTAATCAATGCGGGGCCCTGCATGCTGTTCATGAAGGGCTCCCCGCAGGAGCCCCGCTGCGGTTTCAGCCGGCAGATCGTGGGGCTCCTGAAGGAGCACAACATCCAGTTCAGCAGCTTCGACATCCTTTCCGACGAAGAGGTCCGACAGGGTCTGAAGACCTTCTCCAACTGGCCCACCTACCCTCAGCTGTACGTCAATGGGGAGCTGGTGGGCGGACTGGACATCGTGAAGGAGCTGGCCGAGTCCGGGGAGCTGGAGAACACCTGCCCGAAGGCCGTCAGCCTGGAGCAGCGCCTGAAGTCCGCCATCAACCAGAGTCCGGTCATGCTGTTCATGAAGGGCAACAAGGAAGCGGCCAGATGCGGCTTCAGCCGACAGATCCTGGAGATCTTAAACGGAACCGGGGTGGATTATGACACCTTTGATATTCTACAGGATGAGGAGGTTCGGCAAGGGCTGAAGACCTACTCTAACTGGCCCACATACCCGCAGCTGTACGTGAAGGGCGAGCTGATTGGAGGCCTGGACATAGTCAAGGAGCTGAAGGAAAGTGGGGAGCTGGTGTCGGTTCTGAAAAAGGAGTCATAGGTGGATGTCCTCCACCGTCCTCCATCCTTCAGACAGGGAACAAGAAGCTTCTGCAAGGGCCCCAAACAGTGGCTCCTCAGGGGCCTCGAGAGCAAAGATCAACAAGAACTTTCAGATCGTAGCAGTTCGGTAGATTCTGTTTGCAGAAACAGAGAACATGTTTGTTTCTTAAGAAAACTCATGCAAACACTGGAGACTCTTGAGAATACATCTTTAAAATGTTTAAGAAGTAGGAATATATGTGGGATAATGGCATAAAATCCTGTAATTTGGCCCCTCACATCTGATTCTTGGGAAAATTCTGATAACAGCTCATTTTGGTTTGAACTTTAAGTTTTTTGAAGTTCTTCAGATTGTTCCTATTTCATGTTTTTCACATCTTCATCCTTGGGAAATGTTTCATAAACAGTTTTTCATCCATTTCTTTCAGACTTCTGGAAATCCCATTTCCTGTCTTTGTCATTCTTCCTTGATAAAAACAATGATTAAAAGATTTAAATGAACATAAAGATGTTTGCTTCTGTTGTCTAAAGATTACTGAACATTTATTACTGTTTTCCTCTTGAATAGGAAAAACCTGCTTAGTTGCATCATAAATCCTGTTTAACTAGATGCTATTCAAGCTGCAGCAGAACCAATCTCACTGCATTTTAAAAACAACACACCTGACCAAAGTGCTGAACAGATTAAACTGAAAATCCACAGAATCTGAACATATTTCTGCAGTTTTACGGGCCGGTGATCTGATGAGCAAAGATGGTTAACACAAATAAATAGGAAGTGAACAATGGAGATCAGGACATTAAGAGAAGGATCTGAAGCATTTATTAAACCTGTTTAATATCTGAAACAAGCCTTTGAACTAAAACCTTTGAATATCATAAATGTGATATAAAACCACACAAACATCAGCAGTTAGTCTTCATGTCTATATTCTTCAATGCAGTTGCTGATTGGATGATTGTTTGACTATAGAAGCCATTGAACGGGTGTACCTAATAAAATGGGCGTTCTGCATTTATTTGGAGAAAATTAATGCACACTTAATACATCTGCATATTAATACTATGTTAATATTTAGATGATAGCCTTTCTTCTATCTATTCAGGTAACTCTAATGACCAGTTTGTCTAACCTTTTTTTTTTCAAAATCTTCAATTAAAAAAGATTTCCAGGCCAAAAACAATAACACATTTAAAAAACTAAAATCACAGAAAAATATATAAGGATTTTTTTTGGCAGTTCAACAAAAACTAAGCATTAAATATTTAAATGAAAACAGATTTTTTATTAATTAGGAAAGGGATGTGTGAATCAAAGATTTAATGTTTTGGTTATTAAAAGAAAGAAATCTAGTTTTCTAAAACTCCTTGGCTTGATTAAAGGTAACTGAAAATGATGTAGTTTATTATCAGCAATAAAAAGAGGAATTAGATCACCATTAATTTAAAAATCCTATTTTTGTGTTTGGCTATATTTTAATAAAGTGCTTAAAGCTGATCTGAGTGCATCAAAGTCCACTGGATTGATGTGTTTCTATTTAGCATTAAATTACAGGAAAATAAGGAAACTTATTAAAATATTTTGTGTTGTGCCAAACATTTTTGAAATAATATTTCAATTTGTGGATCATTATTTTGTCTCTACCCACATCTGATGGGCCACATTTGCATCATTAAGGCCGTTAGTGGCCCCCGGGCCACACTTTGACCCTCCTGATCTGAGGTGAGTCTTCTTCTGCTAAAACTTCACATATTAAGCATTAATGCATGAAAATCAGCCAGGAAATGGTCTGGCTGACCCTCCAGGTAAAAATATGTTTGTCGCCCCCTTGTGGAAGCAGGAGTTATTACAGTAATTCCTGCTTCCACAAGGGGAAGTGCACGATCTCTTTCTGCACTTCCCTCCTTGTTTCCAGTGATCTGATGCATATACATTTTATTATTCATATTTATCATTAATTTTTACTTGGTAGAACAGTCTAACCATTATAAGGTCATTATATTCATAATTTAAGCAATAAGCACTGAATTTATTTTGGATTAAACCATAAAAATAATTCAGCACAATGGTAAAACTTCAGTGTGATGTCTATTTTAAATTGGCATGGAGATATACTAATCAGATATTAATAAAATAAAAATGTGTTTTTTAAATTTCTAGAGCACCTTTTGTATGTCAAGAGTTTCCCTGAGGGGTTTTATTGGTTCACATGTAAATCAGTTCACGCAACACAGCTCCTGGAAATTACGACTATGTAACCAAGGCTGTGACTAAAACAACCAGAAATGAGAAGTACTTAGGTTTTCTGCCATTGTCAGTGAAACTTTAAGTGGTAAAACAAGAAATACTTCCAAGCTGAAGAACAAAAAGCAGAAAAATGTAGAATTTACTCTTTTTTTCAACTGAAGAGGAATAAATGGTTAGTCTACGTCTAAGAGGAAATAAGCCAAACTGACCAAAAAACCAAAAGGCCACCAGAACCACATAACACATCCAATCCTCACCCTGGCTGGGAAAATGGCTGCTCCTTCAGCTTCATGCTCTGCTGCTGAGGGAGCATGCAGCTACATGCTGGTTTGTTTATCCATGCAGTATGTTAAAGTGATCTTTTCAGAGAGCATTGTGTAATTACAAGGTAATTACACAATGCTGACCCAAAGCAGTGAAGCACCCAGAAGGTTTGCTAAAAGGATGACATGCCAGAGTGGACGATCTGGCCGATTTCATGCAAACCTCCAGGTGTCCCAGTGCAGCTCCAGGCTGCTGCTGAGCCGTTCCAGGCTGCTGCTGAGCCGTTTACAGCTCCAGGCTGCTGCTGAGCCGTTCCAGGCTGCTGCTGAGCCGTTCCAGGCTGCTGCTGAGCCGTTCCAGGCTGCTGCTGAGCCGTTCCAGGCTGCTGCTGAGCCGTTTACAGCTCCAGGCTGCTGCTGAGCCGTTTACAGCTCCAGGCTGCTGCTGAGCCGTTCCAGGCTGCTGCTGAGCCGTTTACAGCTCCAGGCTGCTGCTGAGCCGTTCCAGGCTGCTGCTGAGCCGTTCCAGGCTGCTGCTGAGCCGCTTACAGCTCCAGGCTGCTGCTGAGCCGTTTACAGCTCCAGGCTGCTGCTGAGCCGTTTACAGCTCCAGGCTGCTGCTGAGCCGTTCCAGGCTGCTGCTGAGCCGTTCCAGGCTGCTGCTGAGCCGTTCCAGGCTGCTGCTGAGCCGTTCACAGCTCCTGTCTCTGCTGACGTTCACTCACCAACTCGACAGAAGCTCCAGTAACCTCCAGATGCCACTCATCATTTACAAGCTCATTTACGTTCACACATCTAGTCCAAGATGGTTTCAGGATTTACTTATTTAAAAATAAATATTTATTTAAAAGTAAATAAATCAAAATTAAACACTCCTTAGTAATTCTGATCCATGAGATATATTTCATTTTCTTTTTTTGTGGCTATGATAAGAAAAGAACATGGAAAATAAAAACCGCTCTGATCCTTTTTTCCAAAAGTTATTTCATTTATTTACTTTTTATTTTATATTTATGAATTAAATACATTATATGTAGATTATGTGTCTATTGCTCTGATTTCTAAAAATAATTTATTTAAATCTTTTGTTTATTATTTTTTAAATATTTTAATTTCTTTTAGAATGCTTTAAGTAAATTAAGGGGGAAATTAGAGAAAACTAATAACTGTAATCCTGTCCCCCCAAAAAACTGCTTTTAAAAATGTTTATTTAGGTAGTTAGTTGGTGAGTTAGTTAGTTATTTAATTAGTTAGTTGTGAACCGTTCTTTCTAAAAATGCCCCCTGCTCCCTGAAGTGCACAGTTAATAATTCTGTTGACATTCTGGTTCTGACTGTTTTCCTTTAAACTGCCTCTGATGCGGAAGCTGAGGTTGAAGCAAAACGTTCTGTAATTATCTGCTTCTTTTTGATGAGATTTTGACATTACCACATCCTCCCACATGGAGCTGATTCACCCAAGAAGTTTGTGTTTTTAAAGTGGGTTTTCAAATGTTCATCTCTTTGAAAAAAAATGAAAGTTTGATTCACTTTATACTATGAACGATTTCATCTAAAAACCACATTGGTTTGTATCAAAGGATGCTGAAACCTCATGATCAGCCCCAGATGATTGTTGTTAGCGGCAGCACCGCTGCAGAACAGTAGCTAATAATTCACCCACACCCACTCTGTTTAATTTAGCAACATTGCATAAAGTCAGACATGTCCTTGGAGTTCACAGACATTTGTACATACTGATTTAATTTGCAGTCATGTTCAAAGACATTTGGCTATATTTTTTGTATTTTCATGCTTTTATTCAGCAGATTTTTGCTCCCTGTAAGAATCGAGAACAGCTGGCTGTGAACTCGCTCGACCTGCACCAGGTGAGACTCAAAATGTTTGTTTTCTGTCAGTAAAACAGTAAATGGACCCTCGAAGGACGGTTAACCATCCCTCATGTGGTTTACTGGTGCTTTTACTGAGATGCGTTGTCTCAAAAGGAAACTTTCCACCTCCTCCTCTGTTCTTTCCACAAGTGGTCTTTGCTGCAAGTTGTGGGCTTCTATCTTTGATAATCTTCTTCTCGTATTTGCCGCTCCCCTCCTCCACGCCACACCGTCTCTCTCCCTGTGTGTGTGCTTCAGTTTGCGGGGACATGGTTCTTCAAGGCGGCCGTCAGTACCCGGGACTCAGACATCATCAGGTTCAAGATGTTTGACAACATCGTCTTCACCTTAGAGGACAGGTCCAACACCACTCTGGTCATGACTGGAAACATGCGGATGTGAGAAGTCAAACTGCCTCGCTACACACACACACACACGCACACACACGCACACACACGCACACACATGCACACACACACACACACACACACACACACGCACACACACGCACACACATGCACACACACACACACACACACACACACGCACGCACACATATCTGGCTATCTTTGTGGGGACTTTCCATTGACTTCCATTCATTTCTACAGCCTATGCCTTACCTTTATCCTTTTCCTAACCCTAACCAACCAAAACTCAATTCATACCTTAGCCCTAAATCTGACCTCTGACCCCATAACAGGGTTTCTCCTTGTGGGGACCAGGCTCCGGTCCCCACAAGGAGCAATTGGTCCCCACAACGTAGTATATGTCAAGAAAATCGTCCCCACAAGTTATTACAAACAAATGCACACACACATGCACACACACACACACACACACACACACACACACACACACACCTACACACACACACACACACGCACACACACACACACACACACACACACACACACACACACACACACACACACACACACACACACACCTACACACACACACACACACGCACACACACACACACACACACACACACGCACACACACACACACACACACACACACACACACACACACACACACACACACACACACACACACATGTGATGACCTGTTTGTGATTCAAACACACTGATTTGATCCCAGCTCGTCCTTTTCCGCTGCAGCAGCTCCAGTTCTTCTGGAAGGATTTCCACAAGGCTTAGGAGAGTTGTTGGGAGGTTTTGATCACATTTCTGAGGTCAGACACTGATGTTGGATGAGACTCACCATTCTAATTTGTCCCATAGGAGTTCTGTCAGGTGGAGGTCAGCCCAGTCCGTTTCTTCCGCTCCAGACTGTCCTGTTCATGGCTGTTGTTTTGTGCATTAGTGAGAGGTCATGTTAGCATAGCTGGAGGCCAAACTGCTTTTCACTTCTGCACTCGACGCTCCGCATTGCTCATGTTGACGTAACTGGCAGCTCGTATACAGCGCCTCAGCTACAGAAACCCATTTTTAGAATCTCTCTCTGCACCGTTCTTGACCCAATCTGAAGGACATATGAAGTTCTGCAACTACTAACTCTGCAGAATGCTCAGACCTCTGACCTCTGACCCCTGACCCCTGACCCCCACTCTGTGTACCAATACTTGGATTTTAATATATCTCTAACAGTTCACTGTACATGACTATGCCTGCAGTTAGTGAATATTTTCAGAATCAATTATTCTGATGAGTAATCAGGTTAAAAAAATGGTTCCATCTGCAGATGTTTCATTCAATCATATGCAAACATTCAGTTCCTTTTTCAAATAGGAAAATAAACATTTTATTGTCTAAAATGCAATAACTGTATTCATTTAGTCAATGCCTGGTCATTTGTAGCACAGGATGCATCTGCAGCTAAAAAATCCTTCTAACTTCAACATGTCAAATGCTCAGAGCTTTCTGATTGGCGCTAATCAATTACTGTGTTCAGCTGATCAATTTCTGGATTAACCCATTAATAACTGGATAGTAAAAGGTGCTTAATGGGAATCAGCTCATATATGCACTGGATTTCTTTATTGATCGGCCATTTAACTGTGTAATCCAGCATTTATGATTCCTGACATTTATGATCTTCTGCCAGACGGTTGAACTCAAACCCTGTAAAGAGCCGTTGAACTTCCAGTTTTTGCTTACAGTCTGTCTTTGGACGTTGAACCCAAACATACGAGATGTTGGTTTAAAATACCAAGATAAGCTCCAATGTTTGTCAAGCTGCTTTTTAGTGACGGTTGATTAGCCTTTTGTATTTAAAATGTGTTGGTAACTGCGTCTATAAAAATCAGCAACAGAGGACGCCTTGCTGTTCAGAAGTTTAAAAAGGGAACTAAAGCTTTTGTGCCTGTGAATTTGCGTCACAGTTTCATTGAAACCAAAGTTATTCAAGGCAAATAAACCAGCTTAGTTTGTAAATAAAAATTAGAAAAGAGAATCTGACAGTAGAAAAAGTAAAAACGATTTTGTTGAAAAATGAAACTATTGCTTCTCTCTTGTATCTCTCAATAGGTCAGTTTTGGTTTTATTTTTGGTTTTTGCAGGGGAGACGATTGCATAAAGCAGAACTGGACGTATCATGTGCAGCCGGGGAGGGATGACCTGGTGCTGGAAGGTCAGTGCAGCTTTCACTGTCTACTGGTGTTGACACAGAGAGGGGAAACGGATCAGGATTTGGTGGTTAAAACGGGTGGTGGTGTGTTTATGTCTGTGTACGAATCGAGAAAAGGGGAAAAATAAAGAAGGAAACACCTGACATCAAGGATGTGATTCTCTAGAACTATATTGTGAGCTGCTGGGGAAATCCCAGCACTGGTTTTGGTTTTCAAGCCTGTAGAAATGTGATATTCGTAGGAATGTGTCCAGCTTGCCACATTGCACCAAACATTAGAACCACTTTCTCATCACATGGAGTTCCCCAGGGTACTGTTTTGGGTTAACTGTTTTTTAATTTTTTTTATTATCATTCAAACTCATCTTTCTTCACTCTAATCATAATATTTAGGAACTCTGTTTCCTCCACATAATAAACTTAGATAGTAGCATAAACTGCCTTCTATTGCATGTGCTGTCAGCTGCTTCAGATTCGCTAAAGATCTCGTTTATTTACAGGGAAGGTCTAATAACACCACTTTGAACCTTTTTAAAATGTTTTTTCTGCAGAATAAGACTTTAACAGTAGTTGAATGGTTGTACAGCAGCAGAAAAGTTTCCTGCAGTGAAGACAGGGAGGAGGAATATGATTGGATAGAGTCCTCTGGACTTGATAAAGTGATATACAAGAACAGACAATGCACCATTTCCACTCAGTAATTCAAAATATTTCCAGGATTTCCACAGATTCTGACAGTGATTAATGAAGAGACTGTAAAAACCTGAGCTGCCTGAAACAATCTGTGCACCTTGTCTGGTTTACTGTACGTCATTATTTTGAATTATTTTCTCAGCAGAGAAAATGTGGCTCATTTTTTAAATATTTTTCTTTTTAAACATATCTGGTGAACAACTGACAGAATTTTATTTAAAAAATGGTAAATCACAATAATGTTTTCTGTTCACTTTAAGGAACAAACTAAAATCTTTCTCACCACTATAAATTATTAATGAGAAAAATCATTAAATTGACACAACAAAAATTATATTTGTCTGAACTTCATGATTTCCTCCATTACTTATTAAAAAACAAGAAACCCTTTGTATATTCAGCTTGACTGCGTGATAAGTGAAGCAGAAATGTTTGCTTTACATCTGGACTAGAGTGGATCCGCCTCTGAGCCTTATCTGTGTTTTACTGGTGTGTGTCGGTTCTGATCCAGGGAGGCCACAGCGCCGTAATCTGCTCTGGAGCGGCATGTGGGCCAACTGCCGCGACTGCATCGTTTTCCAGGAACTAGAGCCGCCTCTGAAAGAGACCGACTCGGAGGATTCTCTCAACAGATTCCTGTTATACAGTAGGGAGCAACTCACCCGACATCAAGTCACATTCAGCCTTTCATCAAACAATAACCTCTAAAACTGCAAACACTTCACATTTCTTTTTCATTTTTACATCTGTTATATTTATATTCTGCTGGTCAGATTATTTCCATTGAGGTTTGTGTTATAAATAATTTAGTTAGCCGTAGGGATGCAATTCATCAACTTGTGATTAATTGTTTATTAGATGAAAATTAATTCCAATGATTAACCAATAATGTTCGCTTAGACCTTCCTGTAGTGTTGTAGTTTGGGCACCAAACAGAAGAGGGCGCCGCTGGTCATCTTTAACCGAGTCAGTAGATAGATAAACAAAGATGGTGGGGCCATACCAGAACAGGAGAGAGAAACGGTCTGGAGTCGGATGAAAAATGCATTTTATCTGGTTCTGTTTTGATACATAAATACTCAACAAACTCCTCATGTTTCACAGTATATATACATATATATATATATATATATATGTATGTATATATATAAAAAAAAAAAAATCCCTTCTCACCCTCCGCGGGTGGTCTCTCTCTTTCATCCTCTGAGCTCGGGTCCTCTACCAGAGGCCTGGGAGCTTCAGGTTCTCCTCCAGTATCTTGGCTGTGCCTAGAACTGCACATTTCTGGACTGAGATGTCTGATGTTGTTCCTGGGATCTGTTTGAGCCACTGCTCCAGTTTGGGGGTGACTGCCCCGAGGGCCCCGATGACCACAGGCACCACTGTGGTCTTCACCTTCCAGGCCTTCTCCAGTTCCTCTCTGAGGCCCTGGTATTTCTCCAGTTTCTCCTTTTTCCTGATGTTGTGGTCACTTGGTATTGCTACATCCACCACAACAGCTTTCCTCTGCTCTTTATCCACCACCACAATGTCCGGTTGGTTCGCCATTACCATCTTGGTATATATATATATATATATATATATATATATATGTATGTATGTATATATATATGAAATAAGTATAGATTTTGCTATAATTTTTATTTTTATAATTTATATATATATTTTAATCCATCATATTATGAAAATTTTTACCCCAAAGAGGCCAGAGAAAACTCAGGTTTTCAAGAAAACGTCCAACTAATTGAACTAATCATTCATTAAATTAAGTATCAGTCGATGATCAAGATCAATCAAGTTTAGATTATGTCAGTAATCAATAACTTGCATCCCTAGTAAGTTACTTGGATTTTCTTTTTTTCCGCGGTTTGACCTAAAGGTCGGCAGAAGGATGTCGACTCGGAGATGTTGACGATGTTTCTCAGGGACTCTGCTTGCAATGGCCTGACAGCGAACGTCACACTACTTCATGAGAAAGGTTTTTCATCAGCAATACACATTTTATGTTTTGTTTTTTAATGTTAACATGTATTCTGACAGTTTCATGTTCTTCCAGAGTTTTGCATCTAGACGTGAGAGTCCAGGTAGGCACGGCTTCGACCAGCTGCTGAGTCGCTTCCCGCTCAGTGAAATCACAGCATTTATCTCATTTCTTACAGGAAGCTTTGGGAGATCTTGGGTCTTTGTAACTGGGATCATTTTGTCTCTCCTGTGCAACACTAAAGTGAACCAGAAGGCCTCAGAAAGCAGCTATGATTTTGTTAAACAAGGCAAAGTCAAACCCATCCATAGGTTTCATTTTCAGAGCTGCAGCTGCTGAGGCGGGAAGACCCGACAGACCCCACCATCAATAAAAACCCAGGAAATCCCAGCAGCCAGAAATATCTGATCACCTGCACAGGGAGGAGTAGTTTGTGTTCTCATATTAATGTTTTACTTTGTTCTTTTGATTTTATCGGAGCGGCATTAATGAGACGCTGTGACTCTCATCGTCAGATGAACATTTCCTTCACATTTCTCTGAATAAACAAAGCTTTGATCTTGAGATCAACTTGAAATGGATTCACTGAACTCTGATAAGACAGTTAGTATGAAAAAGTAAAACATTTCTGTTCCAAGAGGTTTTCAGTTTCAGAGGTTTGTTTTTGTAGGCAGGAGGTCTTTGAAGGTGCCAAGCTGCATGAGTGAATCATTCTGAGGTTTCGTTTGTGGTTCTGGTAGGTTTGAGTTTAATCTGTTGTACATTAAGCTGAATTCAGTGGAGACAGACGTTTCAATTGGGTCAAAAAATTATTGCTTAAATCAAGTAAAATAAATGTTGAAGCTTTGATATTATTTATCCTGAAAACATGAAGCTAATGCTCACATCATCTCATATCCAGCTGCATTATTGCAGATTATAAGCAGTCCAGTTCAATCCAGCTCCATTGATGCTTCATCACTCTTCTTAATTTATAACTAACTATATCACAATCCTTTATGAATAGATTGGAATCAGATTTGAACTGAAATCCCATAATTACATTTCAACCACATTTATTCCCCTGAAGCTTCCTGGTTGCTGATGGGAGATTTTAATATCGGTAAAACAAAACTTTGTTCAACTAGGAAAGATAAGAGCTTCAATCTGTGGTTTGGTCTGTCAGTTATGATCATTTATTGAATTTAGATGAACTAGCAGATTTACAGATATATTGTTTTTATGTATGTTTCAGCAGAAAGTTTGGAAGGATCAGGGTGGAGATTAATAAAAAATAAAACAGAATACCTACAGAAAATTCAGGTGGAGCAGAGGACATGCAGCACAGTCAGAGGAAAGGAGAGCAAAAGTAATAAAAACCAGAAAGCTAGTAAAGGTCCGGGTGGAGAATGAGTCTGAATGCAGATGAGTTAATGAGGGGAATGTGGAACAGCTGAGGAGGAGAATGAGGAAGAGGAGAATAAACACAGAAATCACAAAGGAGAGCAAGACAAACAAACATTTCTAACCAGTAAAACACGTCCCTGCACATTTCAGTTTATTACAATCTCTATTTATTCTGGTCAGATTCATTTAATCCATCAGTTTATTTGAACTCAGACAGAAATTTACATATAAGTCTACATAAAATGTTTTACTGAACTTGGATGCTAAAGCATGAAGACACAAGGTGAGTCCATTCACTCTGAAGCTAAAACAAGAAGACAAAAATCAACTAAAGGAGGTCAGATTAAACCAGATTAGCTGCAACTGCAACATAACTGAAGCAACTAGTTAACAGGAAGAGAACCGTCTTGAGTCACCGTGGCAACGCTGAAGGGAAAAAACACAAGAGAAGAAGAAGAACTGATTAACAGAAAATACCTGACCTGGACAATCAGAGACGAGGGGAATTAATGCTCCACAAAGAGCAAATTATTATAAATGATTACAAATTACTCAACAAAATAAAACAAAACTAGCCGCCAGCGCCAGTTCAAGTAAATCAGGCATTAAAGAAAATAAAGAGTTCTGGCAATCTGCATCGGTCTAGTCCAATCAGCACTTTGTTTGCTTCAGGACTCCTGTGAAAAACACGGCTTGGGACTTTCCAGGTTGAATAAAAGTAAAATAAAAATACCAAATTATTTCCTGTCTATCGTGATCCTGGATCTCAGAGGTCCAGAGGAAACCACTGGAACCAGAATCAGCAAGGAAAACCAGTTAGCTAAATGTTTCACTGGTAAAAGTATTTCAGCAAACATGATATGTAAACAAAGTTTTGTTGTGTTTGTGAAAGTAAACAAAAAAAAATGGAAGTGAGGATCATTCAAATGAACATTCAAGATTTAGTTCAGAATTAAATCTGAATCTGATTCAAAACATTATATTCACTTTCTGATCAGTCCAGTTCAGCAGAGAGATGCACCAGTACACTCCAATTCGTCATGAATAATTAAAAGTTATCAGTTATTAATTCTAAATCAACACAGACCAGATTACTGGAACCAAAATGCTTTTCATTTTAAACAGGCAGAGTTTCTTTTACATTAACTCCGTCTAAATCCAATTAATAAGGTTCATTTACCAACAGCAAAACATTTTCTAAAGTTTATTTTGGGTAAAGCTTTTTATCAAATTTAAAAGAAAGATTTAAGCTCAAATATAAAACCTGTTAAATACCCTAAAGTCCAAAAAACTGCAGACTTCAAAGCTCTGCAGTTATTACAACACAGTTATTAAATGCAAACACTTACACACTGCAAACATCTGGCTAGCTCAACTCCAGCTAACTTCTACTATTATTTTATTTTAAATGTAGTTTTGTCAAGTTTTGCTGGTAACTTTCCTTTTACCTGCAGCAGAAAGATGTTAAATCACCATCAGAAAAGGAAGTAAATCGGTTACAGAGCAGGAGTGTCTCTGTTCACCTGCAGCTGCTTCAGCCCAGAAACAGAAACTATTGTCTGTGACAGACACAAACAATAGTTTATGTTACAGAGTGACTTCCTGTTTGCAGACCAGCTGTGCTGAGTTGGAGTCACAGTTCAGGTGAAATCACAGAAACCAGCTGATGTCGTCTCTGTTGGGCTTAACAGCTTTGTGGTGAAAAAAGAAATATTTATTAATTCAGTCTAAATTTGGTAGTTTGTCCTGTTTTTATAATTTTGTACTTTGTTCTTATTATACTTTTTTCCAATACTTGATTTTTAATCTTACTTAAAAATAAAATGTAAGTTTTATTAAACTTAAATAAGACACGAGAAACTGCAGCCCAGTGGTGGTTCTGGTTCTGGTTCTGGTTCTGGTTCTGGTTCTGGTTCTGGACTCTGACTTGAGTCTGGATGTTTTTTCGGTGCATGTCTGGTTTTCCTGCTTCCTCCCATAGTTAAGAAACATCTCTGTTGGCTTTGCTTGTCTCTCTAAATTGTCCTTGTGTTTGTGGAAGTTTGCTCTCCATAATGGATTGGCGGCACCAAAATGATCAGAATCAGATGTTTAGCTGGTTTTCTGCCACCATTTTGAGGCATTTACTTTCCAACAGGATTATAATATTTGACGCGTTCCTGTTTTGACAGAAAAGTGTCAAAACATCGAACTCGGATTGGAGTCGAGATCCAGGCACCTGCAGAAAGATCCAGTAGAAACAGTCGAGTACGTTTTACTTTATTCAGTCCAGGTCATTCAGATTTACACCAGTTTTAATCCAGACGACTTTCATCCGACTGGACTAAACTCAAGTCTTATCTTAATCTTCATTTTGTCTGAAAACTCTTAAAACTGGGATCTGCAACAAGTGGCTATTTCAAACGTTTGGTAAAAACAATAACTAACAAAATAAAGTTTCTGTATATATTTATTAATAAGTGCAGGTTTTCATAGTTTTTCCATTTTTTTCATGAAATAATTGCCTTGAACATCTACAATCGAATAACTCTAAAAGTAGCAGTTATATTCTTTGGGTCTGTTTTTCTTGTCATTAGGCCGTAAACTAGACGTTTTAGTTAAAATAGTTAAATCAACATCCTATGGAAAATGTATCCATCCTCTTTTTGCAAAGGTTTTCATGTTTTCATTTGCTTTAAAATCTAGAAATATAAATAAAACTGAGGTTCTTTAAAAATTGCAACACATTTTCTATAGTAAATATTTATCAAAAATGAAAACTTTTTTAAACTTTATTTCCTCTTTATTAACTGTTTGTGGCTCTAAACTAGTTTTATTTAGTTGGACTAGTTAAAGTTGCTCATCCATGTGTTAGAAAACTGCAGCACAGTTTAAACTTAATCCCCCAGATCTCCACCATCTGGCCTGTTTGTTTTGATTGTTTGCTGGAGAAACTTTAAATATATGGATGTAAAAATATCCTAATTATGTCTGCTTTACACTGACGGATGCAGCGTCAAACAGAGAAGTGTGAGCAGAGCAGCCTGGCAGCGGTGGAAGTGAGTATGTCCTCATTCTGCTGGTTTGAACTGTGGCTCCGTTAAAACGGGGCCTCATACTGGAACATAGTGCAATCTGTGGGTGAATCTTCACACTCTCTGACTTTCAAACAACACCGGTTGGGAACTACCTGCAGACTCATCGCCGTCTTTACTATTGCAGGATGCACAGGAAGCAGCGGTGCAGAGTCCCTCCCCTGTTTTGAGTGGGGACAGCACCCTGCAGCCCACATCCAGGCCGGCTTGTTTTCTCGTGTTGCAGGTGTAGGTGTGTGTCTGTTTGTACGAGTGAGCATGTGATAAAGCAGGAGAAAGTTAGTGACATTTTCAGGTCCAGAGAAACCTTTTCAGGTTGCTGGGGGGAGCAGAGGGGGGGCCCCATGGAGCACGAAACCAAAAACTGCAAAACAAAATGGAAACAGACATACTGCTCTCACTTCTGCTTTTTGTCCCAATCAGTCTCGTCCTCGTGTTCAGATTCACACTTAAATTTGTGAATAACACTTCTCCTCTTCAACCACTCAGCACAGCTTCTAGTTTCAAGCAGCATTTCTTTTGGAACAAACTGATTTTGCAGAAATTACTGCATCAAATGTGGAAACTGGACAAATAGAGATAAACTCCATGGAGTTCAGTACAACTTACAGCCACTCTGCATCGATTATTACTTTTTTATTCCACTAACAAATGTACACACACCAGACATGATTTCCACTGCCTGATGTGACACAGCAGTTCTGGTTCTGCTTTAAGGGCTTCAGCTGATGACATCACCAGGTTCAGTTTATTAGTAAAAATCATAGAGGGACACACTGAATTAGCTTAAAAATGCTAATAAAGAGAAAAAAAACAAACAAATTCAAATTCAAATAACTTTGAATTGTGTCCCCGGTGTCCATCCAGTCCTGATGTCCATCCAGTCCTGATGTCCATCCAGACCTGATGTCCATCCAGTCCCGGTGTCCATCCAGACCTGATGTCCATCCAGTCCCGGTGTCCATCCAGTCCCGGTGTCCATCCAGTCCCGGTGTCCCGGTGACCCAAAACTTTTAGATGTGTCCCTGTGTCACATGATGAGGTCATCAGCAGGAGACTCTGGAAGCTGAGGAGGAAATCAGCTTTTTGATTCAGGTGTGTTGGACCAGGGCCTCTAAAGCTGCAGCCCTGAAAGGCGAACGCGACCCAAACCTGATGTTTTCACTCACCAACAAATAAAATCTGATTTGTGTCACTTCTGATTGTTTTCAAAGCGTCTGCAGTCTGAAGAGCTGCAGCATTTCGTCCAACTGTTACGTCACTGACGTCAGACTTTCTGGTGCAGAAAGAATGATGATGTTTTATATCTGCATGAAAAATATGGTTGAAAATGATTACAATGAAATTATGAAAGCCTGAGACAGTGAACGCATCACAATCCAGCCCACCACTCCTGGTCCGACTCCAAGCAGAACCGGATCAGAACCGGATCAGAACCTGGTCAGACAGAATCTTATCCAAACGTTGGAGTTTGGATATGATCCATGATTCAAAGTAACTGAATTCTACTTTTCAACTCCTCTGGGATTTGGGGTCAAAGTTCAAAGTTCATGCAATATTTGATTGATTAAACAAATAAACTCACCTCGTTGCCATGGTTATGCATCATAACAGTTATCCAATGTGAAAAGCTGAGAGCAAAACTCCTTCCAAATGCACAGCGTCAGAATAAATGCCCAACAGAAACGATTCAACCAGAAAATGAACAAAAGTCTAGAAAAAAAACTAATCAGAACCAACAAAGCAGAACACAAGAACAGACTGAACATAAAGGAACGAAGCTGGAAACATGGAGAATAGAACTGAGTACGGCAACACCTGCAGCCCAAAACAGCCCAAAAGAAAATTAACACAAACAAAAAGTGTGAGCGATGTGACAGGAAACTGAGAGACAGAAAACAGCTGAGTGTGGCTGTAGAAACAAAACGCTACATTTGTGACATCACAACTTAGAGCAGTTTTATGGTCAAAGTTTAGAAAAGTCTTTAAACTTAAACTCATTCTATGGAAACATCAAAAGCCAACAGAAAATAATCCATCCATCCATTTTCTTTACACCCTTGTCCCTTAGTGGTTGCTGGTGCCTCTCCAGCTCATCTCATTTGAATAAAACTGAACTTTTTTTCTTGAACCAGAAGGTTCTGCAGGAAACATGAACAGATTGAATATTTTCTGTAACGGGGACCTTCCTGTTCCTCTGCCCCATCACAGCTCATTTATATCCAAACATGACTCATTAAATATTAATAAATCAAGTTCCTCCCTGATAATTGATCTGCAGTGTGGGGCAGTCTGAGAAGGCCTCCCCCACTGCAGCTTCATATCTGACACTGAATCAGCCACCAAGCGCTGGTAGTGAGGAAGAATTTCCCTGTCATGTTTGTTTGTTACTTGCTGACCTATAAACGTGGGAAATCTGAAAGCCACCCTCAGCAAACATGTATGTGTCACCGAGGGACCGCACCACAGCCTGCTTTCCTCACCAACATCCCCTTTTTCCTTTCACTGCTGAACCTTTTGCTTCGGGTTTAGAAGAAAGTGTTTCAAACCGCTTCACACACACACATCCACACACACACACACACTCTGCTGGACGAGGCTTGTAGGTTTCATAAATTGCACAAACGTGTCAAACCAGAGGTGCTTCTGAGTTTCAGAGTGATGAGTGGAGCCACCTACACCACAAGCAGCAGCCCTGCCCCCTCCACTCGTTCTGTTTAAACCACAACTCTCCCTGCAACAACAAGAAAACCTTCCATCTCATCTCCAGCTCACAGAGAAAAACCTGCGAGGCTGGCATGTCTGTCAGAGAGGAGGCTCAGATGAGCGTGGACGCGGAGAGCGCAGGACGCAGGTGAGTCCACTCCCTCACCAACATTCCTGGGATCCATCCCAACCTTTTCCTTTCAGTCCAGCAGAACGCAGCGGCTGCGGTTCGGCTGCTTGCACTGAAATTCCTAAATTAATCATTTGTTTTGTGTTTAATCGTCTAATTTGATGTATTTTGGTGCAGATTTATTCATATACCACCAAAGATTATTCGTATTATAAGATCATTTAGTTCCTCTTTTGGAAACTTTATGTCCAGTCATTTTGAGTTATCAGCACTTTTATTAGGCTTTCTACGAATATTAATGATATGCGTCTTATGATACAAAGAAATGGTCATTATTCTGGGAATCCTGGTTTCTGAAATGAAAAAGTGCGACACTAACGGGTCAGCGAGGTCATCTGCTTTTCTGTTGCAAAGATTTGGATTCGACATCAGAAAACTGAACCTGGAGATGAAAGATCTGAACATCAGCTTCTGTTTGCATGAATTTACTCACCATTAAATGAGCTGGAGTTTCAAACTATTTAAATAATTCCTTTTTAGCTACAGCAACATAAATCTCACAAAAACAACTTAATCTCTAAATGGTTTTAGAAATAAAACATGAAACAGGATAAATCAAGAGCAGCTCCACAGCTATCAGATCTAAGTACAAACTTTTTGAATCTGTGTAAAGACTTAAAGTAATGCTTTTCCACTGTCTGCCTAATGCATCAGTGATAAAATAAAACACATTTTCCTTTTTGTAGCCTCACCTAAAATTTTCTCCATATAAACAATTCAAAACTATAAAAATCAAAATGCCTCACAGTTTCAAATCTCCATGTTTACTGAAACTTCAACCAGGAGTTAAAATAGCTGCAAAACCAGAAGTATTTGTGAAAAACCCATCAGGGGGATTGTTACGGAAACAACAAAGAAGTCAGTGTTTCATGTTGTTTAGGGGCGGAGCTTAAACACCTGTCGCAGGTGGATCATATATGGAAAAAAAAATCCCACATTTACTGAAAATATTACCAAACAAAAATCCTCCTGCTGTCACTTTAGCTGCTCCTGTAACTGCATAGTTAAAGCACAGAGAGACTGAAAGCCTGCTGGGTTTGGATGTGAGTGTGTGTTTGTGTTTGGATCATTATCCTGCTTAAAGATCCAGTTCTGACCCAGAATCACTTCACTGACAGATTTTATGAGGTTCTGGTTCCTTCAGTGAGCTGAAACGAGATTCCCATGGCTTTTGGAGTAAGAGGCCCATAGCACCACACACCCTGTACCATGCTTCAGTGGGAACAGCCTCGTTCTTCTGCTTCACAACAGACACAAGTGTTTGTGGGTGAAAAGTGAATCTTTTCTGCATCACAAAGTTTCCAGTTAAAGTCCCAGTGGAGTTTACAGAGGATGTCAGCTGCCAAACAGAGACTTTACCTCTGCTGCACCTCTAACCATCCTGATCCAGGTTGGTCGCCATAGTTACACCTTTGCATTTCAAATATTCCCTGTAGGGATCAATAGGAAGTGCTAATGGGAAAGTATCAGGCCTCACATGCACACATCACACAGCAGTGAAATGTGGAGGTTTAGGCCAGAGTCTGGTTTCCTGGAGCTGAAGATCAACACTCTTCTGTTTCCTTGGATGTTCTCTTGTCTTCCCCATTTTGGAGAGTTTCTCAGAGAATCGAACATCACAAAGAATTAGGAAGTAAATAAGCTTACGAAACACTTCAGTTACATTTATCTTATCTTATTAGGAGTTCTGACAAGTGAAGCGTCTGTAAGAAAAAATAAGTTAAAAATCCCTACTAAAGTTAAATATAGTTAGATATTTTTTATCTTGTTTTTTGGGAGTTTTTGCTCCTGCAGATGAAAAGATGGTTTCATTTTCAGGCTTTAAATCTGGAGACTTTGTCAAATAAGACGGATTCTATGAGAATGTCCACATAACTGCGCCCCGATCGGCGGTTTTGTTGCTGATACAAACAATCTTTCTCCAACTGAAAATGACCAACACGGGAAGGAGTGGACGGTTTTAGACCAGCGGTTCCCAACAGAGGGAGACAGGGCTCCAATGTGGACCATGAAGAGTAAAGAAATAAGTCATAGAAGGTAATAACATTGAAAAATGACAAATTTAAAACAAACTCAGGCATTGTGGACTCATATAATTGGGTTAATAACATTGCTCTGTACTCAAAATTTCCCACAACTAATCATAACACACTTTCGAAAAAGGTTTGCAGTCCGACTGAGAACCACTTCACTCACGCTCCATGGTCAGGGGCATTTTAACCAACACAGGGAGTTTCACTTCGCATCACCACAGGTAGAAAATCTAGACCACCGTCGTTTTCTCCCTCCGTGCGTCGACTACTGAAAACTCCCACTCAGGTAAAACCCCAGAGAAGCAGAACAGGTTTGGTCGCTATAGGCTTAAGGTACATTTACCCACAATGCACTGCAGGCTGTTCTATAAATGTCTTTCATGGTAATCACTGTGGGCGTTCACCAGTCTTAGAGTCACAAACGTGTTGAGTTCAGGCTTTAATCCTCTGATGAAAGCAACCAGTAAACATGTCCTTCTGTTTACATCACATCTCTGACTTCTGCAGCATGATGGGAATTTGTTTAAAAGTTATGCAGCTGATGCATCAGAGTCTCACATCACTGAAAAACACACAACGTTACAAAGTGTTTCTGTCTACTCTCTAGTGTAAATGTCTTATTACACTAGAAAAAAGACTAAACTAAATTACAAGTAAGTTTTCAGCGAGACATAAATAATTCCTTAACGTTGATGGGAAAATGATTATTTCCACTGGCAGATTATTTCACGGATCTGCCAGTGGAACTGGTACTTTATTTTAACCAGAATTCAAGAATGATTGACAAAAACAAGCTCCTGTGGCTTACAGAAAACTTACTTTTAACTTAGTTTTGTCTTATTTAAAGTGTGATAATTTATTTGCACTGAAACTAAACAAAAACACTTTGTAAGGTTTTTTGTTTTTGCAGTGAAGCAGTTTTTTATTGCTGTCAGGACGCACAGTGGAAACATAGGTTTATAATCTAACACTCCAAATAAACCCCCAAAGTCACTTAATTAGAATTAGAATGAGACCAAAATGGACATATTGTATTTACTGCAGGAAATGAACAGCTTGATGCCGTGGAGATGCTTTGTTCAGCAGCGATGATGGAAGAATGGATGGAAGAAACCCTGTTATAGGCTGCAGAACACCTGAGCCTGAGGTGGAGGCTCAACCACCTGAAACATACAGACACACGATGGACGGCTCACATTCATGTGTCAAAATGGCCTAGTCAAAGTCTAGGCCTGTAGCTAGACTTGAAAACTGATGTTCAGAATCCAGTCTGTCTGAGTCTAAACAGTTTTGCACAGAAGAATGGGAGGACAGGTTCAGACTCCTTCAGCTTTATGATCTTGCACCAAACTGTGTGAAAATCCAAACAAAGTACCGGATGACAAACTGTAACGGTTCAATGGATATTAAAACTTCTGCATTCATGTCACTGAGTGGTGATTTTTCTCCCTGAGTCAAAGCAACGACAGAAGAAGAGGAGAAAAACCTAAAGGAATAAATTCTGTGAAATGAAGCAAGAAGGAAGAGAAACATGCCTGATTTGTCGCCAGGCTGGAGGTTCAATCATTTAACCCCTTAATTTATGACAGAGCACAAATTTAGCTCCCTGTTCTAAATTTGTGCTAGGTTTCCTCTGAGAATGTCAGAAACGAACTGTTCAAACTGTCCTCCTCCTCATCGCTGCCCACAGGATGATGCTGATCTGCATTCAGAGGTGGAAACTATGAGCTGAGAATCATCACAGCTGGAAAGAAGAGTGAACTCGTTCCAGCACCACCTCTGTGATGCCATTCTCCATCTGATGCAGGTTTGTGTGTGTTTGACAGAATGGAGGGTCAGTGCCGGTCGTCTCAGAAGTACCTGCTGCTGCACGTGTGGTGCGGACTCCTCACCATGGCCCTGGTCATCATGGCCGCCTTTATCGCCTCCATCAAACCAAAATCTGAGCAAGTAAGTAACCCTGATCCACACATTTCACACTTTATGTTCAAAACTTTGACGCCTTGAAAATATGTGAACATAGATGCAAAGAAAAACCATGAAAACCATTTGTGGCTTGTTGCTAAATAGTATGGAATTCAATATATATATATAGAATCTAAAATTTAAAAACAGGTTGAAACAAATGTTTTGCTCCTGATGAAAAAACACGGTGTTCAGTGAGATAATCAAACATTAGATGACGTTTGAGTTCAGACTCCCTGTGAAGCATCCCGGTGTGATGCCTATGGTGATGTTAGCTAACAGCTAAAGAGCTAATCAATCTTAAGGTCTTCTCAGTGAGAATGCATGAAGGGTTGAATGACATCTTATATTTAATGTTTTCAATAAAGTCAGAGTATTTCGCCTTTATTCTTGTAATTTTATGACTTCATTCTTTATTTTTTCTTAGTATGGCTCTAATATTCAATCTTCAAATGGAAATTATTAAACCATCAAATAGATATTTATTGAAGAATTTTTATTGTACCACATTATTTTGGTTCTGATTCTGTTTCAGTGATTTAACTCTTACTGTGAGGAAATATTAAGTTATAACATTGGAATCATGAAGTGACTTTGAATAGTTTTAAAAATAAAAATTTGTTTAAAGAAACTCTTCATTTATTCTGGGGAATTATGAAATGTTCCAATGACATCTGAGTAAAATAAACCATGTGATGATTTTATATGTTGAGCATTTCCACACGTTTGGCTTCAATTTCCCAGATAGTATTTAGTAAAGAAGAGTATCTCTAATTATTTTAATCATTTTAAAATTGATTAAAAAGCAGAAATTACTCCTTAAAGATATCATGGGTAAATAAAACACAATAATTTCTGTATTTTTACACTTTACTGGTTTGATCAGAAGCTTATCTTGAGAAAGTCTTTTAGATTCAGAATTATATTACTTTACATCTTAAGTGTATCTAAACTGCCAAAAATATTTTATTAGTTATTTATTTTTGGCTGCAGCTGGTCAGTCTGTCCAAATGTTGCTGTTAACGTGCAATTTAGAAAAATGTCTTAAACTTCTTGATAGACAAGTAGAACAGCAGCATGGATTAGTTTTTTATTCAGAAGTTTAATCCATTCATTGAAACAGAGTTTAATTTTCGCCTCTCGGTGGCAGCATTGTCAAAACTAACAGGCTGTCCTCGGGTTTCCCCAGAGGGTTTGGCTCCTGTTGTGGGTTCAGAAACTTCTTCACACTGTCTGTGACTCTGATGATCTTTATCCATCTCTGATTGGATTGAAGAAAAACTGATCAGAAAAGATTTGGTGTAAAAGTGTCTCAGAGGTGGACATTTCATGAAAACCCCCAAACCTCAACAAATCCACCAGTAAAGCTAACAACATTCATGACCTCCACCGGAGCATGATGGAGCTGAACAAACAGCAGTTCACGTCTGATTCTTCCCGGAGCAAACCGGAGCAAAGTTTCTCCTCATTCTTCTGAAATCAGGCTTTTGTTCGTCAAAAATGTGAAACGTAGCAGCGACAGTTTGAATTAGCCTTATAAAAACTAGATAGATAGATAGATAGATAGATAGATAGATAGATAGATAGATAGATAGATAGATAGATAGATAGATAGATAGATAGATAGATAGATAGATAGATAGATGGATGGATGGATGGATGGATGGATGGATGGATGGATGGATGGATGGATGGATGGATGGATGGATGGATGGATGGATGGATGGATGGATAGATAGATAGATAGATAGATAGATAGATAGATAGATAGATAGATAGATAGATAGATAGATAGATAGATAGATAGATGGATGGATGGATGGATGGATGGATGGATGGATGGATGGATGGATGGATGGATGGATGGATGGATGGATAGATAGATAGATAGATAGATAGATAGATAGATAGATAGATGGATGGATGGATGGATGGATGGATGGATGGATGGATGGATGGATGGATGGATGGATGGATGGATGGATGGATGGATGGATGGATGGATGGATGGATGGATAGATAGATAGATAGATAGATAGATAGATAGATAGATAGATAGATAGATAGATAGATAGATAGATAGATGGATGGATGGATGGATGGATGGATGGATGGATGGATGGATGGATGGATGGATGGATGGATGGATGGATGGATGGATGGATGGATGGATGGATGGATGGATGGATGGATGGATGGATGGATGGATGGATGGATGGATAGATAGATAGATAGATAGATAGATAGATAGATAGATAGATAGATAGATAGATAGATAGATAGATAGATAGATAGATAGATAGATAGATAGATAGATAGATAGATAGATAGATAGATAGATAGGGAAGTAAATACGATGAAGGACAGAAGAGAAAGCAAATAAAGAAACAGGAACTTGAACTCGAGAGAAAACCCAACCAACTCATCAGAGCATGAAATGACAACAGAAAGTCTTTTAAATCTTGTCAGTAATGAAATGAGCCGTTAGAGAGGGATACTCCATAAACACTGACTTTAAACCCTTTTGTCCCTCCAGCCCAGCGGCTCCCAGGAAAACTCTCCAGCAGGTACCTGCCAGAAACTCAGATCGTCTTTCAGAGTAAATCTGATCAACGCCACTAACTTTGTTTCATCTGATTTTTCGTTTCAGTCAGCGCTCGCTTTTCCCCAGAGGGACTTGTTGGTATGTTGGATCATTTACCATACCATAATGCTGATTCAGGAAGCTGAATTAACAACTCTTTGTTGCTTTTCAGGAAAGTCGTCTTCCTATATTGAACTGCAAACACGTAAGTTCACCTTCACTTCCTTCTAACATTCAAATGATCCCTTTCACTTTCAGAAAGGAATCAGTTTTATGAGTTTCCAAGCTTTTATTTAGGATTTGCTCCACATTGTCTCTTTTTGGCTTGTGGCTCTTTAACAGGTTAAACTTCTGATTTTTCATGCTGTGAACTCTTTAAAACAAGCAGCACAGAGTTTTCTTAACAACATACTGTATCCTGTTTATGTATTTATGCAGAAACAAATGGAGAATAGTATGGAGGGTTTGGACTGAACCCTGTGGTTCACGATCTGAACCCACGAAGCTGCTGTGTGAGATTCACACACATCAACGACTTGTTGTGCTCTTATGTAGCAAACCTCTAAATAACTGCAAGTTAGGACTTCCCAACTCAACATGATGTTTTACTCTGCAGTGAAATCAATTCCTTTTGTTTTCTACCCAAAGCAGCTGATTTTACTCTGTGAAAGGGTAAAATAAACACACTGACAGCTGAACTCTGATGAACCTTCAGAGCCGCATAAAGGCAGTTACAAAGTCAGCCTTTTATCACCTGAAGACACAAAAACCTCTTTTATCAAAGCATCAACTAAGATGTTAATGGGAAAAATATGAATGTAGGACTGAAGAATAAGTGCTACTATGGTAACGAGTTAGCAGTAACAAGTCTTTTATCAAAGTAAACTTCAATAATTCAGATCTTGTTTAAATAAGTATTAAAGATTAAATATTCTTAAGAATTCATAAATCAAAAAGGATATTTTAACTTTCAGGAAAATGTTATCATCATTAAATTACAAGGTAACAGATAATCAGCCCTCATCTGCTGAAGCCTTGACCTTTGACCTTATTTGTGTTGATGAAAAGTGCTGATGTGACGCCTACATGTTTGGTTACAAACATGTTCTGGGGGAAGCGTAGTCATTCTGAGAACGGTACAACAAAACCCAAATCTGAAACTTATCTGCTTCTGTTACATAAAAATTTTATTTGTTTCCACCTTCAGTCGATTTCACTTCTGAATTCAACAATCCTGAAACTGTACGATCTGGTATTTCTTTTAAGCAAAAGATGTAACCTTTATAAGAACATCTGAAGACAGCGAATTTAATTTCAGCAAAATTTAAGATGGTAAATTTAAAAAGAAAGGAGTTGTTAAAGTTAGTTCCCAGTCACTGATGAGTCTGCAGCGTTAGTTGCTGTGACGAGCCAGTCGGATCCAGCCTCGTCATGTTTCCAGTCGCTCGTGTCGCCTTCCTCCCACCATGCCGACTCCTTCCTGTGTGAAGTGGCTTCCTTCAACCACAACAAACCTGAGCGGAGCTGTAATGACTTTAGGCATAATTATGAGCCACAGCAGCAAACATGAGTTTGATGTTTAGCCTGTGCTGACAGAGAGGAGATCAGGCTCTAATTGGAGGCTCAGCTTCTTCAGGGTTTTATTTCTCGCAGCTCATGATGAAACAGATCTGTTTATTCTGCTGGAAGCCGAAGTGAACTCAAGAATCTCATCTTTCATTACAGACCATCTTTCATCCCTGTGAACAGATCTGTAAAGCAGACACATATTAGCAACTTAAACACATTTAATCTTCAGTCATTTCCATATATTCTGTTTTCTCTCCATCCTGACTGGTTGGGCGCCATCATCTCTCAGTGGGGGCTTCGCTTCCCTGTTTTTTCAGCCTGTGATCCTGGTTGAAACCAGGAGGATGAATCACTGAACGGTTTAGCACCACAATACATTAAAGATCTGCTGCTGCTGTATCAACCCTCCTGACCCCTCAGGTCCTCTGGTTCTGGTTCTGCTCTGCATCCCCAGAACCAGAACCAAACATGGAGAAGCAGCTTTCAGCTTCTATGCACCACAAATCTGGAACAAACTTCCAGAAAACTGCAAAACAGCAGAAACACTGAGTCCCTTAAAGACAAGTCTAAACCCCCACCAGTAATCACTGGAACACTGACCAACATGTTCGATGTGTTTTGATCATTTTAATGATGGAACTTGACAAAATGTAATATCTGTTACTGGTTTCACAATGTAAACCACTTTGAACTTCCTTGTTGCTGAAAGGAGCTAAACAAATAAACTTGATTGACTGATAATACCAAGAACTACCCATAATGCCCTCTGGTACCTGTCCTAGATCTGGATCTAAACCAGAAACATTTGACAAAGGGTTTAAAAAACCCAGTTAAAATGCTTGTGGGACTGAAGGAAACGTTTTGGATGTTTTTTGTTTCTTTGCAGACTTCAGTGAAAACGTGTGGACGACACACGTGGCCTGTAAGTCCTGCTCCCTCAGCCTCCGTCAGAACTGCATCTACTTCAACAGCAGCAGCCATGAGCGCTCCCACTTCTTCTTCTACGCCCAGGTGGTCTTCAGGAAGAACCTCACTCGCAATCTTGTGATGTTGATAAGAAATGCCTCTGAATATGCAAAGAAGGAAGAGAGGATTTTGGTGACAGGCGAGTCGGCGACGGTCGGGGGGGTCTGGTTGGGGAAGATGGTGACTCTGACCGGAGGCGACAGCGTGAGGCTGAGCATCACAGGAGAATATAGCAGAAGCGATTCATTCTGGGGAGCTTTCCAGCTCTATTAACGCGCCACGTCTGAATGGACCGCTACAACTTATGAGCAGCCCAATCATTTGGTTTGATTTGTTTCCCCAAATACATTTGTGAAGTATTTCCATTCCTCCTGTGGCCAACATGGAACACTAACTCCATCAGATTTAAATGCAGATTTTACTCCTAATCGTTGGACAACAGGCCCGTTTCCTCAGTCCTGTTGGTTTAGTGAAGTTCATCCTCAGTTTGAAGCCGGAAAGTTTAAATGAATGGAAACTGTGAATGGGCCATAAAAAACCTCCTTCATCACTCATATTTTGTAACTTCTCTGTGTGTTTTATAATTTATAATTAAATATTTTATCATGGTTGTCTCGAAGCAAACCAGAAAGCTAATAAAATTTATTCTTATTATAACTCTCATTGTGTTTTTGTGTCTAACATTTCATGTTTTTTATTACTCTAGGTGTTATTATGTTCACTTATTGGTTTTTATATATTTATGAACAATATGCGTTGCAGTCCTGCGGCTGTTCATTTAACTGGAGTCTGAATTATCCTTCGGTGTGAAATGATGACGGATCTTATTTTTGCATTAAATACGTTCTAAAATTTTTTTAGTTTTTTTTTTACAGTAAATCCATGACGTTTCTGTAAACAGGCTGAATATTATCTTCTACACCAAATTCTGACTGATAATGCTTTGGTTTTGTCTCCTGATGTAACACTAGATGGTTTTGTTGTCCGTCTTTTTGACTGGAAGAAATCCCATCATTTCATATTTTCATATGTTTACCTGTCAACTTTTAAAATGAAAATAATATATTAGCGTTTTATTTTCATTCAGTTTAGCAAATATTCAACAAGTTGAAAAGAGAACCCACATCATGCCATCACACATCAAGATGAATACCTGTAACCTTTGTGAGAGGTAACAAAACCCCAGTAACTTTATGAAAGCAATGGAAGTAAAAGATCAAATGTCTCCGGGTTTATGAGTTGATCTGGAGGATGAATCCAGTCTCTACTGGAATTACCAGCACCAGCCAAAGTTTGGAAATCAGGGAACATTTCTCCAGTTGAAGTGATCAGAGAAGTTTCCTGATCCTGTAAAACCCAGCAGCAGAGGCTCAGACGCTCCAAAGCCTCCTGAGCACAACGTTTCACCGCGCCGCTCCTGGACAGGAGACGCATGGAGTCAGGCCCAGAGAGACACTCAGACAGAAATCTACATATATATCATTTTTTATTAATGTAGTTAGCTGTGCGATAGTCTCAGAGCATAAATTTGAAAATGTGCTCAGCTGTCTGAATTGTAATCTGTTAAAATGATGGAAGGTCATCAGATGTTTCTGTCACCTTAAAAAACCCAAACATGGTCAAAGATGGGAAATATTCAGTGGCTGCAGCCATTACTCCTGACCTGAAGTGGTTCATTGTTAAAGCCCTGTCCTCCTCATTCCAGCTTCTCTTTGGAGGTAATGATTGCTGACAATAATCAATGATTTTAACTCTAATCTGGATTCCTGCTTCACCTCCTCTGATGACGTCATCATCCTCAGATGGAGCTAAATCAAACAATGAAGATGTGTTCCAGTGTGTAAGTAAACTTTAGATAAACTTTTAATATTGTCTTAAGTGACCAGCTGCGATTTGACCACATGGTGGCGCCACTTCCCACCAAATTCATTGAAACAAAAGCCCACACGCGTATTCCGTAAACACAAACTAATCGTTTTTAAGTTATAGCCTAAGGAGACATTTACAAGTTAAAAGAATAATAAAGAAAGACATAAATAAATGTAAATATTGTATATGCTGTCAGTAAATTCTTCAGTGATGTTTTGGGTCTGAAGGTGATAATGCAAACAGACATGGACTGAAACCTCAAAGGTATTTATTTACAAGATGCGTCAAGCAGCAGCTGCAAAACAGGAAGCCACACATTTGGTGCAGCATCTGTCAGCTTCCTCCAGCAGGTTAACACTTCGACAGAAACGCAGCGAGCGGCTGGTCACACTAACGCTGCTGTATGAGGCCTCTCCAGCCTCACTGCCAGGCCCTCCATGTTTATCTCTGTCTAAAAGTGATCTGGCGTGAACAATCCACACGTGAAAAATCGGGTAATTGTTTTCAGATGTCATGATGCCTGACCTCAACACTCATTAACTCCTGAAGTTTTGGGCTATTTTAGGAAAATTCCTCATGAGAAAAAAAAATTCCCAGATTCAGTCAGAAACGGCTCCTCAGACAGAATGCTAAAATAAATTTGAAAAGCTTTTGTGTTGGACTAAAATCATCCACTTACACCTGATTAAGTAAAATCCATCCATGAGTCACATTAGTGTTTTAATAATTGGAAATTTGTAGAGTAGATGTAAAGTTGGCAGCTGAAACCGACAGCTGCAGTGATTTCTTCAGGGACCATTTTCTTTAAGTCTTCATCTAAAGTGCCAGGTTTCATCAGGATCTGTACCACACTTGGATCCTGTGATCCAGTCGTATTTTAAAACCTTTCATCGGTTCCTCAGGTTTTCTCACTGCTCACATCAGATTTTCTTGGGTTCTTAACGCTCAGCTAAGCTCAAGACTCTGGTTCGTACCAGAGTCGCTTCATCTTTGGGTCATCAGATCTTCAGGATCAGTTTATTGTGATTCATCACAGGCATAACAGACTCAATAGGTGGATTTCAGTTCCAACCAGGTAAGGAGGGAGGTTTTCCACTTCCTCCTCTGTCCTCCAGCAGTCCAAAACCCAGTTCCCACAGAAAACCTGGAAGAAGCTTCAGAAAACCTGAAGAGTGTAAAGAATATTTCAGAAGATCATCCTGGGTGTTTGGAACCAGACTCTGAAGATGTTTTGCTCTTGATGGATGGTGTAAACTAAAAACGGCTTTTCTCATAAAGTTATCACCGCAGTGTGACGGGAGGAGCCGTTTCTTGTTTTTACTAACAAACTAAAGTCATTCCTCTGGAAGGTACAAGGAACGAAAATAACTGAAACTAAAAAATCCTGTGGAACTACATCAAGACCGCTTTAAAGATTACAGCAAAGTTTTGCTGTTTGGAAGGAATATCCACATTTCAACCTTCATAAACAGCAGTCTGTGATATTGACAGAGGAGTCCTCTCAGCTCTGTGATGTTTGATGGATTTCTTTCATGCACTGTTGGTTTTAAATCTGCAGCAGAATCTCAATAAGACTCAGATCTGAGTTTTGGACCGATCTGCTCCATTTCTGTCTCTCAGTTCGTTCCCTGATGGATTCCTGTGAAGTTCTGGATAACTGGGTGCTGCATGGTTCACCTCGGCTTCAGCTTTGATTTTTGTCAGATGTCTCCCTCTGATACAGCAAACTTTTTTTGTACGTTTCCTAAAAATGAGTGTGGATTTTCATGCTAATGCTTCAAATTCAGTGCTGGTTTATTTTTGGTTTTACTGGATTTAAATACAGCTGCAGACCAAATGAGTCACTTTAAAACACAAGCTGCCTTTCATCTGATGATGGGTCGTATTTCTCTTCTTTTTAACATGTTACTTTCTATGGTTGTTTTTTTAAATACATGTTGACCTGAACTCCTTGAAAGAAGAATCGTTTCTCATTTGGACTTTCTTGGTTGAAAATGGCTGATTAAAATAACTAAAGATAGATTGTAGAGTCACCTGCCCAAACCACAACGTTCAAAAAGCCCAACAGTTTCTTCACTCTTTCACTTCTTTAATATTTTTTCTGGTTATTCTTGACCCAAATCAGTTGATCTGAACTTTCTTCTTTGTGTTTTTATTTCTTCTTTCATTCGTTTTGGATCTGCAATCATGTTCCCTAAAGTCTGCATGGACAGACTGCCCATCGAAGACAAAGGCAGTGATATCAGTGTCTCCAGCATAAATTTATAACATGAAGATCAATATGATAAACCACAAAGGAAGAAACTCAGGAGAAATGCAGCCTGATCTAACAGAACGGCACATTAAAAGCCATCCGACTCTGATTCCCCACAAAGATTAATGGAGCGTTTTCATCAGGTTTTTGGCTTTTCCAAAACTCAGCTGATGGAGCTACATTTGCCAAATAAGTTCTGACGTGGCGAACATTCATCTCACATGAATGATCAGCGGCCCGCTGCGTTAGAATCACAGTTCTTCCTGCATGTCTCTGATAGAACGACTTCATTCCTGAAAACCTCCCTCCATTTTTCTGAGAGGTGTAATTCTACGTAGTCTGGTCGATTCGCTCCAAACCTGTAGAAAAAACATCTGATTCTTTTTTTTCTCTTTTTGCAACATTTCAAAAATTTGCTCAAAATTTGCAAGACACTTGGATGGAATCGTAGCTTTTTAGCAGAAGCAGCTAAAAGTCACGTTTCGATGTTCTACCTGATGATTAACTTCAGAAAAGCAGCCACTAGAAGCTCACTCACTTCGCCCTGAACTGAAACTTTAAGCCACATGCGGTTGGAAGGAAATCAGCTCCAGTCCAATGCTCTGTCTTCATTTGGCTCAGGCACTGAAGAAAGTTTTGTACCTTCTGCAGGCTTTGTTTATAAAAACCTGCAGAAAGTTTAGAGGGTTTATATCACTTATTTTTATCACTGTAGACATTTGTAGCTGTGATGATCAGGTGGCAGACCAGTAAACAAAAAGTAAAAACTTTGTGCTCACAAACAGCAGTGTGATGCCATGGCTTCTGGCTCACTGCTAGAGAAATCTACGCAAACTCTGTCATGTTCACGTGCCTCAGGTTTGGATTGTTCCTTTTCTTGAAGCAAATATCCAAAATATTTCACAATGTCAGAGCGAAGTGGACCAACCAGACTCTGCTCTGGTGAGTTAAAGTTTTATCAAATGCTCACCTCTGTTCCAGCTTAGATGATGTTTGGGGAAAGAACCAGTGCCCACTCATTTTTCTGTGTAATCATCATATAGTTACGCATATTTGGGACATTTTCCCTTTAGAAAAGTCTCATTGTTAAGATAATTTATTCTGGTTTCATTTTATTAACGCAGCCATAATTTTTAGTTGTTTTACCAAAATATCGGAATATTTTCAGAAAAACTCCGAACTAATTGGGACTCCAACTAGATATAAAATGGATCAGTTTAGATATGTTTGCTGTGCATTTCCACTGAGCTGAATCAGTGTACAAAAGATCAATTATACACAAAACCACTTTTTGTGCAAAAACAACAAAACTCCTTGCTAGAAACCAGCTACTTGTTGAGCATTCCCAAAACCTCCATCCGATTTAACAGGGTGTCCTCGGCATTTCACAGGACTTTATGTTGTTACCACCGTCAGACTGAAGAAGTTTCTCTCAGGTAACTTTGAATTTAAAGAAACAGGAAAAGCCGGGGAATCACCAACGCCTCTCTGAGGGCCAGATGAATGTGAAATCAGAAGAAAAGGAAAAATTCACTGTAATAATTGTGTCAGATGAAACATTTTGTTGCTCAGTTGTGTTTGATGCAGGTATTTCCCCAAACTCTGCAGAGGGAGAACAAACTGTTTACATCAGACAAAACTCAGAACGGTCCTCAGAAAAGGAAGAAGTCTCAAATTACACAACTTCACAAATGGAAAACAGACAAACACAAGATAGATGAGTCTGAATCAGGATGCAGAGAAAATGTTCATCTACTTTTAGTTCCTGAACTGAATAATAAAAACTCGCTCAGCTTCTTCTAACCCCTGAAGAATCTGAGCCAGTTTTCATCACGTTTCCTCTTTTGTCTCCAGCCCCTGTTGATCCCCTGCTGCTCCTGTCAGACCTCTCATGACATTTAAATGACACTAAAAGCAGAAACGCTCCTTGCTCAAATATCACCCTTCACTGTGGACTCAACACAAAGCTGTCCTTTCAGAAAAGCAAAAGTTCAACTCAATTTTCAATTCAGCTTATTTATAGAGCATCGATTCACAGTGGAAGTCATCTCAAGGCACTTTGGAAAAAACACAAAATGTACAAAGAGAAAGATGTATTTAATCCTCTACCTTCATACAAACTGTGTTTATATGTTTGACATTTATTTAACTAGTAGGTTAGTTATTAAGAACAGATTCTTATTTACAGTAATGACCAGGGAAAAGAGGGGAAAACACAAACAGTTCGAATAAACAAACAATGAATGAGGTCATAAAAACAATAAAAACAATTCTGTGACATAAACAGAAAAACATGTAACTGGTGATCTGTGTATTCATTTCTAGGTTTTTCTGAGTTTGGTTAGTTCTGTTTCCCGTCAGTCTCTGTGATGTCCTGTCCTCCATGTTGATGGATCCCAGCTGTCGTCCTGCTGCCTGTCCTGTTCAGTGGTTTATTTCACTAAATCTTCATCATCATCACTTCATCCTGGGTCTGCCTGCATCCTACCTCACCACCCACTCCACAAATCATGACAGTAACACTAAATAAAGCTCACATGTTCAGCTTTACTGTTTGTTGAATTTTGCTCCATAATGCAAAATATTTCTCCACATTTTCATTTAATGTTGGACATTGAGAATAACACATGTGTGAAGATTTCCCTCTGGCTTTTAGTGATGAGTTCAAACCACAGCGGCGTGGAAAATGAAACGTAAAGCAAAGAGGAGCATGAGATCAAGTCCTGGAGGGAAGCATAGATCTACGTTCAGAATAGAAACATTCTTTATTGTTTTGTAAAGATTTAAGGCATCATCAGGCTCACACAGAAAAAGTTCTAAAAGCATTAAAAACACTATAATAATAATAATAATAATAATAATAATAATAATAATAACAATAATAATAATAATAATAATAATAATAATAACAATAATAATAATAATAATAATAATAATAATAATAATAATAATAATAATAATAATAATAATAATAATAATAATAATAATAATAATAATAATAATAATATTAATAATATTCTGTGCAGGTATTAGGAATAGGAAATCACTACGGTAAAAAATGGGAATAAAAAATGTTCATTGTCATTTGGACCAAAGTTGTTCTCTCTGTGATGTGTGGAAGTGTCTTACTTCCTCCAAACCTCATTACCTCATGCACCATACATTCCTATTCTTTCATCATCAATCATAATTATTCCAATCTGTAAAATGTTTCCTTTCAAGCGAACAGCAGAGTTGTTACATTTGCAGCAATCCCTCCTGCTTTACGGCTCTCCTATGTTAACCAACTAACAACCAAACATGGAGAAGCAGCTTTCAGCTTCTATGAACCACAAATCTGGAACAAACCTCCAGAAAACTGCAAAACAGCCGAAACACTGAGTTCCTTTAAATGAAGGCTGGTTTGATTTTAACCATCATAAATGAAAATCGATGATTTTGGCTCTCATCAAAATGTGATGTTTGTTTCTGGCTTTGTTGACTGGAATCGTTTATGACTTTGTGTTTTTGTGGTTTTATGAAGTAAAGCATTTTGAAATGTGCTGAACAAATATTGATCGAAGAATCATGAACTGTTGTTGTTTGGAGTTTTTTGCTCAGGGAATAAATGTGACCATGTGGTAGAAGGCTGAAGAAATGATTTACATTAGTGCAGAATGTCAATGTGAAGGTTAGAGAGAAGTAGAAGATGGACAGAATATCTAATATAATCTAAACAGTTTTTAATATATAAATAAGTTTTTGATCTGTAAGTAAATGTCTTTCTTTGAAATCTGTCAAAGTGGTCCATTAGAAAAACCTTCTGCACCTTTGTCTCCTCCACTGAACAGCCTCACAGCTAAAATATTTATTATCAAAGATAAAATCAGCTGAGGAGATAAAACTGGAGTCGAGGTTCAAACTGTCTAATTTTCCCGCCTCTTCCTGCCCCTTCAGCCAGACGAGACGGACCAAAAGGAAAACTTTGCTGCTCCAAGCAGAGCCTGTCCAGCTGAAACCATCCAGCTGCATTATTGGTCAGATAAACATAAAACTGAGTCAGAAATCCTTTATTAATGGTTGTGGTTCCAAACACTACAGGCAAAACAAGCAGACTAAATATTTCTCTTCATTTTAATCATCAGAAAGCAAAATGGATATATATAAAGCACTAAATGTGTATTTGGTTAATTGAGCTGCCTAATAAAGCTAATAAATAATGAAACTTGTAAGTTTTACTGCTTCGTTATGAGCAGAAACCATGTCTGATGTCCGGCTGCTCTGCATCCTGGGGCGTCCCGCTTCAGGAAGCTGAATCAGTGATCAACTTATTTACTAAGTTTGTATTTTTAGACTCTTTTTAAATGGCCACAGTTTACATCTGAAGCAGGAGCCAGAGAGAAAAAAGAAGAACTTTAACTGTGAACATCCACAGTTTCTGCAGAAAACCGAGGATGAGTTTAGTGAACTGAAATCATGGAGTCCAGCAGACACGTCGACCTGCTACAGCGATTTCTGAACAGAAACCTGAGCAGGGAAACTTGCTGACAGGAGAAACTCTCAGATTGTGGTCATCTGAAAGAGGATTTAAAAACCAGAAAAAATGCAGGAAAACACAGAAACTCTGTAGGCCAGAACAGCAGCAGCAGGTCTCTGACAGCCGAGACTCAAACAGACAAAGTTCTGCTTTTCTCCAGCTGCTTGCTGTGAAGGATGGCGTCTCAGTGAGACAGTATCTTTAATAATGGTTGTAGTTCCCATGCAGGATGTCCAGGTTCCACCGCTGGTCTCTGAAGAAAAGAAAAAGTTTTACCTCCTTTAACATGAGTTATCATCCGAAAAGCAGCTGATTCTGAGCTGCTGTGCATCAGGTTCATCACCTGCTCTCACATGCTCCTGCAGCGCAGAGAGGAAGCTAATCGCTCTCTTCTCTTACTCTGAACGCTCCTTTGATTCTCAGGCTGAAAATGGACCTGCCTGAATTAGTCCCTTCAGCCCCTCAAGAAGCCAAGACATCATCAGCCATTCCTTTTTCCATGTTTCATCATGTCATCTCTGCTGCAGGAAACTGCACTTTCAGAGGAAAGGGAAACAAAAACCTGTGCTGTCAGAATCCCACCTCTTCCTGCCCCCTCAGCATCCATCTGTTTGGCTGGTTGCCAGCGTGTTGATGTGCAGAAAGTAGCCCTGCAGAGGACAGTGACAGGAGCTGAGGAGCTAAACTGCACAGTTTTTGCATGTCTTTAACACTGCAGGAGAAACTCTGATCTACATTCTGATGTAGAGCAGCCCGGTGAAGAACCTGCTGCAGATATCAATGTGACTAAACATAAACACCTGGATGAGTTTCTCTGATGCTGAGACATCAGTCCTCTAACCCTGAAGATGTTGTTCAGGTGATAGAAGGCCGACTTTGTAACTGTCTTTATGTGGCTCTGAAGGTTCAGGTCAGAGGTCAGCCTGAACTCCAGATTGTTCCTGTTCAGGTCCAAAGATAATAACTTCAGTTTTGTTTTTGTTCAGCTGCAGAAAGTCGTGACACATCGACACATCGGTTTGCTCTAAGATCTGTTCAGTTCTTCTTTGTGGTTCATATTGTACCACATATATCAGTCCTGTGGTCTCCACCTACCTGCAATAAAATTTCCCACCAAGTCAAACATCATTTTCAGCTCCCATCCATCTGCACAGCTTGTTGGAACATGAACCAAATGTTATGCAACACAGATACATGAGGCTTTAGCTAATCACAAAGGGTGAGATTTCAAATAATCATGATTTATTTAACTTGAACCTTGCAAATGATAACTTTATTGTAACAATTAGACTGAGTCAGAAAATAGCCTTTCTTCTGATGCTACAGTGTTGCAGGGTTTCGAACAAGGAGTGACTCAGATTACAAAACATGTTGATGCACCACTGGCAAAGAAACTGAGCTCAGACTGGAAAACACACCGAGGGCAGGACAGGAAGGACAAGCCCAGAGACACCTGAGACAAAACAGAGGCAGGCGTGACGATGAGATCAATACCATGAGATCAAACACAAAGCAACACAAAGAAATCTATTTATGGAGCACCGATTCACAGCAAAAATAAACTCAGAACCATCATCAAGACAAACAGTTGTTAAAATCCACTTCAGTGTAAATTATTCAATCAGATGGAGAAGTTAAGATCTAATTACTTTCAGTTTAATTGAAACCAGATCAGCTGATCTTACAAACCCAGATCAGTAAAAGGTTGTTTATCTTAGAAAGCCGTGATAATTATTCCTCAATCTGAGATTAAACAGGAACAATCAGCCAGTGTCTGCAGTCAACACCTCAGAGTTTCAACTTACACACAAATTAAACTCAGAACAAAGAAAACCAGCAAGTATGTAAAGTAAAAAGCAGATAAATCCAGGTACCATGGAGAGCAGTAGGAGAAAATAGTCAATGCTCACTGAAAGGCTCATCAAAAAGGAAAGTTTTTGGCCTAGTCAAAGACTCGATGTGATCTGCTGGGTTTCCTTAGATAGAAACTTTTTAAACTGCTTTGAGTAATGAATTGATTATGTACTGATTGATAACTTGGATCAATTGGAATGATTGAATTGAAATCAAACTCACATTTAAATGAACTGAATTGAATTTAATTGAATAGTTTTAAAAGTAGACAGGATGTCTTTAAAGCCCAAAAAAGGAAAGAAAGAAAAATGTTGGCATTATAAACCTGGAGGTTCGTAAGAGACCCAAAGCACAGATGACCATAAAAACATAATTTCTGAAGTTGGAAAGACGAGGTGGGCGAGTCATAACTCCACTACTTTAAAAGCTCTAACGTCACGTGACTGCCATATAAATCGGCTTTAATAATCGAAAAGTAAACAGTTTTCTGCTGTAATCAATACCTAGAAGGGAAGTAGATTGTTGAGTGGACCTGGTTTTTGTTCCTAAATACCAGCTTCTGGTTTTCAGCTCAGACTCCCTAATCGACAGACAGCATGAGGGGTGGAAGTGTCAGAGCTGCTTTTGTTCAGGCGGCGCAGCGTTAATGACCCACTGCTGCCTCTGTGACGTCATCACACTCCAGGTTAGGAAACAGGAAGCGACCAGCAGAGGTTTCCACGCTGCGTTCTGGTCACTGCTGCAACCAAACACAGATCTCTGAGAGAACCGACCGTCTCATACTTTACTCATCCTCCTCTTCATCACCTCACAGCCTCCAGTCCGTTCGGTGGACTCTGTCGCCATGGCCACAGATGGTCTACCGCATTTACTGAAGCTGTACTTTGACAAGGCCATTTACAAACCAGAAGTTTCTTCAGGATTCATTTAGATTTATGTTAAAAACATTAAAATCTAAGCTGAAGCTGTTGCTTTTAATCCCTAAGGACAAAACACCGTGTTTTACCCTCACTGTCAACTGCAGCTTCACCTAAAGGACGGAAACGAGAAGCCGTGTGGAAAATCCGACCCGGATTAATCAGATTGATTACATTTGATGACGGGAAGCAAGCATCAGTCAGTTGGAGGTTGTTGACATCCAATCAGAGTCCATCCAACTTCTTTATTTTTCTAATTTCCACTCCACCTGATTTCATTTGAATATTTTTGACTCACCTGAAGCAGCATCTCCATGTGTCATTATGAAAGTCAGGAGGATATAACAATGCTTTAAATCATGCAGCTTGACTCTTATTTAACTCTCCAGAGTTCATCTTCCTAATTTTGGGCTTTTCTCTACTTCATCTGTATTTAATTGTGCAAACTAAACTAAACGAAGTTAAAAACTAAACCTCACTGATGTTATTAGCTTCACAAACAGAGTTTACAGCTCCTGTTTCAGTAGAAACGCCGTTCCTGCTGCATTCGCCACACTTCTGCTTCACAAAAGGGGATTATTATTGTTTGCATGATAACACTTTTGTCTTTTAAACGCAATGGCATAAAGATGTGGAAAATTGATGTCATCACTTCCTCCGTTGTCGTCGTGAGAACGGCGCTCAGCTGACCTCAGCTCATGTTTTTAGGGTCTACTTCCTTAATTTACTGCTGTCCTGTTTGCATACATCAGAGCTTTTCTTGGTTCAAGCAAACGTTATGAGACTCCACCGTTCACTGTGTGGTAAATGCCTTCCCTTCCCTCATTGTCTTTAGTTGAAGCTTATTGACTGTCTCTTCAAACATGAACCATGATAAGGTCAGAGAGAAGACGCTGTAATGTCACTGTGGTGTGCATTAGTCACCTCTCTTACTCAGAGTGACAGAATCTAACCAACATGAAACCGAAGACAGCCCCACTCGAGTGGAAATGCCTGAGGTACAGTAGAGAAGCGGGCCCTCTGCGGTTCTCCTGTTTTCTAACAGGTGTGCTGATGACCTGTAATGAAAGTCTCTGTAGCGGCACGCTGGTTGGACCAAATGTTCTGCAAGGATTGGTGACAGCGGCAGCTCAGCCTGAAGTTATTCATACAGATTTAGCTCTAGATTAAATCCTTTCTCTAATACTAGAATTGGCCGCGTATGTTAGTTCCAACCAACAGAGGAGCAGCAAGAGCAAATGAGGTGGATTAGCAGAGCTGCCTATAACTACTGGTGTCAGACTCTTTGGATGATGATACCATAAAATTATTTTTCAGTTGAATCTTTTTATTTAACCAAAGTTTTTCTTCTGAAGTGACCCGGTTCGACATCAGTCTAGAAAATTATTCCATTTTGATCTTAACTTTCCATGGCAACCACGGCGGCCATCTTGAAAAAGGAACATGCTCTCTGTAAAAATAATTTCTATAATTTCAACTGAACATGATTTGGCATTTTAAGAATTCATTGATTTTAAATATTGGCAAATTTAGCCCACGAATTAATTTTCCATGATGGCCTGAATTTTCAGTGGTGAACATTTTGTTTATGGTTTTTTGTTGTTTTTTTAAAGAGCAAAACCCCTGATAACAGGTGAGGTTCTTCCATCCACATGTTAAGAGTTTTGCTTAAATATTCAGTTATTCAATGAGCTGCTGGGCTATAATATCCTCAGTCTATGTACTTACTACTTCATGCTCATGTAATTATCATTTTTAATCATTTTGTGGAAATAAACTTTCCTTTCTTAAAAATAAAACAAATTCAGATGAATATTTCTTTGATTCCTGTTGTGATCAATATCAGACAAGCAGATAATTGATCCAAAGCTCAAACATGCTGAGGTGTAACAGCTGCTAACAACTAAGAGACCCTAAAATACCAACGTGGAAAAAAAACTGTCAGCAGTTACAAATTAAATCAGGAATCTGACATGTTTCAGTTCTAGAAGATTCTTCATTTCAGTGTTTAAATGTTTAACCATCTGTAATTAAAAATCTGAACTGTTCAGGCTGATCAGATGTGTTTGTGTAATTTCCTGCCCAGGTGGCGTTCATGTAGAAGTTCAGCCTCACCGAGTGTCAGAAAGGTGCTAAACTGTTAGCGCACGCTGTGTTCAGGTCGAAAACAGGAAACAAAGTGAAACTGAGGAGAGTTTTGGTGCCAAATCAGATTCAGTTAAAGTTCACAATTATAATTTTACCAACTTTAACAGAATAAAGATAAAAAAACAAAGGAAATCAGTGCAGTTCATGAAGTGAAGCTGAATCCAGGCTGCTGCGATGTAATTGAGCCCAGACTTCCTGCCAGAGGTTTGTAGGCCGCGGTGCTGCGGCGCCGAGAGGAGCTGAAGCCACGCAGCTTCGGTGGTTGAACCCGACTTTGACCTCGTTTCTCTGCTCACCAATCAGCGGCTCCGTCAGAGCCCACACACACGCTGCCACCGGTGCAGCGAGTGATGACAGGGAAAACCGAACCTTTCTGATGTGGATTGTTTCTTAAAGAGCCGACCTGTGAGTGTGTCACTGAGGGAATCTGAAACTGGCGCTCTTTACACAAACAGGGCCTCCACTTCGCCTACAACTAGTTCCTTCCTACGCTTCCACTTCCCTCGCCCCGTCACGCTTCCCCTTTCCATCCCTTCCAGGTCTGATGTAATGTGTGGCAGCAGACTGCTTGGGCTCAGCTGTGTGATTACTGCACTTCTCTGGGATTAAAATGATGCAATCTTTGATAAAAATCTGCAAAGAACAAAAGAAAGCTTTTTTTAGGCCGTGCCGATAACAACAGGCAGAGTTAGAGGACAGAAACACGTCAGCGGGGGTTTGGAGGAGGGGTGAAGGGGAGAAGGGCAGGTGGATACAGGAGAGTTTGTCCAGCTCTGTTTTCCCCGAGGCCGATGAAAAGAGGGATTTGTGTCAGGGAGGAATCCCATGGGAGCCTGAGTCACGATCTGCTGACGACCTCCGACTGGGAAAAGTTTTCTGTCAGGATTTACAGATCAGCCAGGCTGATACAAATGATTTCATTTCTACATTCTCAGAACAAAAGAGCTCTGGATGTCTCACCCTCCCAGGTTATGTGACAGCTATAGCAAACAAACAAAACATAAACTAAAACATCACCTGCTCTGTTACGGTTTCACACAAACAGATGATAAAACAACATGAAATATTAATAATTTTATTAATTATAATGATACATATATCATTTGTTTATTGTTTTCTGAATGAGGGAACTTCTGCTATGTACTATCAGCAGAGATCATTTTTCGTGTAGCACTTCATTATTTTTTAACTTTGAAGATGCTTAACGAACTTAGTTTCCTCTAAATTAACTTTTCCTAATAAATTTTAAAGTGCTAACTTACTGGAAACTTTCAGTTGAATAAACTTCGATATCGATGGCAAAGTTGTGGTTAATGACAATCAATGCAGTAATCGGTTTAAAATCTACTGATGTCTTTCTGATCGAAGTCGAACCGCTTTCAGCCAACAAGGCAAAATGAGCAGCAGAGTTGGAGAAACTCAATAACTATAAAGCTGAAACCATTAATGAAAGGTCTGTTCCAGAATAAAACCACTTCCTGCAGTCACTGCTTTAGCATTTTAGCATTAGCTTTTTCTAAATGACATGTTGGTATTAGCAGAATTACTGAAAATGATTAGAACTTCAGGATAGAGAAACTTTAGCTAGCAGTGCTTTCCACTGGTAGTTTTCATCCTTAGAGCAAACACTGAGGAAACGCTACGGTCAGTAGTCCAGATTGAGCCAGCTAACTGCTAGTGAATAGCAACATGTGGGGGAGGGTAAGCACTGTGCTTCATTCTGCATCATAAAGCTGAAGATGTTCCTGGTTACTCTTACACTTTTTCTAGCACCTTATTAAGGAGCATTTTTGTATATTTCATGGTGGTACAACCAGCCTGTCATAAACACTAAAATGCTTAGAATATGCCCCAAAAAGACGGTAAAATCCAATAAAATGCATTTCACGGTTTCATTATTTCTGCCACTGGAGAATGTTTGCAAATCTTTTATTCCATATATTCTAAGAAATCCTGATTGATTTAATGTTTTTATTTCTTTCCTCTGCTTACACAGGAGACGACAAAAACGTTCTAAATGACGGGCAGAAATACAACGGAGTAAAAAAGCAATAACTTATTAACTATGATGTGTTCATTTTGATTAATTACGTCGATTTTAACACTTCAAAAAATGTTTTATGCAATTTTGCATACAAAGGTTCCAGCCTGGAATCTTTGTATTTGTGTGGACGACAAAGCTAAACAATGCTAAACATGTTGCTAATGCTAATGCTAGCACCCATATTTCTAAGGAAGTTCAATAATTGATCAGCAGTTCCTGAAACTGCAAAACTGAATGGACAGAAAAACACTTTACACCAATCTGATGAAGGACCTGAAGAGTTTTTAATTTATAGATTAAAAACTATAAATAACTTTGTTGCTGAGCTCATATGTTTATTTATTCAATAATTTAGCAGAAAAAACTGACTCCTGCTAAACAACCTGCTAAACTGAGCAACCTGCTAAACTGACTCCTTCAGTTTAGCAGGTTGCTCAAACTGAAGGAGTCAGCAGCCTTGATGTGTGAGAGAATATTTGTGGGCTGATGATGAAAGAGGGGCAGTAATAACATACAGAAACCACATATTTACATACACTGAAAACTTTCAGGTATTTAGTGAAAACCTTCATTTAACTGCCAGAACGATGAGCAGGTGAAAATGCTACAGCATGTAATTTTTATAAAGAAATGTTTTTTAACATATTTGTTAAAATTATTATGTCATCACAGTGTAATAAGATATAATCTGTGGAAAAATGAGTTCCTGTTCCTTCTCCCAGATCTAGAAATCCACCTCAGTCAGAAACAACCAGTCAGAGCCAGGAGGCGGGTCTTAGCGCTGCCAATCACTCTCATGCCCACCTGCTCCTCCTAAGTCTCTTCTATGCTGCAGCTGATAGCTACCTGACAGGCTACAGCAGAGCCTGTCATGAATGCTATCGCTAGTTAGCGTAGCCTCCAGTGATGGTGGATAAACAGTTTTCCTGTAACATTAGTTGTTGCTCTGCCACTGGCACATTGAGCAGCATTGATTGACAGCGCTAAGACCCGCCTCCTGGCTCTGATTGGTGCCTTTCTTCAGTCGGTAGCTCAGACAGGAGGTCGATCTTTTCACAGATTGTCTCTCATATTACACTGCGGTGACATGATAGCAGTTTTAAAACATGTTTTAAAAGTTACACACTGCAGCTTTGTAACAGATTTATTGGTTTCTAAAGGATCCATTTATAGGGCTGAGCTTTAACTTCCTGGTTGATGTTTGCCTCAGTGTTTCCACACCGTGTTCTCCTCATGATGACATGTATTTTTTGGAGAGCACCAGTCCTCCCACCACTGCCCTCCACCTCCTTACTTCATAGGAGGGATGATTTTCTCAGACCTGCAAACTTCCCCTTTTTCCCTGAAAACGTATTGAAGTTATCGTGACTGATCAGTTCCACTTCATGTTCATGAGTCGACGCTCAAATCTGATATGAATTCTTCTTCCCTGATTGGCCTTTGATTCATGTTGGCTCTCTCATATTGTTTGAAGGCACAATAATCTTCCATTTAAATTCGTAATAAAAAAATTCCCTCATTTTTCTTGGCATACAGAAATAATGTTAACCTTAACCTGACAGCAGAGGTTTGATCTACAGTTCAGTAATTTCTCTTCTGTGAGATGAATCATGGAGATGCATGAGTCACCTCAGCTCTCTTAAAAGCACTTTAATGTCACAAAGTGTTGGGATTATTTGCATGTGTTTCCAAGAATGTGTGCTCTACACCTGCTCAAAGAGAATGAAAGTTGGGTTGGATTTTTACTGACCTTTAGGGAGCGAACGTGTTATTTAGGAGCTTCCTGTGCTGTTTGAACACGCCGGATACCAAAACCAAGATCTTCGCTCAGTTAATCTCCATCTGAACAATCGAAAGGTGGGGGAGTGAGTCGCAGGAAACGTAAAGATGCAACCTGTGTGTTTGTTTGTTTGTATGGCATGTGGGTGCTGCATGATGATGGTGAGGATGATGTCATCCGGCAACTTGTTGTGGTCGGATTGTGTTTGCAACGCTGGAATGAATAAGTCGAGGTGAGACAGAAAGGAAGAGTTTCCCAACTGGGTTTAAACTACAGTGTGGATATAAAGTCATCGTGCTGAACATCCAGCGGCCCACACACAGTTTACCCACAATCCCATGGGCCACAGTTAGCAGCTACTTCTAAGACTCCCTCAGAAAATCAGCACATTCACCAGCATGCAAAATGAGCAGAGAAGCAAAAGAATTAATCAATAAAAATATCGATTAAATAGCAGATTAAAAAAACATTGAAAATAAAATAAATTGAGGGAAAATCTCTTTTTACCTAATAATCATAACAGTAACAATTGCTCATGTTACTAATATTATTATTGTTACTGTTGTTATTAATGATATTTCACAATAATAACCCTAAACTATTATTCAAAGAAATTTTAAAAATATGAAAAAATGAAATCTTAATGGCAGATAAATGAAGGAAGAAGAAACAAAAAAATCAGACAAATAATGAAGGAAATAATAAAACAACAAATAAATAACAGTAAAACCCAAGTTAAATAATAACACATTTAACAAAGGAATTAAAAAATGACCAGTTTATTTTTTAATACAATAAATATACGACCATAAAAACAAAAAGGATAGAAAAGAAACGTCACAAAGTAAAACAAACAAAATAAATAAATAAAATAAACCAAAAATTATTACAGAATAAAAGAAAAACACACAAAAACATTTTATTAAGAATAAAATAAAATACTCAAAAATAATTAAAGCTCTGATTATAGAAACCAGATGAGACACAAAGTTTTTAATCTGGATACAGCAGAGATCACAGAAACCCAGAGTGGTTCTGGTTCTGGTGGTTCTGGTGGTCCCATCAGGACCATCAGAACCATCAGGACCACCAGAACCACCACGACCATCAGAACCTGGCTGGAAGCAGGATGTGCAGATCCTGCTGAGAGGAGCTTCTGGTGGCAGCAGAGTGGAAGCGGTCCGACAGAACCGGCTGGAACATCTGGACCGCTGCGGTCCGGGGAGGAGGCTGGAGGAGAACAAGATGGAGGACAGAGGTCAGCAACAGGAAGGACGTTCATGCGTGGGGGCGGAGTCCAAAATAAAACATTTCATTAACAGAAACAAATTTGGAAATGTGAGGGTGTCATTCTGGTGATTCACTGGAAGGAAGACGTTGTTAGCAGCTGCTGCTCATGTCTGATTAAAGCGAAGACGCCTCACAACTCATGGTTCTTAATCACTATCACCATGGCAACAACATCACAGCCGACCGGAGGTTAAAGATCTGCCTTAGCAGCTCCAACGTGGCAGGAACCAAACAGAACCACCAACGGTCCGATGAGCTGTCGCCGTCGGCAACAAGGATGTGCAAACAGTTTTTAATGCATTATTTTTAAAAAATTAATGAATAATACTTGGTGTACTTTGAGGTGAATGAAACAAAAACACACAACTAAACATCTACAAATCAATAAGGATCAACAAAACTGGGTTTTGCAAAAACAAAAAAAAAATCCACTTTAATATAAACAAAATAATTTCTAGAAATTGAGAATTAAATAAAATTGTGACAAAATATGTGATTACATTAATATTCACCCTTTTCAGTGAGTAATTAGTAGAAGCTCCTTTGTGTGGATTGATGTGCAGCTTCCCCTGACTGATACGTTTTAATGAGCTCTTCTCTGATTGGTTGGAGTGATGCAACGATGAACCAATCACTTATTTTATATTAAATATTTGTAATTAATTGTCCTCATTTACATTTTGTATAAATCCATTTTCACTTTGACATTAATTGGCTCTTCGTATTTTTTGGTAAAAAATAAAAATAAAAAAAACGGTCGAGTTCTGTTGATCATGATTGATTAATAAAAACAATAAAAAGTGTAAAAATGGGTGAATACGTTTTATATGCTCAACATTGTGTTTGTGTGACATCATTTACAAGATAGCAGGGAATATTTAATGTATTTAAATGACTTTTCTGATCCGTGTTTTTACAATAGCTATTCAGGTTCAGAACAGAACTTGAACAGAACCTGAACAGAACCATCAGAAAGAGTCCAGTGAAGCTCCTGAAGGAAACCAGTCACATTTAGGTTGTGGGCTTAAACATGAACATTTCCATAAATACATCAACACGTTGTTTTTTCTGCAGAGGAGAAACCTGAAGGCAGGAGGGTCCAGAACCAGAGACGGACGGATAAAAGTAGAAACTGGAAGCGATGATACCTGATGATTAATGATGAGCTAACGGTCCGTTACAGCCGCTCAGCCTCTGAAGTGATGCAGTTACTGCGTCGATTGGTGGAACAGTTTTTATCTTACAGGTTGAAGGTTTTCTGTTGTTTCTCCCTCTGCATGTCAGTGATCTCTCTGGGTACTCCGACTTCCTCACAGTCCAAAAACAGGACTGAGATTAATTGGCTTGATGGATTAATTGATCAGGTCTTTATCAGATCAAACAGATGCTGTGGGTAACAAGAAGCCGCGTTTCAGGCGTTCAGCCGACAGAACCAAGCTGGTCTTGTTAAATCCTGAATCATCGGATTACCAAACCTTCCTGAGCTGAGATTATGCTTAGAGATTATGTGCTTTTGTTTAACTTGGAATGTCTTATTTTCAGTGTTTAATCTCAGATTGTGGGAATAACCATAGCAACCAGTATTTCTTAGATTTTTACTCTGTTTATCCCAGACAAAATCTCATTCCAAAGAAGGTTCCTGCCTTTCAAGCAGACATTTTTTCTTCACATTGGTTTGTAATCACCCATAATCATGAATCATTGATCGTTTGGATCTGTGTGGTTCTGGAGGTTCTGCCCATGTTCGGTCTGCTCTTTGCAGAAATGCTGCGGTTTTGCTCCTCTGATGCTGGATCTGCTCTCTGCGTTTCTTCTGTGGTTTTTATGAGTTTTACAGTCAGATGCTGTTGCTTCCACACCAGATCAGGAAACACAAACGTTATTCTCTCTGTTTTTGCTGCAGGCAGCTTCACTCCTCACTCTGTCACAGCTGGAGCATCAAAACAAACCTCATAACACTGAAAGAGGGAAGCTGAAGAATTTGGATTCATGCAGAGGTTGCATTGGCATGTTTTTAGTTTAATATAAAATTCTTGATTTGATTGAAATGCATAATGTTGCCAGGCGTATTTGGTTAAAGAATCCATCAATTCTGATCGATATGAACGTCTCCGGACTGAAACAGAGGACACAAATATCCGCTGGGTTGAATCTGACTGAAAAGGGAGCGTTAGAGGAGGAAGAACCGGCCGGACGGGTGGGTTGCACCACCTCCAGGTTGTGAAACAGAAAGCGGGGAGCTGCCAGGTTTTGCTTTTCAGACTGAACAGAACTTCCAGAGGATTTTCACCCAAAGACACAAACATCAGCTCATACAGAAAAAGAAATCACTTTAAGGCAACAGATGGCTTTTCTGATTCACTTTCCTTTTGTGTATTTTTTAAAACATATCTTTGGCTGTTGAGTAAATATTAATATTAATACAGTAATTATGTTTTCCATCCTGCTCACTGTGTGGTGGAGCTTATCCTTCACCATCCGTTTGTTGTATTTGTGGTTTCTGAACTTTCAGCCCTGCATTAAACTGATCACAGATCAGATCAGAGATAAACTGCTGGAGTGAAAACTGAACTCCTGGGTTGATTCCGGCTGCGCAGGTCGAGCCGGCAGCAGATTACTGCGGACTGAGGTGTGGATTATTTGTTGTTATGGCATCTGAAGGCTCCAACCTCAGCTCTGAGTCTGTCTCATGTCTGCGTGTTTGTGGATCAATCTGCCCAACTTAAAAACTCCATCCACTTTCCCGTCCTGAAACCGCAGCTCCCGCCGTGGCGCAACGCTCCACACACACACAGAGAAATTCTGACTTCTCTTTCCTCTGCGGCGCACTGCTGCAGCTGCGGCCTCTCTCCGCTCACTCTGTGACATAACTGGAGTTTCCCTTCTGCAAGAGCAGCCGCCACTGCATAAATACTACGAGGCGTGCTGGCAGAAGTTCATTCTAACCCAAAGACAGGCGTAAGCAGAGAGGGCTGCCGGCTCCAGCAGACTGCCAAGTGTTTCAGTCGGACACCAGAGGATGACGGGATACAAAATCACAGCGGGTGACGTGGAGGCCGGGCCTCAGGACAGGATGGAGGTCCTGGTGCAGAAGAAGTCGTCCACAGGGTGGCTGTGGAAGGTGCTGGCGGTGCTGCTCTTACTGGCGCTTTGCCTTGGAGGCGCCCGGCTCTACGTTTGGTACCAGCTCGAAAGATCACATTCAACAGTAAGGAGATCCTCCTGAATGTCTGGGTTTAATCTGAAGTCTGGTTTCACCTCTGGAGCATGTTTTTAATCAATGTTTCCTCTCCTCCAGACGCAGGCAGGACACACAGCAGCACCAATCAGAATGGACTCTGACGAGGCAGCAGGTGAGCATCAGCTGGTGTTTATTCACATGAAGACAGAAAGCTTCTGTTAAAGATCACCTGAGCTCATATTTGTCTTCTCCTCCTCAGGTGCTCACTCCACGCTGAAAGAAATGAGCAAAAAGGCAAAAGCAGCCATTCATCTAGAAGGTGAGTCCCGGCCGGCTGCAACCCAGAGCTCCCAGACGTTTTATTGAAGGAAGAGTTTCACTCCTTCAACATGTTTTTACAAAAGTTAACGTAAAAATTAGTCATTAGAAAAATTACTCATGGAAAAATAAAGTCTAATGAAGTACTGATGACTGACCAAAACATCATTTAATGTTTAAAAATGACATCAGATGGACCAAAACATGGAGTTATGTGGGAATTTTGATATTTTCAGGCTCAAAATTAAAATAATTGATATGAATAACTACAAAATCAGGAAAAACAAACATTTTTCAAAATCACAAAATCTTACCAGGCATCTCTGGTCTAGTTTCCAGTGCAAATATCTGAGTTTTTTCAGGAAGATACAGGAGTTTGTTTTAAATGAATAATTATTTGATATTTATAAAGACGTTCTAGTTCCACTGGGAGATTATTTCACTCATAATAAGACATAAGTGAAATAATCCATCAGTGGAAGCAGAACTTTTTATTCAAGATTAAGAAATGATTTACCTAAAATAAGCTCTTATGTTTTACCAAGCGGACTGAGATGTTTGCACTAAAACTAGACAGAAATATTTGGTAATATTTGATGTTTTTGCAGTGTTGACCCACCTGCGGCTCCAAGGCAGAGATTTAACTTGTGAATCTTTTCAGGTCATTACGACGAAAATAGCAACGCGACGGCCGTGGAGTGGCGCGACCGCGTGGGCCAGGCCTTCTCTCAGGGCGGTTTCCGTCTCCATAACAACCAGATCATCATCCCAGAGAGCGGCCTGTACTTCGTCTACAGCCAGGTGTCCTTCCGGGTGTCCCGGTCCAGCGACCAGGAGGACGAGTGGCGCCCGCCGTCCCTCAGCCACCGCGTCCGCAGGATGTCTCAGGCCATCGGAACCAAGGTGTCCCTACTGAGCGCCGTGAGGTCGGCCTGCCAGAACGTCCAGGAGGACGGCGAGCGGTCGGGCCACGGCTGCTACAGCACCATCTACCTGGGCGCCGTGTTCCAGCTGGACAAAGGGGACACGCTGGAGACGGAGACCAACCAGCTGAAGGAGCTGGACACGGACGAGGGCAAGACCTTCTTTGGCGTGTTCGCGCTTTGAGCCACTGCTGTGATACTAAGAGACTGATCCTGGACAGGGTTTAAAAAAATGCACATTTTTATACTTTTATTCAGTCTGAAGGTGATGTAGAAATGCTAACATCTCCATGGAGATGGAACTAGACTTTATGAACTGTAACAGTTTGAAACTTTATCTCTGTTTTAGGCACTTTTTGACTTTATTTATGTTGATCTCAGATTGTAAGACTAGACTTCTGCTGTAGCAGATTGAAGTGTATTTCTCCACTATTTACATTTATGTATTTATTTATATTTATTGGTATTTAAATTTGTGGGATTTTTGGTTTAATATTATATTTAATATGAATAAAAATGCAGAAAAATTAACAAAAACTGAAGTAGATTTCTGAGACTTGAGAGAGACTTGAAGCTGAGTTGGAAGTTCCAGTTTGCACGCACACACACACACACACACGCACACGCACACACACACGCACACACACGCACACACACACACACACCCTCTCTCTCAAACACACATACTCTCTTAAACACACACACACTCACACAAAGTTGGCAAAAGTTGTTTGAAATTCCTCCCCAGCCAGCAGATACTTCCTTTGTTAGCTCACAGCAGCGGAGGGGAATTTCCTGCTCGTTTTCAGTGACCCACTGACTGCTGTGTCAGGTGGAGGCCCGCAGAAGTCTCAGCCCAGATCGGGTTTTCCCCGGTGACGCCCCCTCACAACCCACACACACACACACACACACACACACACACACACGCAGTCACACACCCTGCAACCTTCCTCCTCTCCTCAGCCACCATTACCACACACTCTGCCTTCAATCAGCTGGAAACTGAGACGACACGGGAAGCTGTTTTCTGTGTGTGTGTGTGTGTGTGTGTGTGTGTGTGTGTGTGTGTTGTGGGATCATGGGACTACACCACAGCTGGTTTGCATCACACCACCATCATCTAAAAACACACTTGAACACTAACAGTGGCAGCAGTGGGAGCGATTTGTCTGCGTTTGCGCCCATCGTCCCGGTAATGAGGCTGAAAACAAACCCAACTTTCTGCTTAATGAGCTCTTCCTTTTGTTCCCACTGTGGAGGCATCCAGAAAAATGCCTCCACACAAACACTGTTGACCTCAAATGATAAACCCCTGGAAAGGTCTCAGGAAGTCAGAAAACAGACATCTGGTGACCCCTAGTGGAGCCACAGGAGACGGCTTGTCCAGTGAAAAAACTATTTATTCATATTACCACATATTAGCATACACATACTCTGAAATATATTAACATTTAAGATCTTTAGATATAGTGTGTACAAATATCCCCAAATCCATGTTTATTAGCATACATGTGCAGGATAATAGAACATTTCTTGTGGTTTGCTGCATTCGTATGTTACACAATCCGACCCTCTGAGCTAAAACTGTAAAACTGAACGTTCATCATCGTTTGGGCTAAAGTGCAGATTCACAGCCAGCAGCTGGAGAATATCTGATGAACTAGTTTTACCTGCGGATGGAGCTTATTGGTCGTTCCTTCAGAATAAAACAGATTCTCTTCCTTCATCTTTAACTTTGACACGTTTGCAAAACATTCAAGGACAAAAAGGAAAAAAACTGAAATTATTTATGAACATCTTCATAAAATTAGAAAAAGCTCACAAAGATGAAGTGCAACAGAAATCATGCGTTTATTCACAAAGCTTTGCAAAAAGTTCTCACACCCCACTGACTTTCCCTTTATGTTCCCACAGACCTCAGGCAGCTTTTTAGGATTTCATGGCCAGCAGAAAGTAGTGCAGAGTTGTGAGAAGTTGCCATGGCAACCATTAGTCGGCAATTTGCCACATAAGGGAAACAGAACAAAGAAGAAGCTCCTTCAGTCGACGTTTTACACTACATGTCGCCTATGGTTGGCATGGTGGTGGCAGCATCATGCTATGTGGACAGATGAAGCTAAATCCGGACAGTCCAGGAAGAAAACCTGAGCTTCACCTGAATTCTACAAGCTATTCACGCACAGGTGCTCTTTACACTGGCATGCCGCACTTTTCAGATCTAAACCAGTTAGAAAAAAACAAAATTTTCCTTGCACTTGAAAATTTGGACTACTTTGTTTTGATCTCTCAGATAAAGTCCCAGTAAAACAAGATGAAGCTAAAATGTGAAAATGTTCAGGGGTGTGAGACGTTTAGCAAGGTGCTGCTGATTTATGATTATTATCTTCTATATTCTGCAGTAAGAGAGCAAACTAAGCTGAAGCCAAGAAAATGTCAAGCCGCTTAAACATTTCATTTAGATTTTTAAATCAGGTGAATAAACACGTTTAGAGTCTTCGGCTCACTTAAAGGCCGTTTCAGGAGGAGTTTTTCCTGCTGTTGAATCTAAAACTGCATCTTTCTGACATCAAGCTGAGATCAACAGCAGTCAAACGTTAATCTGGATTCAGAATAATTCACCAAACGTTTTTCTGCTGCTGAACTGTTGACCCAGACCTGAATGACCAATTTACAACATGACAGGGGTCAAAGGTCAGTTACAGTATTTTATATCCTGAAGGTTGTGTGAACCTCTGAAGACAAGTCCTGGGATGTTTACTGAGCTCAGACAATAAACGAGAAACTTCAGCTGCATAAAAATGTGTCGGTGGAAGCGCTTCAGGAACGATGCGTTCAGGACGGTGTGGGAGATGTTAGTGTTTTCAAATCCATCAAAGTGGGCGGAGCTACGAGACACAACCCAGTGATCAGGACGAGAACCTGCAGAGGTTCTGGTGACCTGCAGAGGTTCTGGTCTGTCCAGAACCAGCGGCGGTTCTGGTCTGTCCAGAACCAGCGGTTCTGCCGTCAGCCCCTCGCTCCTCCTCACCTCTGCAGTCAGTCTCTCTCTCAGTCGTCCTTTTAAAGTCACGTTATGTAAAAAATCAACTGGGTTTAAAAATGAAAAAAACAAAAACATAATTAAAACCAAATTATGTAATAATTGATGCAAAACTTATTAAAATCCGTGCAATACTTTCTGCCGCATTATGTAATGATATTATTAGATTATGAAACGATTATTAAAAAATATGGGGGTAGCATTTTTTATAAATGATGATTTAATAATGTGGCATATTATGTAATAAACTGTTTGTGTTCTTCCTAATCATCATATTTCTAATAATCATATTGTAGATCATATCTGCATTTACATTGAAACTTTGGCCAATAAATGCAGCTTTTGGTCCAGAACCTTCAGGATTAACCAACATGTTGTTCAACTTAAAATATTTTATTAGATTGTGTCGATTATTAGGAAGCATGATTTTAATGATGTTTTATTACAATTGAACGTCTGATCTTTTTACATTATTACATAATGTGGTGTTGCAGTTGGAGCAGAGACTCGCTCCACGGCGTGTTCACATGAGAAATAAATCACATGTGAAACGCCAGGCTCACTGTTCCACCTCCTGACTCACCACCAGGGGGCGTCACTGAGTGACATAAAGCAAAAGGAGAATTCAACTGCAGTAGCCACCTTTCCACCCAAAGAGGGCAGCACTGACACAGTTTTAGGCTTAATTTGCAGAATTAAAGAAATTTACACAGAAACCTAAATATAGAAACTTTAAGGACCAATTCAGAAAGTTTATCTGCAAAAATAAAAGTTGATTTTACTCTAAGGTGAGATGATGCAAGAGTCGAAGCTTTGTTGAAAAAGTAAAGATGTTCTGTATCAGTTCCTCTGGTTTACGCATCAGAACAAAGAAACTTTTGTGTTTGGTACACAGAGCATCATCCCTCCACCACCGTGCTGGTCAGTCGGTAGGATGTGTCCATCAGGAGCCTCCAGTCGGCCCTGATGTTCAGGTTTCTCCGACTGGTTGAGGAGAATTAGGTTTTTGTGGTTTGTACGTTTATCGTCTGACCTCAGGGTGAACTTACGACCTTCCACCCCTGGGAAGGTCAGCAGCTGTCCTACATGTCCTCCACAGGGGAATGAGGTTTCTGCCTGCAGCATGTTGGACTTCAGAGAGACACACATTGATGAGCAGGATGTCTCTGTTCTGTTGCGTAAACCTGAACTGAAGGAAGTTCAGTTTCTTCCATCATTTACAGATTATGATTGGATCCTATCCGCTGATTTGTTCCTGATCTTGATGTCAGGAAACAACAAGCTGCACATCCCTCATGAGGCTTTAATGAAGCAGGAAGTTTCTCGTTTGTCTGATTTTAAAACACCAGAACCGGGGCAGAAACTCAGCAGGATGTGAGACTGTGTGTGTTTTCATAACTGAACAATCTTAGATCACAAGAAATTAAAAATCCCCAAGAAAAAAACATGAAAAACTAATGAAGGTTCAGAAATATCCCAGTTCATCTCTTCTGCTCTGCATTTATCGTCAAGGTTTATATTGAAACGCAGTCTGGACAACAGACATCCACACATGCTGACCCCTGACCTTTAGGGTATGGCTAATAAATAAATCACATGACAACTTTTGGATAAACGCCGCGTTCCCGGGAACGTTGAATAAAATCTGTACATTGCTTTTATCAGTCCGTAGCTTTCAGTTTTCTCCTGAAAAGTGAACAAAGAATCAGACGACACCTCCATGACAAACAGATCAAATATTACAGAACGATAAAAACCATCTACTGCATGAGGAACAAACCAGACAGAGACGAAATCGCAGAAAAACACAAACACGCACGTTTTTCCAAGAACATCCCCGTCTCCGTGGAGAGCGTGAACGTTCAGACGACCTCTGACCTCTGAAGGTCAGAGACGCTGGCTGCGGCTGCCATGTGTGCTTCGTTTCTGGGTTTGGATGCAGAACGGTGAGGACGGGTGTTGACCTGTGGACTCCTGCCCAGCAGAGTGACCGTCTCAGTCGTGTCCCGTTTGTGTTTTGTGTGTCCACCACCCCCTCACCCCCAGCCCCACCCTGATCCCCCCGGTGTCCCCTCGCCTCACCGCCTACTTGTAGAGCAGCGGGATCTGGCTGTTGTGACAGTGGTTGCGGCTCATCTTGCTGTCCGCCGGGTAGAGGCTGGACGAGTTGGAGAAGGATGGCGGCAGGGAGTGATTGTCCGCGGTGGGGTTGGGGTATCCCGGAGGGGGAAGCAGCGACTTGGGATCGGTCTGGGACGCGGGCGGCGGGGCGTTGTGGTTCTGATTCTGGCCTGAGGTGGGTTGGCGGCGGTTGCGTATTGCCTGACGCTCGGCCAGCTGGTTGCGAAGTGCAGACACCCTCTCTTCTTTCTAGAAAACCCGATGACAGGAGAGCTTTAGTCTTCTAGCGACTGCAGAGTACTTTGTCTGCTCACTTTTATTCTGTCCAAGTCACAAAGCATTAACGTAAACTACCTGTTAAACACACCAACAAAAGGAACAATACAACCACAGAGGGCAAGACGCAGCAACAACAGGCAACCACAACGGGCACAATGGACTTTATCCTAAACCAGAACTGGAATTTCATATGAAAACAACATTTGTGCTAAAATAAAAGCGATTATGAATTTGGTGGAATAATTACATTTTAACATAACCCCCATTGTGGTTTTTGCTTCTGTGTTGGGGATTGTTGCATTGCGTGCTGTGTATATTACAACCGTTTCTTTAATGGTTCAAAAAGAGATTTAATTGTAAAGTGTTGATTTTATTTTTGAACCATTTTAATACCTTATTTATTGTAAAGTGTTGATTGAAAGACCTTACACATGAGTTGCCCCATATGGGGTTTGAACTGATGACCTCAGCATTGCCAGCACGGTGCTCTAACCTGCTGAGCTAACTCACCTACCTTACAATCTATTGAGTTTCTATAGATTTAAGAACTTACATGATCTTACCACAATGAAGATTTGATAAAAGTGCTTATATTCTAATGTTTTTCAAAACAACATACATAATATTTTATTTTCCAGAGATTTTGTATTTTGAAGTGTTGATATTATTTTTAAACCATTATTTATTTTGAAGTGTTGATATTATCTTTGAACCATTTTTAATTTTCAAGTGTTGATTGTATTTCAGATATTTATTTTAACGTGTTAATTTTATTTTTGAGCCCTTTTTTATTGGTAAGTATTGATTTTATTTTATAGCCATTTAGCCAAGTCTCTGTAGAACCATTTGTCTCTGCTTCAATACATTTTTGATCCCAGGCTTAGTTTATGGACTGTAATGTGAAATTAGGCACAAGTCTGACAGTTTGTTCACCAAGTTACTGTGCTCTCTGAGAGGATCTGTAAGTATTTGACATTGTTCCATGCCCATCGTTGACATTAGTCACTAACAAAATGTGGATCATCTACCAGGAACACTGCAAAGAGCAGGAGTTCCTGTAGTGTAGTGGTTATCACGTTTGCTTTACATGCAAAAGGTCTCTGGTTCGAAATCAGAGAGAAACAGATTTTGCATGTTCTATTCATCACAGGTGTTTACTAAAGGTCAACAAGGGTCTGTGGTGTCATGGTGTGTACTCTGAATCAGGGCATCTGAGTGCAAGCCTCAGTTGTAATTTTCATATTGCGTCATCAACATCATCAACTTTGGAACCTCAAACTGAAACAAAGCAGAGAAGTTCAGTTCCTGTAGTGTAGTGGTTATCATGTTCGCTTTACACGCAAAAGGTCTCTGGTTCGAAACCAGACAGAAATGGTTTTTGTAGGTTATGCATCTCTTGGGGTGCAGTGAGACAATAAGAGCCTTCCTCTTTGGTGATGGTTCATTTGCTAATCGACTTCATTGTCGGCTTCTTTGAAATCGAAGCTACTTTACTTCAATTACCAATTGGAAGTTCTATGGTGTAATGCTCAAGGCCCGTGGGTCACATGTGGCCCCCCTGCATTTTATAGGCCGATGACTGACTTAAAATAGGTTTTGAGCACAAATTGACTACAAACTACATCTCCCACAATGCATTCCGATTGTTACCAGCTAACATTAGGGCTTCTCGCCACTAGACAGCAGCAGAGTCACCTCAAGCTGCTTATTGATTTTCCCAGCGAATAAAACTGAGACATCGACAAGCTAACATCAAAACGTCCAAGAAAAGAAAAATCGATTTACAAGTAAGACTGTGAATGAAGATGTGTGTGAGTTGGTGTCAGGGCGGCAGGTCGCGCTAGACGTTATCTTGACCGACAACATAAAAAAAAAAATCGGTCATGTACTATTTTTATCTGTGAAATTACAATCATATTAACATCGGCTATTTAGTCGCATTTTATGCGGTTTAGTTAATATTCACCGTGAATCCAGATGCCATCACAAATTAAACAGATAAATGCATCTACATTTTCTCGTAGTGACAAAAACCACTGACTGAGGCCCCAATAACTTTTAAGAAATTAAATTAAGCGACTTTACTTAAAATAGCATCACACTAAGAAGGCTCCATTTGTTAAAGCCGCTGGATGAGGTACTTCCAGCGGTTTCTCAGTCTTTGCAGCAGCGGAGCCGCGTCCGCAGTGGTTGAGCAGCGGACTGCGCATGTTACAGTCTAATTAACTTTTGCATTGTCATTTATTTCCTCAAGATAAACTACCGGCTCCTCAAATGGATTAACACGTTGCATTCTCTTTAGTTTTCTCCGGTCTGTAAGGGAGACTTGAATTTAACGCGCCATTTCAACCAAAGGTTTGTAATGCGCTTCCTAACGATTTTTTATTTGTAAGTATTGATTTTATTTTTTAACCATTTAGCCAAGTCTCTGTAGAACCATTTGTCTCTGCTAATAGCATCATCCATATATTTTTTGATCCCAGGCTTAGTTTATGGACTGAACAGACAGAAAGTTACCATTATACATTTTGAAATGTTGATTTTATTTTTGAACCATTTTTAATGGTTCAAAAAGACATTTTTTAATTGTAAAGTGTTGATTTTAGTTTTGAAGTATTGATTTTATTTTTGAACCCTTTATTTTGAAGTGTTGATTTTATTTTTGAACCCTTTATTTTGAAGTGTTGATTATATTTTTGAACCCTTTATTTTGAAGTGTTGATTTTATTTTTGAACCATTTTTTATTTTGTAGTATTGATTTTGTTTTTGAAACCTTATTTATTGTAAGGTGTTGATTGAAGGACCTTACACATGAGTTGCCCCATATGGGGTTTGAGCTGATGACCTCAGCATTGCCAGCACGGTGCTCTAACCTGCTGAGCTAACTCACCTACCTTACAAACTATTGAGTTTCCATAGATTTAAGAACTTATCTTACCACAATGAAGATTAGATAAAAGTGCTTATGTTCTGTTTTTCAAAACAACATACATAATATTTTATTTTCCAGAGATTTTGTATTTTGAAGTGTTTATTGTATTTTTAAACCATTATTTATTTTGAAGTGTTGATATTATTTTTGAACCATTTTTAATTTTCAAGTGTTGATTGTATTTCAGATATTTATTTTAACGTGTTAATTTTATTTTTGAGCCCTTTTCTATTTGTAAGTATTGATTTTATTTTATAGCCATTTAGCCAAGTCTCTGTAGAACCATTTGTCTCTGCTTCAATACATTTTTTGATCCCAGGCTTAGTTTATGGACTGTAATGTGAAATTAGGCACAAGTATAAGTCTGACAGTTTGTTCACCAAGTTACTGTGCTCTCTGAGAGGATCTGTAAGTATTTGACTTTGTTCCATGCCCATCGTTGACATTAGTCACCAACAAAATGTGGATCATCTACCAGGAACACTGCAAAGAGCAGGAGTTCCTGTAGTGTAGTGGTTATCACGTTTGCTTCACATGCAAAAGGTCTCTGGTTCGAAACCAGACAGAAACAGATTTTGCATGTTCTATTCATCACAGGTGTTTACTAAAGGTCAACAAGGTCCTGTGGTGTCATGGTCTGTACTCTGAATCCAGGCATATGAGTGCAAACCTCAGTTGAAATTTTCATGCGTTGCATCTCACATAATCAACTTTGGAACCTCAAACTGAAACAAAGCAGAGAAGTTCAGTTCCTGTAGTGTAGTGGTTATCACGTTTGCTTTACATGCAAAAGGTCTCTGGTTCGAAACCAGACAGAAATGGTGTTTGTATGTTATGCATCTCTTGGGGTGCAGTGAGACAATAAGAGCCTTCCTCTTTGGTGATGGTTCATTTGCTAATCGACTTCATTGTCGGCTTCTTTGAAATCAAAGCTTACAAAGCTTGTTAAAGCCGCTGGATGAGTTACTTCCAGCGGTTTCTAAGTCTCCGCATTATACATTTTAAACTGTTGATTGTATTTTTGAACCATTTTTAATTTTGAACAGTTGATTTTATTTTTTAACCAATTTTTAATGGTTCAAAAATACATTTTTTAATTGTAAAGTGTCTATTTTATTTTTGAACTATTTTTATTTGTAAGTATTGATTTTATTTTTGAACCATTTTTAATTCTGAAGTGTTGATTTTGTTTTTGAACGCCTATTTATTGTAAAGTGTTGATTGAAGGACCTTAGACATGAATTGTCCCATATGGGGATTGAACTAATGACCTCAGCATTACCAGCACAGTGCTCCAACCTGCTGAACTAACCTACCTTACAAACTGTTGGGTTTCCATGGATTTAAGAAGAACTTACATGATCTTACCACAGTGAAGATTTGATAAAAGTGCTTATATTCCAATGTTTTTCAAAAAAAAATGCTGGCCATGTGACTTGTTTTTATTATTTGCTTGCTCACCTTTAAACACTGATTTAAATATTGTAATTTTTAAACTGAGCAGTAATTTTACACCCAGGGAAACTCAAATGTAATATTTAAAACTTCAATACATAAAACCAGTTATTTAACAATATGAGGTGTTTAATTTATTTTTAACATTGTATTTTCATACATTTATGCTGGGGCTGCCCAAGTCTAGTTTTCCAGAGCTACCATCTGCAGCTTTAGATGGTTCCTTCTCTAACACACCTGGACCATTGACTCATTATAAGCCTCTACAGACCTGAATGAGGGAAGTCAACCTTTTGTCTGGGGTGTTTTAGTAAAGATCCACTCCTGATCTGTACCGTCAATGTGGCCCGTTGAGGGGGGCCAATATGCTGAAGTGGCCCTCGGTGAAATTGAGTTTGACACCCTTGGTTTAGCTTATCTCTGCTGTTTGGGGGAACAACCAATCAGCACAAAGAAAAATTAATGGCTCTCCTGGATTGGCTGCTTTGCTAACACCGGCGTGTCGGGTAGCGTTGCACCAAGCGATTACCTTGTGCACATTAGCACAACAAAAAAATTTCCAAACGATGTGGAGTAAATCTGCTAATCGACGGATGTCCACACCACGGTTCACCCAAATATTAGGTTTTAAATAATGCAGTTCGCTGTAACTTTCAGCCCGTTTGGGTCAGAACCTGATCACAGTATTCTGAGTTATACCTAAAACCCAACACTGTTCTGTAAATTCATCCAGAACCGGAAAACCCACAGAGAAACAAGAAGTTCTGATGGGAGAGTACAGCTAACCGCTGTTAGCTAGTTGCTAGATAACAGCGGTTCTGGTTGGGTTCTGGTTAAAGCTCCTTCACCTCCTGGATGATCTTCTGCAGCTCCCGGTTCTCCCGCTCCAGCTGCCTGGACTTCTCCTCGTCGTTGTTGTTGGTGGACGATCCGGTCTTCAGCGTGTCCTGTTGCTCTGACTGCCACTCGCCGCGGGTGATGAGGCGCCGCATCTGCACCGCCGAGCAAAGAGCAGGAGGGTCAGGAACCCAACCAAAGAAATGATGGACACAGCTGGGAAGTAACTAGTTACATTTACTCAGTTACATTTGTATGAGTAACCTTTTGGGGAAAAATACTTTTTGCTCCTTCTTACTTCTACTTCAGTAACTTTATTATGAAGTACTGCTACTCTTACTGGAGTAACATTTCTGGAAACCCTACTCAGTGTAACTTCAATAAATGAAGAACAAATGAATGTTTTAGTTTTATTTCATTTATAAATGCTTTTAGTGAAGTGATGTGTGCTGCAGCTAAATGTAAACAGTAAATAAACTAAATTAAACTCTTTATTTGGGTTTTTACCAAATATTTCTTTACTCTTAGCTGAATAATGATTTGCATGGAAACATTTATCTGAGTGAAAATATGTTGAAGTAGTGCTACTCTTAACTGAGGACGTTTTTTGGGACTCTGGCCCCTCTGATGATGGATCTGCTGATGGGATATTTCTTTCTAAATATCTGCACCAGTTTTTGTGAAGTCAGTTTTTCCTGCAGGTTTTCCTGGTTTCACAACTGTAAACTTGAGTTTGATGTAGTTTTGACTTGCTTCTGTTGCAGAAAGTCTTCTATGTCGTACCGTCTTTAAAGTTGTATTTTTTAGGCACAAAACTAGTTTTCTTTCCAATGCTTAACATTTCCCTCTTCACCTTGACATTGCAATACTATTTCTAACAAACAGGAAGACATGAAGAGAAAGATGCACTTCACTCACAATACTGAAATCTGAATTTTCATCCGCTCAGTCTGAACTTTGTTCTGACAGGTCTGACCTTCATTTTTACTCTACTGTGAGCGACTGACGGTTTGCCTCAGGCTATCAGGCTATCAGTCACCTTCGGTACAAAGAGCACCACCAGAGTGATGTAAGCAGAGAAGACGATGGCGAGCGAGGCGAAGGCGAAGGAGGCGTCTTGCTGCGAAGACAGGATCATCGTCACCGGCGCCGTGATCAGGCACAGCACCTGCACCAGTTAGAAACAAAGGACAGAATCGCATCCATAAAAGCATCAGGCATCTGTTTATCATTCCGGAGAGGAATCCCGAGTGAAAACAGCATTAAAAAGTCATGACCGAGGCGGCGGCCGGCGTCGGCGTCTCATCAGAACCTGAAGCTCACAGCTGAGCGGAGAGGAAGATGCTCCCCTGCAGACCCCATTAACTATTGACATCTTCATAAAACTGAAATGTGTGCATCATAACACTAAACACACACTTCTAACTTGTCTCTCATTGTGGGGCCGAGTGATGAAGCGAGCACACAGGCTGTTTTTATTGTCCTTATAAATTATTTGAAGTTAAACATAAATTTATTTTTTAATCAACAAATCAGCACAGTTAGGCGGATGCAGGCACTCATTAAAGAGCTTCTTTAATTCATTATTCAGTCCAGAAGAAGAAACATGTCTGAACAACACACAGCAGCCTGGTGTGAAAGTGGCTCTGAACTCCTCTGGAGTTAGAAGTGGCAGAAACCACTTATTGTTTTCAGACATTTTACATCCATTCCAAAGTCGCTCCATGTCAACCGTGTCAGGAAATGGCAGTGAGTGTTTCTCTAAAGTGGCTATGGAGAACATAATGGCACCTATTTCAGCTGAAAGTGCATCCTAGGTGCCTCCATTTAAGGTGATTCACTTGGTATCAGCCGCCCCTGAAAGATGTTTACGACAGACGGCTAGCTGCATTAACGCTCCCCTTCAGAAGCCAAATTGCTGCATTTTCCTGCAAAAGGCCGGAGCAGATCTATAGAAGGCGCGGTGCGTCCAGTTGCGTCCCGCTGTGCACATCCTGCTTATTATTTATGCTGAGGAATAAAGCCGAAGTGCTGCACTGTGTGCACAAGCAGCAACAGACCGCAGCACAATAGAAGTTGGATTTTATTGATGTTTGTTAACAAACGTCTTCAGAGATAACCGTGTCGTTGCGGCACAAAGCGGTAGTTTGCGCTGTGAGCTTAGCAGGAATCTGTTCCTTTGTTCTGCAGGAAAACTTCACAACAAGCTGCTGAAATCTGTTCCAACTTCCTGTTTGGCTCCAATCAGGAGCTTCAGCCTGTTTGTGCAGCGACAAGCAAAGTTTAGGCTACCTTTAGCTAACTCTGCCCTCTGCTCTGTTCAAGTCTTTGCTAGAGGTCAAGATAAATGTCTTCCATGAGAACGGACTGCAGAACGGTGATGAACCCACTGACAGATAAACTATGGCCATTTTGTGCTGTGAAGCAGTAAAAATGGCTCCTTATTGCTGCTGTATTGTTGCTCAAAGTGCTGCAGACTGCAGCAAAGCAGCGCAGCAGACAGGAGTTTCTGTTTGGACTCACGGCTACGTTGTAGATGGCCATCCCCACGGCTCGATGGTCATTGATCTTCTCCGTGGAGACAGACTTCGTCTCATAAGCCAGAAAAATACCCAGGAGCAGCAGCAGACCCTTGTAGCCATAAACCACGCCTAGCAGAAGATAAAGAACGGTTAGAGCAGGAAAACATGAAGTGAATAAATGTTATATGTCTCAGTTATTTTAAACAGATCAGTTTGTTCCACTCTGATATAGTGAAGTTTGAATGATTGAAAATGAAGTGAAGTTTGAATGAACTGATAAAACTGCATGAATACATTTAACTGTTTGAATAAACTGTTCAATAAAATATTAAAATACTAAAATATGTCACTAAGTCCATCAGAACGACTGTTTCAGGGGTAAATCCAGGTTTTTCCTCGTGTTCTGTGAAGGGTCATGTGAAGGTGACCTTCGCTGTTCCACCACAGCGTCATTAATCACCTCCTGCAGGAAATGATTCACAGAGTTTTAATCTACTAAGAAAAAAGATCCTCAGAAAGGCAGCAGGGTGAAACTTAAAGCATCTAAACCTGAATTTCTTCCACCAGATTTAGTCCAGCTGGTTTCGGGCATCCGAACGGCTTTGTTAGGTTTGGAAAGATGATTTTACTGTTTTTCTGCCAAATCCAGCAAAAATAAACTGATTAAAACAGACCATGTAAAAAAAGAAAGTACTTTTATCTATTAAACTTTTAAAATAATTAACTTCATTTTTTACAACTACATTTGAACATCTTCAATTGATTTCAAATGCAAATTCTGTACTAATGCTAACATGCTTATATATGCAAAAAAAAGTTTTAATTTTTTTTTTACCAAGATAAAGGAATTTAAAGGGATTATATTTAATGGATGTTCAAAATGCAAAACAAGACAACTGTGTGATAAAACACTTTTTTCATTTTTGAATCATTTTCATTTCAGTCTTAGGAAATCAGCGATCAGCAGTTTATTACTCTTTATACATGATAAATTCATAATGTCAACCATTAATGTTCGTTTCATTTCGCTGCTGTTTAATCAGTGGCCATTAACCAGCTGCACTTATTAGCAATTCAATGTTTTATAACGGATCAAATTGGAAAGTTTATGTTAGAATGTGTCAGAATGACTGAACTGATTTTGTGTTAAAAATCATTTTGATATTTTTGTTTGCCACATTGATAGATTTATTGTTAATCAGCATAATCTAAATAAGTAGCAGGAGCTGATGCTACATGCTAATGCTGTTCACTGACCTGGAAACAAAACCTGAGAATAAAAACCTTTTAAGAAAATTAAAAACCTTAAAAGGAAAAACTTGCACAGCTAATTGATTAAAGTGTTGTAATAATCAGACATGTTTATCCCATGTGAGAAGAAATGTCTGGTTTCCAGAGTCAGTGATGTTAGTAAATCCACAGGAACGGATTTCATCTCCTTCAGGCAGCAAGTCTGAGAAAACCTGAGAAATAAAGACGGCCGGTCTAACAGCTGCATTAAGGAAACACAACTAACTCATTTCCTTACTTTAGCATAAACTAACATTTATTTACAAATGAAACGACTAGAATAACTTAAGCAGGATTTCTGCAGCACTTTTTGTGTTTCAGTTCAGGATCCTGGAGCTTCTGCAAATTTTAACCTGGAGAAAAATTCTCCAATTAATTCACCAATCAAGGCCACTTTTACAAGATATAATAAAACAGCACTATTAAATTTGTTTTAGGAACGTCTGAGGTGTAATAAAAAAAAAAAACAGATTTGAAATGTGGCCAGAGGCAAATATAAAAAAGATGGGAGAAAAACGGCGAAGCGTTTAAGATAAGCGCTCCTCCGACTGCCCGCCGCTTCCTGATGCAGCCTGAAATTACTCCTCCATCTTTTCCTTCTGAGGGGGGAGCGACGGGGCATTGGCCCAGTTTGTGACCCACATTGTTTGAATTTCAGAACCATTTCTCTTTCATAAGCGCAGATACAAAATGCAGCAGAGACAGAGAGCTGGGGAAGAAACCAGGGTGAAAAGCCGGAGTGAAAGCTGGAATCAAACCCAACTGTGATGAGAGACACGTTTAATTCACTGTGAAAGGTCGTGACGTGTGTGTGTGCGTGTGTGTGCGTAGGTGTGTGTGTGTGTGACAAAGATACGAAGGGCGAGAGAAACGGTGGAGAGGAGAGGACAGATACCGAGCCACGTGTTCATCTTCTCAGAGCTGCAGTGCTCCAGCAGAGGCTGGATCAGGACGTCCAGGTCTTCTTTAGGAGCCTCCCTGGTGAACTTCTGCTCAAACGGCGGACAGGAAGGAGGAGGAGGAGAGAGGAGGAAGAGGAGGAGAGAGGAGGAAGAGGAGGAGAGAGGAGAGAGGAGGAAGAGGAAAGAGCAGGAAGGAGGAAGAGGAGAGAAAATAAACGATGAGACAGCAGCAGAAAAATTCAACATAAGCATGAAGCTGAGAGCTGCAGGGTCGATCCCGTCGAGTCGATCCCGTCGGGTCGATCCCGTCGAGTCGATCCCGTCGGGTCGATCCCGTCGAGTCGATCCCGTCGGGTCGATCCCGTCGAGTCGATCCCGTCGGGTCGATCCCGTCGGGTCGATCCCGTCGGGTCGATCCCGTCGGGTCGATCCCGTCGAGTCGATCCCGTCGAGTCGATCCCGTCGGGTCGATCGACCCACCGGGTCGATCCCGTCGAGTCGATCCCGTCGAGTCGATCCCGTCGGGTCGATCCCGGCGGGTCGATCCCATCGGGTCCAAAGGTTCCTCCCACCGCTCACACAGACAATACCAGACATCCAATACACAGGAAATATGAGATTGAGTCTGACTGGAGTAAAGCTTAGATTTATTCTCCCCCTGACAATCAGGCTGGGTGAATTCATCCAGTGTGACCCTAACCCACCATGTCAAATTAAACTAATTTATAGAGAAATATGTATTTGAAAACCAATAACCTGGTTCCATGTGTTCACACTCTAAACTAACACTTTCTGCAAAAACACAAAACTTATAAAGTATTTTAGTTTCCACTGCAAATATTTCAGTACAAAATGAGACAAAACTAACTTACACAGATAAATCAATAATTCCTAAATATTGATAAAGAAAAGTACTGGCAGATTATTCCACTTATGGAGAAAATATCTTAAAGCAGAACCTGCAGCTCCACAGGATCCAAACAGATATTAATTAATAATTTAAAATAATGCATTTTTTTAACATTAAAAATGTTTCTATTTCTATTGCAGGACTCGGAGCGTTTAGCTGTTTACTTTCTGATTTAAACTGTTTTCCTGGTTCAACCAAATTTGTTTGATTTATTAAACTGACATCAGTCCAAAATGAGTTTGTTTGATGGTTTCTGTTTTTTACAATCTGTTTCTTGATTTGAGGCCTTTGAATGTGGAAATGAGAACCGGCGCTCTGTCAGCCTCAGCGTCTCATTACTCAGAACCATGATCTCATCCGTCTCTCGTACTCTACCTCCACCGTGATGTGCAGAGGATCCACAATCTGCCAGATCATGAGCGACAGGAAGTCGATGGCCAGCAGCACTCCAACTGTTGCGTAGAGTTTCCACGGCTCCAAGGGTTGCTGCGTGAGTGGGAGCCAAAGACATGCACAAACACAAACACAAGAGTCATCACTATCCAAGGGCATCACGAGCCGCCCGGCAAACAAAGACAAACTACCCGGACAAACAACACGACAGGCGTCCTTGTGATTTCTGGATGACTGGGCACAAATTGTCTCTCTGGATGTGTGTCTTAGCCAGGCGGACGTGAGCATCCGACAGGATCCAAGGGAGCAGCAAGTGTCCGAGTGTGTGTGGCGTGTGTGTCTGCAGGCGACACACACAGCGCTGCAGTGGCTATATTTGTGCTGCCACCTGAAATCATCGTCTAAACACACAGAGACGACTCTGGTGTGGACTGTGTGGATCTGGAGCCGTGATGGAAGCAGAACAAGCAGGACTGGAAACAAGCTTCCTTCTTTTAATTCAACGGCTTACTCACAGCGGCCGCTCAAGCATGCGATGACTAAAACAGAGCGATAAAATAAAGGAGGAAACTCGTTTACAGCACTTCTCCTGAGCAGCAGGAGGAAAGCAGCCATTCTCCTCAGTTTGTGAAACTTTCTTTAAATAAGCGCGCTGAGCTCTCAGGAAAATTGCCCTTCTGCGGACATGAAGGGAGCTGAAAGTCAACCTGATTCGATGCGCTTTAGCTCCAGTAATAAACCCCTTAAGGTTGGATTTCTGCATGGAACTTTAATACCATCCATATTCATAAATACTCCATAAATGGCTTAATCTCTTATTCTTCTGCTTAGGTCCTAGAAATCTCCACAACACACTGCAGAGTCTCTCAGGAGCTCCAGGAGACACTGTGTTGGACACACACTTCAACATCTGCTTTGTACGTCCAGGAACAGCATCTGGAGCTGCATGTTTGTAGTTTTATGTCACGTTGTTGAATAAAGACGCTTCGCTATGGCGACACAGGCTCTGCAGCTCGGACATGCTCTCCTCCGCTGCCTCTGCCGCCTGCAGGCGGGATAATCCCTCCATGCTTCCAGCAGAGCAGCACAATTAAACTGCTGCTCAGCTGGCAGAGGCTATTTACATGTAGCTTGAGGCTATCGCCCAGCCAAAGCCAGACACCATGACTGAGCGGCTGAAGGTGACCAGAGCCGAGGCGACGGCTCATTTGATTTCAGTCAGATCATGTCCAACACGTTCAGTTCAAGGTGACAGCGGCGCATCATCATCATCATCATCCATCACTGTATTCTTGGCAAACAGGTGAGAAAGAGTTACAGAAAACCACCAGCTGGTGAGCTGCACTGGGGGCCGCAGTGCAAACTGCTAGCTAAACATTATTTACGTAAACCTTAAAACACTAAGCATTGTTTCGCTAGGCTAACACGCTACAACAAGTCTTTACTGGCAGCTAAGGCTAAAGTGGTAAAGCGCTAACTTCAACAACGTTGATTCTCACCATGAGTCAAAATGTGTGATCATTTCTTACAACGATCAGCAATAATTTCATTTTGACATTTCACATGTTTAATAATGTTCTGCTTACTTCCTGTTCTCTACTGGCCATTTTGTTCCAGTTTGTTTTTAATTACTGGGAAAAAAAAACAGGAGCGCAAGCGAAACAGGAAATTCAGAATAAGAGCATGAATATAGAGGTCCAACTACTTAAAAAAACTCTTAATAGATAACTAAAACTTTAAAAGGATGCAAAACTTTATTCAACTGAAAGATTACAAAACAGCCAAGTAAATTCGCACTTTAAATATATCCAGAAAACTGTATTTAAATGGGCTAAACGTTTTCAAAGTTAGCAAAAGTGCTAAACAAAAAGTTAGCTCCCCTGTTAGCGCATTAGCATAGGTGTCTGGAGGTGATGGACCGTTAATCCTTCAGGTTTTCCAAACTGGAATTTCACTTTTTTTGTGTTTCAACTCCAACATTTCATTGTAAAATTTAAAGTTTAGAATTAAATATTTTTCTAATGAGATGCTAAATTTACCAGCTGGTCAGCAACTTGTTGCTGAAGATTAGCAACAATAGACAGGCGACTAGCATAGCTGCGGTGATAAGTGGAACCACGTCGGTGCAGCAGGCTGCAGGCTCATCCATACCTTCTTCTTCTCCTTCTTCTCGTCCTTCTTGGTGAACAGGGTGTGGACCCACCAGATCTTGGTGAACATGCTGCCATAAGCCAGGCTGAAGCCGAGGCCGAGCAGCCACAGGCGGAACTGCAGGAGAAACATAAAAACCTTGTTTTTATTTTAAATTTCTCATTTATAGATGCAGCTGAGATTTAGTAAATGGGAACATAGTGGCAGAAAACGCTGAATAATTTATGAATTATTTAGTTTTTGTTGCAGGAAGGTACTGACCAGCGTTAGGAAGATATTTGAATGTATGAAGAAAACCAAACGTAAGCTGAAAATCATGTTCCTGATTTCTTGGATGCTTCTCTTTGCTTTGAAAGCAGCTCTTCATTCTCCACTTCCTGAGGGCGTCGTCTGGACCTTTTCCAGCGTGTTGGAAGGAGTTCTTGCATATGCTGAGCTTTTCTTGGCTCATTTTACCTCACTCTGACTGCCTCACACCAAAGGCTGACAAACCTCTAGCTAACCCGCAGTTTACCTCTGTAAACTAGTCAAACATTACTAGTCTGAGTTAGTTAATCTGAAAACTGACAAGCCAGACATTCAGAAGCAAAACATCAAGATCTGAGCAGCTGATGCACTGAAAAAACATAAAATATTACAAAATATTTCTGTCTGGTTTCTGGTGCAAATATATTAGTAAATATGAAATGAAGCAAAACTGAGCTAGACCAGTTTACTGAGCGACGCCGAGAACACGAACACGGCCAAAGAATTACACTTTTCACAGACGTGTCCAATCCGCCTTGAATTTGGACTGGGTCTAAATCCGGTTTGTGGGAACCTTTAAGCCTGGTTTAAACTTGATGCATTTATATTCCACACAGAAAACAGACATGTGGAATCTGCTCAAAACCCTTTTAGCAGCATTTATAACCTGCTTTGCTCATATTCTGCTAGACCTTTGGCCACAACAAACTTGGAAGTAAAAGTCACAGTTGTAACATGGTCAACATCTGTGAGCAAAGTCGTCTTTATGGTCTGAATTATGAAGGAGAGAGACTTTGGAAAACGCCATCAAGAGGAGATTCTGCTTGTCCGCCATGTTTTGTCACATGGAGCTGCAGAGAACGATGTCCATGCAGAGGACACATTTTGATTTTGTTGCAATGTCCGTTTCAGACAGGTTTAACGAAGGAAGTGACTGTTGAGTTGGTTGCCTTGGTTACGTCTAATCAGGGGATTTTATGTGCACCTGTTTACATGATCATTTTGATAAATAGTCCAGGTCATCAAGCCTGATACAGACAGGCAGAGGAGCTGAGTGGCAGCAGGAGGCGAAACGTTGAGGAGATGAGAGGAAGAGGAGATCCAGGGTCAAAGGTGAGAGTCGGAACAAAACATGAGAGAATAACTGGACAGGGACAAAGAGCCATGAAACCACAGAAATGGAAATCTCCCTTTTCGCCTCCGCAACACAAAGGCTCAACATGGGTGACACAGACACACTCCCACTCCTCATTAGAGCTGGGTTCCCGGCGCCGAGCTTTTCTGGCAGACAGGAAGTCACGGCTTCTGCGCCCAGAACCAAAATACTTTCAAAAAGGAAACAAACTCTAAACTTTTGCTACGTTTCATGTGTACATGCTCAGAATCACAAAGAGAGCTCCTCACAGGTCGGCAGGTTTCTGTCTGCTGCAGACTGAACGCTGCAGTTTTAATCAAAACTAATAGTTGTTACTGAAAAATGCAAAATTCTTCCAATGAAATGGTAACAACTGGCTTACAGCAGGCAAAAAAATGTACCACATACACCAGATTTAGGATAACGGAGAAGAAAATGGTGCAAAAACACATTTAACATTTATATATTCATATCAGAATAAACACTGGGCTTAAATTAAAGGCTCAAAGGTAATAAAATATACATGTGGCACTGTCAGTCACTACGGGGAACGGTGATATTTCAAACCGCTGACATAATTAAAACAAGACAAGACCAGATATCAATGAGCATATTTCAGGAACGTTGGCTTCAACTCTTCATGACCTCAATAATAAAACAGCATAATGTCCCTCACACGGCGCGCTGTCAAAGTAAAACGGATGATTAAATTGTTTTACTGACTGAACAGCAACTTTTTTACAAAACAGAACCGAAACAAAGCAGGACCTGATATCTAATGGCTGCAGTGCTAACTGGTTCATGCTAACGCTAACCTTTCATAGAGGTACCATTATTTTTAACCAGGTCTGCCTCATTAATTTATTTTTACATACTGAACCACAGTTCAAAAGCAGGGGCTAATTTTCACCAGTTAAATTTCAGTTTCAGGTTGAAGTTTTTTTTGGTCATTAGCAGAAGGATAAAAACAATCTGTTTAGTTCATGCTGCAGTTCTGTAACGATGACATTAGGAGCCGTTTTACCTCCCAGAGAGCAAACATGATAAACTGGAACTGTCCTCCAGGTTAGCAGCCTGGTCTTTAGAAAATAACACACTATGGATTAAATGTGTAGCAAAGCAAATGAAGAACAGCTGTAAAGGAACTGTTAGAACCATAACTGTGTTGACTTGGCTGGTTTTGCAATTTCCTTGCAATATAGTCAAATGAAAGACAGTATTTCTCCAATACTTAATGCTGCTGTAATGCGAGACGTTCCAGTGGAGCTCTGGTCCCTCAGCTATCTGGGTCACCTGATTTTCTGCATCCAATCAAGGAGTTTGTTTCTTCTTAGGCTTTACCCGATACGTTAATGCTTATCTGTGTGATAAAATGGATCCTCTTCTTGCTAAATGATCCACTTTGGCTGTTCCAGTGAGACAGACACGAAGCAGGTAAACACAAAGTAAGATGCATGTCCTGTAAGAAAGACTAGAAAAACTGTTTAAGATGGAAATGCTGGTCTGTTGCTAACCTGAAGTGAATGAGCAGAACTAAAACTGTGCTGAACCAGGACCACGTTGCTTAGAGGCGGATAAGTTTCAGTCATGCTGTTTTCTTCTCATTTTCTGCCTCTCACGTTTAAAAAGAATCATAACACACGTGTCCTAAAAACATAAAAACTTCATTATGACTTCCTTTAGGTGACGGCGATTCAGAAAAGGGGATTTTCACTGAACCGTTTCAGGTTAACAGCGAAAGGTGAGAAAAACAGAGAGCGTCCAGTGAGCAGCAGCTGCTCCTTGATTTCAGGAGCTGGAGCAGAATGATCAGGCTGAGTTCAGATGATAAAGAGGCAACAGCACCTCTAACAACCACTCATCAAACCCAGAGCTGCAGATTCGGTCCCTGCTGGGGAGGAACCTTGAAGCAGATGGCCTACAAAGACAGAGGACCCACCGGGTGCCGCTCCTGTCAGCTGGGAACGAAAACTGGGGCAACGGCTCACACTGGCTCAACAAGACTGGACAATAAGAGTTTAGAGAAAAATGCTGCCTGCTTTGATTAGCCTCAATTCTAGCTGCAAATTTCAGGCGGACGGGTCAGAATTCAGTGTAAAAACAACGAGTGTGGATCCATCCTGCTGGGCTCCAGCTGCACGATGCATCAGGTCAGAGTTCAAATCACCTTAATCTGGTTTCTGGCTCCACAGCTGGCTGCGCTAACCCTAAAACACTAATAATGAAGCATGAATATAAAAGTCTGCAAAACAGCCAAACAAATTAGAATCTATGGAGAAAGAATGAATTTAGGGGAAACTAAGTGGGCTAAACGATTTCACACTTAGCAAACAAACTAAACAGAAAAGTTAGCTCTGTGGGTTAGCAGAAGCGTGTCCACCACAGTCACCACGTCTTCATCAGTAGAAAACATTCAGGGTCTGGTGGAAGGACAGACTGACATCATGAATGTGCAACAATCAAATCTGCATGACAACAGAGGAACGTCTCCGAGTCGGATCTACGCTCGGCAGAACGAAGACGGTTCTGAAAGCAGAAGGGCAGAACTAAGAAGTGTGCAGGAACCGACCTGAAGAAGGATTTATATCAGAAAGAGAAGCCTGCTGTCTAATGAAAGGATCAGAGATGGAAAAGGACGGTTGCCATGGTAACCCCTGTCTTTTCCAGGGGACTTGGTCGGGTTGGGTTTCAAGGCATCACCTTTCTCCACAGGGAACACAGAAATGCAAACAGTGATCTTCTGTCTGCCACGGCGTGGGTCCAACAGTTCTTCAACCGGCTGGTACGGACCGGTTCAGGTCCGGTTCAGGTCCGGGTTCAGGTCCGGTTCAGGTCCGGGTTCAGGACCGGGTTCAGGACCGGGTTCAGGTCCGGTTCAGGTCCGGGTTCAGGACCGGGTTCAGGTCCGGTTCTGGTCCGGTTCAGGACCGGGTTCAGGTCCGGTTCAGGTCCGGGTTCAAGTCCGGGTTCAGGTCCGGGTTCAGGTCCGGTTCAGGACCGGTTCAGGTCCGGGTTCAGGTCCGGGTTCAGGACCGGTTCAGGACCGGGTTCAGGTCCGGTTCAGGACCGGTTCAGGTCTGGTTCAGGACCGGGTTCTGGTCCGGTTCAGGTCCGGTTCAGGTCCGGGTTCTGGTCCGGTTCAGGACCGGGTTCTGGTCGGGTTCAGGACTGGGTTCAGGACCGGGTTCAGGTCCGGGTTCAGGTCCGGTTCAGGACCGGGTTAAGGTCCGGTTCAGGACCGGTTCAGGTCCGGTTCAGGACCGGGTTCTGGTCCGGTTCAGGTCCGGTTCAGGGTTCAGGACCGGTTCAGGTCCGGTTCAGGTCCGGGTTCTGGTCCGGTTCAGGACCGGGTTCAGGTCCGGGTTCAGGACCGGTTCAGGACCGGTTCAGGTCCGGGTTCAGGTCCGGGTTCAGGTCCGGTTCAGGACCGGGTTCAGGGTTCAGGACCGGTTCAGGACCGGTTCAGGACCGGTTCAGGTCCGGTTCAGGACCGGTTCTGGTCCGGTTCAGGTCCGGAGAAGAGGTGAACTCTGAGTTTTCTACACCAGCCTCTGTCATTATCTTGTCTTTCTATCTTGACAGAAAGACATTCAGATGTTTGTCAGGAATGACAGAGCAGATCAGACGACGCGGCAGTTCAAACCATCTCCTACTCCAACATCTTTCTAACCATTAAACCAGGCAGACATTTACAGAGAGGAAGCAAAAGCAACTGAGGTGGGCCAGCAGAGCATCGAGTGGTGTCATTCAGGACGTGTGGAATATCGTCTCTACTTCCTGGAAACCGAGCCGTTAGCATGTTAGCATGAGCCTGACATCAGCCTCACAAAGCTAACTGCTGCTAAAGATCCGTCCTGCCCACAGCGTCTCCTCATTCAAGTTACAGCAACATTTAATTTACTTTTGGGATAAATTAAGTACTTTTGAATTTGAACCTAACAAATCAAAAACAGTCCTAGAAGTTGGGAGATGGTTGGTTCGGTTCCTTCTTTAGACTTTGACTATGCTAACGTGAAAACCTGGAAACCTGACGCCGTCTCTCCGGTTCAGATTCAGAAAAGTGACAACAGTATCACCACCTGCTGCCACATCTTGAGTGTTTGTTGCAACTTCTGAGCAAATGGAGGAAACAATGTCAGGGGAATGCAGTTAGGCTCTTCGTTACCTTGGTAACATCTTATCAGGTGATTAGAAATCCACTTGTTGAGAGAGGAGAGAGATGGATGTATGTGGGAACAGATGGCTGTAAAAGCCGTCTCCTCTCCATCCTGCCCTCTGCCGCCCCCCACCCCCGTCTCCCCGGTAACAGCCCCCCTCCTCCTGTTACCTGGCAGACGACGGGGAACTGCGGTCTGTTGACGTGGTGCCGATCAATCCCCAGCGGGAACACTGCAGCCAGCGCCATCATGCAGCCCACTGCTGTCATGTTGTTCAGGTAGGGCTGAGAGTTCTGGATGTAGCTGCAACAGATTCACAGCAAACACAGTCACACACACACACACACACCAAGACAACAACACTGCTTTCTGCTAGAAGGTGAAATTAGAAAGGATATGAAAGGAAACAAGTTGGATGAAATGTTCTGATTTTTGTTAACCGTTTGCGTGTTTTTCTGCTTTCGTCTTTTGTCGCTCTGAGAAAAGGGGCTGAAAATGGAAAGACTCCAGGGTTTCTCCTCTGAAGTGTGATTTCCAGGCACGAGGCTAATTAGTGTTGACAGAAAGCGACGTGTTGTCGTCTGTGCAACAGGACAGTTTCAGGTGAAAAACTATTTTTTCCAGAAAGAAAGGAAAATGTGTTGCGTTCTCTGCAGACACCCCAGAGACGCAGAAAACATTATTTTTCCTAATTAACTGTGAATTAGTAGAAATGTGTTGCTTTCACTGCAGAACGGCTGATCACAGGCAAACTGCTCACAACTAAAGGTTCATGAATTTAAATATGAATAAAATCATCGTTTTATAAAATAAACCAACAATGAGAGCAGTTAGTCATTTATAACACCTGGAGAAACATGAAATGAAAACGGATTCATTTACCGTCATCTCCCTCAAATGCCTCGATTATGAATAAAAGCCAGATGATGGAGAAGACGTCTCACATCTGATGATGTTTGATCTGATGTTTTTATGAAATTACGGGCTGACACTTTGTAATCCACATAATCTGCAGTAAAAATGGCCGTTCTTCAGACGCATCGCCTTAACAAGAAGCTCAACGCTGTACTGACAGATTTGGGAGCAATTTGGAGGTGTGTGTGCCATTACAGCTGGGAGTTTGCAAAATTAAAATCATAAAAAAGAAATGTTCCTTACAGAAACCTCTAGTCCCGAAAGCACAGAGCTAATCCCAAACTGCCGTACAATCTGTGACTGTTTTATAAAATCTCCTTAGAGGGAGAAATTCTTCATCCAGACAAATAAATCGCAGCGTTCAGAGGTTCACAGGTTCATCCCTCCATTTCACATCTTTATACATATATAGGCTGCTTTTATCCTCAGAAACCATCGGCTGTGTTTCCATGTTCTCCTCTCTGCCTCTAAAATCAGCTTTGGCTCCACCTGATGGTCAGAGAAGCTTCCATCCTAATTAAACCAACATGAGTTAACAGCAGAGCGCCAGGTGTGTTCGAGTTGAATCAAACTTCTCCAGCCTTCAGAGGATTTACTCTGCAGCTCATCCTGCAGCTCAGAGTCGGACTCCTAATCTTTCCTCCGCTGACCTTCCCTCATGTCGCCCTGCCGCTTATTTACACACATTAGCATATAAACACATTTACTAATGAACGCTGACCTTAATCCAACCTTTTAATATGTCTAAAACTTTAAATGCTGTCAGTTTTCTGATCACCTAATCCTCTTCGCTGCAGCCGACTGTCCTGCATCTTTAATTATAATTCATCCAGGAAAATGATTACATTTTGTCCGAGCAAACTGGATTCAGTTCTGCAGGTTCAGACGGTTTAAATGTGTTAAAATAAACTCCAGTTAAAATCTGTCACCCATAAACATGTAAAGGTCAAATTCTGTTTGTTTTGCCATTTTCCTGTAAATCATGAAATAATTGCAGCTGATTTTTCCTCTGACCTGAGAAGGTTAACATGCTGGGAGACTCATTTCCTACAGCGACACTCTGCAGCATGATCATGATGTTTTCATTTCTTATTGAAAATAATCGCAGCCTTTATGTTTATTCTGACAGATTGTGGTTAAATATAGATAAACTAAAAGTCAATACAGGATAAAATCAAAATAGCAGCAGTCAGCTGAATCAAACAGTGAGTCTCGTATCGGACGGATGAATTACACGAGCGATTTATTTCCAGCTTTTGCTTTTTTATCATCACAGCTTACAGATAATTCAGAGAAATGTTCGACTCTGCCCTGAATATTCAGAGTGAAGATTATTAAATGTTCAACAGCAGACCCAATGCACATTGATATGTGTTAATGGAAAGTTGAGTGGAAGGAAAAAGTGTGATCTATAAGGTGGCTGGGGTTTCAGCCCCATCCCTGATGTCGCCACTCCGGAACCAGAGGCAAAGAAAACAAAGACTGCTCCTCTTTTTCTGCTTGTCTTCAGAAAATTAGAAAGAAAAAATGTTTTTCAGGAGCCAATCCTCTTTTCAGAAGAATATTTCAGTTCATTTGGTCTCTTCTGCTCTGACTGACTGAACTGCAGCTGGTTGTTTCAGAAAACAGAAATTCTTCGAAATGTGGACAAACTTTTCACATTTATTTTAATTAAAATTAAACATTTCAGTTTAAATTTGCCTTACAGTCATATTCAGTAATTTTCACTCCACATCAGACACATTAAATGGATTAATTCCACTCTCCGTTTTAAAATCCTTATTCCTGCTAATTATGATTTTCTATCTTAGATTAAATCAGACCAATTAAATAAACATTTTAATACAGAAACTTAATGAAAGGTAAGTTTAATATGACTGAATTTATGTTAAAGGATTTAAAACTCAACATGTGAGGAAATGAGCGTTTTAGAAAGAAAATGTAGTTTTTGTGAATTATATCATATTAAACTGTATTTGGTGTTTGAACTGTTAGAATAGGAAGTTTAAGCGTTTTTAGATCAACTCTGAAATATTCAGTCCCCAAAAACACGGAGGGAAAAATAAGTAGAAGAAGAAGAAGAACTGTAATTTATTTATAGAAGTAGAACAAATAGATGCAGACTTTCTATTTGATTATGTTTTTGTAATTGTTGTGTTTTGTTTTACTTTATTCACTATTTTATTACTCATTTTAGCTTCTCCTTAAAGAAGAGACCATGAGACCAAGGCATTTGTCCCTCATGAGGAGATTCAGAACCAGCCTGACAGGCCGTTCAGGTCCATTTGGGTCCATTGGGGTCCGTTCAGGTCCGTTGGGGTCTGTTGGGGTCCTTTCAGGTCCGTTGGGGTCCGTTGGGGTCCTTTCAGGTCCGTTGGGGTCTGTTGGGGTCCTTTCAGGTCTGTTGGGGTCCGTTGGGGTCCTTTCAGGTCCGTTGGGGTCCGTTGGGGTCCTTTCAGGTCCGTTGGGGTCCTTTCAGGTCCGTTCGGGTCCTTTCAGGTCCATTGGGGTCCGTTCGGGTCCGTTGGGGTCCGTTCGGGTCCGTTGGGGTCCGTTCGGGTCCGTTGGGGTCCGTTGGGGTCCGTTCGGGGCCTTTCAGGTCCGTTGGGGTCCGTTGGGGTCCGTTCGGGGCCTTTCAGGTCCGTTGGGGTCTGTTGGGGTCCTTTCAGGTCCGTTGGGGTCCGTTCGGGTCCGTTGGGGTCCGTTCGGGTCCGTTGGGGTCCGTTGGGGTCCTTTCAGGTCCGTTGGGGTCCGTTGGGGTCCGTTGGGGTCCGTTGGGGTCCGTTCGGGGCCTTTCAGGTCCGTTGGGGTCTGCTGGGGTCCTTTCAGGTCCGTTGGGGTCCTTTCAGGTCCGTTGGGGTCCGTTGGGGTCCTTTCAGGTCCGTTGGGGTCCGTTCAGGTCCGTTGGGGTCCGTTCGGGTCGGGTCCGTTCAGGTCCGTTGGGGTCCGTTCGGGTCGGGTCCGTTCAGGTCCGTTGGGGTCCGTTCGGGTCGGGTCCGTTCAGGTCCGTTGGGGTCCGTTCAGGTCCGTTGGGGTCCTTTCAGGTCCGTTCGGGTCGGGTCCGTTCAGGTCCGTTGGGGTCCGTTGGGGTCCGTTCGGGGCCTTTCAGGTCCGTTGGGGTCCTTTCAGGTCCGTTGGGGTCTGCTGGGGTCCTTTCAGGTCCGTTGGGGTCCGTTGGGGTCCTTTCAGGTCCGTTGGGGTCCGTTCAGGTCCGTTGGGGTCCGTTCGGGTCGGGTCCGTTCAGGTCCGTTCGGGTCAGTTTGGAACCGTTTGGATCTGTTGGGGTCCGAGAACCCGGGCAGAACCAAGACGGAGCATCTGTTTTCTGGATCAGCTCTAGTCCAGCTGTGAATCACCGGAGCATCAAAACGTTTCCTGAACTTTGCTGCGGAGCTGCAGGTCAGGCTAAAACTGATCGATTCTGTTTCTGCCCTCTAACGAGACAAAGTTGCCTCAGAAAACAGCTTAGTGAATATATTTTGTTTGATCTGACTCGCACTGTTTTGGCAGACGAGAGCAGCACTGGGTGAAATTGCGTTTGAAATGTAATCAAAGCTGGAAGAGGGTCTGCAGGAGCCAGGCGCAGAGTCCCTGAGGAATGAACCTCTCCAGCTCCACCAAAGGCTGCGGTAAGCTCCGGACTAAAGGGACTTACAATCACTTTGACCTCAGTTAAACATACAAATACCACCTTAAAAAAGCCCGTCTGCTCAGACGTGTAATAAGGTTGCAAATCCCAGTTCAAAAGATATTTATTTTAAAGCACCTCTATTTGCATTTGGTCCTGGGCTGAGCTTAAGCTGCCACAACAAAACCTGCAGCAACACCAGAGAAATCTCTCCGCCCGACTTCAAAGGAGGAAACATTTATTCTTGTTCTGATTCACATCCAAAAAATGATTATTGACACTTAAAGGGAATGCTGGGAATGGTTAGGAGGATCCAGGTGTGTTGGAGCCATCAGCAGCCATCCTCACCGCTCCTACTTTCACCTCTGGGCTGTTATCCTGGAGTGGTGCTACATGAACAAACTCCAGTTACAACATGATGTAGCCAAACAGACAGATTCCTGGTTAGTGCACAGTCCTCATTATTCTAATGTTCTTCTCTGTCAGTCTGATACTCTACCCCCGTCTGCATGTGTGGAGCTTCACATCAATGGTGCAGCAAGGTGGAGGCGGGATGATGGTGTGGGCTCGTTTTGCATCAGATAAACTTTGTTAAAAACTAAGTGCAGAGATAAAAACTAAATTCATTACATTTTTAAGGAAACTTTATTTTTCACCAAAGTTTTAAGATTTTGACTGAGTCAGTTTAATTTGATTATTTTTTAATGACTTCATGGAAAGTTTTGCTGCAGGAAACCTGAGACTTTCCAGACCTGAAGGCAGATTGGTGACCAGTTCCTCCGTCCAGGATGTTTTTATTTACTAATAAACTATAATCTATAATTTTCAATGCATCCATGTGCGTCATTTATAAATTAACATTTGATTTCTGGTGATTAAATGAGACGTTAATGTTTGGTTTTGGTCCAACATTCAGCATCCATCTTCAATAAAACCAAATTTCACCAGAGATGATGAAACTTTTAGTTTCTATTAGAAAACTAAAGCAGAGCTGACTGCACAAAAAATAAAAACATTGTTTGGTTTTGAATCAGCCTCATATCCTTCAAATGCATTTTTAACTTTCATAAGTCTATGAGGGAAAACTCATCTGGACTTCCTGCGAACCCGTCGGCGGTACAAACAGAACATTAAATAAAAATAAGAGGAGAGAAGGAATGTCGTTCCAATGAATATTTCAGCTTTATCAGGACTTGTTGCCGTTTGTGGACTCACCGCACGTTGCCGTTGTAGATGTTGAAGGTCAGGCAGACGATGCCGAGCAGGATGCCGAGGCCGGCGAAGACGGACACCGACGCAAACAGCTTCTGAGACAAGAGGCGGTACTCCTCCAGAACCACGGTCCGGTCCGCCGGAGGCTTCCCGCCTGAACAGGAAAGCACAGGAGCCTTCAAAGGTCTGAGACGACGGTGAGTTTCAGATGATAGAAAGGCTCCGACAGCCTGTAATCAGTCAGTGCTGATAAATGATCCTGCTGCGCTAAAATAATTCAGTTCCACTTTTACAAACAGTAAAATCTGTAAAAACTTCCTGATTTCTGTAAAAACTGATGGAAACAGAAACAAGTCGGCTTCAGGGTTGTTGGTAAAACACTTAAAGCTGTTCTGTCGTGTCTGCAGCTTATTTTAAAACCACACTGCATAAAAGAACAGCCTGTAAGTGCACTGTGGGACATTTAAATAAATTTGACTATTAGATCTAATACTACGGTTGCTGATGTAAACAGAATAAATGAGGTAGCTTCCCTCCAAACTGCCATGGGAGTTTGGTGCAGCAGGAAACAGATTTTACTTTCAGTCTCGGTTTTCCTCCTGAATTCATTCGAATCAAACAGAAGATCACAGATTTGCTGCTGGAAGCGTCTCCAGTTCGGACCAGCAGACATCACATCAGACCAGACAGATCTCAGTCACTTCTGCTTCCCACCACACCGTTTCCGTCAGGCTGAGGTCTGGGCTTTGATTAGACCAAAGCAACAACTTGATTCATTTCCTTCTCAGCCATTCTGTTGGAGATTTGCTGCAGTGAGCCTCCGCTGTCAGACGGACGGACGGCCAGCAACATGCATTAAAAAACACAAGCAGGAATTAAATGTTTTGCAGATTCCATCCAGCATGTTGATGTTTTCATATCCGTTTCTTTTCTCTGACCTTCCTGAAAACATCGACACAAGCTCCACATTTTGCCTCATTTAAGATGCAGGAACAGCAGCTGGGAATAGCAGAACCTTCACTTCCTCACAACGGCAGCTTGCTTGGACCCCAAGTAGCTCCAGATGACGAACACTTTTCACGGCAGCTCTGACTCCATGGCTTTGTGTGTGTGTGTGTTTACAGGTGAGTGAGTAAAAACCTTTACAACAAGGCCAAGGTTAAAAGGTGCTCTGGAACAGCAGACATTTCACTCTGTCTGGCTCTGGCAGTTACACAACCTTTGCTACAGATTCAGTGTCTGGTCTGAACACGAAGGTCACACACGCAGCTCCTGCGACGTTACGAGCTGCAGCATGCAGCACAGAGTGTTAACAGATACAGGGACCGGGCCAGAGAAAAATGCCAACTCTACGATGACCTGCGTCCTGGAGGCTCCATGTTGGGAATCTGTTACAAGGAAAAGCTTTTCTTTGAGGAGAAATTCCCTTTGTGACTCAGATTTCCTTTGCTCCTAGTTGGGAAATGAGTTGGAGCCTCAGACGGCTGCCTGGGAGCAGGAAGGTCCCGGGTTCGAGTCCTGGCCCGGGATCTTTCTGCATGGTCACAGGGTGAGTCCTCTGCAGGTTCCTCCTGCAGTCCAAAACCATGACTGATAATTGACTGATTGGTTAATTGGTTTCTAAATGGTTTCTGGATAAAAACAAACGGTGGAAGAGTTCAAAGAAAGCTGGATGGAGATTTACGTTCCCGTTTATGTCCATCAGATCTGAACTTCTCCCTCCAGTACATGATGACCAAAGTGGCACTGACCTGTAACAGCTAACAGCAGCTAGTCTGGACAGCTAGCACCAGTAAACCCTCCTGGTTTCTGGCTTCCTGCTGGGACTCGGTCAAACTGAGCGTTTTGTTTTTCAGACCCAGACTCTGCCTCTGCTGTATTTACTGTTTGTGAGCAACGAGGCCTTTTCTGTCCAACCCCCACCCAGAGTACTGAGACTACAGCACTGCAGCAAAGCCACTGCAGCAAACACTGGCAAAAACAAACTGCTTCATTCAGTACCTGGAAACTAAAACTGTGATCCAGTAAATGTGTCAATGATCCATAATTATGTCCCCAAAGCTTCCTGGTGATTGTAGAACAACAACAAACTGTTTTAATGTTTTTATTTTAAAAAGTCTCAAATCGTTTCTATTTCCACTGAATGTTCTCGTTTCTCTGCGTGCAGCTCCAATCTCCAGTTTTATTAGCTGTCATGGTAATGACTTTTATGAGCACATGTTAATCTCTCTGCTCATGTTGCTTACTGTGTGACTGCAGGCAGAACCTCACTATAGATCTACAGGTTTCTCTGTTCAGAAGCTTCATTCTTAGCCCTAAACAATAAATGTAACCTAAAGTCGCCGTTCCAAAATAAAGGCTGTGGTGTAATTCAGTTATCTAATAAGGAGATATATCAAATATACTTTACTTATTATTAAATCATAATTCAGTTATGGAGTCTGTGGTCATAATCATGTAACTGCAGACAACATGACCTGATGAAACTCCGGTTTAAATCAAACATTCAGACAGCATGAGCCTCATTCACCTCCAGTCAGAAGATAAACTGCTTTTGAGACTCGAGTTTAAGTCGAGTCTTGAGTTTTAGGATGTTTTCACACCTGACAGTGAACTCAGTTTGATTGAGGATCAAAGTTGCAGCTGCTGTGGTTTTCTTTCCACTGCACTGAGTCAAACCAAGCAAAACGTTTCAGGAGCCTGTTCCCCTCCTCGCCTGCGGGGGCGCTGTACCAAAAACGTCTGAAGAAAATGACATAAAACCCTCAAAAGAAACAAAAAACAAAAACTAAATTGGAGCGGCATCAGATTTTAGCGCTTGGTGGATTTCTCCTTTGTCTTTGGCTAAAAACCACGAGACATTTCTCCTGCTAACGCAACGCTAGTTTTTGTTTTGGTTGTTTTTACCCAGAATGCCCTGTGCTGCAGTCCACTTCCTGCTTTTGGTCCACTTGTTGTTCACATATGCACTCAAACCGAACCAGAGTTCAGTTTTACCCAAACTAGACTGTTTGAACGGACTTTCTGCCCAAACGGACTGGAGTTGGATTACAGCAGACTGACGATGGCTGCTGGGAATAAAAGCTGAATTACCGACACACGAAATGGAAAATCCCAACAAATACTGCATCCAACCAGTCCTCAGTCAGTCTGACATTGCACAGAAGTAACAGATCAAATTTAGCATCTCTAATTAAAACTGAATGAAATAATTCCTCTGACTGTAATAAAACATTTTATAGTTTTCTCTGGAGGCTCTGACTGTTAATTGGTGATGTAATTTATTTTTTCAGAGTTGTAATGAAACATAATCTGAGATCCTAAAGCTGAGTTTTTCCCAGAGTTTTAGATTTGTGACTGTCTCCACCAGGTTTTGTTTTATCCACGCAGTCAGAGGTTGTTCGCTCAGAGTAAAGCTCTCCCTGACTGAGACTGAAAGTCTAAATAAAACACCGGGGGCTTCAGTGGTTAAGGAATGTGTGTATTAACCACCGAATTATTCATGCTTGCGTAGCTTTACACCAGAAGAACTCCTCAGTGAGACAGGGTCAAACACGGGCAGATGGACAGGGAGCCTCTTTCACACCCAGCAGCCTCCGACTGTCTGTCTGCAGGAATCTGCGCCTGCCTGCAGATCCATGCGTGTTCATCTGAGCACAGCATATGCAAATGTGGACTAAATAAATCCCACACGTATGTGGATCTAGACTTCAAGCATGAGTGAACATGCTCAAGTGCGAGCCCGCGGGAAGCCTTTCTGCATGCGCAGAGCGAGGAGTGTGTGCATGTCAGAGGGGAAGCAGAGCAGGAGTGTCAGCGCTGCGTGAAGCTGATGTGTCAGATGTCAGAGGAAAGTGTCAGAGCGTCGTCCCTGCAGGGCGTCGAGACGCCCATCACGCTCTGTTTAGATGCTTGTCACCTCAGTCACACAGCGAGTACGTAGCTGGTGACATCTGAGCGAGAGGAGATATTTATTAGCATGTAGAGTGTTACCTTCCACATTGTCACTGGCTAAAAAATGAAGACCTGAAGGGGAAAAGATCTGAAATGAAGTTCAGGATTTAGAGAGAAATCGTCTCTTCCTTCATCTCTACACACCAACAGGAACTTCCTCAGTTCATCAGGATTTTTCACCAACAATTATATGAACTGGTTGCAGTTTCAAACTAATTCAACAGGTGGCGCCTCTGAGCTGGTTGGGCAACTGACAGAATCCATTCAGCTATAATGACCAAAGCTTTGAGTAGGCCAACTTCTGTCAGAGATAATTTTGCATTTAGGTCTTTAGTAATTATGCAAACTCTGAAAAAGTTCAGCACTTTTATCTCCCCTAAACTGATTTTTCCAGATAATTTATAAAAAGTTTATTTGGCTGTTTTGTAAAATTTCAGTTGAATGGAATTAAACATCTTTTTTAAAGTTTTGGTTTCTGAATGTTAAGGGGAAAGTCACGTCACCGCAAATATGAGATTTAAAGCCTTCATCACAAACAGAAGAACAGCTGAGCTTCAACCTCCAGAGCATCGTAGATAAAAAGTTTAAACTGAAACTGCCCACCTGAACAAAGGGATGTTATCTTTACTGCACTACGTCCAAACAGCACTTTCTTTGCTTTCACTCCTTTGTGAAGAAAACTGATCATCACAGTCTCTATGGGCGTATATTAATCAAACATCAGGATGAATAAATTCCTCTCCTGCTCCTCTGAAAGCTGATGGAGCGTAAACGTCTGTCAGACTTCTGCGTTAGGTTGGATCTCTGCGTTGAGGCTGACTGACAGCTCAAAACTTTTCCAAAGATCCGAAACATAAACAACCAACAAACACCAATTTATTTTTTATCAAGAGATGATGCATTGCACAAAGATAATTCAAAGCAACAGGCCTATTATTATTTATTTCCATTTTAAACAAAAGCCCTCAGGACTTCTTTCATCCTTCCATCTGAACACGCCAGATTTCCTCCAGGAATCCAGATACTGAGGTTTAAATGTTTCTCCGTTGCCAGGTACAGGCGGTATGATCCACCAGTTCATGAGAAAACAAATGGAGAAGATTCCAGTCCCAGTCAGACTAACACACTGGTTGCTTTGTTTGTTTTGTAATATTTTGTTTGAGCCAAAGCAAAGAGCCACTGGAAAAAGGCATTTCACAGGTTTAAGAAAAAGAGAAAGTTGCAGAGTAAAGAGGAAGATGAGCAAAGAAAAGAAAGAATCTCACAATGAGCCATGAAAAACCAGGAGCTTAAATACTGAGGTAGTGATGAAATGTGACAAAAGCAACAGATGAATTGATTCCAGGTGGAGTGGAGCAGCTGAGGGGGGGAGACTAATTAACACAGAGGAACCGAACTGAGACTCCAGGATCCTCAATAATATAATACACAATGATCTAATGATCTAATACACAAAGAACAAAATACAAGAAACTAAACGACCAGGAGTGAATTCATATGGCAACACCTTGATAACAATAATGAACACAAAGAAATTAATTTGATGGGAAGACGTGTCCAACATGAATAAAGCAACTAAAACGCTTGTTTGTCCAAATGCTAAAAAATGTTTCCTTTTCTGTTTCATGTTTTAAACTGGAGCTGATCAGCAGTCAGTACGAAAACACAGAACGGCGTTTTGTTCGTCCACATCAGTGAGCAAACCAGGAACCATTTCCTGTCATACTTCAAAACAAGAGTCCAGAATAGATGCTGGGTCTCCATCTTAAAACAGCTACTTATTATTATTGTCCATAATAATAACGACATTATTTCCCCTGATAAAGTGATAAAGGTAACGTCGTTTCAACAAGAAATATTGTACCATCTTAGTGTCATGAAGTCTCGTTTCACCTGATTGCCGAACTCTACGTCTGAAAACAAAGCCAGCAGCAAACAAAACAATAAATATTACAAAAATTTAAAATCCTGAGTAGCAATATTAAGATATTGATTCAGTTTTGTGAAGAAATGTATTTAATTTATGTAATATCTGGATCTGGATTAGCTGCTAAACGGTTTGGTTATTTTTTGTTTCGCTGGTTTGTCACTCGTCACTTTCATTTTCACAGCCACCTGGCGGAGCACCAATCAGTTTGTTTACTGTGCAGGAACATTTTTGATCTCAGCTTTTTAGTGTTTCCCTACAGAATGCCGCAACAAACCTGTTTCAAACAAACATCGGGCTTTATGACAGACAGGAGGAAAATATTAGAGGCTTTTAAATTCCTTCTAGGGTTCTTAACGACTTTCCAAGACTTCTGAAGTCTTGTTTTCATCAAAATCCTTTTTTGTTTGCAGCTCTGTGTCCATCTTTGTAGAGCGTTTCAGCAGAAATCCAGCCTGCAGTAATAACAAGCTGCACGATTGTGCATTGACCCATAATTTTTACTCTTCATGTAAGAACAGAGGAGTGTGATGTTAATCATAATCCAACATTTACCTCTCAGGGTTTTACTGAATAAGATGCTTCACCTTTACATCGAAGTCAAAACAGACAACTAAATATGGAGCCAGAACCAACAATGATGAATATATTAGAGAGAACAGCTTGCCTGAAGATAGCCAACATGACACAGTCCTGGAGTTCTTTAAAAAGCATGCAGTGCAGTAAAAGTGTCAGAGTCGAGTCGACTGAGAACCCTGTGGAGGCTAAATTCATACCAGCTACAGATCCGGCCTGCGCTGCTAACAGACAGCTGAGCGATGTGAAATGACAAGGCTCATTCGACCTCGGTGCCAACTCCAATCTAACTCAGCAAAACTCTGGATTAGCCTTTGGCTCATCTGGTCAACAGAACAGTGAGGCTGACAGACCAGCGGATGGACTGAAGCGTCAGCTGCGGCTCGACACTCTGGTCTTACAACAGCCAAGTTTCACAACTCAGACCCAAAGGAAACGGTTTCTGAATGTTTTTACATATCCGATGCTTTCTTTAAATGAGATCCGTTAGTTTCTCCCCTGTTGCTGTGTAATTCAGCCAGTCATGGCAGGATGTGGTCAGGAATGCCTGGCAAAAATCACATTTATCTTTGCTTCTCAGGAAAAGTTTAGTGTTGAAAATATTTGCAATGTCAAGAAGAAAATGACAGAATAATTTCCTTGTGCGGTGGTAGAAGCGGTGCATGCCTAATTTTAGGCTCAGCTGGTTCAGTGACTGGGATTCAAAGTAAACCTCTGGTCACATTTAATGAGCTGCCAATCATGGAGCGCTACAACACAACGCAGCTAGCAGCGCGTCTGACCAATGAGTCACCACCTCATTTTAAACTGCTTCACAATCATAATTTATCATGACTGAAATTATTTAACAACTAAGATTCAAACGTCAGTTTAGTTGTTTGAGTCCATTTAGTGCCTGGCTTGGGATGCTAATGCTAGCCAAGCTAGCATTTTGTCTAGCAGGGAGGCCTAAACGTTTCAGGATTCGCAAAAAAACGCTACCATTTTGGAGTTGGTGGCATTTATCGGAAATGAAACGACTCAACAGTTGAGTTGAGCTTTTCTTTTGTTTCCATCCAGTAGGTTCCAGAAACGAAGCCGGCAGCTTGTCCAGTACAGTTTCAATAGGAAACACCTGACTATAATTTAGACCAGGTAATTTACAACATGAAGTTCCAACACTTTTCACTTGCTGCAGTTCTCTTTCACACTTCACTGTCAAACCAACCAAACCCTTTGAAAAGCCTGTTCCCCTCCTCGCCTGTGGGGGCGCTGCACCAAGAAACACTGACGCAAACGACAAAAATGGAATCAGATCTTAGCGCTGGTAGCATTTCTCTTTTGTCTTTGGTTAAAGACAACAAGACATTTCTCCTGCTAGTGCTAGCTGAGGATGTTTGTTTTGGTTCCATTTACCCAGAATGCCCTGCGCTGCAGTCCACTTCCTGCCTTTGGAGCAGTTTCCAAACTGCTTGGCGTTCGCATACGAATTCAAACCGACCCAGAGTTAGTTTGTAGACAGACCAGAGTTCACACCTTCACAAACGAAGCGGAGTTTCTACATAAACAGACTGGAGTTAGATTACAGTGAATTAATCAGAGATGGACTTGGATCTCAGTCAAGGTGTCTGAGCCATATTTTCCTTTAAATCTTACATTTTCCCTCCGTTTTAAGGTTTTCATACATGGACCCAATTAAGAGTCGTCTTTCACTCTGGTGAATAGCTACACAAATAGGCCTGTTATGCTACCATATTAAATATTTAATGGGAAGCTTAAGGTTATAAATGTGAGTGAATGAATGAACAGGAAGCCGGAGTATTCCTGAGTGCGTGTGCATGTCAACTGTCCATTCACTTATTGTGTTTGCAGCACTGATACCCTCCTCCGTCCTTGATGAAAGAATCGGGACAGGGTGTTGCCATGGAGACCCTGCTCTGAAACAGTTGCCACAGCGATTAGAAGAAAAGCTGAGCTGAAGCGGTTGTTAGGGCGACCGAGCAGCGAGTGAGAAAGTGCCGCGTGGTGCAGGCTGGTGGTGTGGGGGGGCAGGGGGCTGGTGAGCCCTCGGTGAAATGATTGGAGGGGTTAAATGGAGAACCGCTGTGTTTACTCCACCCTGTCAGCATGGAGCAATTCAAGCTCTCAGCCCCCACCTCCCCTTCCTCCGCTCTTCCAGAAGAAGACTTCCCTGAACGGAGTCAGCCCCAAAGAGCAGGAAATTACTCACTTACCCCCAACAAAAAGATGTCACATGGCGGCGCCTTTATTTGGTGAACAGTCAAAAACAAAATCAGGCTGCAGAAAGGGAGGGCAATTTCTCAAAGGAGGCAATTAAATATGTTTTGTATCGCAAATGAAACTCACATCTGACCCTTTAGAGGCAAACTCAGCTGCTTCTCACACATTAGAGGCTTCTGGTAGCAACAAGGCAACGCAAAGAGCCGGACATGTTTACGGGTCAACCATGCTTCACCACGGACGCCGACCTGGAATCTGAGCTTCTTCAGGACTCGGTTAAGCCTTGGCAGGCATCCGTTTCCTTAAAAGCCTAAAACAGGGCAGCTTTCACTGGGACACGAAGGATTGATCAGTGACACGCTCCGTCCGTAGACAAGTGTGTCACCTCTGCAGGGAGCAGCCGGGCCAGTAAACAGGCGCAGCGCCGGCCGTGGTGTTGGAGGTAAATCAACATTAACGGGTTTTCACGGTGAAGTAGGAGACAGGCTGCAGACTTCCAGCCAACACTGTGGTCTGAGCTGCACAAGTTCTGGTCCAGTTAGCCTGTGAGGTGTCAGGCAGAGACGTTTAGCTCATTAAAACGTTTCCTGCTTATTAAAAAAAGAGCGTTGGTTATCTCTGCTGGTCATTAGGATAAGTAAAAATCCTTTTTTTATTGCAGTATTTAACCTCAAACCTGCTTTTCTTCTCTGTTCCATTTGATAGCTGCAGGAATTACAGAAAATCACAACCACTTGAACATCCACTTGATGAGCGGAGGGATGCATTTACCCAAACCGTTCAGAGAACACAGCATCACCCGTTCAGAAAGTTTCATACGGGGGAAAGCAGTGGCAGCTTAAAGACTGACAGCGAGCGAACGCTGCCAATAACAGCCCTTCATCTGGAAAACCTAACTACAGCCAATTGCACTTAATGTGCATCAGATTTGACACAAATGCGTTGATGGAACTCTCCTCTGCCCCAGTGCGATTAACTATCCGCCTGCTGCAATATGACTCAAAAACCATTTTCAAACATGATGCAATGCCTGTACTGAATGGCTTTTTATCTAGTTGCAATGGAGAGTTTTAGAGGCAAATTGTTCCAGACTTGAAAGATTTGGAAAAAGACATCGGAGTTGTAATATTCTGAAATGATTGTGTAGATTCCAGGCAACCGTTGATCAGAAAGATGTGGTTTACCAGAACATGCGAGTTAAATCTGATACATAAGTGCAATATGGGACTTCCTGTTCAGATGGGGGAATTATCAGAGTAATGAGACGCTGAGATCATCTTTCAATCAGGATGGATGGATGGATGGATGGATGGATGGATGGATGGATGGATGGATGGATGGATGGATGGATGGATGGATGGATGGATGGATGGATGGATGGATGGATGGATGGATGGATGGATGGATGGATGGATGGATGGATGGATGGATGGAAGGAAGGAAGGAAGGAAGGAAGGAAGGAAGGAAGGATGGATGGATGGATGGATGGATGGATGGATGGATGGATGGATGGATGGATGGATGGATGGAAGGAAGGAAGGAAGGAAGGAAGGAAGGAAGGATGGATGGATGGATGGATGGATGGCAGACGGTCGGATGTCTCACCGATCCAGACGTCGTTGTTGAACCAGCTCAGGTTCATCTGGGAGCTGTCATAGTAACCAATCTTCTTATAACTTCCTCCTGCAACATCAAGAGGAACAACAGGAGCTAATTATGTGTAATTCCTTCTGTCACAGAGCGAGTAAACATGTATTTATAGCGCAGGTATTTCTGTCAGTGCAGCCCACGAGAGCAGCAGAAATGAGATAAACAGCTAAAGTAAATGATGGATGAAAAGCAGCATGGGGAGGAACAAGGGGAGAGAAGGAGAAAAGGGGAGAGGGGGACCGGGAATGCTGATGAGCTGCGGGTGGGATCAGGCATTCCAGTCAGGTCGCCTCATCCTGGATGTCAAATTACCTCAACGCCACGGCAGGAAGCGGGAGACGCAGCGTCACGGAGACAAGGGGGCCGGATTAGAAATTTTTATCCGTTAGGACGCCAATGAGAACAGAGGTGGAGAATAATCCCCCACCTTATCTGGAGCTGGGAAACTCATTAAGTCACTGGTGACAAATAGGATGCCATTTCCAGAAACGGCTTAAAACCGAGAGGCTTTTGGCCAATTAGAGCGAAGCCTTGAGTCACCACATTCCTGCATTAAGTCTGTTAGCATGCGCCGCTACAGCGTGAACACTACAGCCAGCAGCTGCAGCAGCAGCTGAAGCAGCAGCTGAAGCAGCAGCAGCAGCTGAAGCAGCAGCTGAAGCAGCAGCAGCAGCTGAAGCAGCAGCAGTAGTAGTAGCTGCAGCAGAAGCAACAGCAGCAGCAGCTGAAGCAGCAGCAGCAGCTGAAGCAGCAGCAGTAGTAGTAGCTGCAGCAGAAGCAACAGCAGCAGCAGCTGAAGCAGCAGCAGCAGCTGAAGCAGCAGCAGTAGTAGTAGCTGCAGCAGAAGCAACAGCAGCAGCAGCTGAAGCAGCAGCTGAAGCAGCAGCAGCAGCTGCAGCAGAAGCAGTAGTTGCAGCAGCTGCAGCAGCAGCAGCAGCTGCAGCAGCAGCTGCAGCAGCAGCAGCACTGCCTCTCTGAGTCTGCTGTGGGTTTACCTTGCAGTTGTTCGATGAGGGTCATTGCCATCCTGGAACCCTGAGCGTCAAACACCACGTGACCCTGGAGAGGACAGAACTGGGTTAGAAAACACACACACAAACGCGCACACTTGGAGTCAGTCTGGAAAATAAAACTTTGCTTTCAGCTGGAAGGAGTTTGTGTTCAAGATTAAGAACAGCAGTAGTTATTTTGTCCATTTTCTTGTGGCTCCAATCAAGCATTGTTATTACTGTTATTAAGAGAATAACTTATAGGCCAAAAATAAAACATAACTGCTGAACGGCTCAGTCCAGAGTCGATAAATTCATCCAACGGCCGAACCTGATCCAGGCGACGTTGGAAGGAGGCCTGCATGTTTCCAGTGGTTTTGTTTGAGTTCACAGCCAACAAGAGGGGCTGTTGAAATCGCTGCGCTCAATTGACTCCTTTCAGGTTCACAACATGAGCTGCCAAATGTAAATGCCACACTGGGAATCGATTATGGAGCTTTCATAGGATGAACAAATATTGATGCGATGCCACAGAGCCGTCAATGAACCAGCCTGAGAGCGGACGCCCCGATCAGATCCGTTTCACAAGCCCAAACTTTTCCTCAAATCATGATGAGAAAAAGTTCAAAATGAAGCTGGGCTTTCAGTCCGCTGAATGCTGTTCAAAAAGACTGTCAGTATTTATTTAGATAATAGTAACGTAGTCTAGTAATCGATTAATTGTTAGCTGGAGAACACAAACTCAAAAAAGGGAATTAGCTTAAAAAAAACAAACATTCAGAAACTGTACAAAATATATAAACACTTTGAGTTGAAGATAAAAACCGTTGTCTGTAAATGTTTTCCTCAGGTCTCAGTTTTTGCTTCTCCTGGTTCAGATTCACTGTAGAAACACTGATGATGTTTTCAATGCAAGAAAATGTTTTTCTTATTTAACAAAAAAATCTGAATTTCTCATTTGCATATTTTAAAGGTTCATGTGGTTTAATACTAAATCTAGAGAATGTCATTTTTTATTAATCAATTAATTACTAAAACAATCGTCAGCTGCTCAAACTCTCCTGGAAACCAGAAAGGCTCTGAAAAGTTCCTCCCAGTGTCACTCTGCAGCAAATCTCTCTTTTCAACAATAAAGAATAAAAACATTTCTGTCCTAATGTTCACAGACAGGACTTCTGTGGGAGCCGATTCCCTACAAAGATTAATGTCAGAATAATTTCCCTAATTGTTCTGATTAGACCAGTTCAGTGGAGACGTCACTCAGAAGTAGTGAGGTGCTTTTGGATGTCGGTGGATCCAGAACCTCTGCAGAGACGGACCGCTCTGAAAAGTTCGTCTCATAACGGTTAGAGTCCGACTCACACGGAAACTTTATTTCCTGTTTTGTTGACCTCCTGCACTCACCGAAACCCCTTCAAAGGAGCTGGTGTTGAGCGCTCTGTAGATCTCCGAGGTGATGTCGTGGTTGTTGTAGTTGAAGTCCTCCAGCCGCCGGCCCTTGGCCTTCAGGGGGGCCACGGTCTTGTTGAGGGCCAGCGCCAGGGCCCACACCGCGTCGAAGGCGAGGGGCGCCTCCTGGAAGCCGCCCGTCTCCTCGGGGTTCTTCCCCCCAAGACGAGACATCAAGGCTCCCAGAAACTCCTGTGAAGTCTGGCGGAGCGAGGAGAGATGGAGAGGAAGAGAAGAAACAAGTCGAACCGAGTTAACACAGAAAGCTTTCTTACACCAATCTGCAGGGCTAAAATCCATCAACTAAGCAGCATTCTGGAATGATGTGTTCAGTTTGAACTTGGAAATTGGATTCCTGAACTTCAAACTGCAGCACGGCTGCCTGATGTGGAGAAAAACTGCAGTAAAAACTTTTTATTTGAACCTCATTCAGTTTGATTTAAAGGGGATCTATTATGCTAAATTCACATTTTCCTTTTGTGTTTCTGCTGCTTCAAAAACATCCAGGTGTTTTCCAGTTGATGTTTTTTGGTGTCTGGAAAATGAGCCATTTCAAAAACCTCCAGAATGTGACATCACAAATCACCTAGCAACCTCAGCAAAGCCCAGCCTGTTACCTAGCAACCTCAGAAATGCTCTAGCTGGTCTTACTGATGTATATGTTGTACAATGACTGCTGGAAAAGACAAGTGCTTTGTTGTTGATTTACCATCCACAAACCACTTCCTAGAGTCTTGCTGGTTTTGCAGGAGTCTCCACTTCTGCTTTTCAAAGATGCATACTTGTATAATTGTGGATCTGTTTGTGAGTTTGTGAGTGGGTTGGAGGGGCGTGGCCAGCAGTAGATTATGTGGATTTAAAGTGACAGAGTCCTAAAGCAGCTGAAAATAGGAGACTAAATCTCATTATCTATGCATAATTTTGTGCAGAAAATGTGATGAACTTGTTTGGTAGCCCATAGACCAATCATAATGTCTTAAAGGAGCATAACAGGTCCCCATTAATTAATTCAGACAGACTGCTGCTGAACTTTTCCAAGTTTACAGTCTTTCAGTACATTGAATGTAGCATTAGCTTGTGCTAATTACAGTTATCCTTGTCATTAAGTACAACAATGATCAATCCCCACTGGTTTTCCAGCTGGAACACAGATGAGTTGGTTGAAGCTTGATGTTATTTCTCAAACTGATTAATGACTTCAGAGGGAAATAATTCAGCTGAGCTAACTACTGGAAACGAGCGGCTCCATCCCAGAGGAAGCCGGGAGACACACAGGCAGTTAAACTCCTCTCAGCACGCTGATCAATCACTTCCTGGTTTTCCCTCTGTGGACATTTTTAAAGAAATGTCCACAGAGGACGAGATCCTGCCCCAGTGGAGGAGCTGCAGTATGTCAGGGTCTTGTTCATGAATGAGGGAAAAACGGAGCGGGAGATCGATGGGTGGTTTTGCTCTTATGGATGAACTGAGGTTTATTTCTGTCTGGTTTTTTTAATTTCATTTCAGCAAATTTTAAATTCTGAAAGCTTTTTTTGCTTTTAAATGCATGAATAGGAATAGCTTTAATGTATTCATTTTGCACATTATGCTTGGAAATGATACTTTAAAGTATAAATATTTGCATTTTACTTTGTGCTATCCAACAAATTAAAGCTATTTGCAAAACTGCATTAAAATCATATTTTAGAGGAAAAATAATCATTAAAAATAAGTGATCAAAAGGAACAAAACCACTTTCCCTCAGGTCTATCTGAACGTTTTCCACCAATCAACAGACAAAGAAAAAAATGACATTTGGCACCAGCAGCTTGCCATATATCCGTTCATCAGACTGAGCAGAAATCTTCCCTGCATGTCGCTGGGCTGGCCTGGAGGATCTGTGAAGGACGCGCTGACCACACGGCCACTCATAACCCCGGCGTTTTATTCGGGAATAAAACCGCCTGCTGGGATCAGAGCTGTGCCAGCTAAGCTAACTGCAGGCGAGCCTGAGGGACCAGGAGGGACAGTAAAGGTGACCACAGAGGCACACACTCCGCTCCGCTTGCTTTCTTTCTGTTTAATGTGTTTATTAAAGCTCATTAGCATTCAGAGCTGGGCCCACCCAGATGACTGCTGCAATGTCACATTTGGCCAAACATGCCTGCTCTCTTCAGCTTCTAGATGTAAAGATTAACCGAGGTTTTTAATCGATGCATAAGTTGTTGCTCTGGAGCCAGCAGGGGTCAGACGAGATGACGGTAAAACTGGAGCAGCAGAGGAGATAACATGACGGTAAACTGCTAAAACACAAATCAATAGCAGTATGGCAGCCAATAACTGGATCAATCACAAACTCATTACTGTGGCATTAATGCACAACTAATCATTTACAACCATTGTTTATTTGCTTTTGTACCAAAACCTAAACAAATGTTGACTTTTCTTTGGGTTTTTTACCCAAACTTAGAGACTAAACTCTATTGTTCAGTTGGTGTTTCTGCTGGATTTGCATATAAATTTGGTCACAAACTCTGACAACTTGAGAAAGTCTCAGAGAGTAAAATCTCTCTGATTCACTGCAGCACATCATTAAAAAACAGAGTTAAATGTCCTCTAAACTTCTGGGCCATCATGTCGATGTCTTCAACATGAGTAGGTTTTAGTACAAAATACTAAAACATGTCATTACATTTTCATAAAACAAAATGTGAAAACCTGTTTCATTTCCAGGCTGCGTCTATGAAACCACCTGAAAGGCTGAACGTGTCTCCATGTTTTCCTACATCCTGGTCCTTCAGGGACATGAAAACAAGGCCGAGACGTTTTTAAGAAAACAAGCTGAACCGACTCGATTTAAAGTCCACACTTCCACCAACAGCATTTAAATGGAGACACAGCAGATGGAAACAGTCGCTCTATAAAGACTGAAAGCTTCTCACTTCTTTTCTTGCAGGCAGTTTTTTTTTTTTTGGTGCTTTTGTGATAAAACACCAACTCTTCCCCCCGAAAGCGGAGACTCCATTCATCCAGCCGTCTCTCCGGATCCTTTCAGGATAATTAGGCCTACACACCTCCGATTCAGTTAAGTCAATTTCATCTGATTGAAATTCCTCCCCGGCTTTTGCCATTTGAATCTGCCGCTGCCCACTGAAAGGCAGCTGACAGTCTGCTCCGGCTCGGCCCGCAGCATCACTCCAATCTGCCAATTTCAGCTCAGATATTGAATTTGAATGGATCTGACTGTAAGCAGGAGGTCTGGCTGTAATTCTTATCAACTGCCGAGCGGCGCGCGGACAGCTAAATCCGCAGGTAGTGGCAGGTGCTGCTGGAATATAAACAACAGCTGCTGATGAAGAGGAGCAGACAGGAGGAAGGTGGGAGGAGGGAACGCTGACGGAGAGAGACGGATCATCAGAGCAACAACTGGACGGATCCGGAGAGGAAGAGACAACGTGAGACAATTAGAGGACGGCGGGAATCTGAGCTGCTACTCCAGAATCTCTCTAAATGAACGAGGGCGAAACGCAGCAGGAGCATCCTCAGCGGATTCCCAACACTAAACGGATTCAGGTCACACACAGTTCACCCAAGCCTTATCATTATTGTTCCCAACACTCTGGCTGTTACAGAAATAACTCGCATCTCAGGGGATTCCATATGAGAGCCGAAAAGTTTACAACCACGAATGAGCAGACGGGGGCTCAAACCGCGTCGCAGGAGAAAATCCAGGAGAGAAGACGTGACGGGTCACTGAGGCAACCACAGAATCAGGCCAGAATCCTTCTCCAGTCCAGAAAAAAAACATTTTCACCATTTAACTGATAAAAAGTGTTTCAACTTTTCAATTCAAGATGGAAAACTGATAAATGAAATGAGTTCAGACAACATGTGGCCTTCAGACGCAGCGTGACGACACAGAAAGTCAAAACCATCTGATTCAAGTTCATCCAGCAGGGCTGGAGGACACCAACCGGCTCAGAGCACATCTGGAGAACCCAACCAAAAACCTGTCAGCATAGAGAATCAAAACTAATGAGAAACTGGAAATAAATCACTGACGACCCGCAGAGAGCCGAGCAGCCGAGCTCCGACAGGACGGACTCAGAAGTCGTCATTTCCGGTGGGCGTCAGGAAGACGCCTCGCCTCCTCGGGTGGATCAGACCTGAGATCAGACTCCTGCTCCCTCCTCTCCTGAACCAGGGCATAAAAACTCTCACTCCCATTTTCTACAGCCTCTCTGCTTCTTATAAACCTCTTTCAGAAAAAATGGGACAGCAGGACAAGATACAACCTGTGGCTTTTTAATGCAACTGTATTTTTATGCAGCATGTTTGAGTTTCAGAGAGCTGCTTTCTGACTGTTGATGGCGTTTAAAGGTTTAATCTTCTGGTTGTATGTAAGTTAACATTTGGTCTTCATTTGCTTTTTTCTTCGTCTTTAACAGCAGGACCATCAGACAGAAGGAACCGTTCGTGTTTGAATCCCTTATGGACTTCCCAGTAGGTCAGGTAAAAAGTGCAAACACCTCCAAATTGCACCTACATGCAGCTGTGCTGGTTGCTAAGAGACCAAAGAAAGAAAGTTGTGGGATTTTCGGTTTGCAGTTTAAATGCTGTATGTGTCTGTAATACAGAGGAGAGTATGGTCAGTGTATAAGGAGCCCAAAGCATCATCCCTCCCAGGCCGTGCTCCTGCTGATGAAATGGTTTCAGTTCGGCTGAAGGTCTTTACTTTGGTCTCATTTCATCCTGCAGTCATTTTCTCCTTCAACCCTTCCAGTCGTACTTGCTAAGTGTTTTTCATGAACTTTGACCTTTAACCTGGCAGCTGAGGCCTGTAGAGTCTCAGACGGAGCTCTTGGCTTTTTTTGAACATTAATCCGACATCAGGAAGATTTTTCTCCTGGGTTTTATGGTTTATGCCAGGTGTGGGCATTAATCATACTGATTATCAATTATTGTGATACATTTATAAGAATTTTGATTTATTGTTGTCACAATAAATTCCACTTAATGAAGCTAAAACTCTCCACACTGTTGGGACTGTTAGTTTGATGTTTTTCGATAAAAACATTGATAAATATTGACAGACAGATTAACTGGACATGTTTCCTCATGTATTTTTTGCTACAACATGCAGCTACTTAAAAAAGAAGGAATAAGTTTTTATCACTTTTATTGAACTGTACCACAGAATATCATGATAAAACTTTAAGTCCATATCTAGTTCATGGTTTGTTTCTGATTATTTTATATTTTTCAGTATTTGTAGATTTTCATGGCTTGGTTTTGTTTCCCATTTCGTTTGGGATTTTTATGTCATGTGCTTCAGGTAAAGCGATGAGCAGCACCTGCTGCACCAGAACATCTTCTCTAGAGCCGTCATATTTTATCTGACTTCCTGCCATCCGTTGCCACGGTTACGGATCATGCTGTGAAAGCGGCGGATGCGGGTCGAGCCCTCACCATGTTGGAGACGCCGCGGACGGTCTCGGGGTTCAGCATGACGATCTCCGTGGTAACGTGTCCCTCCACGGCCTCCGTCATGTTCTCCACTGTGCAGTTGATGGCCGGGTCTTTGATCTTGAACCAGTTGTCGGCATACCAGCCAATCAGAAACCAGACGTGCTTCTTCCCGTACAGCTTCTCCTTGAACACCTGCAGCGGAGGGAAAGGGGGACCTGTCAGTCCCGGAGACGGCGAGCCAGACGTGGTGGACAGGGAGGAAACACACCGACCTCACAGAACACCTTCCTGGCCTCGGTTTCATAAAACAGCCCCACAATGATCCTGGCATCCTGGCGCTGCATCAAATTAGCAGAAAGTATTGCTTAGTTACATCAGCAGCATGAATTTGACTTCACAATATCGCAGCTTGATGTGGCAGCACAATGTGCCAAAGTCCCGCTGCTTGACAGGATGGCACATATTGCTGTTCAGGAGCTGATAATTAGCGTGGCGCATTAATTTCCTCCATCAAGTCGCCTCTATGCTAATGGCGTCGTGTGCAGCTGTGAGGCGGAGGAGGAAGGAGACGGCCAGCAGCCGAGGTGAATTTTTAATCAAAGCACCTTGAGGTTCTTGACAGCGACAGCCGGGTCGGTGAGGAAGCTCTGACGAACGCTGATCTCGATGCCTGCCTCCTTCACCCTCTGCTCCAGATCATCCAGAGTCTGGCAGATGAAAGGAAGGACGGGGTGGGGGGGCAGAGAGACACGCAGAGAGGTGACAGGTTGAAAGACAAAAGCAAGTCCGACAGGGAAAACAAAACTAATAACAACCTGGAGTGTATATTGGATATATAGAGGATGAGTGTGTGCGAGATAAACAAGAGAAGCAGGGAGGATTTTTTTAGACATCAGCTGGAAATGAGAAAAGTAGAAGGCGAGATGAGAGAGGACGCAGCAGAATCATTAACTTCTATTACAGGAAACGGGCCAGGTGCCGCGGCATCGACCGCCGTCCTGAGGAGGATGTATTGCTTGATCAATATTTCTCACAACCAATACACCAAAAAAAATCCCTCATCAGTCAGCAGCAGAGATTGACTGTAGCCAGAGAACACAAAAGAGCTAATAAACAAACACCGAGAGGCGGGAGGACAATCAGGAAACCAAAGACTGCAGTGATAAAACAAAGAGCCGGGGTGAAAACATCACCGGGGGCTCGGGGGCTCGGGGGGGCGGTCACTGACCGAGGTGAAGACTTCTGTGGTCTGCTGGATGGTGGCGATGCGAGACCAGTTCCACTTCTTGAAGAGCCGCACCCTGGTGGGGTTATGGAGGGTGGCAGACGGGTGGGTGCGGAAGAAGGTGGGGAAGCGCTGGCGGTTGGACAGCGCTGGAGAGCTGGAGCCGTAGGACAGCTGGGGACAGAGAGGACAGGGGGGACAGGGGGAGAGAAGGAGGACAGGGGAGGACAGGGGGAGAGAGGAGGACAGGGGAGGACAGGGGGGACAGGGGGGACAGGGGGAGAGAAGGAGGACAGGGGAGGACAGGGGGACAGGGGAGGACAGGGGGAGAGAGGACGACAGGGGGGACAGAGAGGACAGGGGGGACAGGGGGAGAGAAGGAGGACAGGGGAGGACAGGGGGAGAGAAGGAGGACAGGGGAGGACAGGAGAGAGAGGACAGAGAAGACAGGGGGGACAGGGGGGAGAGAGAGAAATTAGCAAGGTGCATCTGTCTGAGAAGCTCAAACTCTCAAAAGAGGAAACATTTACATAATGGATGCAAGAATAAAACCACATAAAGTGAGTTTTTCCTCCCACACTGGACTCGACTCGCATCATTTCTCTGTCCTGTTCTGGTATGGCCCCGCCATCTTTGTTTCTGTATCAACTGAATATGAAGAAAGGAAATGGAACTGGTGTCTAAAACTGACTTCAAAATAAGAGCTTGACTATAAAGGTCTAATTGCTTTAATTCTTGACAAACTTCAATACAGATGTCAAACTTTATTCAACTGAAAGTTCAGAAGCAGTGACAGCTGATGTGAGCTTCACACACAGCCATCACTCCGGTTCACATCAGACCTCAGTCTACTCACATTCACCACTTTTCTGTTCAACTCCAAATTATTCACTGAAAGTCTACCAATTCAGATTCTTTTTCATAGAGCATATCTAACATATTAAAAAGAAGCTGAAATATCTAGACGTGATGCTAATCAACACAGCGGCCAATCCAGAAAGAGCATTTATTATTCTTGGAGTTGATTGGCTGAGCCCACAAAAGACAGATTTTAGTTTGTGCAGCGGTGATGGGATGTTTCCACTCTGCATAATAAGGACATATTTGGTGTTGAATGGTTAAAATAGGCAGTAACATTTAATACTTTTTCTCAGTGGATGAAGTTGAGTTTAAGATCCGCCGGTTATTAGAACCACTAATTCAAAAAAAGCTTTTTTTATTTATTTTTGTTCACAAACTTGTCGGTTGTAATTTCTTCATTAATAACTGATGACATGGTGGAGGGTAGATTTGGTGAAAGTGATTTTATAAAAACCACATCATCTCTTCCAGCCCTGCAGTCAGAGGGTGCACTTATTTATGATATTTGGTGATATACTCTCAACCATTTAATCAGGTTTTGCCGAACTGTTGTATTGTGATCAAATTTAAAAGTAAATGAACCACAAACATCTCAGTCTGGACGTTTATATCGTCTCTTCTTCCTCTTTTTAACATCTCTCAATTTAATAAAATGTGTCAACAAAGTCTGTAACTGTGATTAAAAACCAAACATTTCCTGCAGGATTTCTCATGCAGATGCCACCATGAATCTGAGACGGCACTTTGGTTTATTAGAGAGACATGAAGAGCTGATCCGGTTCTTCCGCCGTTCGGACCCTGCAGAGGTTTTAAGGATCAGCGGCGAGGAGAGACGCGACGACGGTCCTCCCATCAAACACTTCCACAGCAACGACTGGAGATAAAATCCTTGACAGGTCTTTCTTTAAAACGCACAACCTGCAGTTCAGGGAGCCATTAGGGAGCGAAACGGCTGCAGCCCCATTACCCACACACCCACTGGGTTTTAACCACCGGCAGCCAGAGGGGCGCGCTGACGGATGCCACATGTCCGGTACAATGTGGGCTCCCCATAGAAACAAATCCCCGCAGGCAGAGGCAGGTAGATGGAAGAATCGATACGAAGGAAGGATGAAATTAAGGCAGAAACAACCAATGTGGAGGAAGAAGAGAAACATCAGAAGAGAACGGCTTCAGAGAAAAACATACGCCACAAATCATCCAGCGTGTAATGTTGTTTAAATTACACCTCCACAAACAAATAAGGCTGATTATTGCCCACTTAAACGTTTAATTGATGGAAGATTCATATTTATAAAACCTCCGAAGCTCAGAGGTTTGATACAAACCTCTTTATGTTCTCATGTTTTAATAATCTACAGTCAGAAGCACATCTTTACAGAATAAAGCCCTAAAAATGCCAGCAGACCAGTCAGCTTTCACATGTTCTACTGGATTTAATCTACTTACTAACAGAAACACAATCATAGCTGCTCTGCTGCTTTTCTAACTGTGGCTCATTCTGAGCATCATCAGGAATCCAACGCAAATCAATGCAAGTGAGCAGAACCAACAAAACTAAAATATTCATATTAGTATGAAAATTAACACTAAAAATATGACATTTTATCAGGTGTTGGATGGATGGATGGATGGATGGATGGATGGATGGATGGATGGACGTTGCTATGGTTTCTGAGGTAAACTGTTCAATATTTTTCCGTTTATTTGCAAAATGAAACTGTTTAACATAAAACCCCGGGTCAAGATTCAAAACCCCAACCTTCCTGTTGCTAGGCAACAGCGCCAGCATCACTTCACCGTGCAGCCCCCTTTTTGTTTTACACCTACACATTTTTAAAAACTCAGTCTTCTCCTCCGATCCAAGATAAAGCCAAACTGATCCAGAGGTCAAAGTTCAGAGAGATGCGAGAGCTTCTGAGCGTTTGCCCTCCAGTCAGACAACTTCCAGATCCTAAACCAGCAACCTGAGGAGATGAAGACCGAGGAGAGAAATGTCGGCACAACTCATCCGGGGTTCTGTCAGGTCTTCATAAATTGGTCTGAGTTTCAGCAGCGGATGACTCAGGAGAATATTAAAGTCATTACGATGAATTATCTGGAGTGTTAAAGCTGCTAAACGGCTCTGGGTTCACATCCCACATAAATCACAAAAAAGATCAAACCACTGCAGGAGCTGGAGAGAAAATATGTTCCAGTCGCTTTAAAGTCACTCTGCGGCTTATTTAGGCTGAACCTGGAAGAGCAGAACTATTTCATTTGTATCAAACCCGAAATAACCGAGTTTAAGGTTCCTGATGGCAACATTTCAATAAGGAGGCACAAATAAAGCAGCAGCAGAAAAACTGCAACAAACGAGAGAAGATGCAAGAGTTTCTCAGATCTCTGAGGATCCGGCTCCTTCCAGGAACAGGGAGAAACGGGATGGCGTGAACGGCCTCTGTGATCCGGACCGGGTCGCCGTGGGCCGGGCCGCCGCAGGCAGAGATAACAGCGTAGCGGCTGGGAGGTTAAACCAGCAGAGGCCTGTAGGAAAGACAGACGGATTCCTTTCGTCTGCGGGGAGAATCTGCCGCTGGAGCCGAGACGGAAATGAAGACGGGTGAAAGAGAGAGAGAGGCGGCGGGGGAGGAAGGGAGAGGGGCGAAGAAATGAGAGAGAGGCTGACAAAGAGAAGACCAGCTCCAGGCAGCGACAAACCGACAAAGAAAAGGAGGAAAGAGAGCAAGTCAGAAAGTGGAAAGAGTTTTTAATGATGAGGAAACAGAGAAAGACCAGAAACAAGAAAGAGGGCAGAAGCCAAGCTCTTGAGCTGATTGTTCTCACTGACTAATCTGTGGATGAAACGTCAATTATGGGACAAAGATAACGAGCCGAGCGCCGCGGAAAGAAGCGAACTGAAGCTCAGAGACGCTGCAGATCTTCAGATCTGAGGGGAAACAAGCAGCTCTTGTGCTGTTGGAGGCTAAACGATGAGTTCTGTCCCGGACCGAAGAGCCGCTGCGATAACGGAAGCTGCAGCCAGACACACGTTTTAATCAATGAAACAGCCAGGGCATCGATTGGTGGATTTAAGGGCAATTAGTGGAAAACAAACGAAAAGCCGAGTTTCACGTCGTGAAGGATTTTATGGTTGAATCCTGAAATATGAGCAAAAAATCCTTCAAGTTGAAACTTTAGATCCTTTATTTACTCCGAAGGGAAATGAATTCGTATGTGAATGTCATCACAGAGCCGATATCCTGAGGCGGGAAGGATCTCCAGTAGCTGCACAATATGACATTTAAAAATTATTTCACTTATTTGAAACACGGCAGTTTTTAAAAAATCTTGTTTTTCTCTAAAAGGCTTTGGCTCTACAGAGTGAGGTGTTCGTTTACGGCGGCATCAAGATTGTTTATGTAGCAAAACTGCAATAGAAACTTTTTTCACATCACAAGAGTCACATGATGAACAACTGGAAGTCGGTGCTGGGAAAACCTGCATGACATCACCAGCTCTGCTAATCCACCTCCTTTGCTTTTGCTGCTCCTCTTTAGTCTCTGTCTGTATGATGTTGGAGTAGGGGATATGATGCTAAAAGCAATACTTTGCTGCAGCATTTATGCATTTTAACTGTCTGAAAGTTAAAAAGTCAAAATCCCTCCAGCTGCACAGCATCAGGAACCAGAGGGAAAAACGGCCCAAAAAAACTATTCAAGCAAAAAATTAACATAAAAATCTCTAATGAGCTCAACATGAAGCTGCTCCAGCTAGCTGCCACCATGAGCATCAGCTCTGAACCAGAACCAGGCTCAGCTTTTACTAAACCCAGATCTGATTTATTTATTCATACAGATTTATTTTTGTCTGGACCGTTTTTGGTGTGAATGTTTTAACTCCACATATTTGCTTTGATCAGTTTGTTTTTAAGTCCACATTTGGATTATTTATATTTTGTTTTTCTTTATTTTACAAAATATGCTTTAAGGCTAAAGTTGTCTCAGGTTTTATTATTTTTAGTTATCACATATTAGTGTCAAATAACTTTCAAATTAAGTCAATGTATTAGTATTACAATTTAGCAAATTTAAATTACGATGTGTTTAAGAATGGACTCTGATGGTGATGATGAAATTTCAATTTTTAAAAAAATTAAAATAATATCCAAAGAACCGAAAATCCAGAGAAAACTAAACAGACAGACGGGAAGCAGCTGTGAGAAAGAAAACAAGAGCAAAATGAAGAACCCTAACAATAATAATAATAATAATAATAATAATAATAATAATAACAACAATAATAATAATAATAACAATAATAATAATAACAATAACAAACCAAGCAGAGACCAACACTGATCAAAAGAAATTAATTAAAACCCAAAACAAAACAACTCAGGATAAATGAAGAAACTAAAGATAAAGGAATGAAGATTTACGGCAAGACCATCACAGCAATACTAATAAACTGAATATGGCAAAACCTGTTGAGCAATAATGAACACAGGAACTAAGTGGAATATGGCAAAGCATAAAAAAGTATTTAATCAAGGAAATGATCTAAACCAAACACCCCAGAATCACATCAATACTTCCATAAACATAATCAGAGAGCTTAGCATAAAATATTTGTTTTATGAATTAAATAAATAAGAACAAATAAAAATCGATGCAAAACGATAAGGTTCACATTAATATTCATACAGCCTGAAGCATAAGCTGCATTCACAGGTATAACTTTACCTGGTCCCGTTTGGTCCCAGTGTAGAGCAGCCAGGGCTGAAAACATGATCAGCTTTATAAATAAAGTTATCACTTATTACATGTCAGTATCGAAAAGGGTCGGAGGTCACATGGGTATATGAGGATGTGACCACCTGGTCTAAAACAGACGGGTCAAACTTTAGCTACCAGTTTATGTTTCCTCCATTTTCTGCCCCGACGACGAGGGCAGAAAAATCCAAACAGCTGCAGGAACCAGGGATGCTTTATTACCCCGACCTGCTGCAGGGTGGAGGCTTTTATTACCCCGACCTGCTGCAGGGTGGGGGCTTTTATTACCCCGACCTGCTGCAGGGTGGGGGCTTTTATTACCCCGACCTGCTGCAGGGTGGGGGCTTTTATTACCCCGACTTGCTGCAGGGTGGAGGCTTTTATTACCCCGACCTGCTGCAGGGTGGGGGCTTTTATTACCCCGACTTGCTGCAGGGTGGGGGCTTTTATTACCCCGACCTGCTGCAGGGTGGGACCTGCTGCAGGGTGGAGGCTTTTATTACCCCGACCTGCTGCAGGGTGGGGGCTTTTATTACCCCGACCTGCTGCAGGGTGGAGGCTTATAACTTTTCTCTGAGTTTAAACTGGTTTTTGTCGCGTTTCAGAATTACCACTTCGCTGTAATCTGGGATTTGGTGAAACGTCTTTAAAATCTGTTCCAGTAAAAACTCTGCAGTAAATTTACTTCAACTATAAAACAGGATGACTGGTTATAGTTTTATTACTGGTTAGACTCGTAACAGCAGCTGCTCTTCCACACATTCAGTTCCTGAACATTATTTACATGAAAGGATCAAACGGTGGAAACATCCAGCAAACGGACAGAATAAAGTCTAAAGTTCCTGGGAAAAGATCTGGAGGAAGAAACTTTATAACAACCTTTCAGCGCTGAAAGAGATGCCAGGAAAATCTGTTTCTGACCCGACATCAGGAAGGCAAACATGAGCAGCTTCTTAACATCTACTGGGAATTTTAACTGGAGCTCAGATGACTGGACTGGATAACCTGATGTCTGCTGTGAAGCACGGCGGAGGATCTGTGATGCTGTGGCCTGCTTTTTGTGGCATCATGAGAACTTTGATGTTTCACATCTAAATCTGATCAAAAATATGCGCAGATCAACACAATCAATAATTTTTCCATATAAATATCAAATCAAATGGTTGGAATAAAAGATGAATTTATTTTCCACTCAGCTCAACCCAAACCGCAGCACTTCAACGAGAGCTGGGCAACATGGCGTAAAAATAAAATCTAATCTTTATTCATACCAAATAACATTTTAAAAACTGGAATTTATTTCTAATATTTTTTCTTTGAGCTGAATTCAAAGTAAACTGAAGCTGTAAAACGGGTTTGTCAGACAAGATGGCGGTTCTTTGTGCTCACATCCTCTGAACTCTGGAACCTTAAACTCTGTGCTGGGAAAAATCCCAGTTTCCCAAAAATTAAATCTCCCAAAACTGAAAAAGTAATAATGGATTTATCACCCAGCCCTCCTGCCTGGACTGCGGGTCTGTTTCCGGACGAGCTGCAGAACCACATCAGAACCACATCAGAACCCCATCAGAACCACATCAGAACCCCATCAGAACCCCATCAGAACCCCATCAGAACCACATCAGAACCCCAGAACCCCATCAGAACCACATCAGAACCCCATCAGAACCACATCAGAACCCCATCAGAACCCCATCAGAACCACATCAGAACCCCAGAACCCCATCAGAACCCCAGAACCCCATCAGAACTCCAGAACCACTCACCACGATGAGGTTCCACATGCGGGCGGCTTCGGCCACCAGCGTGGAGACGCCGCTGCAGCCGGGCATCAGGACGATCTTGATGGGCTCGGTGTAGAGCAGGTCGTACAGCAGCTTGGTGGCCTCCCCCGGGTCACACTGCAAGGACAAAACAAATGCATTTAGATCAGGACCAGAAATAGATGGACAAGAGAAAAGATAAGAGTGACGGAGAGATGGGGGAGAGTGATAAAAAGGAGAAACAAAAGCAGAATGAGGAATGAGAGGGTGAAGATAAAGGGAGCTGGCAGCTGCCTTAAAAACAGCGACATCACAACTGGAAGAAAAACTCTGGAAATAGAAGAAACAGATACAAACAAGGTGATAAAAATGTAAAAATAAGAAAAACGAGCGTCACATTTTCATCCTGACAGCAGCAATCTTTAATTAAATCCCCGTCTGACTCCAGATCAGCACACAGAGAGGCAGCCGGCAGACAGAGGTGACCCGACGGGGCGGCGCCGGCCATCACGCACATTTACATCCTCCGTGAAGTCGATTACGACACATCCAGGAACAGGAAACGTCCCGGCGATCCATCACCGGCGGATCGGCTGACAGTCACGGATAAACGGCCGACACGCCGCGCGATCAGAGAGCAAAATCCACTTCAGAGGGACGGCACGTCCACTCACATGACGGCGGAGGCAAAAAAACAGAAAAGGCCCCTGGATGGCCCGGTGCAGGTCCCCAGGAGCCCCCAGGAGCCCCCAGGGGCCCCAGGGCCCCGCGGTTAGCAGCAGGGGGCCTGAGCAGAGTGTGTGGGATCGGTATTCAGCGGCTGGTCGTTCATTAACTCTCAGGCTGCGTCTCATCGCAGACAGTCAAGGAGCCGACAAGCTGTTAGATCATTCTGAGCTCCATTACTGAGAATCAGCTCCCAATTTAAAACCCATCTCTCTTCAGCTTTACCATTTAAACCAAATTCAATTAAACTGAAGAATTATCACAATAAGTTAGAAACCGTCCGCTGGATCCAGATGTTCCCGTTAGCTTTTAATCAGACTGGGTCAGGATTCATACTGGAACTGTCCAGAATGAATATTCTTCATCATTTCAACCACAATTCAGTTCTGTGAATACTTTTGGTGGCTGAGCCGAGTTTGAGCCGCATCGCTTCCGGACCAGAGAACATTCACCTGACAACGGATCGCCGCAGCTGCTCGTTGTCCAGAAAATCCTCATTTGTGGAGAGAAAGCAGGAGCTGATTGGAAGTGGAGTCGTGACTGTGAATCTGATGAGCGTTTGGATGATCGAGCGAACGCAGGCATGGAGGACCCGACGGCTCCCAGAGGGGAAGCCGAAACATCTGCGCGATCTGGCGATGAGCACAAGTGGCTGCAGTGATCAGCCTGAATTCATGTCTGTCAATGGTGAGCTGTGATTACGCATGGAAGAGCTGGAGTTCATCAGCACACATGGGCCTGAAGGAGCCGCTTCAAACGCTTCAATGAGGCTCTCAGCAAAAACTCAGCAGTTATCAGTGAAAACAGAAAGTCATGAAAAATCATTTCTCTGCTTTAAGAAGGCAGCGCACGTTTCACTGAAGAGCAAATCACATCATCTTGTTTCAATCATCAGATATAAATCTGTTCTCACCTCCAGACCAAAATGTTGGATGTCTTGCATTAAAAAAGTTTTGTTTTAAATAAGCCAAATTTAATAATATAGGCCATTTAAAGCAGTTCAAGTCCTGCTCATCTAAATGAATCAAACGCTCCAAAAAATCTGGAACAAATTTCCAGAAAACCGCAAAACAGCTGAAACACAGAGTTCCTTAAATCCAGACTAATCTGTTCAGAGCTGCTTTTGAAACATAATAAATGAAACATTAATCAATATTTTGATGCCTAATGATGGCACTTGGTAAAATGTAATGTTTTAATTGTTGATGACTTTGTATTTTTGTGTCTTTGAAATATGCTATAAAAATTACATTTATTATATTGTGAACAAAGACATGGCAGCATTTAAGAAAATGAAGCAGGAAAAGAGAAACTTTAGAGAAAATGTTGACAGAGGTGATGACAGCAGAACCAGATCTGGGATCATAGAACCGTTTCCTGTTCATTCAGATTAAGAAAAGATAAATCCATCCTCCAGTCTCCCTCAGAGGAGTCGCAGGTTTACGTTTCAGTTTAAGGTAAATGTGAGAGTCATCTGCATAACGATGAAATGAGACGCCATGTTTTTAAAGATGGATCCCAGAGGGTCCAGAAACAGACCCCATCAGGAAGTGATGTTAGAGGAAGAGGTTTCCTCCTAATCGGACAGAAACGATTTTACCTGGAAGATTCAAACTTGTTGGAGCTCCAGCACACAGATGTTCTGATCTGCAGCATTAATAAAACCGCTTCATGTTCCAACCATTGCCTGGGATCAGCTGGGCTTTCTGCAGCAGCTGCTCTGCATTCTGACTCCATGAACCTGCGTGCGGCCAACATGTTGGTCCGTCTCAAAACATTCTCATTGAAATTTCTCGTCTTTTCGCTGGAAGTTTTCCAGATGAGTTCAACAAAGCTTTTCATTTTTCCCTTAAAGTGAAAGTAATCCCTCTGTGAGGAGGCTGTGACTGAACCCAGATAATCTGATCTCAGAGTAAATATGCTGAAACAAAGCTGCTGGCCTTCACCTCCGACTGCAGCTGCACATAAAACAAGCTGGGATTCAAGACGCTGCACATGTTCAGGAGAACGGAGGGCAAGTCAGGAAAAACTGATCTGATGGAGCAGGTTCTGGTTCTGCTGGAGGTTTCTTCCTGTTAAACGGGAGTTTTTCCTCTCCACTGTCACCACATGCATGCTGGGTGTGAGGCATTACTGTAAAGTCACGTTACGTTCTCAGCAGGAGGAGTGAAAGCTGCAGGCCGATGACTCCATTATCTGCTGAACAAGAAACATTTTTAATTTTAATAAACTGATTGATAACTAGAATCATTTAGTGTGACTGGATTAAAAAGACTTCCTTTTTTTCAAAGTGACATTTGTTGTAAGTTGGAGCTACATGAATAAACTGAACTGATGTCTGAACGTCAGATCTGTCGTTTCCTTTTCCTCCATTTTAATAGGTTAAATATTCACAGGTTGGTTTAGTTTGATGTTTAAAATAAGTTCATTTCTCTATTTGGAGCAAACTTAGCTCAGCTCTCTGCTGCAGGTCTCCACATCTGCAGCGGTTCTGTTCGTGTTTCAGAGTCAGGGCTGGAAGGTCAGAGCCGAGTTTCAGGCCCTGACTATAAATTTGTCTGGGTGGGAGTTAAGGCATCTCTGTTTTAGCTTAGCAATTAGCAGAGAAAGTTTCCTCTTGATGAGCAGCAGATGGCAGGAAGAGACACTTTTAAAGCCGCTTCACTTCTCACCAGTCCTCACAATCTGAATCCCTTAACTGATTAGTTCAGTTGTGAAACTTCTGAGTCTATATTTAATCGTGGGCTGAGCTGTTTTTAATCACTCGGATGAAAGCATTAATATTAATAAGGATGTTTATGTAAAGTCGGAGCAGAGAGCTTCTCTCAGTCAATCAGCGCTGCAGCTGATTCCACTGATTTTCCCGTCTCCTCTTCTGACTTTTCTAAGTGAAAGCAGCAGGAAGCGCGCCTGCAGCCCGGCCCGGCACACAGTTCGGTTCCTCGGAAGCATCGTGTTCAGCGAGGAGCATGCAGATCGACTCGGAGAGCTTTCTAAACACTCCGATTCCCCGAGGTTGTTTGTGTTGCGCGGGCCGGCTGCACGCTGAGGACGAGCTTGTTAGTTTTCTGCTGTTTCAGAGTCTTAACTTCACTCTGATGAGCAGTACTTCAGAGCCCGCGCCAATTATCTTCAAATTATTTCATCAATCCATCACCACCATAGCAGATTACAGGTTTTAATAGCAGCTTGTTTTAATCAGCATTCCAAATGACTCGCTGATTATAACATGTAGAAATGAGAATTTAATCAAGAAGTGCAGCTTCTGGTCCTGTAGAGGTTATTAAAACATCCAAACCAAGACAAACAGCCATTAGCCCTCTACATGTTTAGTCAAGACAATTTTCCTGCGTAAAAAACACATTAACTGCAGACTATTTACATGGAGCCGGAGCAACACGCTCGGCTGCAGAGCTCCAATTTCAAAAAAAGGGTCATTACAGCTGAATGTTTGCAGGGAAAACATAATGACTCACATTAGTCAGAAGAAGCGTTTTACTGGGTGGCAAACCCAATAAGCAGCAAGCGCATTTCTCCTTAAAAGGCTTTAAAACGCCTCAGTCATCACGTCAAAAACAAACGCTCAAATACAGCAACTAAACAACGGGACGCAGAGAGGAGGCGGCCCAAGGTCAAAGGTGAAGGTCACGCCTGGCACATGAGCCCCCACCGGGCCCTGCTGATCCGACAAACACCTCCAACCGGACAGAAAACCGGACAGACGCAGAATCTGGGATAATCAGGACGGGAATGTTCAAGTCCGGTCCAAATGAGCCTCAAAACATCAGAATTTGATCAGAACCTGAACGACTTCCAGCTGCAGGTGATAAAACGCATCACACCAGACCAACAAAATCTTTTTAAAACGTTATGACCTGCAGAACCACAGAGAGGACGGCCCAGTGCTTGTATCTGGATATTATTGGAATATTAGTGGAAAGTTAAGTGGAAGGAAAAAGTGTGGCAGAAAAAGATGCACAACAAACATCAGTATCTGCATGTCGACATTGAGACGACATCTAAGCGCCGTCCTGCTTTTCCAGTGATGTTGCAGTGATGACGGTTTGACATGTTGTGCAGCTGTGATGAAAACGAAGCCGACTGGAGAACCCGGCGGTTCGGACCGCAGCTGCAGTCAGAGCTTCACTCCCTCTGTTAGCTTTCTGTCTCTTTATCCTCCTGGAAATTTTAATTTTCAATATTTTGTTTGAAGCATATTAAAGCTTAGGAAGCTCTGTAGCGCCCCCTGTAGGTTGGTATTCACTGCAACAGGAAACCTGTGGACTGAGCTGAATGGAGGAACTGAACCTGAACTGCAGGGCTGCTGATAATTGTCCCGGCATTGATTTGGCCAAAATTAATAATCAATTATTTCTTAATGTTTTCAAATCAAATGTTGGATTTTTCTTTTTGTTCTTCAGCGGGATGTTAAAATATGGATTCATCTGAAGTATTTTTAATAAACGTGGCCTGAGGTAACGGCGCCTCCCTGATGATTAACGGCGCCGCGGAGCCTGAAGCGGCTCGCCGCTCCGTCCTCACGCGGCTCCCGGGGGTCTTCATCGGTTCCACTTCCAGCCCAGCCGGGCCGCCGGCAGCACCTGATGCCGTCCGTGTTTATGCAGCCTGACGCAGCCAATGAGGAGCCGTTCCGACCACACCAGAGCAGCCGCGTCTTTTCATCCATCCAGGCTGGAACCGTCACACCGTTTTAACCTACTACAGCGTTCTAGAATCAGAAAGCCATAAGTCTATGATCCTGCAGGGTTTTCCAGCAGGACCAGGATCACAGGTTCTGGAAAACCTCCCCAAACCTCCAGCCTCATCTCTGTTCAGTGCTGAGGTGAATATCCTGCCCCATAGCAACCAGTTTAAATAAACTCCTCTGGTTCATTTAAGAGCCCAGCCAGGATCGTCCCAGACGTGCCTGATGAAAATCAGCCTGGTGAAAATCAGCCTGGTGAAAATCAGCCTGGTCAAAATCAGCCTGGTCAAAATCAGCCTGGTCAAAATCAGCCTGGTCAAAATCAGCCTGATGAAAATCAGCCTGGTCAAAATCAGCCTGGTCAAAATCAGCCTCTTGTTCCAGAAGGTCTGGACCCTCAGCTGTTGAGAGATGATCATTTCCTGGAGAAATGAACTCTGGGTAAAATCTGACCCATCGATTCAAACCTCAACAATCGTTAAAGTTTGGCTGTGATGTTTGTAATGCACCAGTTTCACCATTAAAATAAGCTATGAAGTTTACTGGACATTAATGGGAAATCAGACTGACTGACTGAACCCTGTGAGGATTAGAGCTGAAACATCCAACAATAAAATGTCTTAAACATTCGTCTGTCGCTCATTTGGAGGCGTGACTTTGTTCACTTCCTCTGCTGAATTTGCTAAAGTACAATACTATATGGGCAGATTATAATTTAAAAACAGAACAGAAACATCATCGTCGTTCACAACTCAAGCTCAATGGGAGAAATCCCACATGGAGAGCTGAAGGGAAATGAGAATCAAGCAGAACTGCAAAGAAAGCTAAAGGCTGTGAGAACTTCCTGCGGAGATTTTACCCAAACATGAGCAGCAGCCATTGTATTTATATGAGCATGGAAATCCACACTGATGTCAAACTTGGACATTTAATTCATGGTTGATTCTGGTTTACGTCCCAACAGTCTGAAACTTTCTCTAATTAAACTCACAATCCAATCAAACGACGAGATGGAGACAGGAAGGAGTCCTGATTCAGGGGCCGGGGCCAGGGGGGCCGGGGCCCCAAGGCGATCTGTGTCACGGATGCTGACTAAACGAAGAGTCGGACGTGAAGGAAGCACCTTGTTCCTCCATCTCTCTGCATCTCCACTGTCTCACTCATCATCACTGTTAATAATTGATCAAAGTTTGCAGTCTCCGCTTTGATATATCCATGGCAACGGCCCTGTGTGGAGAGCGAGCGAACGCAGCTCGTGTGTGTGTGTGTGTGTGTGTGTGTGTGTTGGGATCACAGAAGGCTGTAAATAGTCTGACGCTGTCACCAGAATAACCGTAGAAACAAGGCGCTCTGCTACCACAGGGTATCTGCATCCATTTAAGAGGACAGGCTGGGATTAAGCGTGAGCTTCATGAATATTGGATGATGTTGAACAAGCTCCACACTCTCGGCCTTTAATGGTCACAAAATACTCTGTGTGGGTGTGTTTTCCTTCACTCCTGTTTGCTAAAAACAAGCCAGACTCTAATGCGTCTTTCACTCAGACAAAAAGGAGGAAAAGTTTTTAACCCTTCAACATGAAACCAGGTAAACATGGATTCAACAAACACGGATATGTGGAGAGCTAATTAACCTAAAGGGTTCATTAAACAGGGAATCAGCTGCTCTCACTGGAAGCAGCATCTCTGATGTTTCAGCTCTTTCCTTTGTTCAGATTCATTCCTTCAGCCACAGGCGGAGCAGCAGCCATGTTCCCCAATCCCCGGAAATCTCCACCACCTTTGTCTTTATTTTCATGGCAGCTCAATGTGAAGCAGCACATTTAATCAGAGGACACACACACACACACACACACACACACACCACATTTCATCTGTTTAGCATTTGATTGGAAAGAACAAGGTGGAACAGGATGCCGCGTCCTCCCAGCATCTCCTGTATGAATTTGCACACATATTGTCACAGAGCCGGAGCCTTGTTTGTTAACGCCGTTCGCTTCGAGAGTGTTGCCATGCCAACCCTCCCGCTCTTCCTGTCACACACACACTAACACACACTCCTCTCCCTCCCTGCTCTGCTGTTTAACAGGATTCCAATGCAGAGCTGCGTGCACCAATCAGAAAAAAGCTCGTAGCGGATTTCTAACCAGTGCCGGCGCCGTTAACCGTTTGCTGCCTCGGCCTGCAGCTCTCCAGGCATCTGTCCCGCAGCATGATGGGTAACAAGCCTGGGCAGAGCGGGGGGGGGAGGGGGAGGCTGGGCATTAGGCTGCTTTTTAATGCAGCTGCTCTCATTCTGCTGCTCACAAAACGCCTCAAACTTTCAGGAAGAGCAGCACCAAGGTCCAAACCCAGAGAGAATCAGCGCCTCGGGGGAAACGCCACTTGGGGTCGCATACTTCATTTATAGGGGCCGATAATGGTGACATTTTTAAAATACCAACATGATTAATGATTGATGAGCAACAAGCGGGAGGTGGGTTTGCTCAATTACAGCGATCCGGCCCAGTAGGGGGCGGCAGCAGGGTTCACCGTCTGAACTGTGACCTTTCAGGAGCCACCAGGGTTCCAGCTCCTCCAGCTTCACATCCAATTCTTTTCCAGATGCAAATTTTAACATTCATAAGTGGATTTGTGACTTCAGGGTCACTTTCTCTCAATATTTGCACCACCTTTAATTTTTTACTGATATAAATGTTAAGCTATTCCCCAAAACTAGAAATGGATTTAAGTTTAGACGTTTTCATGAAGCTGCAGGAGTGAGCATGTGCAGATGAGCTCCACAGCACGGCGAGACACTCAACAAAACGCTTCATAATTCTCACCGACTCGGCTGCAGGGAGCCGGGTTGGCTTCAACCCACTTCCACCACAGACACCACCAAGATGGCGCCTCAGGACGCACGTTTTGTAAAAGTGTAATAAGTCAAATATTAATAGAGTGAATCTGTACTTGAGATCCAGATGAAATGGGTAAAAATGCATTAAGATATTCGTATAGTCATAAGTTTTTGTAAAGATGAATTTAAGACAAAAACAAATTTTGAATGGTTGCAAAATGTGTTGATTTAAATAAACACGCTTTTATTTTCTTACTCTGAGATCAGATATTTAGATATTTAGGTCAAAATGTGGGGCTAAAAAACAAGCTAACATGTCAAACTGGTTTATTTTGGTGTTTGTGTGATTAAAAACTTGAACCAACAGAGTAGAAGGTTTTTTAAAACTATTATTGATTCACTATTGGCTCCCATCTGTCCAACCATTACAAAACCTTCTAAAAATTAATTTGTCATTAATTGCTTCCATGAATAGTTTTATTTTTGGAAAGCTTCCCCCATACGGACTGGATCAGGTGGGACTTTTCTAACCTGCAGGGAGCAGCTCTCTCACAAACACAACTCCTGCAAAACTGGACAAAAACGTGCAAAAGGAGGCAGCGGGTGACGGCACATGTCAGCTCAGGACATGACAGGAGGAGAGCGGAGAGCCAACAGGAGGCTGCTGCTCCCTCAGTGACAACACACTGCACTAAGAGCAGCGCACCTCCTCTGCTCTCCTGCACATCCACTCACCATGCTGTCGTAGTGGATGAGCTCCAGCTCGTAGTCCGGCAGGATGTCGCTCCTGTTGTTCACCAGGTCCAGAGCCATCTGAGCGGACGGCATGCACGCCTGGCCGCCCGGCCAGCCGCCGCTCATGGGGAACAGCGCTCCGATGTACAGCTTCTTCTTCCCTGCAGACGGCCGAGGCCAGAGGAGAAGGAGGATGAGAGCGGAGCGGAGGAGCGCGGCATGTCCGCGGGACGCGCGGCTCACACGGGGAGGGCATGGGGACGCCAACAGCATGGTTCAAGGTGAGCCGAACCGAACCGAGCCGAGCCGCAGCGGGGGCGAGCCAGGCGCAGGTTAGGAGGCTTCAGAGCCGGATCTGGGGTTGGGGGGAGTCAACACGTGTCCGGAGCAGGACGGAGTTTGGCGGAATGATGCGCGGCTGCCGCTTTGACTGAACGACCTGATCAGCTTATGGCTCTGCTGGGGGGAACATGGTGATGTTTCCCAGACAAAGTCAGACCCGGTTCATCCTGTTCGCCTCCAAACGAGTCGAGCTGAAAACAAACCCAGGTTCTGGTTCTCATCTCTGGACGGTTCCGACTCCGCGCATCCTCAGACTCCGCTTAAAAAAAGAAAAAGAAAAGAAACGAAAAAACGCGATCTGTGTTGAAAATAGAGCAGCGCGTTTTCCGTCCTCACGACTTTTTCTTTTTCTACGCAGAATGAAAAAATGCTGCGATGCGAAGCGAAGCGCGGTTCGGACGCGGGTTTGGAGTCCGCGCAGAGGACGTCGGGTCGGGTCAGAGGAGCGCGGAGCGGCGGCCGCAGATGGAGAAAACAGATGGAGCGCGAAGCGGCGGAGAGGCACTCATTTCCCCCCCGGGTTTTTTTAACGCCGCCGTTTGTTTTCCAGGAGATGAAACGGGTTAGCAGGCAGGCAGGCGGTGGAGCTCTGCGACTGATCCACTGCAGCACCGGCTGGCAGAGTGAGAGGAGAGGGGGAGTGAGGAAGAGGAGCGGGAGGGGGAGGAGGAGGGAGGGAGGCTCTTTCTCTGATGAATTACTCACTTCAGGTTGTTTAAAGGTGATAGATTATCACATCATTTCCTGAGCTTTTAATGAAATGTCTGAAATCCTCCCATCAAAATGCAGGAGGCCTGTTATTCCTGCTGGAGGCCATCGATGTTTTTATTCTTACTGGATTGTTTTTATGTTCTCAATTAGTTTCATCTCTTCTAACAGCTCAGTTTCATTAATTATTTTTTGTTTTTATGCAGCATTTAATGTTCATTATCTGTTTGGTTACTGGAATAGAAATAAATCAGTCAATTCTGACGGGAAGAAACTTTTTTTGCTGGCAAAGATCAAATGACTACAAGATTTTAGAAACTTCACAACAAATATATTTTTATATCATCACATAAAAAATTACATTTATCGATAGTAAAACCATTGATTTCATTATTTAGAGAACAAGCGGGAGTCACGTGATTCTTCATGTTCCCTCCTGAAAGCTGCTGCCTCTCTTTTAAAAACGGATTTAGAGCTAAGAGAGAGTTTTGTTTTCAACTAAACTTTGTTTGCTTCTCTCAGCTGGAATCATAATTCATGTCGGATGAAAATGTAACTTCTAAATGTGGCGCATTTCTCCCTGCGCTGGTTCCAAAGCACAACGTAACGCAGCTAAACGGGATTTTAAATACAGAAACGATTCGATTTTTAAGGATCATTCGACATCAAATTAAGTTATTCCAACATTTCCAGCCCAGTGTCATCACATCATAACATAATTTCTCTACCAATTTTAATCTGTCAGACACTTGGACTTTGACTGGACCGTTGCAGAAGCTTCAGGTTCTGTTGGGATGATTGTTCAGGTGAAGCTGCAGTGAAACACTGAACTTCAACGATGTGTCTGGTTCCTGAGGCTGCACAGCCCACATCACCACTCCGCCATCACCGTGCTTGGCAGATGGCGTGTTGCGCTTGGTTTTCTCCCAACATGGCGCTGAAACATCTCCACTCCTCCGATGTTCCAGATGTTTGCTAGCTTCATTTGAGCTGCCATGTTGGTTTAAACACATTTCATGACCTTTAACCTGCTGAGTCTGGTGGAGCTCGGAGGTTTTCAGTCATTTTTCTGTCCTCAGGAGGAATTTAGTGTCATGTTCACTACTGGTGAATATTTTATGTATATTTTGGAAATGGTTTTCAGCCGTTTCTGGTCAGTGAGCAGCAGAAATCGTTTCCCTGTTTGCTCAGACAGAAATCACCAGGAGGTCCCGACACCTGAACACAGAGGAAATAAAGATTTATCCTTTTAGCTTCATGTTTATTTAAACCCGACGGCAGCCTGCAACCTGATGGTGTTTCTGCACATTTTGAGGTCAGATTAAAATAATTTAAAACCGATTAAAGCTCAGATTATTATTATTATTGCTAAGAGGACCAAAGCCTTCAGGTAGGCCGGGCGATATGGACTTAAAGTTTTATCACAATATTTTGTGGCTTTATTGTGATAACAATAATGATAAAAACTATTTTTTAGGTCACTAATGCTGCCTGAATAAAAATCAGCACAAAAACTGCTCTTGAAAAACATTCAGAAAATCCTCATTTAGGACACCAGTCACATAGAGCAGTGTGACTTACTGCACACAGTAAATGACATTTAGTTATATTTAAAAAATGTTTGATGCTCTTATTGATCAGTGGAAAAAAATAGTAAAACTAAAAATCCCAACAATATGCAATTTTTTAAGAGCATTAATTGGATTTTACTGTTACAAAGAAAATGAAAAAATTTATCATGATAAAAGATAAATGAATGGATGAAAGCCCTGCCCTGCCTGGCGCTTTTCTTTGTGAGGTAATCAGCAGTAAGGAGGCTGATTGGACGATTCTCTGGGCTGTTGGCAGCAGATGAACGTCGGTGTGAACAACTGGAGGAGTGTGTGTGACACCGGCTGAGAGGCTGAGCGACCCGGGAAGACGGGAGGAGAGGAGCGGAGAGGCCGAGTGGAAATCTGGAGCCATGAATCCACAACGCCCCGCAGCCATACACCAGCTTGCCTGTTTGGAGCTTTATGGCACCTCATTATTTTTTCAGCAGCACTATGAGCCAAAACACACCTCCAGGCTGCGTTTGACCAAAAAACAGAGTGATGGAGTGCTGCATGACATGAGCTATAATGCAACAGCCCTGCAACAAATGATCCTTCATGAAGGTTTTGACGCCGGTGGAGGAGCCAGGTCAGATTTCTGGGACGAAACGCAGGAAATTCAACTGTTTTCACTCTAAATGTGGAAATCTGAGGATTTTACTGAAAATCACAGAATTATCTTTACAGTTTTGGATGTAAAAGCTGCTGACATGCAAACATAGTTTAGCTGAGTTAATGTTGGCCCCGGCGCTGCTTCTGGGCCGTGAATCAATACGAAGCAACGAGCGCCTCTGATCCGTTAGCAGCTGCACTGATTCATGTTTCAGCTCCGCCTCGTCTCCATGAAACTCACAAACCGCTTCGACAAAAAACTAAAAAATAACGGTTCAATCACAGCTGGGTGTGTCTGCCCTCTTCTCTGGCTGCCAGGCCCGGCTCACATGTAGGCCAGGTTGGTGCTGATGAGCAGCAGGAACACTGAGCTGTTCCCGGTCGGCACACACTCCGGATCCCTGACCCATAAACAGGTTCTGAACCGGCCCTTTAAATCGGAACCGTCACAGCTGCTTCATTCCTGCTCTGCTCTAAAATTAGCAGCTAGTTTGTCTTTAGACGAGACGAAACTGCAGAGAATTCAGGTTTTGATTTGGATCAGTGCAGTAGAGACAGACTGCAGCTTTAATAAAGTGGTTCTGTTCAGGCTGGGTCCCCGATCAGCCTTCAGGGGTCAGAGGTCACCACGCCATAGAAGAAACCGTCTCTCTGCACATTCCAGCTTCTCTCTGAACAAACTAACTACTGACAAACCCAGATACTCATTTCTGGTCTTATTAGAGGTTTTTGGAGAATTTGAGGTAAAAAGTTTGGTGTAACTTTCCTCAACGAGCAGCGCTGACCTGATGAGGCCGACAGCCCCCTCTGCTGCAGCACCCGCTGCCGTCACACTGCTGCAGCACCCGCTGCCGTTACAGACTGCTGCAGCGCCCGCTGCCGTCACACTGCTGCAGCGCCCGCTGCCGTCACACTGCTGCAGCGCCCGCTGCCGTCACACTGCTGCAGCGCCCGCTGCCGTCACACTGCTGCAGCGCCCGCTGCCGTCACACTGCTGCAGCGCCCGCTGCCGTCACACTGCTGCAGCGCCCGCTGCCGTCACACTGCTGCAGCGCCCGCTGCCGTTACAGACTGCTGCAGCGCCCGCTGCCGTTACAGACTGCTGCAGCGCCAGCTGCCGTCACACTGCTGCAGCACCCGCTGCCGTCACACTGCTGCAGCACCCGCTGCCGTCACACTGCTGCAGCGCCCGCTGCCGTCACACTGCTGCAGCGCCCGCTGCCGTCACACTGCTGCAGCGCCCGCTGCCGTTACAGACTGCTGCAGCACCCGCTGCCGTCACAGACTGCTGCAGCACCCGCTGCCGTCACACTGCTGCAGCGCCCGCTGCCGTCACACTGCTGCAGCGCCCGCTGCCGTCACACTGCTGCAGCGCCCGCTGCCGTCACACTGCTGCAGCGCCCGCTGCCGTCACACTGCTGCAGCACCCGCTGCCGTCACACTGCTTCACTCCTTCACCTGCGCTCTTCTCACTGAACGCTACAATGTCATCTGCAAACATCCTAATCCATCCAGACTCACTCCTAACGGTTAAATTTATACGTTAATATTTCCTTTAAGTTTCATTTTAATTCATCCCCATTTTAGCCCAGAAAAAATCCTGTTTTCTGCCAAACTGTTAATTTTGATATTTTTCTTAGATTCATAAGAAAATGTGTTAAATTATGTCTGAGTGATGTCAGTGGAGCATTTCTGTGAAAATGGTTCAGGTGGGAATAAAACTGAGCCAAAAAAAAAACAGCAAAAATACAAAAAATGAATATTTAAAAAAGGTTGTAGAATTATGAGCACATCAGTTTATAAGGAGTCTGTCTGCTCAAATGAGAAACATGAAGGAATGGAGTATTTTCTGACCTACATTAGAGTTAACTTAAACATGTTTTTGCAGCAGAAAGCTGAAGGCGCTTTGTGAGGACTTCCTGGTTCAGAGGTTGATTAGCGGCTGATTTCCGGCTGGATCCTCCAGCAGAACCATCTGACCTCCTTTCCTCTTTACGAAGCTGAAATAAACTCCATGATGATGACGGCTGCTGCTCTTTCTGCAGCTCCTCTCTTACTGCTCTAATTACAGCGAAGCTCCTTTTGTAAAATTACTTATTGCACCGATCGAGTCGACCATTATGACTCCAGTCTAAATTAAAAATTCTCCGTAGTTGAGCGGTGGAATGGGGCCATTATGTAACCCTGGTTCATTACCCGGGTCTCATTATGTGGATGTGTGTGTAGCAGAGAGCCAATCAGATCCAGCTGCTAACAAGCCTCACAGGCCGACCGGCGCCGCCATCATCTCTGCCTTCCTCCTCCTCCTCCTCTTCCTCCCGCCACCCTGTGACCCTCCAACGATCCATCAATTATTCAGCCCTGAACTTTACCTGCAGCCGACAGCAGAAGCAACAGTGCAGCGTTAGCGGCCCTCATGGTGGCCAGGGGCCCATTAGCGGCGGCCCGGTCTGAAGATGCAACAGCAGCTGCATCGAGCTGCATCGCTGCCTTAATGAGCTGCTTTGACCCAACATGTGTTCCTGTCTGCGGCTCGCGTTAATCAGCCGGATTCCTCTGGAAGGAAACGATTCTAGCGGCGCAGAGGTTCTGCTGGAGCACGTGTTGTTCTGACAGAGATCCAAATCAGAGAGAAAAACCTCTGACAAATCATGTTGTGTAAAAATCAATGTTGCTCTTGCCCAAGATGCTGATATTTATAGATGTGAGGTTTGTGCAGCGAGCTGCAGCAGAAACATCCAGTTATGCAGATATGAGGCGGCAAACAGCAAATCTGCATCAGCTCAGACTTTCCCTGTCAGATCAGGAGGCAAATTCAGATCTTACTGGGATCTACAGCCAGAGACATTTCAGGTACTGAGCTGGAAAACATGCTGACCTGCATCACCTGGAACGATCCTGTCCTGTAAATCACCTGGCAGATGGTTTGCGTTTCTCTGCTGCAGGTTTTGGCTGGTTTTCTTAAAATCACTTGGATTTACATTTATGCTATTTTACATCAAATATATTTAAATGTAATAATTTTCTATTTAGTTCAGTTAATATAAGGACTAATAATTTAAACTTTTAAAAATATTGTCTAAAATGTAAATAGTCATAAAAACTGAGTATTAAAACAAGATTAGCATAAAAAAGTTTAAAGAATGTAAAAAAAGAAAAAAGTATCAGATTTTCTACTGGTGAAAATTTAAGTCAAAAATATTTAGATTAGACATTTTCAAACAAACTAAAGTGTTTTATTTGGTTTCTCTAAAGCGGCTTCCCCTCCCCCACCTGTTGCTGTGAGGAGCAGGTAGGTTGTGCTGTAGCATATTAGCATGGTACATTTGAAGGTTTTTGCAAATTTTCAGACTGTAAAGGTAAAACTAGTCATTTTAAGATATTGCATTTTTCAAAACCCCTGAAGTTTTGAGTCCAGACTAAACGCTAAACGCCTCGCAGGTTTTTCTCCAGTTAGGGAAGCTAAAATGTTTAGCATTTTTACAAAGTTAGCAAAAATGCTCATGTGCAAAACAAAACATTTGTTAGCGGATTAGCATAAGCGTGGTCACAGAAAATAGGTGGAAAATATCATTTAAAATGTTACAAGTTTTATTTTTTTATGATATCATTGCTGAATATAATAAAGTCTAAATTCCTGTGAGATTTCAGAGAGGACAGAGCAGGATCCTCCTCCCCCACTAGTTGCTGCAGCCAGTCTGGTTTGTATTGCATCCCTGAATATTTACTGTTTTACTGATGTTGTTTAATTTCTATTAGATCGAAATCACTGAATCTAAACCTATGGACACCAGAGAGTTGGCCAGATTAATAAATATTCTGTGGAAAATGACCGTTTGCAGGAAAACAACATTTTGTTTTTCAGCTCTTTATCGAGTTGGGAGCTAAAAGCTGAAGTTCACCAGTTAAATACGAGCTGTATTTACCTGCTTACAGATTTATCCTGCTGTGCAGCTTCAGTGTTTTGGATCAAATGAATGATGAAAAACCTCCAGTGTGGCTGAAATCAAGAATTGTGCAGAGCAGAGTGGGTCTGAATTCCTCCACAGTGATGAAGGATTCGCTAAGCAGAACAACTACATCATTTCCTTTTCACATAGTTTAGTTTCCTCCGGTGACTTACAGCTTTTTGCTTTATTTTCCTTTTCTTTGCAGCATGTTCAGATGTGTTTTGCAATCTGAAACATCAAAGTATGAAACAAATCTGAGCTGCAGACGTTTTCACCTCAACCTGAACTCTGACTCGGTTTTTGCCTCCAGGAATGTTTCCGACCTTTTCTTCATAAAAAGGAAAAAGTTCTGCTTTATTTCAGGAAAGGACTCAGTTATTCCTTATTTTTCTACATGCGATTCTCAAACATGGATTTTAATCAATTTAATTATCTAGTAACGTCAGACGGCATCGTTGAAACGGATCAAATCTGAGTTCAATATTTTAACTGATCTTGGAATTAAACCAGCACCAGTTTAGCTCCTCATTTCTGGAAGGTTCTGGAAAGTTCTGGTGGTTCTGGAAGGTTCTGATGATACTGGAAGGTTCTCGTAGTTCTGCAAGGTTCTGGTAGTTCTGCAAGGTTCTGGTAGTTGCAGTCCCGTTTCTGTCAGAACCGTCTCCCTGAATCTTCGGGTTCGTCGTCCTGTCGGGTCTGAAGGACAGTTTTCCGGTTTTCCCTCTGGGTTTTGTTGGAGGTTTGATCCGCAGCGGTTCTGCAGACCCGGTTTGTCGGTTTAATTAAGTTCTGCTGCGTCTCGGCTCGGTTCTTCCGTTTTGGACCGGCTGCTTTTCTCCAGTCTGGTTCTCCTCTCAGATGTGAAACAGCTGCAGCCTCTCTTCACCATCCTGACTCCTGAACCTTCCAGAACCTTCCATCTCTCCATCTCCTGTCCTCCGGGCCGCCAGGCGCTCTGGGTTTGCTTTTACACAAATCTTTAACAGGTTCTTCTTTTACATTTTTGCTGCCGTTTCCACTCATTTTCTGCTTTCAAAAAACTGTTTAAAAAATGATCCGTTAGATGAACCACTGAACTCTAAATTCAATTACTGAGGCATGAAAAGCTTCTAAGCTCAGAACGGCGATGTGGCGAATCAAGAACCAGTTAAGCTGCAGCCTGTCGCAGACGGTTTGTTTTCTGACGGATCGACGGTTTGCAGCGTCCAACACCTGGACAGACGGTTCAGGGTTTATGAATCTGTTGCATCAGCAGGTTTACAGAAAAGTCTGAATATTGTTCAGATCAAGACTTTAAATGTCCTTTTAATTTCATATTAGAGCATCCAGCTTCTAGAGAAAGAGCTGCACTAATCAATTAGACATTTATTTTTGAGTTAGAAGAAAGTCGGTACTTAGGATTTCATTTGCTGACAGGACAGAACGGGTCTAAAGTCACCAAACGACGCAGCAGCAGGTCAGATCAGTTAATACGGCTTCAGTCCGTCATAAATCCTTCACCATGCATGAGTTACCTCATGTTGGCTTCTTCAAAATAAATAAATAAAAATAAGGCAATAATTTTAACAGCTCCACAAAAATCCAGATCCCTTCAAAAAGCTACAAACAATTTATATTCCCTCAGCCAAAAATCATCTTTTAAAACTTGACATCACTGGGTTAGCATCTTTGATCTGCAGCCAAACAGAAAACCTCCAAGATGCAAAGAGAACGATCTGGTCAGCATGAGAGAGAACAGGAAGTGCTTTTATTCTGACAAACAGGAAGAGTCTAAATTGACACCACTAGCATAACATTAAAAATAACATGTCAAGATATTTTATTCATTTAATGCTGTTGGAGCGATAGACACTATGGAGCTAACGCTAACTGGAGAAATATTCCAATTTAAAAAAACAAAGCAATATATATATATATATATATATATATATATATATATATATATATATAATTTTTGATAATTTTTTTGTACCTCAGTGAGGTGTGATTAAAATTAGTGTTTTTGTAAAAAGCCAATGGAAGTGCTTTTTTTCATATCAGGAGTCATGATCAGCAGTCGGGTGTTACTACTGGCAGAAAAGACGAAGAAGACGACAGGAAGTGGCAGGATGATGATGTCACAGCTTGTTTTTTAATTATATTGCGTGAACAAACTTATTCGCATGTGATTTTATTTGCATTTCTTATTTAATGGAAACAACACAATCATAAAATTACTCTTTTGACATTAGCTGAATACTGACAGCGTTTTGCTGAAGGGAGCGCAGCCACAGGTTTGATGCCCAGTGAGAGCGTTTCCTCTGAGCGCCGCCGTTTCTCCCAGAGACGATGGAGGAACAGCAGCCGCTCACTTAGACGGCAGCGTGACGCTAAACCAAGTCAAAGGCTTCTAAAAAATCAAACTGATGTTTGTTTTGCTGTAATTTATCATGGATCAATTCCTGAAAATAAATGTTAATTTGCAAACTTCCCTTAATGGGAAATGAAAAAGGAAAGATTTAATCTTTTAGGCTCCATATTTGAACATTTAGTAGATTATTAACTGAAATCATCTTAAGCTTATTCTTCTTGCATTAGCAGCAGATTTTTTGGACATAAGATGATTATATATATCTTTTTATTTGCTTTCTTTTATGTTTCCGTTGCTGCAAACCTGCAGTAGTTATCGAGTGAAACAGAGGAGCAAATATAGAGTCTTCCTGCCACCGATCCGGAGAGCAGGGCAGCGCAGACAGCGACAGGAGAGGGTATTAACCTTTCTCCCGCTGAGGAGCCAGTAAGTGGGTGGTGATGGCACACGGAGAGGAGATGGAACCGAGCGAGGAGGAGGTCAGCGCAGAGACGACGCTCGGAAATGTCTATTTGTGGAAGCAGTCCGCGGCTGCTTTGTTAATTATCTGTTTGTCGAGTCTGCCTGACATTTCCAAAGTTTCTGTGAGAAAGTCGCAAGCCAAAATTATGTTGTGGGTTCAGTGCTGCTCATCTCGGCGCTCGCACTGAGGGGAGAACTTGGGCTACTGGGCAGGGCCGGCTCAAGGTCAAACAGGGACCTGAGCAGACTCTGATTCAAGGACATCAGCGTCAGAAAAGGCGATTCGATCCAGAGTCACTGGGATCAGGGAGGAGAAGCAAATTCAGCCGAACTTCATGGGAATCACTGGTCATTATTTACAGACATGCTGGAGCTCACACACTGAGAAAAGACTAAACTCATAGCATCAGACAGTTACTACGGTAACAAAAAACAGTTTTTTTAAAGAAAAAATATTAAACATTAACATCTTCATTAAAATTTTAGATCTACAGTCTGTTCAGACCTAAGGATTATTGGGGAGGCTTAAAGACTTAGTTCACTCATACCTTGGGCCGGCTCCGTTTTACTTATAGCCGTTAAACAATGTGGAGGAATCAGTAATGATGTGTAATTAGTTAATATTTATAAATATTCTACTATTTTAAAGACAAAAATGCCATCAGATTGAGCAAATATTGTAAAAAGGTTGATTACAACAATGTTAAACTTTCTGTTGTCCGTTTGTTGATAAAAAGGTTGAAATACCTGAGCTAGGCCACGAGGTGGCGACAAAATCCACATTAATGGCAAATGAGAGCTGAAGATTCATCCAAAACAATCAGTCGTTTTCTGCCGACAGGGTTGGTAGAAATGGCATTATTTAGTGACGTCACTGTTGCTCCAAAATCTAAATGTTAAAGTTTACTTTATCATTTTGCTCATCTAAAAAACGGCCATTTATGCAAATATTCTGTATTCCTTCTCCAGAATTTAAGTTTGACTCTACAGAAACTCAGTGGCAGCTGAAGAATCTTTCTTTGGTTACAAACTTCAAAAACATTTTTTTATTATTTTTATATTAAAAATTTCCAGAACTCTATCAAAGCGAAAGATCTTTTTATCTCCCACCTGAACCCTACGGAGTCCCCCAGCCACCAGGGGGCGCCACAACAACAAAAAAGAGGTGTGGCTAATGGGTTCCTTCAGTTTTGTTTTCAGTCTGGAGCTGAGTCGATATTGGGCCTTTTAATGTTTAATATCGTCATTAATGTCGTCTATTAGTGTGAAAACCTAAGCAGGTGTTCAAGACGCTCATTACTGTCAGAGTTTTATGTTGGAAACATTTTGGTATAAAACTGGAGGATCTGTATCCACATGCTGCCCGAAGTGCAACATGCTTTGGTTGAAAACGGACTGGATGGATCTTGTACTGTTGACTGAAGGTGATGTTTGTAGTTTTACTTTGATTTTAGCCTGGCAGAGAGAATCAGGAGAGGAGAGAAATCCTCAAACCTCTAAAGCTCTGGCGGTGTTCATTTCGTGAAGGTTTGTTTGACTCAGTGCAGTGTGAAAGTGAACCGCAGCTGAAAATGGAACAGCGCTGCAGTTTTGGTTCCCAATAGAACCGAGTCTACCAGACTGTCAGGTGTGCAAACGCCTTTAAGAGGCAAGAACAAAATACAGCAAGATGTTAGTTTTCCTAAAACATTTTCTGCACAGACTTGCAGCTATTCTTGCGTTACCTTGGTGTGGAGTGTCTAAACTTAAACTAATTTTCTGTCCATACGCTGAGTAAAAACCGATAAATATCTATGACTTCCTTACAATGAGTGACCATGTGACCAGCGTATTGCTGGTCTGATGTGAGGATGGTGACGATGCAGCTGGAAGCATGAATTCAATAAAGGAGAATTTTCTGCTTTGATTGAAGGAAGTTTAGAGCATCTAACAGGATGATGTTCATTTTTTCACGTTTCCATACAGAAGCTGGAACTTTCTTAGCTCCGTTTGTGAATCATCTGTTTTATGTTTTAGCTTTTAAATCCAGAGGAAAGGTTCTGATTTGCCAAACCGGACCGGACCACCAGAATCCAGGCTTCTGAGTGAGAACTGTGAAATATCTGTGGCAGTAGTGCCGCTTCAATGATCAGCAACAAACTAATAAGAATACAAGTTCCATTAAAACTTTGAAATTCCAATTAAGAGAGGACACGAGGGAATTAATTTAACCGAACTGAAAATACTCCCCCACTAATGAGCAAATTACTTTTAATCTTCTCCCTAATATCAGAAGGATTTGTGGAGTAGTTGGGCGGAACAATTATGTCCCCCATGTAATGGGCTGGTTGGGATTTAGAGGAAACGCAGAGTGCTTTCTCAAATTATTTCCGAACTTCAGAGCTTGGGCTATAATCTCGTTTCCTTCAGCTGAAAAGGCTTTAATTGGAAAAGCTGTCAGAAGAAGCTTCTGTCTCTTCTTGCAGTAAGTGAGAGGATTCAAAGCTTCCAGAGCTCTTATCAGAGCAGCAGACTTCTTCAGGACTCACCGCTTCCACAGGATCACTGCTGCCCTCTAGTGGCCACAACACAGACCACAGCCTCATGACACTGTTTTATAATTATCTGATTTAGGCAGATATGATGTCCCAAAAAATGTACTGAAGTCAGAGTAAAACAGTATCGGGTTAAAAGGTTACTCAAGTACAGAATAACTGATCAGAATATCTGATTCAATATTTAAAAAATATGTCAGACTGACAAAAATGTATGTCCAAATTCTTTTAAAGACTAAAATGAAAAAATAAAAAAGATACCATAATTACAAAATAACAGATTCAGGCAACACTTTCCCAAATTATTAAAAACAGCCATGGAGCTAACTACTACAGCAAATAAACTACGTTAGAGCAGAATTAAAAACTTCTGGTGCTGAAAGACTCAGCAGGTAAAAAAAATAAAACATTTAGAAAAACAAACATTTTGCACAAAGCAGCAGTCTGACTTTATGCTGCAGGCGAGTCTGTCTGTGTCCCCTGCACTTTGTTTCCTCTTCATTCAGTGAAGTTACTCTCAGAGGATCCAGACGTTTTACTCAAGTAAGAATAGAAATACTTCATAAAAATATTACTCAAGAAAAACTAAACAGTACAATTAATTATTCCTAAATATACATGTTTTCCAAAATGTTAATGTAACTATAGTTACTTCACAACTCTGGATTCAGATGAGATTTAAAGCAGCAGCTCTGATAAAACAGGAACCTTCCTAAAGTTTCTGGAGGAACTTTAAAACTGAGACACGGCGATAAGAAGGAGAGAAAAAATAAAAATAAAAAAATGACGTAAAGTGGAAACAAAAGGCTAAAACGTGTGATTTTGACAATAGTTTGTTAAACACCAGTGCTTGAACTAAGCAGAAATGTAATTATTTTAATTTATTAAATTGTAATGTTTTTTTTACAATTTAAATTTTACTAGATTTTCTTTTCTTGATCAGGGGCTTCATGCCACCCCCAAAACATCCCACCCTGGCATATCACCATGTCAGAAACCCCCCACTGATGCAATCTGATCATCTTTAAATCTAATTTAGTTTGTTTTATGAGATTTTGATTGGATGGAAAAATGTGCAGAATCAGATTCAACAGCTGTGATTCTGGAACTGCAGAAAGTTTGAGCAGATGATGGATTCAGTTAGTCGCTTCAGGCAAACAGGAGATTAAACTTTAATAATAATAATAATAATAATAATAATGCTTCAGAAACTAGGGGACAATAAGATTATAGTTATCTCTTCTGAGGACAGAAAAACACATTTCCCAGAAGAAATTTCTTTTTTTTCCATTAATTTACTGATGATCTGTACATTTGGTCAAAGATGTACAGATCTTTGACCAAGATCTGTACATGATCTTGGTCAAAGATTGATCTGTACCAAATGTACAGATCAAGTTGTTCTTTAATAACAAAAGTTAAAGTTAAAGTTGTTCTTTAATAACAAAAACATATTCAATAGTGCAAAAGAAGCATATTTTAATTTAATGATAATTCAAATAAGTCACATTAAAAAACTAAATGTTGCATCAATATACATTAAAAAATAGTGTTTTAAAGTAATAAAAGAGTCCTACCTGTGTAGTTTCTGTCATCTTGGGTGAGCAAACAGAAAGAGAAGAAAAAGAAGAAATCAATGACTCAGCATTAAAAACAGCATCGTCTCATCCGCTCCACTAGGGGGCAGCAGAGTTGATTAATGTGGAGCAGATCTACCAGGAGGCCAATTATTATGTAACTGCTTTACATTGTGTCCCAGAAACGTGTTAAAAAACTTCTATTACAGATGGAATAATGAGAAATTAAACGTCAGTTTTTATCCTGAATCTGCATCTAAAATTAAACCATAAAGCTTCATGAGAATCTTAACATTTGTGCAGGATTGCTCACTCCAGCTGTCCCGATAATCCCCTTAAATACCACCATTCCCATAGCAACCTGACTGGTTACCATACCAACATTTCCTTCATCGTTCTCCTCTCTTTCTGCCCACAAATCCTCATTTATTTGCACTAATCGGAACGGAACGTTCCGGCAGCCATCTGCCGTTTGCTGTCTGTGAATGAAGCACTAACTTCCGGTCTTCATGGATTCATTCACTCCGAGGCCTTCCTCCTCTCCTCCTCCTCTCCTCCTCTTCCTCCCCTCTACCTCCCAGACAAACCCCTCAGAGGATCACGCTCTGATTGGTGGGATCATTTGTCGCCTAGCAACCGGCCGCCAGAGCAGGTGTTTGTAATTCCGTGTTGCGTTTGAGGCCTGATGTTCCAGTTGATGAGGGAAGCAGGAGGAGCTGGATTTAACTCTAAACTCTTTAATATGTTCATTAATATTACAACAAGGATTTATGAAATAACATTAATAAATATAAAGATTAAAATAAAATAACTGACTTTACATGTTTAATGCCATCAAGTTAATCTATTATGTAGTAAAAATAAAACATTAAATTGATACCAGAATTTGCAGCTCTGGTGTTTTTTTTAAAGATTTTTACTATTTTACATGTTTGTTTAATTTATTCAAATAGTTTTATTAAGTTATATCTAACATTTGAATGTATTATATTTATTATTAATCTGATTTTTTATTATAGTTTTATTCTTAACTTATAGGATAAAACTATAAGTTTTATTGTTTTGTTCTATGAAACTTATAGAATACATTTTATGTTACATGTATTTGTACTATACTACATATTTATTTTGGAATCATTTGTGGATTTTATTTTTATTTAATGTCACAAAAGGTAAATTTGCAACTATTTATCTTCTCATCTGTTTATTTGTTGCTGATTTTCTGCATTTATTTTATTTTTTTTATTTTATTATTTTATTCACTCTAAACCTCTCCAGATATCAGAGCTTTCTGGTTTACCGTAAATAAAATAATGCAGAGTAGTGAGGCACGTCACAACTCTTTATTTTTGACGCATTAGTATCAAAAATGGATCAATAATGTCCATAATGAATTTATTAAATATTTATTTGAACTCACCCAGAAGTGTCTAACTGAACATTTTTTACAGTGCTGATTTATGAATTAGCTTTGGAGCTGTGGTGCATTCATAGACGGGAAAAAAATCTGAATTCTGAGTTTTAAATCTGCTGTCAGGTGCTTTCCTGTTCATTATTATACTTTCAAATGTAAACATAACCTTTATGGTGGTCTCACGCACGCACACTCACAGAGGCAGGTGGGTTTGGGGGCGTCCCATTTGCCCAGCTTGGTGCAGTGGCTGATGTTTCTGCCCTCCAGGGTGAAGCCGGAGTTGCAGGTGTAGTGGAGGACTGTCCCCTCTGCTGGGGGCCCCGGGGGCCGCGCTGTCACCCTGCCGTTCTCCAGGGACGTCCACACCTTGGGGCACTGCAGCACTGAGGGGGAGCAGAGCAGAAGGCCGGAGGTAAAACTTACAGGATGTTTTTACTGATCAGTTCCTCAGAGGCGAACGAAGAAAAAACACGAAATGTTTCTTATACTGGAGAGCATTTCTCAGCTAATTGTCCAGAACGCTGCCTGGTAACCATGGCAACCTAATATGGACGGTGGACGGACAGTGCTGGCTGTTGGAGAGGCTCTACCTCTGATTGAAAACTCTCAAACAGGCTGCAGGAAAACGCTGAATATAAATGAGCAAACAGGGAAATCCTCCTCTAAGTTCAGACGGTTTCCTCCTGTGGGATTTAAACAGCTTTGGCTTCCAGGTTTGGGCTCCTGTCAGCTTTCATGAACGGGATTTAAGCCGAAACGCAGAAACAAAGCCAGGAAGACGACAAAGTTAGCAGGAGGGAGAAAGAAATCAGCGGCGCTCGGCTGCTTTGGTCTGACTGCCTGACAGAGAGGAGGAAAATAAATCAGTTTAGCTGTCGGGTTTGCTCCAGCGTGAGCACACACTGCAGCCTGCGCTCTTACATAAGCAGAGAAAACAAAAATCCTGTTTCACAAAAGCTCTGAGAGCCAAACTCCTCCGGAGAGAAGAACCAGAACCGAGGAGGAGCTGCATGACTAAAGACAGGGTCGCAACTACATATTATTCAGGTGGATGCGAAAACATAAATACCCCCCCCCCCAAGGAAGGTACGTCTAGGTGAAGGAGCGGAGAAACCATACGCTCTACCCCCCCGAGACGAAGACACGTGAAAAGTAAAACTCACTACATTTACCCCATTATGTATGCGAGGTGAAGGAGCTACGGGCGCGCTGAAGTGTATGCAAAGACATCATCGGCGCGCCGCCCCCTCCAGACGGGGCTTTGATGCCCCCTCTGGTGCAGCGCCCCTATGTGTTGCATGAGCTGCATACCCCCTTTTTGCGCCACTGACTAAAGATAAAACCCAGGATGCAGTGCTGCATCCTGGGATGCAGTGCTGCAGGGAGCTGCACTGTGCTGCAGATGCTGCATGGAGCTGTACTGTGCTGCAGATGCTGCATGGAGCTGCACTGTGCTGCAGATGCTGCATGGAGCTGCACTGTGCTGCAGATGCTGCATGGAGCTGCACTGTGCTGCAGATGCTGCATGGAGCTGCACTGTGCTGCAGATGCTGCATGGAGCTGCACTGTGCTGCAGATGCTGCAGGCAGCTGCACTGTGCTGCAGATGCTGCATGGAGCTGCACTGTGCTGCAGATGCTGCAGGGAGCTGCACTGTGCTGCAGATGCTGCATGGAGCTGCACTGTGCTGCAGATGCTGCATGGAGCTGCACTGTGCTGCAGATGCTGCATGGAGCTGCACTGTGCTGCAGATGCTGCAGGGAGCTGCACTGTGCTGCAGATGCTGCATGGAGCTGCACTGTGCTGCAGATGCTGCATGGAGCTGCATTGTGCTGCAGATGCTGCAGGGAGCTGCATTGTGCTGCAGATGCTGCATGGAGCTGCATTGTGCTGCAGATGCTGCAGGGAGCTGCACTGTGCTGCAGATGCTGCATGGAGCTGCATTGTGCTGCAGATGCTGCAGGGAGCTGCACTGTGCTGCAGATGCTGCAGGGAGCTGCACTGTGCTGCAGATGCTGCATGGAGCTGCACTGTGCTGCAGATGCTGCAGGGAGCTGCAGATGCTGCATGGAGCTGCACTGTGCTGCAGATGCTGCATGGAGCTGCACTGTGCTGCAGATGCTGCATGGAGCTGCACTGTGCTGCAGATGCTGCATGGAGCTGCAGAAGCTAAATAACTGAAACTCATCAGTAAAACTTTGGTAAAATGTGTAAACGTTCATCTGATCATCAGAACTTCAGCCTCTAGTGATGCTGGTTTTTGTCCAAACCTCAGCAGGAACTCAACACTTCCCCAAGGATTTTCACAGTAAAGGTGTTGCAGGTTTCCCTTTATAGGTCCGTGAAAAACCCGAACAGAACCAAGCAGAACCGCCTGAACAGAACCAGGAGAAAAACCTGACTGGTTCTGATCTCTGATCTGCAGCTCTGACTGATCACATCTTCTACCCAGAATGAGTTGAATAGTTTTATGATTTGATCATTTTTACGTCTTACTGAGCTCCAGCTGTCAGACCAAAGTCTTCCATTCACAGATGTTAATCTGGAAACTCCTCAGTGTGTTTTAGGAGATAAGATTTAATTTTGTGTCGTTTCATAAACTCAGCACGTTGTTTGGCAGCTGCAGAACAAAACCCTGAACCCTGCAGACTAGCTTCCACAAACAGCAAACTGTGACACAGCCATCTTTATTTCAGTGCGTTAGTGCTGATGAGGGAGCTGACCCCAGTGACAGACCTGCAGGGCCGTAACAGAGGGGGGTTGCCTGGGGGGACTCGCCGTTTCCAGGTGTTAAAACCATCTAGAGATTCTGCTGAGTCAGAATGACGTTAGGAAAAAGAGCCAGAGCCAGAAGATGGCAAAAAATATTTATTATTTATCACTTCAGATATTATTTTAATTCTGCATTACTTGTGTCAAAGGCAGCAGCTGAAGGTCAGGCCAGTTTTCTTTATTTTTATTCATTTTGCACACGAGTGCCACATTTAGCTAAAATCTCAAGGTGTTTTCTATGTTCGCATCCTTACAGTGAATATGTGGCTCATTAAATGTCACTTCCTTTCTGTGTGTTAAATAATAATCTGCATCCAGGAATAAAGTTTCCAGGATATTTCATGTTTAATGTTCAGCTGCTGATGCTGTTAAAGCTCCAGGGAAAAGATCTCAACTCAGCCAGTTTTCAGCTAAAACTTTAGATTCTGTTGGTTTACAGTTTAAAACTAACTGGTTCTTTAAACTGGAGGTTTAGAGAAGCAGTTAGGCTCTGGACCTCTGGCTCTGGACCTCTGGTTCTGGACCTCTGGCTCTGGACCTCTGGCTCTGGACCTCTGGTTCTGGACCTCTGGCTCTGGACCTCTGGCTCTGGACCTCTGGTTCTGGACCTCTGGCTCTGGACCTCTGGCTCTGGACCTCTGGCTCTGGACCTCTGGTTCTGGACCTCTGGTTCTGGACCTCTGGCTCTGGACCTCTGGCTCTGGACCTCTGGCTCTGGACCTCTGGTTCTGGACCTCTGGCTCTGGACCTCTGGCTCTGGACCTCTGGTTCTGGACCTCTGGTTCTGGACCTCTGGTTCTGGACCTCTGGCTCTGGACCTCTGGTTCTGGACCTCTGGCTCTGGACCTCTGGCTCTGGACCTCTGGTTCTGGACCTCTGGTTCTGGACCTCTGGTTCTGGACTGTGGCTGTTAGTCATTAGTTTTGTTTTTAGCCTCTAAGGAGAGATGATGATAACTCACACCTCTGAAAAACGTGACCCTGACTTCTGAACACGAACGCCTCTGAACATTCCCATCATGCTTCACCAGGTGAGCTCAGTCCTGGTTTAACTGGTTCTCTCCCAGTTGGACCTTAGTGGGTAGAAGAACCAAACGACGCCTCGCCGCATCATTTAAACCCACCAAGTTTAAAATGAACCAACACATTTCTTTTCTGTTAGCAGTCAGAACGCTGATCTGGGAATGTAATCAGTTTAAATGGTTAACTGGGAACCAGTGGGAGTCGCTCAGTAACCAGATTAACTGATAATTACAGCACTGATTGGCCTTTTGCCGCCATCAGTAATATGATTATTTATAAATTGATAAATTGTTAATTGGAGAATAAAAACCAACTCAGTCAGACTGAGTCAGAGCAGCAGTTCAGTCAAAACTGTGAAAAAATACATTTTGAATTTAAGATAAAATAAAATTCCTTTGTAAATCTGTTCTACTCAGAATGTAGCACAGTAGCAAAAAATCTCACATTAATCTCCTTTTGTGACTAAATTATTAATATTATTATCAGTTAATCTAACAATCACCAGATCAGTCCTGCTAATGATCAAATCTCCAGAAAAGGAAAACTGCTGTTGCATTTCAGGCAATAAAATATTTACTTTCTTATTTTAAAAGGATTTGACTTATTTCTTTATTTGCATCTTTAATGTATTTCTAATATTTTATTTAAAAGTTTGAAGCGGTTAAAAAAATTAAAAATCTGCAAAATGTGCTAATTCTTAAATCCAATTAATCGGCTGAATAATCTATAACAGAAATCATTTTTTTTACTGAGACTGAAATGTGGAGTTCATCTCTGTTTTCTCCACTTTGCAGCTCAGTGACACAACATGTAAACCAGCCGTTGACCTCTGACCTCTAGTAAACATCACTCTCCATGGCAGCTGTGCAAAACGCCCGGGTGGACCAAGCCCCGCCCTCCAGGCGCAGCTCCTCCTCAGAGCTTCCACCTCTCAGTCGCCCTCCCACACTCAGTTCCTTAAGACTAGCCAGCAGCAATCAGCTGCTGGAACAGCTGAGCTCGTTGTAGGAGCTACACTGGTAAAAACATTGAAGGGCTGATAAAGGAGCCATGTTGGAATTACTTCCTGAAGGTGGAGCTTGAGAAAGAGCTGGAGCTTCTTAAAGGGACAGTGACCCATTTTCAAGATATTAATTTACAATGTTAAATTTCTGTTTGATTTATACAGCATTTTTTAACAACTGAAGTTGCTAAAAGTTACTTGGCTATGGTATAAAATGGCACTGTGTTCCTGGAAAATACATGACACTGGCCCTTTAAGAGTTAAATTCAGGGAAAATAAGGATGAAAATCCTGGATTTTGTTTTCTAAACTGAGGTTTTAATTTTGTGCCATAAATCTGATGCTGAAGGAGAAACGCAGGAACAGTTTCTGTCATTCAGGAGCCGATGGTGACTCAGATCCTTATTCTGCTCTTTTTTAAACCAAACAAAGAGATCTGGACGGTGATGTGAGCTTCCTGCTGGGCTCCTGAAGTCTCTCTGGTTTCTGCCTGAGCTCCAGCCAGCAGCTATTCCTGGATGGGAATGGTACCTGCTCACTTCAGACAGAGTCCAAACCGGCTGCCAGGACGCTCCCTGAGGAAAAACTCTCAGCAGTGAAGCGTCACGTTTGAGTAAATAAAGTTCAATTCGGCCAGAAATCTGAACGCTTTCTTTAAGTGGAGCAAATCGAGACAAGAAGCCGACATTTAAGAGGTTAGAAAGGAAATCCAGATCAATAAACATAACTAGATAATCTACCATTAGCCAGAGAGCATCATGGGAAAAAATAACAGCATTATCAAGCTGTCGTTCAGTTGTTGTGCTTTAAACTTTAAACTGAGAGAGAGAGGGAGAGAGAGAGAGAGAGAGAGGGAGAGGGAGAGATAGAGAGAGAGAGAGAGAGAGGGAGAGAGAGAGAGAGAGAGAGAGGGAGAGGGAGGGAGGGAGAGGGAGAGAGAGAGAGACAGAGAGAGAGAGAGAGAGAGAGGGAGAGGGAGAGATAGAGAGAGAGAGAGAGAGAGGGAGAGAGAGAGAGAGAGAGAGAGGGAGAGGGAGGGAGGGAGAGGGAGAGAGAGAGAGACAGAGAGAGAGAGAGAGGGAGAGGGAGAGAGACAGAGAGAGAGAGAGAGCGGGAGAGAGGGAGAGAGAGAGAGACAGAGAGAGAGAGAGAGAGGGAGCGGGAGAGAGGGAGGGAGGGAGAGAGAGAGAAACAGAGAGAGAGAGAGGGAGGGAGGGAGGGAGAGAGAGAGAGAGAGACAGAGAGAGAGAGAGAGAGGGAGGGAGGGAGGGAGAGAGAGAGAGAGAGACAGAGAGAGAGAGAGAGAGGGAGAGGGAGAGAGAAACAGAGAGAGAGGGAGGGAGGGAGGGAGGGAGGAAGGGAGAGAGAGACCACCCGCAGAGGGTGAGAAGGGATTTTATATATATATATATACATGACAGTTAAGAGATTAAATAAACTTGAAGATTCAGTTTATTTCTCAAATTATGATTTATTTTGCATATCTACCTGAACCACAGATGATATTTAATAAGAATCTTATTTCTGATCTTTAATATCAACTAAACTGAGTCTGAAGGCAATGACCGTTAGCAGCTTAAAGAAATAATATTTCCTAATTACTTTCTGTAAAGCGATTCAGAACCGACACGTCGGGTTCTGCTCTGACTTGGTACCGTTCAGCATGACACACCCACTGGGCGCTAAAGGTCATGGTGAATATTTACTTCTGGGTTGGGAGCCGTCCAGATGGCCGGACAGCCAATCAGAGACGTGCTCTGCAGAAAGCCGTGTTCTGGTGGACGGCCAATCAGGAAGATGGATTTTACTGCTGTATTTACACAAGAGACGACCAAGAATCCAAACAATCCAACCAGACCGGAGACGTTTTCTCCCTCAAGGTTTAAAATCTGAGATGAGTGAAGTAATGAAGAGATTCTCCCAGAAACAGGAGGCGTGAGGGAAAACGACATGGCCACCATTCAGCACGGTGGAGGACCCGTGATGCTGCGCTGTGATGCTGCACAAACACAAAATATTACCAGTATTTCTGTCCAGTTTCTGCCAGTGGAACTGGAGCTTTTGTATCAATATTAAGGAATTATTGACTCATAAAAAGCTCCTTTATTTTGCTGAAAAGTTTTGTCTGAAGATCTTTGCAGTAGAAACTAAACCGTGTTAGGATTCAGAGTGTTTGCAGTGTGTGGGCTGAGGATCGTCTGGTGGTTCTGAACAGAGACAACTGGACCGTCTGAGACGTCAGGCTACAGCAGCTGATGGCTCCAGTCACCCAGAGGCTGATGAACTTCAGACAGAGATGAAGGAATGATGAACTCACGGCATACGCTGAGCTGCGTCATGTCCGTCCACGTGCCGTTGGGCAAACACTTCCTGACCTTTGGCCCTGCGATCTGCCGGTTTTCTCTGCAGATGTACTCGATCTCATAATCCACAGGCAGAATCCGAACGCTGCGGATCTGAGAGGAAATGCAAAGTTAGAGAGATTTAGCTCTGGATTAAATCCTCACATTTACTCCAAAGTTACAGAAATAAAAAATTCTAATTATTTCTAAATGTATTAATCTGTGTTTACAGATATGAATCCAGAGCTGCAGCCGTCTGACCCTCAGCAGCTTTCACACACCTGTCCTGCTGTTTGACTTTTACCACAGAGACAAGCTGAGCATGTCGTTTTGATACTTTTACTAAATCAGAAATTATTCAAATGTAACTAATTCAGATCCAATTTTAATATAACACTTAACTGACTTTTATCATTTTTTTCTACCAGCAGTTGAGATATTAAGAATGTCATAAAGACGGTACGGAGAGGTGATGAGCCAAACCGGCAAGGTGTGACTGAGAATGAGGAGCTTAAATCCTGGGAGGCTGGTGGTGGGAACACTGGAGGTAACTGACAACTGGAGCAGAACCAGACTGAGGGGAGAGAGGCTTCACACAAACACAGGAATAACTGGACCTACTGAGACGAAACCTTGTAAAACTAAGATGACCAAGAAGAGCTGTGCTAAAATGAACCAGAACATAACTGATGAAACGGAAGAGGAACGTTTGAAATACAACAAACGTAACTCACACTGAGATGAAGGAGCTTGTTTTAAGTCAATAATGTCTTAATATTGAAAAACAAAAATAATCGTTGCACTGCAGATTGTTTGACTTACAGCAAGACATTTTCCCATATTATGATTTAGATCAAGCTCCTATATTTTAGTTTTGTTTCATTTTATGTGTGCTAAGATATTTGCACCAGTAACTAGACCAGTGTGTCTCAACCTTTTTTGGGCCAGCGCCCCCCTGGCCTTTATCCAGGTCCCTCACCGCCCCCACCAAATAATTTGCAGGCTACTTTACACTGACTATTATTTTATTATTAGTATTACTATCACTATTGTAGATGTTTTGATTTTTATGATTCTTTCTGTATTTATCATCAAACATAATTTCCCAGAGAACAAAAAAACCATGAGAATAGAAATTATTTTCACAGGTGTTTACAAAAAATGCAATGAACATTCAAGTTAAAATCTGTAGGCCTAACAGCAGCCAATCAGAGTGGAAAAATATTCTTGTTCTTTGCCATTTTCTAGTTGTTAAATGTTCCACAAAATGATAAAAGATGAACAACATGCCAGTTTAAACTTTGATCTGTTTGCAAACCGACTGAGCTCTGCAACATTAAAACATGGATAGAACTGTAACTACATTAATCATAGATCTTCTTGTAGGTTTCTGGTGACGCAGATCTGTGCTGCCTTCAGGAGAATGGGACATCAGAGTATCATCCATGAAATTTCACCCACATGGCATTTACTGTGCAAACCAGAGCTTTCAGAGGAAAAACAAAAGTTCCTTTAAATGCCATACAAATATGAGACAGAAACATGGATTATATCTTTATATAGACCTGTCTATTGATTATAGATTAATAGTTTTACTGGACAGAAATTACAAAGAACAAATCTGGTTTTTCATCAAATCCTAATGAGTCAAATTGAAAGTGTCATGGAGTCATCAGCCTCATGACATTAACACTGACATGAAAAATAATATTGAAGAAATAAATATATCAAATCTAATTAAAAACATAAATAAGTGATAAGTTATTTACTGTTATGGTCTGTAAGATATATTCATTCTCAGTACTAGATGTGGTCTCAACTAGGGCTGAAACGATTCCTCGAATGATTCGAGTACCTCGATTACTAAAATTCCTCGAGGAAAATTTACCTGCCTCGAAGCTTCGTTAATTTATGTTTTATTAGTTAGCGCACCGTGTTCCGGCCGGGACTTCATTTGCGTTGCGCGGAGCTCTCACTTCCGCCTCTGAGTTGTTGACAAAAGCTAAGTCTCAGCGGCATAAAGTCCAATCTTCAAGATTGGCCCGTGGGGATTTTATTGATTGATGATAATGCCCGACTTTTTATCGTTTTTGGGGAACCAATAAGCATCCTTAAAATGACTGGGGGAATGCCTGGAGTACGGCAGCATTTCTCCTCCGGGGCTGCTGGTTGAAAGCGAACGGCGGGAAGAGCGCTGAGGTGAGCGGATAGACTGAACAGGGCGGGCGGCTGAGTAGCTGATGCTTACCGTGTAAATGTAGCTTTACCGACGAACCGCACAATAAATTTCATATCCCGGTCTGAAGAAACGGGTGGCGGAGCGCATCGTACATGGCTGGTAGATGAGTTTCTGAGTGTGACCAGTGAAGGTGTCGTAAATGTCCCGTATTGCTCCCCCCCTCCACCCCATGTTCGTTCATTCGCCCTCTCCTCCCACTCCAGGCGGCATTTCCCGTATTTTCAAACCCAAAGCTTGACAGGTTAGGTGGCAAGGTGAGTTTAATTAATCTATTAAACTCACTGAAGATGAATACATAAACTAAAAGCTGGATTGTAGACATTTTTTATAAGCATATTTGTGAGCCTGCCTCTTTGTTATTAAATTCAATATAATTTCAGATTTTTCTATAACTTTTCTTCTGGTTAACTTAGAAAGTGAGCTATTATTGTTACAGGCTAGTTTTCTAAACTACAAAAAAGCAACTGTTAGGGATGCTCAAATATGGAAAATTGGACTGACATTGATATCTGATAGTAACACCGGTATTATGCCAGATTTACCAATATTTCATTTTATAATTTTTTTTATCCGATTACTCGATTAATCGTAAGAATAATCGATAGATTACTCGATTACTAAAATATTCGTTTACAACAGCCCTAGTCTCAACAAACCCAGGTACTTCATCAATATTATTTTACCTTTTATCTGGAAATAGTGTCTGTTTATTCTTGCCATACAGTCTCTGTATTAATTATTGATCGAAAGGTCTTGCCATACCAGTTTATTCCTCTGTATTTACTTTAGTTTCTTAGTTTATTCTTGCGTTTTGTTCTTCATTCATTTCCATTTAGTTTCCTTTGATTATTATCTTCTCTTGGTTTATTGCTATGTCCACTTTAGTTTATTTCCTGTTGCTACATTTATTTTATCATTTATTGACCATCAGTAATCTTCACTCATCACCTGCTGCGCCTCCTAATGGTCATGTTTCACATCATGTGCTGATTTTTCACTGTTCAGCGTCAGATTCTCTGTTTTTATGCCATAATTCACATCTAGTTCGTCGCTCCGTTTTATGTCCCGCTTCTCCTGTTTCAGAGTTTTGCGCGTCTTTATTATTTTAACCCCCTATGGTGCAGGGTGGTCGGGAAGCATATCGATGGGGAAAAGGCAGACTGACATAAACCTTTTAAAACAACGGAAATAATTTCTGCATTCTGATTATTGAAATTTAAAAGTGCTGTGTTGTTCTATCACCCCGTTTCACACCGGACCACTTACAGCTCCGGTGTTACCGCTATAAAATGAACGCCCTCTATTGTGGTGTCACCATGGAGGGATTTCTTTATTTAAATGGGTTCATTTTTCAGAGGGATACAAAGTGAGGGTATCGTGATTTTAGCTACCAGTAGCAGGAGAACGGAGCTGCGCCAAGAAGCTAACAGAAGCTAACAAACACTGAATAGAAGTAGAGCTGCCATCGATACAGTTGCAGCCAGGCATGGTTTAATGTTACACAACACTGTTTTACCAAGTTGCTCAGAGTTTAAACAGGTATTGTTGTACATTTAAGGTGTAAAGTTTACCTTCGACCAAACGCCCCCCAAAGGAATCCCAGCGCCCCCTTTTGTAAAAATGTCCGCCAGCGCCCCCTGCCGTCCTCTGAACGCCCCCTGGGGGGCGGTACCGCCCACGTTGAGAACCGCTAAACTAGACAGAAGCTTTTGGTGAGGTTTTGTGTTTTTGCAGCGTGGCTCTGAAAGGAGCCAGAAGGTCGGGTTCTGCTTAGTTTGGTCCTGATCGGGTCGCAGCAGCTCAAACAGCTGCAGCTCTCCAGCATGTAATCAGATTACTAACTGATGAACTGAAAGGTCCAACATGGCGCAGTAATCAGCAGACACTTCATGTCACACAGGAACCGCTGTGGTTCTGTACCTGCTCCTGTGTCAGGCCTCGGTAGCGGATCCCTCCGTCCCGCGGAGGCCGGATGATGGCACAGCCTGGACAGGAAGAGACAGCATGAGGGACAGCAGGGGACACCAGAGGACAGCAGAGGACACCAGATTACAGCAGAGGACAGCATTAGGGACAGCAGGGGACAGCAGAGGACAACAGGGGACAGCAGGGGACAGCGGAGGACAGCATGAGGGACAGCAGGGGACAGCAGAGGACAGCAGGGGACAGCAGGGGACAGCGGAGGACAGCATGAGGGACAGCAGGGGACAGCAGAGGACAGCAGGGGACAGCAGGGGACAGCAGAGGACAGCAGGGGACAGCAGAGGACAGCAGGGGACAGCAGAGGACAGCAGGGGACAGCAGGGGACAGCGGAGGACAGCATGAGGGACAGCAGGGGACAGCAGAGGACAGCAGGGGACAGCAGGGGACAGCAGGGGACAGCAGGGGACAGCAGAGGACAGCAGGGGACAGCAGGGGACAGCAGGGGACACCAGATTACAGCAGAGGACAGCATGAGGGACAGCAGAGGACAGCAGGGGACAGCATGAGGGACAGCAGGGGACAGCAGGGGACACCAGAGGACAGCAGAGGACACCAGATTACAGCAGAGGACAGCATGAGGGACAGCAGGGGACACCAGAGGACAGCAGAGGACACCAGATTACAGCAGAGGACAGCATGAGGGACAGCAGGGGACAGCAGAGGACACCAGAGGACAGCAGGGGACAGCAGGGGACATCTGTCTTCAGGTAGACACATCTCAGAAACTCCAGCTGTTTTGGTTTGAGCCTCGCTGCACAGATTCCAGCTTTTCACTCAGGAATCTCACTGCACACACACACACTCCATCACACACACACTCCAGCGCACGCACACACACACACACACACACTCCCTCACACACACACTCCAATTACCTCCCGCTGATGAATTATGTATGGGCACAACGAGCGCTGGGAGAGCGCAGAGGATAATCAGAAACAATATCGGCGCCATTTCTGGATCTGGAATAGAGAGAAGGTTTAAAAATAAGGAACGGAGGAGAAGAAGACAAACTGGACATTTTTACATCTGTACTGTAACTCTGCTGCTCTCAGCAGCCCAGACTCTCTTCATGTTCCCGTGTATCAATGTGGGCCTCAAAATGTTCTGTGTTCCCACATTTCCAGGAATATTCATCCATATTTATTTATTTAATTCAAACATATTCATATCCATAATTCAAATTCCAGGGATATATATTTAGATAACCTTTTAATAATGAGGTAGGCAGAAACATGAACTCATTGGATCTTTTTCTTTTATATGTCTCACTTTTTACACTTTCTTCTTTCTTTAAAGAAAATAAGAAAAAGGAAAATAAAAGAGAACCATTAAAAAAAAAAACTATGGATCCAAATAATTTTCCTCCATATTTTGGATGCAGCTGAGCTTCATGTTAATTTTACTTCTGCTATTGAAAGGTTTTCTGGTGCATTTAAGGTTAAAAACAGAGTTTATTTACACCTGGAGTGGCTGTGACACCAGTAAGCCCCGCCCACTGAGTTACCTGTCAGCTGCTGCAGTAACTGCCTGATGAACCAACATCAACCCAGCAGCTCCAGGAGCCGGCTCCTAAATCCAATCCTTCACATTCCCATCGCAGGAAATTTGGTCTTTTTCTCCAATATTTTGAGGTTTATTTATTAAAATGAGAATATTTCCTCTTCCTTCAGTCAAAGTCTCTAATCTGAACAGTTGCTGCTGACTAAACGTGAAGTTTATCACTGATGTTCTGGCTGCTGCTCAGTCAGGAGAATCTGCTTCTTCTCTGAGCGACTGAAGGCTGCAAACATTTTAGTTCTGTTCAAACGCAGTTTATTAAAGTTATCAATATTGTTAGATTTTAGTCTTGAGTTTAACTCAACAAACTATTAATAATCTGATTTTTTTAAAAGCGTTTTTTTAACTCATTTATTTTAATTGATTTTGGTGAAAGATGAAAAGATTTCCTTTAAATCAAGTTAGAATTGTTTGACCTTTGACTCATTTATGCTTGAAAAGTTTTTCCAAATCAAGAATGAACTTTACTTCATCTAAATAACTCTTGAAATAATCTGGATTTCTTTAGCGTTAGTTTTGGAGAACCTCAGGGTTTAATACTCAGAACCAATATTTTTCTCAGTGTTAAATTTCTTTATTGTTACTGGGAAACATTGAAATGTTGGTAAATGTTATGTGAACAATTTGATCTGACAACTCACTAAACATACATGTTTATCTTAAAGACATAAACATCTGTATTATCCAATAAAATGTTACATTTTTATGTGAGAAGGATTTATAATAATAATAATCATCTAAACTGATCTGGATTAATAATTTTCTCAACTTTCTGAAGGATTGTCTTTGGAAACTAAATATTATAGAGAACTATGGAGTGTTTGTTTAAAAAGTGGATAAGCTGAGGACATTCATTTAGCAAGAATCACCTACTTAGATCTAAGTTCATAGTTTCTATACCAGACTGAGAAACTTTGGGATTTTCACAGATTAAACTAAAAATAGGTGAAAAAGGTGAAGAGCCTCTGACAGAATCTTTTAATTCTGCCTTGATGAGTTTTCTGTTGTGTGCCATACATCATCTGCCTGACAATGTAATTCAAACAAATTTTTTCTCAATATTGGTGCAATAAGGAAATATGTAATTTAATAAAAAATAAGTCTGAATCCTCCAGAACAATCAAACTGGCTCTGAAAGCAGAGAAATATAATTTAAATCCCAAATAAACGACTTGGTGTTCTGGTCTGCGTTTAGAAATAATATGTAATGCCTGAGTGGTTCATAGGTCAGAGGTCAGCTGCTTCACAAACTAAAACATGGATAGAAGCTAAAGCCGCTAAAGTTTGAGGAGATTTTTTAAATGACTTCAAGACTTTCTAGAATATTTCAGCAGATCTGTTGGTTCTGATTTATTCCTTTTCTGGACTTTTTCTCATCGTTATTCTGGTTGAATCATTGCATGTTTGGATTATTAATCCCTCTGGCTATGGATGCTGTTTCCAAAACCGAAATAATCCCTGAACTCTGACCCCAGGTCCCGGAGGAGTCCTGGAGGCTTCATGATGCAGAGAGACGGAGGAAGTTCATCCGTCATATGGATCATGATCCCAGAGTCACAGCAGAGCTGAAACCTGATGATGATGGAATATCGTCTCTGCAGCCCAAATGTTGAGCTGTTAGCAACATGCTAACAGTCTTCAGTCAGAGGCTTCTTTAGATTCGTTACAAGACTGACTGCTACTGGAGTTTCTAGAGGAGCCACAGCGATGTTTTCAAGACACTTGGATGATTTGAGTTGTGATAATATCTAGTTTCCATTTGAGATGAATAGAAGATTTTTTAATTTGAATTAAATTGAGAAAGACTGGGAGAGGCAGGCAGTGCAAACAGAGCTTCATGTTATCACAAAGAGCAGCCATGTTTCTGAGCAGTTATGGAACAAAACATGTGGTTTAGAAAAGCAATGGGTTCTAATCCAGAACCCTGTGGGACTCCAAAACTACCTGAAATATATCCATAAAAACATTTATGGTCTGTAACCTCAGGTTAGAACAAGACCAATAAAATCCCCAGGAACACTTGAACAGATCTGAGGAAGGTGGTGTAACTGGGTTTGGATCAGAACTTTTCCATAACATCCGTGTTCTTAATGGCAGCGGGGAGAAGCTGCTGGTTCTTCATTTCCTTCCTTCCTGGCTGAGAGGAGGACCGGATGAGCCAACTGAAGGAAATCCCACCAGCGGAGCGGGAAGGAAAGCAGGCCGAACCGGTTCGGCTCGGTCCATCAGCTGTGAGGACGGCTGGGGAATTCCAGCCAGCGCCTCGGAACCAGAGCAGGCCTGACAGACGGAGCCCCACCGCCCAGCAGCGGGCTGCCGGCCGGAAGCTGCCGATCCGGCTCGGTTTCAGCACCGCGGACAGCGCTCACCCCGCTGCTTCACGCAGAGACCCGCAAAATGCTGCATTTCGTGCGTGGCTGAGCGTGAACCGTGGGTCACGGCGCAGCTGCCAACGGTTCCTGCTCAGGGAGACCGTGGCGGCCTGCAGGGGAAGCCCAACCTCCTGCCGCCTGGGCGGCCGCTCGCTGGGAGGCCTGACCCAGAATGTCACCGTCTAATCTCTGGAACAACGCGAGCATCGCTCCCGCTCGGGCCTGGCGGCTCCATCGAATATGCATGCTGCCTTTTGCATTCACAGCCACATCTGCCCGGATCCGCTACAGCCGCAGTGGATCTGGACCGGAAAGCCGAGCCTCAGGTACTTACTGTCAGTTCGATAGCTCCCAGTCCAGACCAGTCCTCCCAGTGAGTCGGATTAGTGGGCAGAAAGGTGCATCCTCCCCGCGCTCTGCATGGCTCTGTTATTATGGCTTTGCAGTAAATGAGCGAGCAGCTCCGCGCGTAAACAGCGCTGGTCCGGGTTATTTCCAAGTATTGCAAAGAGATGACAAGAAGGGAAAAAAAATCCACACACACTCACACACACACACACACACACACACACGCTCACACCACACAAATAAAGATACACAAACGCATGCACAGAAACGACGAGCAGCGATTCAGCACTCCCCTCCTCCTCTCCACAATCTGGAGCTCATGGCGACGTCATGATGGAGACGCACCGTGCGTAAAAGCTCCCGCACGTATTCATCTGGCTTTTTCTGAAACCCGAGCAGGGGACGGACTGCGCCCAGCCCGGCAGGAAGCAGCTCCTGATGGAGCTACGAAGCGCTTCGGATGGAGGATCATTCCGCAGATTCCGCCCCGTTGCGCCGCCGCAGACATGGCGCCGCTGCTTTAACGCTTTAAGCCTAAAAGCTCCTCGGAGCTTAAATGACAGAAGCTTCGCTCAGGTTTCTGCTCATCCGTCGAGCCAAAGCCCTGCGCGCGCCGTCAGCTCCACATGAAACACCTGCGGAGGACACGAACACCCCGACTCATTTTATAATCATTTCTTCAATATTCAAGGAAACATTTTCAGTTCAAATGGAGTAAAACTCTGATGACATCTTTCACTGAAAGAACCCGAACTGATCTCATTCTGGAAAGGTATCAGTCAGGAGCAGGGTGTTTATTAGGTGTTAACCTGCAGCTGCAGTCAGGCCACCGGCCTCAGACCTGGAGCGGGACTGACCCTGCTGGGCTTCCTTAGAGTCGTCCTGAACTCTGCAGAGCCATCGCTGCTGTTCACGTTCCTGCTCATCTACAGATTCTTATATTCTTATAATCTCATATTTTGCATTTTGTGCACGTATACATATTTTCTACCAGTTTTTAAATTATCCTGACCAGTTGAATATTTTTTGAGTGTGCTATTTTAATTTCTATTTTCTAACAATGTACAATTAGAGGGATAATAAAGAATATTTCTATTGTATTTAATAGGAAAATTATTTTTACAATAATTCAAATTATAATAAAACTAAATTTCACCACACTGCAATATGGTTGTAATTTATAAACCGATATTGTTGCTTATTTTTAACTCTTCCTCTAGCAGATCCATTTGTCTGAAGTTTGAATCTTAAACTTTGGCTTCAAATCCAACCAGATTCATAAAAACATATTCAGGAGTCAAAGATGAGATTTATTGATGCAACAGGAAGCAGAGAGTCACATTTACAGATGATCATCATCACACACATTTAAATATTCTCCATCTGAATAATTACAAACATTTACAGGCTGTTCCACTTTATTTTTTTAGACGTTTCAGTCGTCAAATAAAAAGTCAGTTTTACTTTTAGTTTTGTCTGGAACATAAAAGTTCTGATTAGTTTGGAACCAGAAGCGTTAAAGTGTCAAGGCACACATCAAGTCACGACAGGAGCTTCTTTTGTTTTTAAGGCAAACAAAAATCCATGTAAACAATATTTTAAATAACACAAATCTGACGCTGCGACTTCACACCATTTAAATAAAAGGCTGATTCTAAAACCCGGACCAGAACCGCAGGACCGACCAAACCATGCTCCTGCAGCTGCAGACAGAACCAAGCGTTTTAATCAAGTCTTGCTGACTGTCCCAGGTTCTGCTGGGTCCGGGTGACCCGGTTAGCTTCCAGTTGATCCGGCCTGACGGGACGCAGGGAAACGGCGCCTCCAGAGGTCCGGGCGGAACGGACCGGACCGGAGTCTGAGAAAATAAAGCAAACAGGGATTTTTAAGGTTCTGATGGTTTCGTCATGCTAGAGGAACGGATCGACCTTCAGGGTTCTGCTGTAGTGTTCTACTGAGGCTGCCGGGTCAACCGGTTCTACTGAGGTTCTGCTGAGGCTGCAGGGTTAATCGGGTCGGTTTAAGCTCAGACTACATGTTCTGGTTTGTGTTTTCCATCCTGGTACCAGTTCTGGTTCCAGTCCTGGCTCACAGGCTGAAGCTGCGGTGGTGCTGCTTGGAGAAGTTCTGCTGGCGGTCCCTGGCGCCGCTGGGCCCCGCCGGGTCCCGTGTCCTGGCCCGGTCCCGCTCCGCCTCGTCTCCGGTCACGCTGCCCACGTCACTCAGGTCTCCCAGGTCGCCCAGGTGCTCCACCGAGTCGTACTTCTCCAGGTCCGAGGCGATGGTCTGCAGGCTGAAGACAGACAGCGAGTCGGACCCGGCCCGCTCTCGCTCCGACTCCTTGTAGCGGTCCGCCAGGTCCAAGGCGGCATCCAGTCGCTCCTTGGCGGCGGATCCGCAGGCCACATCGTCCTCCCGGACCCGGGCGTCGGACTCGGCGCCGACGGGCGGGCTGCGGGTGGGGCAGTCGGGCGTGTCGCGATCCCTCTGGGCGTGGATCTGCTCACTGATCTGCTCCAGGTTCCTCAGAGCGACGGAGTAACGAGTCTTCACCTTGGAGACGTTCTGCTCCAGCTGCAGGACCTTCGTCTTATGATCCTGACCACACACACACACACACACACACACACACACACACACACACACACACACACACACACACACACACACAGTTCAAACAGTGTTAATGGATCAGCTCCAGTATGAACCCATCACCAGGCTGATGGCGCTGATGATAGGTGTGTGTTCTCGGTGTCAGAACACACTCCGGCCCACCAGGCTCGCTGTACCTCCAGGATGTGGTTGAGTTGAGACTTGAGCTCAAAGTAGGGCTTGGACTTGACGATGACCCGCTTCAGGGACTTCTGCAGGGTCTGGACCCGGGCCTCGGCCTCCTGGCAGGCGTGTGTGACGCGCATGTGTTCCCGCTCGCTGCGGATCCGTTCCTCCTCGGCTTCGTTCACCTGCAGGACACACGGAGAACAACTGAACAAGTTCTGGTCATTTAGATGAAGTTAGAGAGGAAATAAAACTTTTTATTGCAGATACAATTTATAACTTCATTATTAAGGGTTCTATTTCATGTTTCTGTGCAAATTGAGACATTTTCATATAAATTTGTTGAATGTTGCAATTTTTGACCTAAAACTGTCTCAGTGCTGCCCTCTTTGGGTTGAACGGTGTTACTGCAGTCCAGCTCTTAGGTCACAGCCCTGGTTGAGGAACGCCCCCTGGTGGAGAGTCAGGAGTAGGACCAGCGCTTTTATGGACCTTCCTGAGCGTTTCTCATTTTGCTCATGTGGAACAGTCTGCTCTGCTCTGACAGAACCCGCCGCTCACTCAGGGATCGATGCTTCACATGTCAGAAATTTCAAAAAGAAAAAAAGTCACTAGATTTGTTGCTTAAAAAAAGTCCAAGCGTCTGAAAAGTTACTAAATCTATCGACAGTCATTGAGATTGCTTCTTCCCTCCTGACAGTCTCCACTCATCTCTACATAGCCACGCCCCTCTGACTCGTGGCTCCGCCCATTATGGCAGGATTTTTCTAAATTTGTCTGGGGGCGGGGCTAACCCTTCACAATGGTCTAATAAATCCTGAAGAACTGAGTTTTGCCTCCATGTTTCAGTCATTTATATCTAATTTCATTAAACAGAGTCTGCTCAGTTTTTACAGTCAAATATTTAAAGCATTTATTTCTGTTACTGAATCGTTTTAATAGACAACAACATTCAGAGTCTCAGAATATTCCATCAGATCAATAAAAATTTCATTTTGAGCAAAGATGTCAGGAATTGGTCTGGGCTCCTTCTGCATCAATACGGCGCAGAGTGGAGGTTCTGGTTCTGGTTCTGGTCCTCTCCACTCTTCCTCCAGACTCTGGGAACACTGCAGCAGTTCTGGTTCTGCTCAGTCCAGGTGAGACGCTGCTCCAGGTTCTGGTTCTGACTGTCCAGAAGAGGTCCGGTTGGTCCGAGCTGATGATCCCGGAAGCTGCAGCTGTTCTTCAGATTGCTCCGGGTTTGCTGATCTGAGTCCAGCAGGCGGGATGCAGCAGGGCGCTGTGTGTGTGTGTGTGTTTACCTTGGAGGTGGCGTGGTTGAGCATCTCCTGCCAGGTGGGGTCCAGCGTGTTCTTGCCATCGGCCATCAGGCCCTGCTCCGCCACGTAAACCATCTCCCTGGCAGCCGTGTGCATGGAAACGGCGCGCTCATAACTCAGCGCCGCCTTCTGCGTCTCCTGCTGCGCCTGCAGGAAGCAGGAAGTTCAACCAGCGCTCCCTCACTGTCCTTTGAGATGTCTATGTTCCACACAGAGGTGTTGCTATGACGATATACTGTGGAGCCTTACCATGATCCCAAAACAGAAACACATCAATACTGTTTATGTTCAGTTTTTTTTTTTAAAGGCATGAAAAGTATATTACTACTTAAAAAATCTTCACCCTGATAACTGATATTATGGAAATATTCTGCATATTTTCCATGAAAATACGCAGAACAAGGTGAACAGGCTGGCATTAACTTTAAATTTTACATATTTGGCCAAACATCTGAAAAGCCAGAGGAGATTCTACCGAGCAGCAGGTTGATCTGCTGAGCTCAAACGTTACGCAGGCCAGAGGCGAACCGATCGATCAGCCGATACTTCCATCTGAAACCGATCGATCAATGTTCTCAAAGGTCTGAAAATAATCCACTCTGCTGCGAGAGACGGCTGAAAAATTGTAACAAGTTACAGACTAAAGGAGCTGATTGTTTTAGTTTATCTTTGTATTTCAAGGCAATACCTCATGCTGCTACAACACGTTTGCTTCACTGGTATTATACAAGGTTTATCAATAAAATAAGATCAGAAGGCGTATCGTGACCTTTTACCACCTTACTGAGGCAGTAAAAAAAAATTAAACTGAAACTGACAGGTAAGGAGTGGATAGTCTCAAATCAAATAATAACAGTGAAATGCCATTTTCAATAACTAACGGCATGGATGAATGCATTTGTACCAGAACAGATCAAACACCAACAACCTGGAAAGTCTCCAGCTTCATCACATCAACAACCTTTTAGTGCAAATGTCCAACTTCAAGGCTTTTTTCCTTACCTCTCTGACTCGACATTGTCAGAAAACATCTTAGTTTTAGGACCATAAATCTATGCCTTTCTAATTATTTTTCCCTGCAAATTTACGACAAATATGTGAAATTAGTCCAGAAGTTCATTCCTCCAGTGTTTTAGCCTATGAAGCTCTTAATCCTTCAGACCAGGGGTCCCCAAACTACGGCCCGCGGGCCGGATCCAGCCCGCCACGTCGTTTGGTCCGGCCCCCTGAACAATGCCGGATCTGGCCCGCCTCCTCATACCAGAGAGCATTCAGTGTTTTTTTTTTTTTTTCATATATTGTATTTTCCGGTTTATATGTGGATTTTTCTTCAACCACCAGGGGTGTTCTTGAGCAGATGTGAAACTTACTTTCCCTCAATGGAATACATACCAGTCAGTCCCAGTCACCGTTTCACTCACGGTTTTTTCCATTTGCATTCTGGGTAAAAATCTATCTAAAAGCGCGAATGTGTCGTCGCCCCCCCGCCCCGTCGATAAGACTTTTCTAAGTTTCTTTCTCCAAAAACCTAAGACTGGCCCCCGACCAGAGAAAGGAACAGCTATGTGGCCCTCGCAGGAAAAAGTTTGGGGACCCCTGCTTCAGACTGATGTATGTATTTTCAAACATCATTTCACTGTGAACGGTTTTCCTTCCTGGACTCTGCAGATGGCAGTAAAAGGTCCAGAGATCCCAGCAGGCCAGCCGGCCTCTGGCCTGATTCTGAGAGACAGCAGCACTTTGCTAACACACACGCACGCACACGCGCACACACACACACACACACACACACACACGCACACACACACACACACACACACACACACACAGTTTGAGACAAGGCGTATTGATCTGTACCTCCTTAGCGAGGCGGCGGGCTTCGTAGTACGGCCTGGCTTTCTCGATGCAGCCACCAAGCTGAGAGCTCTGAGCGTTCAGCTTCCTGGCAGACTCAGTGAGGATCTTCCTGTAAGCTGATCTGGCATCCTTCAGGGTTCATGCAGGAAAATAATGAACCACATCAGATTCATCTGCCTTGGGAGCGCAGATCAGGTTTCACACAGAAGGAACAGCCAGATATTAACATTTACAGTTTTTGTTCTTTAAGTTTGGGAACTACAAACACACATTTATCAGACTAACTTTAACAGAAAAACATTTGATAATTGTATTCATGTGTTAAACCTATATTCAATAAAAGAGTGGCATCTGAAGCTGAATCTTCTGATGACTGACTCATCTCCACTTACATCCAGCTCCAGCTCCAGTTTGTTGATTTCTGCACTGGCTTCGTTTAGATGCTCCAGCTCCTCCTGCGAAAATGCAAACAAAAATTCATCAACTGCAAGAGCAAACCAACGTGTTTACCTCTGGGATTAAAGGGAATAAAGGCCAACAATGACGGCTAATCTGAAACTGAAAGCTGGTGGAGCTCTGCTGTTAAAGCGCTGCAACAAAGATGATTACTTCTGACAGACAGTGGGATTATCACAGATTATTATGATTTATAATGAAGAACAAAGCACTCTTAAATAGTTAATCAGCTCCGTCCGATTCGCCCCTCATCGAAAGTAATCCAGTGATCATATATCTGCCACTATTAATACGGGTTAAAGAGCTGCTAACAGGAACACCAGAGGCCGGTGGTCTCACCTGAATGCGGGGGTCCAGCTCCTCCTCATACGGGCTGTGCAGCTGCTCTCGGACGCCTCTTTCACTGTCGCCTTCGTCACAGGCGTCTCTGAGCGCATTTTCTACTTTTGTCCCGCTCGTTTTGGAAGCATTCGTCTCCAAATCCTCCCCCTCCTCCCCACCGCCAGGAATAACCTCCCTCCAGCCCCCCACATCCGACTCCCCAGAGCCGGCGGGGCTTTCTCGCAAGTCGCCTGGTTCCATCCCAGGCCCTAGACAGACGGGCGGCTATTAGCTTGATTTATCCCGGCGAGAAGCACCTTCCTCCCAGCAGCGACCGAGAGAGAAGCGGTTGGAGATCAGAAAATAATCCAAGTGGCGGAGAGAGAGGAGTTTGAAGCCATTTTTAGTCTGCAAAGAAACCCGAACCCGCAACTAGCCTAGCCTAGCATACTCTGTAGAGACAGGCGCTCCAATTAGCCTAGCCTAGCCTGTATAGAAACCAGTAGCTTAAATTAGCCTAGCCTGTCAAAATGCTAATTCCACCGCTACGTTTTCTGCGAACATGTGAGAACCAACAGCTGCTGTTCAGTATAAACCATGTGGAGGCTTAATCAATAAAAAAAACTTATTTTACCGCCACTTTCCTCCACCTCTTAACATCTCCACTCCAGAGCTAGACCAGCTAGCCGCTCCGTTCTCACACCATCATCACAGATGAAGTGAACAGTTCAGAGCTGAACCACGACAGCCACCGTAGACACAATAAAACTGCGGCAGTTTATCAACACCTAATGACAAATGTTTTAAAACTCACGATTTCACATTAATAGTATATTTAATTTTCAATTATTTAAATATAAATATACTTTGGTTTATTTTTTTATCGTAAGTTGATTATATCCCCCTTTCAACCAGATCACAGCGTCATTATCAAAACTTATTTTACGATTTTTTATGACTGTTGGGTTTTCTTTGGAGGGCTGAAGTTCCAGTTCCATTTTTAATTAATAAAATGTAAAAGAATAAAACATTGTACTTGAGACTTCAAAATATGAAGTAATTTGCAGTCTCTGCTTGGAAAGAAATACAAGATTAAAAGGTCCACCTTAACAGTTTGCATAAAATAGATATGAATAGACATGAGCTCAAACATTGAGTCACAGATCATAACTGAGAAAAAGTTGCATTATGATCAAAAACTCTGCATTAATTTTGTTTTTATTAAAAAAGAAAAATAAACATACAAATCCCCACAGTGATTCCAAGGCAACAAATATTCCAAACAAAATCATCTGACAAAATGTGAGCAGGAAGAACAGAATTTAGTTTCATTGCAGTCATCAGCAGACAGAATCACAGATTAGATGAACCAGCTTCCTTCTCAGGATTAACTCAGACCAACTCCAATAATTTAAAGACAATAAGGCAAACTGGGCTGATGCATTAAATGTGTGGCTGCAATGTGCACAATCAGAATCATAGAAAAATAGAGCTCTGGTGATTTACAGCAGATCTGCTGTGCGATGCAGGGAAACCTGAGTAGTGTTGGCTGAACCTCCTAAACATCCAGCATCTGTAAAGGCAAACAGGAGGAATCCTGTTTCTCTTTGGTGTGGAATGTGTCAGACGCTCTGCGGATCCTCAGCTCCAGGTGGGATCGTACTGACTCCACCCAGGAGGCGGGGCCAGGTAGATCCTCCGCCCCCTGTAGAAGAAGCTGACCACACCTCGGTATCCGGTCCGTGGCACGCCGGACTTCAAGTCGTCCATGATGCCCAGACTCTTGGCCATGACCTTGAAACTGTCCTTGCTGGAGTACTGGAGCCGGAACGGTCCGGAGCCGCTCAGCCGGCCCTGCTTCACGTCTTCATACGTTACCACGGCGGCGCTGTACACCTGCTTGGTGAAGCTGGTCCGGTACGCGTCCTCCTGCAGATAGGCCAGGTCCAGCTTGGTGAAAGGCACAAACTCAGAGTTCAGTTTGATGAACTTCAGGTATTTGTCGTAGAACTGGCCCAGGCTGACGCCCTGCCGGCCAAACGTCAGCGTGCGGGAGATCTCAGGCCGGATGCAGGACCGGCCTCGCCGCTGCTCCGGCTGCCGCATCCAGTCGTCCCAGAAGGAGGCGGGCCACTTGGGTTCCAGCTCCTCCCAGGCCTCCCGGAGCAGCATCCAGCCCAGGCCCGGGAAGAAGTCGGTACGGTAGAGGAGCGCCGGCTGGCCGGGGTCCACCATCCCGTCCCGACCGTTGTCGTTCCAGGCCGACACGCACCACAGGCTGGGGTCCGACTGCAGCACTGGGTGCAGGGCCCGGAAATACTCAAAAAAGTCTGGCGCCACCTGCAGGAGAGGATGGATGATTAGATGTTTTGGGGAGAGAGACGGAAAACATGAAGGATTCGGAGGGAACTGGTGAACAAGTTATCGATTAATGAGTTAATCTAAAGCTGATCTTATTGGTCGACTAAGTATTAATTAAAAACCTGAGTTTTCTCTTGTATCAAGAGAGCCAACCATCTTTCCATAACATGAAAGGCTACGTTTTTCAGAATACGCTGAATTAAAAAATATATAGATTGTGTTTGATAATATCCTTCAGTTTTCTGTTGTTTATTGGAATGTTTTCTGAACAGGTTGTTGCTGAAAGTGAGAATTTAATCTAAATGAATTTACCTGCATGAATACAGGTTAAACAGCTGAAAAGGTGTCATCTATATAAACTGGATAAACAGAAAATTGTGAATCTCACATTAATTAATGTATTTATAAAATGTAACAAGACACAAACCTCTTGGGTTACTAAATAGAAAAAAGAAAAAGAAAATATTTCAATCCCCATTAACAGAGGGACGTTCATACAGAACTATTGTCTGTGGTTTCTCTCAAAGGAATATTAAAACTTAACTCTATGAAGTGGATTAACTCATGACCGCCCTCTGCTGGATGGCAGTCAAATTACAACACTGAAAGAAAATGTAAGCCGGTGGTTTTAAACTGTGTTTCTGGAGGGCCCAAGTCCTGCTGCCTTTAGATGCGTCGCCTGGCCGACACACCTGAACTCAGTGGTGAAGCTCTGCTAACGAGCTGATCCTGGAGCCAGGTGTGCTGAAGCAGAGACATCTAAAAGCTGCAGGACACTGGCCCAAGCAGATGTTATCAGTTAATCAATTAGAACTAATTTTAATTGAATAAACCGACGATCATAAGTTGGTTAAATGTTTGTGTCCGTATCAGGGAACATCGGTACCTCCAGGTCGTCCTCCACGATCACCACGGAGGAGTGGGAAAGGGTCCGGAAGACCTGGTTCAGAGCCCAGCGGTAGTGTCTGGAGATCTTATAGTAACCCTGGAACTTCTTGTGCTCGGGCCGTACGGGAATGTCGGACAGGTCCGGCTGCTTCAGGTGAGTGACTTTGTCCCCGTAGGAGGCGATGACATCGGCAGTGGCGGTGTGCCCGCAGTCCTGGCTCACTATGATGGGATAGAGCTCGGCAGAGGGCCGCAGCTCCAGCAGCTTGTCCAGGCAGCGCCTCACTGTGACCCGGTTACAGGCGATCACCAGGATGGGAATGACCGGCGGACTGGGAACGTTGACCTTCACCCTCTTTCTTTTGGCCGGCTTCCACAGCGACTGGTGGCTCAGGATCTGGGACAGGATCTCCTTCTGCTTTTCCAGCTCCGATTCAAAGGAATTTGCGATGCGGATCACGTCTCCCACCACGTCATCGGTGGGCATGGAGGCCGGATCCAGCTGCCCGGCACCCGGCTGGCCCGGGGACGTTCTGCCCCAGAGCAGCAGCACCAGCACGGCGTTCCAGGTGACAAACAGGAACGTCCCACATAGAATGAGAGAGCTTCTTTTCCGGAACATGGCTCCGGGATCTGGGAAGAGCTTGGCTCTGAGTAGGCAGTGTCCTGGTTGCAGACAAAAGGAACGGGATCTGGGAGGGTCCGTCTTCGTCCCGTTTCATCACAGAGTCATGTTCCCAGATGTGTCCGGCTCAGGGTGCAGCTGGCGGCGCCAGGGGGAAGAAATCCAGCATGTTTTCAGGATTACAGCCCAACCATCCTGGAGTAATTATCCCTGGTTTTTCGGTTCCCGTTTCACCTGAAAACAACAAGAACAGAAACATGGAAACCAGAGGCAAACCGAGCAGGAAGGCATGCAAATGCAGCGCATCGCAGGACAGATCCGGACAGCTGCGCCACATTGATTTTCCCTTATCACCTGGAAGCAAACAGCACACACACACACACACACACACACTCACACACTCTCCTGGAGTTCCTTAAACTCAGCGTTTCCCAAATACTTCAGCTTCTAACCCAGAAAAAACCATGACCCAGATTATGGGTTCAGAGACGACAGAAGTTATTTGCTTATAAAATTATCTCCTCTTAAAAAAATTATATATATATATATATATATATATATATATATATATATATATATATATATATAATTTATGACTAAAGGTTTAGGTTAAAGGAAACGGTAAAAAGTTGTGACTCAAAAATCACCAAAAATGAATTAAATTCAACAACCTTTGATGACAACCGTCCAGGTCAAAGGTCAGTTGTTCCAGCAGAAGGTGAAGGTTGTTTTTCTCTTTTTAGCTAAAAAAAACCCAAAGAATATTCTGCCTGAAAAATAAAAATAAAAACTTTGAGCTTATTTTTGTTTTCAAAGTAAACTTTAGAGCCAAATCCTGACATTAAGAAATAAATGAAACCTGGAAACTTTGACTAGTCCACTCCTTGTTTTGTTGTTCCTACCCTCCAGAAAGAATCTGCTGATATTTGCTCAGCATTAAAGTAGATAATTAATGAGAACATGGGAGTGTTTACTTTATCACCAGAGCAAAACCTGCAACAGCAAACAAAAAGCTGCTCTTAAAGGGGCGGAAACGCAACGTGCAATTAATCAGTAAAACATCCGCGAGGCTCACTGGGTAAAAATAAAAAATCGCCTCAACAAGGGCTGAAGCTTAAACATGTTTAATATGCGATAAATGCTGCAGATCCACAGACAGTCACTCAGACCCACACCGCCTGCCGTGGATCCTCTCAGCTGCATATCCACAGACACTAAAACTCATCCTCGCCACCAGCCTTCTGTGGGTCGCCCACCAGTAGCTTCCACCCTGTTGAAGCTCCACAGGTATTGAGACCCACTCCCACCCAGCCACCCAGCCAGCCTGCCGTGGATCCCCCACCAGAGGCTCTCACCCTGCCGGAGCGCCCTCCGCCTCCTGCCGGCTCATTCCCCCGTTGACAGCCGGGCTCAGGTGAACCTCGCGGCGGCGGGAGGTGGCGCGGACCTCGCCCCCGTCGGATTTCCTCCCGCTGGAGCAACTTACAGCCGCCGAGTTAGCGTGTTTTTTTTCCCACGGAGCAGGACCGTGACGCTGAAGGAAAGTAACACGACGACTTCCCTGTTTGAGTGCTCGGGCGGAAGTCCCGCCCTAACCGTCACCTTGAGGAGTTATGCAACAGTTTGAGGAAGGAAGGAATTAAAAGTAATGAAAACCAGCTGCTGGTGGCTGACGAGCTGAACACAAAGTTCAGACTCACAGAAGTTAGATTAATGAGGCTCGTCTTTCTGTTTTTATCTGCTAAAGAAAGAAATGCAAATGTAGGAGAGGTAGTTTTTATCTTCCTGCCAGCCAATCCGCAGCTTCCTGTTCGAGTCCATGTCTGCTCGCAGCAGCTCCAGTTTACTGCTCAGGTTTCAGTCTTCTGTCAGGCCGAGCTGGTCGCCTTTTCTTTTCTCTAAACTCGGAAGACTGTTATCTGGAGAAGGAATGAAGGGCAACAGGTTTCAGTTTTCCACCTTTAGAAGTTCTTCTGACTAAAGAAGAACTGATTTCATAAACACATCGGAGTATAAAACAAGAAAACATCCAGAAATTCACAAATTTGAAGAACCCAAACAGCAATCCCTCCACTCAGAAATCCATCAGCTACAGAGTGCTGATGGATTATTAGTTAATATATAATGCTATATATTAACTAATATATGTAACTGATTCAGTATTTAGTTTTATATTTTTAATGCATATATTTTTATTTGATGACTTATTAAATTGTGACACCTATGGCTCTAAGCATGGGCGTAGGTTTGGGTAGGGACGGTAGGGACATGTCCCGACCAATATTCACGGGATATGAAAAAGTCCCGACCAATTTTTGCCATATTGGCTCAAAGAACGTGGATCTACGATCTTTGATTAGCAGCAACAGGCGGTGCGCGGAACGGAAGCTTCTTAGTTTGACATTTATTATGAGCCTCCGAGACCGTGTCGGAACGGTGCTGTCGGGGGGTGGGGGGAGGGGGAGTCAGTTGAATCGTCGGACGTTCTTTGATTAGCTGCAAAAGGCGGCGGCTAGCTGGGCACACGCGTCTCCTTCTGAGTCTCCGAGACCATGTCGCCACCAAAAAAGAAAAGGACAGACATTAGAAGTTATTTCGCTACGTCGGCTGTAAGTACAGTGAGTGGACCCATAAGTTAGATATCTATCATGCAACGCATTTGTTGTAAAGTCCGGTGTTTAGTAAGGTCAGCACTGAATGTGAGGTAGAATAGGTCTGTTAATTATGTAATATTTTTTCACATAGGATGCTCAGACAGCAGAGCAGAACGATGGAGAGGTGGCTGGAGCTTCAGGGCTCCAGGTGAGGTGTTAGTTCTCAGATATGAAATATACTATGAAATTATCTCAGTAAATATGGCATTTGAAGTGTTAGTCTTAAATTAAGTTAAGCTAGTGTGAATACAAACCAGGTTACGCTTTGTTTGCTCTATAGGAGGCAGTCAGTGTGAGTGCCAGTGACCAGGGAAGTCAAGGCAGCAGTGCCCTGGACTTCTTATCTGCAATTGTGTTTGCTGTATCCAGAGGATATTTCTTTTGATCTTGTAACGTTTGCTGAATTTTGTAAAGGAAAAAGTAAAGTGTTCTTGAACTGATCTGCTGAGTATGACTGTATCTGGTTGTATACACAAGATGTATGATATGGTTATGGTTGGGGGGAGGGGTTATTAAGCCAATGTGGTTTCCCCCCCCCTTCTCAAAAATGTTCGGTGCTCTTGGGCATTTCACTGTGCTGCGGGGGGGGGGGGGGTGTCAAGGTCCCCACCAAAACTTAGACCAAACCTACGCCCTTGGCTCTAAGTATCATTTTCAATGTTTACAAGAAGGTAAAAAATTATGAATATTTTTTTCAAATATTTTCAACAAGCTGCAGTCATTTGGAGGCTGAAACATCTGAATGTAAATATTTGTCCTAATGTGATTTTAATGAACTGCTGTTTGAGTCTAATGTGTCATCCAGTGAGTTTTTCCTATAATAAAGGTTAAAAACCATAAATAATGATCCATCCGCCCATCTAACCATACATTCCTCAGTTTTTCATAAATCTGTAAATCAGTCAGTCAGTTCTTTGTTGTTTGTTTCTTTGTTTGTCCAAGACTGAGTCACAGAGGGAAAACTCAGACCTTCCTCCCTCCATCTGTTGTTCATTTTATCCAGATGGATCCAAAGCATTTGTACGTCTGTGTTCATAATCATAGCACTCCAACATCATGATACTTCTACATGGAAAGTCATTTGCTGCAGTTATTGTGGTTATTAGAGGAAGAGAGCACCAGACATGCTGGTCATGATTTATTTCTCTGAAAATATGAGATAAATAGGAAATTCTAGAAATCTGTTGAATGAACTGCATACTTCATCTAAACAGAAAATGATGCTTGTCAACTAAAATGCTCTGAAGCTTAAAAATGAAAACAAAATCCAGAAAGTCATGGTTGAAAATGGAGAACGACCCTTCAGATGGAAGGAAGAGCAGGTGAAACAGCAAAAATTTAACCTGCAGAAGAGGTCAAAGGTCACCAAAGAACACTCTCAGTGACCCATGGAGCAACATTTATGGACTGCTGACAGACAGACAGATGTTTTTAGATCCACGGCCATCAGGCGGTTTCTCAGGCGACGGTACACTGAAAGTACGGCAGCTGAGGAGTCATGCTGCGGGGAAGCTTCTCATTAGGGATATAACGATATTACAATCAGTGCCGATGTCAATATCCAATATTAATACTGCTGAGGTAACTGATAACCGATATCTACCACTGAAATTTTATTACCATTTTTGTTGGGTTAGCTGCAGACGGCAGAGTTAATCCGTCATCCGGTTGCCCGGATGTTTCCTGACATTCCCGCATGCTCTCTGTTGCCCTGGGTTACGGACCCGGCATCAAGCAGCGGGTCGGAATCCAGCTGGGAAATCTGAGCTGGATTCAAACCAAACTAATGAATCCAAACCAGGATTCCTTAGGATATGTAGAAACTTTCTGCATTCCAGCTTTTAGGTGGGAAAACATTTCAAAAAGTTTGTTTCAGTCATTTTTTCACTTTGACTTTAATAGAGAAGTTCAAGCAAAAGCAAAAAAATAAAAAAAATATTAAGTTTTGTGCAATAATCTGACATCATTCTGCAATTTTCACATAAAATCTAAAGATGTTTGCTTATTAAAATAGAAATCTTTATCCAGAAGAAGATAAATACTTCTCACAGTCTTGAGTTGGTATCGCTCAGTTTTCTGAAGAACTAATTAAAGTTGGTTTTGGTCTCATCAGCAGATCCTGGTTGCTAATGAGACTCTTGTGGTTCTGTGTTTTGCTGAGACAGGAAGCATGGAGGGTTTTGCAATGCAAAAAAACTTCTACCGAAAAACCGACGACAGAACAAAACTGCAGCTGTTGGTAAAAAAAAAAAAAAAACGTTTTATTTCACACTCAACTGGATGTGAAACTCAAGCTTTGGTTTCCTGAAAGGCTGATTACATTTCAAACTCTTTCTGCTCAGAGGGAGAAAGAAAATATAGACCAACCTGTTTTTCAAACACTGTAAAGAAAAAAAGGATAATTTAACTGCAGAAATTTTTAGATTTACTAAAATAATAAAAGTCATTCAAAGACAGAATCAGGTCATTTTGAAACTCTTTTCCACATTCATCCAGTGAAGATGTGGTCCAGGTTGGTAGCTGAACTTTGCTTTTTCCTGGTAACACCAACAGGAAGCCATGTTCATGTGTTCATATGGATCACTGGAGGTTGGAAACATCTGGACCTCCTGGCTCCCAGAGTCCTGGTCTGGATAATCTGTAGTGTTTTCCCTTTTGGTTCCTGACGGCTCTGCCCTACATCAGAACTTGGCCTTTGACCTTACTGGGTGTGTGCATACATAAGTGGCTCTTTGTTGACCCTGCAGTAGACTAATAAACTGACCTCTGACCCTGACCAGAGTAAGCAGCAGGTAAGAAAGGGATGAATGAATGCATACATGTTTTCATATTTCTTGTCTGAAAACTTGAAACAATGCAACAGATTTTATTTTCAGAAGCTGAAACACCATTTTTAATAATGGCCAAAGGAAATGACATGAAAGCCGTTTCATGTGTGGTAATTGTCTTTGTGTGTTGAACAGATTTTTTGTGCAGGAAAAAATAACGACACTGCTTGAATTTCATCAGATTGTTTTACTAGATTGTGCTTTCCGTCGGTTTGCTGTTTCCTGACTCAGCGGGAGCTAAAGCGACGCGTGTCCTGACGGCGCCAGCAGGCTGAAGTCCAGACCTGTGAGTAAATGTAAGCAGATCAATGAGGGGCTGCAGTCTGGCTGCTTGGAGCTCAGTCAGGTGGGTCATGGGTCGTCTGTCGGCCAGAACTGCACATGTTTTCCTGAAAGAGGAAAAACAGTATGATTTCACACACACACTGCACTGCAGAAATGTTTCCGTTTCATTTAGAAAAGCTCACCTGTGTTGGGTCAGTGCTGACGCTCTTCATCTGTCGTTTTGAGAAAATGAACCAGGACACCCAGGAGGTGAGGGAAGAACCGGGGTGTTGCACCTTCAACCCAGAGCTGATGCAGACGGAGAGCTTCAGGGCTCTGGCTGGAAGCTGAATGAAGCCCTGGAAGCATATCCTCTCTGATGCTTCAGGGATAATGATGCGGATTATTTTGGAGAAGACGTCTCCTCTCTGCTGCAGTGGCGCCTTTTGGTCGCTGGAGGCGCCACAAGCCGAGGATTGGGAAAGTTTGGAAGAAGATAATTTATGATTTTTCTTAAAAACTTCTTCTGCCGCAGCTTTACTGTCGCCACTATCCCACCTGCAGCAGACAGAGAGCCCTGCGGCCGACACCAGGCGCTCTCCTCGGCGGAGAATCCTCCACTCGGACCAGCGGGATGATCCGCCGCGCTGCGCCGGGGAGTCGCGCAGCGTCCCTCCGGCCAGTCCGAGGCTGTATGCCGCCGAGGCAGGCCGCTTGGTCGGCGGGTTCCGGGTCCAGATGTTCCCCCTGCAGCGGAGCACGGCAGACAGGGCCGAGGCGGAGGGGGTGGAAGCCATGGAGAGAAGGAGTCGGTTCGTCCTGGAGGTCCGCAGCCGAGCAGAGAATCACATAATGAGGCTTGGAGAGGCTACAGGAGGGGAGCAGCGGAGGACCGGGGGGTCCGGGCCATGTTCCTGTCCCACAGGGGTGTGTCTTCAAGGAACCGCAGTGAAGTTAGTTTCAAGTTGGATATTCGATATTCGAGCTCCGCGGAGTGAGCGGCGTTTACCTCAAGGTTGATCCGATTTCGGAACGCTACTCTCGGCCAGCGGTTCTCTATCGCTCCCGGCCGCAGCGCCCGAAGGTTCACTTAGGGACTATCAACAAATTACTGAACCTAACATTCCTGTCAAAGAAATATAATGTTTTCTTCAATAGCTTCCAGGTCATTTGACCTAATGACTCAAAATCACTTTGAAATAATTATACTAGTCTCTTTATATGAGGCACAGTCATTTGTTTTCCATTTTAAATAATTTTCCATTTTTAATTAATTTTTTTCATCAAAATTGAGGGTTTTTCTTCAATAGCTTCCAGGTCATTTGACCTATTGACTCAAAATCACTTTGAAATAATTCTACTAGTCCCTATAGATGAGGCACAGACATTTGATTTCCATTTTTAGCCATTTTCCATTTTTTAGGAATTTTTTTCATCAAAATTGAGGGTTTTTATTCAATAGCTTCCAGGTCATGTGACCTAATGACTCAAAATCACTTTGAAATAATTATAATAGTCCCTATAGATGAGGCACAGACATTTGATTTCCATTTTAAATCATTTTCCATTTTTTAGGAATTTTTTTCATCAAAATTGAGGATTTTTCTTCAATAGCTTTCAGGTCATGTGACCTATTGACTCAAAATCACTTTGAAATAATTATAATAGTCCCTTTAATTGAGGCACAGACATTTCTTTTCCATTTTAAATCATTTTCCATTTTTAATTAATTTTTTTCATCAAAATTGAGGGTTCTTCTTCAATAGCTTCCAGGTCATTTGACCTATTGACTCAAAATCACTTTGAAATAATTCTACTAGTCCCTATAGATGAGGCACAGACATTTGATTTCCATTTTTAGCCATTTTCCATTTTTTAGGAATTTTTTTCATCAAAATTGAGGGTTTTTATTCAATAGCTTCCAGGTCATGTGACCTATTGATTCAAAATCACTTTGAAATTGTTCTACTAGTCTGTATAGATGAGGCACAGTCATTTGTTTTCCATTTTAAATAATTTTCAATTTTTAAAGAATTTTTTTTTGCCAAAATTGAGGGTTTTTATTCAATAGCTTCCAGGTCATGTGACCTAATGACTCAAAATCACTTTGAAATAATTCTACTAGTCTCTTTATATGAGGCACAGACATTTGTTTTCCATTTTTAGCCATTTTCCATTTTTAATTAATTTTTTTCATCAAAATTGAGGGTTTTTCTTCAATAGCTTCCAGGTCATGTGACCTATTGACTCAAAATCACTTTGAAATAATTATAATAGTCTCTTTAGATGAGGCACAGACATTTGATTTCCATTTTAAATCATTTTCCATTTTTAATTAATTTTTTTCATCAAAATTGAGGGTTTTTCTTCAATAGCTTCCAGGTCATTTGACCTATTGACTCAAAATCAATTTGAAATAATTCTACTAGTCCCTATAGATGAGGCACAGACATTTGATTTCCATTTTTAGCCATTTTCCATTTTTTAGGAATTTTTTTCATCAAAATTGAGGGTTTTTATTCAATAGCTTCCAGGTCATGTGACCTAATGACTCAAAATCACTTTGAAATAATTATAATAGTCCCTATAGATGAGGCACAGACATTTGATTTCCATTTTAAATCATTTTCCATTTTTTAGGAATTTTTTTCATCAAAATTGAGGATTTTTCTTCAATAGCTTTCAGGTCATGTGACCTATTGACTCAAAATCACTTTGAAATAATTATAATAGTCCCTTTAATTGAGGCACAGACATTTCTTTTCCATTTTAAATCATTTTCCATTTTTAATTAATTTTTTTCATCAAAATTGAGGGTTCTTCTTCAATAGCTTCCAGGTCATTTGACCTATTGACTCAAAATCACTTTGAAATAATTATAATAGTCCCTATAGATGAGGCACAGACATTTGATTTCCATTTTTAGCCATTTTCCATTTTTTAGGAATTTTTTTCATCAAAATTGAGGGTTTTTATTCAATAGCTTCCAGGTCATGTGACCTATTGATTCAAAATCACTTTGAAATTGTTCTACTAGTCTGTATAGATGAGGCACAGTCATTTGTTTTCCATTTTTAGCCATTTTCCATTTTTAATTAATTTTTTTCATCAAAATTGAGGGTTTTTCTTCAATAGCTTCCAGGTCATGTGACCTATTGACTCAAAATCACTTTGAAATAATTATAATAGTCCCTATAGATGAGGCACAGACATTTCTTTTCCATTTTAAATCATTTTCCATTTTTAATTAATTTTTTTCATCAAAATTGAGGGTTTTTCTTCAATAGCTTCCAGGTCATGTGACCTAATGACTCAAAATCACTTTGAAATAATTCTACTAGTCTCTTTATATGAGGCACAGACATTTGATTTCCATTTTAAATCATTTTCCATTTTTTAGGAATTTTTTTCATCAAAATTGAGGGTTTTTATTCAATAGCTTCCAGGTCATGTGACCTAATGACTCAAAATCACTTTGAAATAATTATAATAGTCCCTATAGATGAGGCACAGACATTTCTTTTCCATTTTAAATCATTTTCCATTTTTAATTAATTTTTTTCATCAAAATTGAGGGTTTTTCTTCAATAGCTTCCAGGTCATGTGACCTAATGACTCAAAATCACTTTGAAATAATTCTACTAGTCTCTTTATATGAGGCACAGACATTTGTTTTCCATTTTTAGCCATTTTCCATTTTTTATTAATTTTTTTCATCAAAATTGAGGGTTTTTATTCAATAGCTTCCAGGTCATGTGACCTATTGACTCAAAATCACTTTGAAATAATTATAATAGTCTCTTTAGATGAGGCACAGTCATTTGTTTTCCATTTTAAATCATTTTCCATTTTTAATTAATTTTTTTCATCAAAATTGAGGGTTTTTATTCAATAGCTTCCAGGTCATGTGACCTAATGACTCAAAATCACTTTGAAATAATTATAATAGTCCCTATAGATGAGGCACAGACATTTCTTTTCCATTTTAAATCATTTTCCATTTTTAATTAATTTTTTTCATCAAAATTGAGGGTTTTTATTCAATAGCTTCCAGGTCATGTGACCTATTGATTCAAAATCACTTTGAAATTGTTCTACTAGTCTCTTTATATGAGGCACAGTCATTTGTTTTCCATTTTAAATAATTTTCAATTTTTAAAGAATTTTTTTTTGCCAAAATTGAGGGTTTTTATTCAATAGCTTCCAGGTCATGTGACCTAATGACTCAAAATCACTTTGAAATAATTCTACTAGTCTCTTTATATGAGGCACAGACATTTGTTTTCCATTTTTAGCCATTTTCCATTTTTAATTAATTTTTTTCATCAAAATTGAGGGTTTTTCTTCAATAGCTTCCAGGTCATGTGACCTAATGACTCAAAATCACTTTGAAATAATTCTACTAGTCTCTTTAGATGAGGCACAGACATTTGTTTTCCATTTTTAGCCATTTTCCATTTTTAATTAATTTTTTTCATCAAAATTGAGGGTTTTTCTTCAATAGCTTCCAGGTCATGTGACCTATTGACTCAAAATCACTTTGAAATAATTATAATAGTCTCTTTAGATGAGGCACAGACATTTGTTTTCCATTTTAAATCATTTTTCATATTTTAGGAATTTTTTTCATCAAAATTGAGGGTTTATCTTCAATAGCTTCCAGGTCATGTGACCTAATGACTCAAAATCACTTTGAAATAATTATAATAGTCCCTATAGATGAGGCACAGACATTTCTTTTCCATTTTAAATCATTTTCCATTTTTTAGGAATTTTTTTCATCAAAATTGAGGGTTTTTATTCAATAGCTTCCAGGTCATGTGACCTAATGACTCAAAATCACTTTGAAATAATTCTACTAGTCTCTTTATATGAGGCACAGACATTTGTTTTCCATTTTTAGCCATTTTCCATTTTTAATTAATTTTTTTCATCAAAATTGAGGGTTTTTATTCAATAGCTTCCAGGTCATGTGACCTAATGACTCAAAATCACTTTGAAATTGTTCTACTAGTCTGTATAGATGAGGCACAGACATTTGTTTTCCATTTTAAATAATTTTCAATTTTTAAAGAATTTTTTTTGCCAAAATTGAGTAGTTTTCTTCAATAGCTTCCAGGTCATGTGACCTAATGACTCAAAATCACTTTGAAATAATTCTGCTAGTCCCTATAGATGAGGCACAGACATTTGATTTCCATTTTAAATCATTTCCCATTTTTTAGGAATTTTTTTCATCAAAATTGAGGATTTTTCTTCAATAGCTTTCAGGTCATGTGACCTAATGACTCAAAATCACTTTGAAATAATTCTACTAGTCCCTATAGATGAGGCACAGACATTTGATTTCCATTTTTAGCCATTTTCCATTTTTTAGGAATTTTTTTCATCAAAATTGAGGGTTTTTATTCAATAGCTTCCAGGTCATGTGACCTATTGACTCAAAATCACTTTGAAATAATTATAATAGTCCCTATAGATGAGGCACAGTCATTTGTTTTCCATTTTAAATCATTTTCCATTTTTTAGGAATTTTTTTCATCAAAATTGAGGGTTTTTCTTCAATAGCTTCCAGGTCATGTGACCTATTGACTCAAAATCACTTTGAAATAATTATAATAGTCCCTATAGATGAGGCACAGACATTTATATTCGATTTGAGTCCTTTTTATAATTTGTAGGTATTTTTATATTAGCTTCTATGTCATCAATCAATCAATCCAATTTTATTTGTACAGCACATTTCAGCAGCAAGGCATTTCAAAGTGCTTTAAATAATAAAAACATGAAAACACAGAGTCATGCAACATAGAATCAACAATCAAAACATTACATTAAGTTAAGAGCTGTCATTAAATTCGTAATTGATTACGTTTCAAATACAGCTCTAAACAGGTGGGTTTTTAGTCGAGATTTAAAGGCACTCAGTGTTTCAGCTGTTTTACAGTTTTCTGGAAGCTTGTTCCAAATTTGTGGTGCATAGAAACTGAATGCTGCTGCTTCTCGTTTGGTTCTGGTTCTGGATGCAGAGCAGAACCAGAACCAGAAGATCTGAGGGGTCTGGAAGGTTGATACAACAGCAGATCTTTAATGTATTGTGGTACTAAACCTTTCAGTGATTTATAAACTAACAGCAGTATTTTTCTATTCTATTCTATGAGCTACAGGGAGTCATTGTAGGGACTTTAATACTGGTGTTATGTGATCTATGTTCCTGGTTTTAGTGAGAACCCGAGCAGGAGTTCTCACTAAACTTTCACCCAATTACTCTAAATCAGTGTAAATTTGTTTTAGTAGACTGGAGCAATGAGGTACGCTCATTTTTAATTCATTTTGACCCATTTTATTATTTTTTAGGCAATTTTATATTTAAAATATATATTTCCTATTTTCTCTTCACCTCCATAGGCTGCCACCTTATCATGATGAAAGTGTTAGAGTGTTGAAGTGACTCTAGGAGTTATGCTGTCAGGGGTTTCATACCCCTTATAGGGTCACCCAATGCTAGAGGTGATGAACCAGACAAAGAGCAGCCCAAAGACCCTTTATAAAGAGCACAATCAATGGATACAGTGTCCCCTCACCTGGACGCAGGTCACCAGGGCTCCACCCTGGAGCCGGGCTTGGAGTTGGTTCTCCGTGGCAGCATCTGGTGCTAAAACACATGGAGTCTGGCCAGGCTCAGCCCACAGTGGATTCACCTTCCCATGGGCTCACCAACTGTGGGCCAAAAGGGCTGGGTGCAATGTGGGATGTTAGAAGGCCGAGGGAGGGGACCTTGGCCATCTGACCCTGGGTGATAAGACTTTTTATCAGTGGGCATCACCTCTCTGGTGGGAGCCTGAGCTGGTGTGTGAGGTTGAGAGGTTCTGACTAGAAATAGTCTCATCTCATCATGACCCGAGATGAGAGCCATGCGCTAATTAATGGAACATTTATAAACAATCTGATATGTAGTGAGATAATGTAATGTTTCAGTTGTTGGCTGTGTTTCTATGACTTTGTATTTTTGTGTTTTTATGGTGTAAAGCTCTTTGAAATGCCTTGTTGTTGAAATGTGATATATAAATAAAATTTGATTAGATTTTTGGATTTGGGTGTTTTCTGTCCGAGGCCACGTTCTGCACAACCGGGGTTCTGAAGGGATCCATTTTGGTGGCCTTGGGATCACACCTCTGCTTTTGGCAGATGATGTGGCCCTACTGGCTTCATCAGGTCGTGATCTACAGCTTTACTGGAGCAGGATGCAGATGAGGAGGATCAGTACCTCCAGATCCAAGGCCATGGTCATGGAAAAGGGTAGAGCGCCTTATTTGGGTCAGGGAAGATTGTCCTGACCCAAGTGGAGGCGTTTAAACATCTTAGGATCTTGTTCACTGTTGGAGTTCATTCATTTCTGTCTCTGTTCTCCACCCATGTCCATTAACCAGTTTCAGGACCCGACCAGAACCACTCATCGTAAATGACCTTGAGAAATAATGAGATTTGGTTATATATAAAAACAAACTTTAATGCTAAAAGATGATCCAGTTCCACAAGCCATACTTATCATCCAAATTGAACTTCATGCTTCATATGTTATAATCACCGTCCAGCGTTGTGCCAAGTGAGGCAAAGATTGTAGCAAGTTTAGCTTTTTATTCATCTCTGCAATGTGGACCCTCCCCAAACGGTACTCTAATCAGTTTCAGTCTGTTTACATGTCAGCAGTCACATATAAACATGGTTATGTATGCTGCAGCGTGTTAAGAGGGTAAAAGAGATGGAGGAAAATACAGAATCCATAAGAATGAGGGCAAAATGGACAGGAGATCAATAGAAGGATTGGTGCAGTAAAGTGGTCGCTATGCCGATCTGTCGTGGTGAAGAGAGCTGGATCGAAAAGCAAAGGTCTCGATTTGCCAGTCGATCTATGTCCCTACCTTCATCTATGGCATAGGCTTAAAGGTATTGACTGAAAGAACAAAATCACAAACTAACGGCCAAAATTAGTTTTTTCCATAAGGTGTCTGGGCTCTCACTTAGTGATAGGATGAGAAGCTCAGTCATCCAGGAGGGACTGAGAGTAGAGCTGCTGATTTTTCACTTCGAGAGGAGCCAGCTTGAGGTGGGTCAGGCATCAGATTAGGATGCTTCCTTGACACCTCCCTAGTGAGGTCTTTTGGGCACGTCCCACCAGGAGGAGGCCCCGGGGAGACCCAGGACACGCTGGAGGGACGATGTTTCTCCAGCGTGGACGAGCGTTCCAGCTCCTCCAGGGATTCCCCTGTTCCAGCTCCTCCTCCCCTGGAGGAGCTGGAACAAGTGGCTGGGGAGACGGATGTCTGGGCCTCTGCTGACCCCGCAACCTGACTGCAGACAAGGGGAAGATGATTGATTGATTTTTCTTCAATAGCTTATGGGTCATAAGACCCATAAGTTAATTGGGTCTTATTAACTCAAAATCAATGTGAAATTATTCTACTAGACAGGATAGGTGGTGCAAACTCATTTTTATTCCATTTAGCCCTTTTTATTCCTTTTCAGTTGGTCACATGAAATTTAAGATATTAAACACCAATCATATTTTTTAATTTGTAAATTTAAATGATGTAAAAAATGGATAAAGATCTAAAATGGGGAAAAATGAGGGTGCCTCATCTCTAATGATTAGTACAACGATTTCAAAGTGGTTTTGAATCAATAGAACACATGTCTTGAAAGCTATTGCAAAAACATACTCAATTTTGACAAATGAAATTGCTAAAACATAAAAAAAATGTTAAAATAGGAAACAAATGACTGTGCCTCATCTATACAGGATAAAAGAACAATTTCAAACTTGTTCTGGGTCAATAAGTCACAATACCTGGAAGCTATTGAATTAAAATACTAAATATTGACAAAACAAATTGCTAAAAAAATTAAAAAAAGTTAAAATGGAAAACAAATGTCTGTGCCTCATCCATAGGGACTATTATAATTAGTTCAAAGTGATTTTGAGTCAATAGGTCACATGACCTGGAAGCTATTGAAGAAAAATACTCAATTTTGGCAAAAAAAATTCTTTAAAAATTGAAAATGATTTAAAATGGAAAACAAATGACTGTGCCTCATCTATACAGACTAGTAGAACAATTTCAAAGTGATTTTGAATCAATAGGTCACATGACCTGGAAGCTATTGAATAAAAACCCTCAATTCTGATGAAAAAAATTCCTAAAAAATGGAAAATGGCTAAAAATGGAAATCAAATGTCTGTGCCTCATCTATAGGGACTATTATAATTATTTCAAAGTGATTTTGAGTCAATAGGTCACATGACCTGGAAGCTATTGAATAAAAACCCTCAATTTTGATGAAAAAAATTAATTAAAAATGGAAAATGATTTAAAATGGAAAACAAATGACTGTGCCTCATCTAAAGAGACTATTATAATTATTTCAAAGTGATTTTGAGTCAATAGGTCACATGACCTGGAAGCTATTGAATAAAAACCCTCAATTTTGATGAAAAAAATTAATAAAAAATGGAAAATGGCTAAAAATGGAAAACAAATGTCTGTGCCTCATATAAAGAGACTAGTAGAATTATTTCAAAGTGATTTTGAGTCATTAGGTCACATGACCTGGAAGCTATTGAAGAAAAACCCTCAATTTTGATGAAAAAAATTAATTAAAAATGGAAAATGATTTAAAATGGAAAACAAATGACTGTGCCTCATCTAAAGAGACTATTATAATTATTTCAAAGTGATTTTGAGTCAATAGGTCACATGACCTGGAAGCTATTGAATAAAAACCCTCAATTTTGATGAAAAAAATTAATAAAAAATGGAAAATGGCTAAAAATGGAAAACAAATGTCTGTGCCTCATATAAAGAGACTAGTAGAATTATTTCAAAGTGATTTTGAGTCATTAGGTCACATGACCTGGAAGCTATTGAAGAAAAACCCTCAATTTTGATGAAAAAAATTCCTAAAAAATGGAAAATGATTTAAAATGGAAATCAAATGTCTGTGCCTCATCTATAGGGACTAGTAGAATTATTTCAAAGTGATTTTGAGTCATTAGGTCACATGACCTGGAAGCTATTGAAGATAAACCCTCAATTTTGATGAAAAAAATTAATTAAAAATGGAAAATGGCTAAAAATGGAAAACAAATGTCTGTGCCTCATATAAAGAGACTAGTAGAATTATTTCAAAGTGATTTTGAGTCATTAGGTCACATGACCTGGAAGCTATTGAATAAAAACCCTCAATTTTGATGAAAAAAATTCCTAAAAAATGGAAAATGATTTAAAATGGAAATCAAATGTCTGTGCCTCATCTATAGGGACTAGTAGAATTATTTCAAAGTGATTTTGAGTCATTAGGTGACATGACCTGGAAGCTATTGAAGATAAACCCTCAATTTTGATGAAAAAAATTCCTAAAATATGGAAAATGATTTAAAATGGAAAACAAATGTCTGTGCCTCATCTATAGAGACTATTATAATTATTTCAAAGTGATTTTGAGTCATTAGGTCACATGACCTGGAAGCTATTGAATAAAAACCCTCAATTTTGATGAAAAAAATTAATTAAAAATGGAAAATGATTTAAAATGGAAAACAAATGACTGTGCCTCATCTAAAGAGACTAGTATAATTATTTCAAAGTGATTTTGAGTCATTAGGTCAAATGACCTGGAAGCTATTGAAGAAAACATTATATTTCTTTGACAGGAATGTTAGGTTCAGTAATTTGTTGATAGTCCCTAAGTGAACCTTCGGGCGCTGCGGCCGGGAGCGATAGAGAACCGCTGGCCGAGAGTAGCGTTCCGAAATCGGATCAACTTTCAGCTAAACGTCGGTTACTCCGCGGAGCTCGGGCCGGGAGCGGTGGAGAACCGCTGGCCGACATTAGCGTTCATAAATCGGATCAACCTTGAGGTAAACGCCGCTCACTCCGCGGAGCTCGAATATCGAATATCCAACTTGAAACTAACTTCACTGCGGTCTTCAAGGAGCTGTCATGAGACTCAGCACCAAATAAAACTGGGTCAAAGGTCTTAATTTAGCTTCCAGAGCAGAGAAACACATGAACAGCAACAACACTGATTACACAAGTCAGGATATTCAGCTAGAATCTGAGAAATTATCATTCAGAAAGTTCATATCTGACAGAAACACAGCAGCTGAAAGACTGAGCAAAATCCAGACCTGTTGTTACGGCCACAAGGCTCATCAGCAACTAGAAAATACTGTCAAAGCTCCATAATAGAAAGGTTAGTGGAAGGAAAAACTGCAGTAGAGCACTCCAGCTGGTGTCAGAGCCACCAGAACCACCAGACACAGATGGGTCCAGAACAACCATCACCGTCCATGTGATGGAACCTGAAGGAACCCGAGACACAAGCAGAACCAGTCCTAACTCACAAAACTAAAGGTTGCATTTTAGTTGGGAATCAAAACGTGGAGAGGTCCAGAACCTGAGCGGCTAAAGGTCCAGTGTGAGGTTTCCTAAAATCTACAGGAAAATATTCACACTTAAACATTTTATCACATTACAGTCACAAACTCAAATGATTTTATTTAGATTTTTTAGTTTTAGGTTTAAATCAAATAAGTTTGCAAAAATAACTTTTGATACAATTTCTTCAGTAGGATGTTGATCGTAGAAATGCTACAAAGCTCAAAGATCCAAAGAATTATGTAAAAAAATAGATTTAAACAAACATTACTGTTGTGGAAATTTAATGGACTTTTTGTGTTTTAGTTGACAATTTGTTTAGCCAGAGTGCAGACCCCTGGTTTAACCCAAACTACTAAATTAACTAAAATAATAAAATATCCCTTCCTTTAGGTTTAAATTTTTCTAATTTTTTTCCCCACCAGAGCAAAAATGGACAGCAGCTGATTTTCAGAGCTACACTCACAATCTGCAACAGAACGGCAGAAAAAGAAACGAATCTAGATGTTGCAATGGTCTAGTCAAAGTCCAGACCTGAAGGTAGCTGAAATTAAAAGGACTTCTGTTTATTTCGGGTGTTGTTCCTGTAATGTGGGATCTGATTTGGTTGCCCGGATGTTTCCTGACATTCCCACATGCTCTCTGTTGCCCTGAGTTATGGACCCGGCATCAAGCAGCGGGTCGGCATGTGGTGGAACCAGCTGGTCCACCTGGACCCGCTGAGCCCGAACTGGACCCGCTCTCAGCTGGTGTGCTTTCACCACCAGATGGTGTCCGGTGTCATGGTTCTGGGAAGTGACAGATAAAATAACTCAGATTCTCCTGGAAACGTTTGAATAGAAGCAGTTTTATTGAATCTGATACCTGTCAATATCTGTACATGATTTCTGTTTAGAGTTCAGGGTATAAATAAGGAGGTTTAGTGCTTCGCATGTTCTGGAGTCGATTCTCCTCCTGATTCTGTTTCACATTCAGGTTCCGTCAGTGGGAAGTCGCTGAGAGACGCAGTCAAAAACCAACCAGTAATTATCCATTTTCATAAGAGAAAATGTTACAGTTTTACATTCATTCATTTATAAATGTCACAGTTTCAAAGTAGATATTTAATTAGCTAATTATTTAGCTTTCTAATTAAATATTTAGCTTGGAACAACATTTTTAGTTTGAAGTTAAATATTTAATTTGCTAACTAAACAATGAGCCTGAACAACAATGGGAAAAGATGACTGAAAGATTCATTTCCATATTTTCTCTTGTGATGGTTAAATAATAAATTATTGCTGTTAATTTTTCAATGTATTGTCACAGATGGAACGCCATATCCTTCACATTCAGCCTGGAGAAACGCCGCCATCTTGCTCTTCCTCATTCCTTCACCGCTTCAAACCTGTAGTAGAATCTCAGAGTGGTCCTTCCTGACCCCTTAGGGGTCAAAGTTCTTCATGCTTAGCCGGGAAAAAAGCCTCCATCTTGTTCTTCCTCATTCCTCCTTCCTTCACCGTTTCACACCCGGAGTAAAACCTCAGCGCACCCCTCAGGCCCCGCCCCCTCAGGGTGAGTCCGGTTCAAAGTTCTCGCTGCTCTCATGTGAGGAGCCAGTAAAGTTCCCGCTGGGTCTGCTGAGTACGGGAACTCTGGGGATGATGACGAAGGCTAGGATGCCCACCATCATCAGCGCCACGGTGATGGTGATGATGGACGCCACCACGGCGTAGTAGCAGCGGTCGGAGCGGAACAGGCGCCGCATGCGGCCCCTCATCCTGCTTGGTGGTCTGCCCACGTCCACCATGGTGGGCGGGGCGCTGCCCTCCTCTGCGGCGGCCAGGTCGGCGCCCTGGGCGGCCGCCGGCGGGGCTTGGTGCTTCTTGACGGGCAGGTTGATGGCGGCGGGCTTGGTGGCGGGGAGCGGGTGCTTCAGCAGCAGCCGGCCCTTGCTGCGCTGGAAGCGGACGGACAGCGCGCGGCGCATGTCGGCCGGCAGGCGGCCGATGATGTCATGGTTGTTGCCCAGGCGGGGCAGGTCGCGGCCGTGGGGCAGCTCGGTCAGGACGCGGCACACGGGGCACGACAGCGTCTTGATCTCTGGCGACGTGACGTTGATGCGTGCCAGGCACTCCAGGCAGAAGGTGTGACCGCAGGCCAGCAGCTTGGGCGTCTTGAAGACGTTGTCATAGGAACAGAAGCAGACGGCGCACTCCGTGTCGCCCAGCATGTCCACGGGGGGCGTGTCCCGCCGCTCCGTGCCCTTCCCGTCCCGCCGCCGGGTCTCCTCGCTGCGGCCCCGCCGGCGCCGGTCACCGTGGTGATGCTCCCGCCTCCTCCCTCGCTCCGAGTCACTGCTGCGGGAGCGCCGCGCCTTCTGGGGCCGGTCCTTCTGGGTTGGAGCCGGCTGGCCCGGTTTAGGCTTGACGTTCTGGGCCATCCTGGACCCCCGGAGCCCCTCGTCTCGGGGCCCCTCGTCCCGTCTGCTCATGATGGCTCTCCTTCACCAATCAGCTGTGGAGGACAGAACGCTGAGTTAGGGAATGCTGCAGCGCCGGCTCATGGTGACGAAGCACAAAGGTGACTAATGAAGGCCTTTTGTTTTCCTTTCACTAAACTTTCTCAGGGACCTGCTGGTTCGGTTAAAGGACGTTCCACCAGCAGATCAAACTCTGTTTCCAACATGAAAACAGGAAGTTAAATAACACAAAATATTACGAAGTATTTCTGCCTGGTTCCTAACGCACATGACATGAAACAGAACTAATTAAAAGGGAACTATTTTATTTGTCAATAATTCCCTAATATTCACAATAAAGTCCTGTTTCCACTGGTAGATTAGTTTCTTTTATGGATCAAAACGGTTCACAGGGTTTGTCCAGGCGCTGAAATCCTTGAATTTCATTCAGATGTTTGAAAGTCAAAACGGCTTCAAACTGAACCGTTCTGTAATAAAGTTAAATGTAGCATTTGTTTACAGTTTTACGGTTTATTTAAAAATAAAAATAAATTGTGTCTGTACTTAAATCAGATTAAATTGTTCTTATCTTAGTTTAGTTAGAATTATAAAGACTATTTCTATTTTCTGAAAGCCAGAAAACTTGAGGACATTTTTAGAGCTGGTTTTGAAACGGCGAGGTGTGTAAGGGTGTGTTGGAGGCATTTCAGAACAAAATGTTGTTCTGTTTTAGTTTGTCTGCTCCCTGCTGTAGAGTCCCATCATATTATTAATAACAGTAAAAAAATATCAAAGCACTGAATGGAAACTGCTTTATTTCACTTGGATTATTTTTATATCTAAGGTGAAAAGTTTAAAATTTTTAAAAATGTTTTCCTGAGAAGCGTTTGAACCGTGTTTTTATGAATATTGACTTAAGCTCATATGTGTGTGAAGTTACGTGTCAGTTGGTTCTGTTTGTTTGCAGTAGAAATTAGGCAGAAATCCTCAGCAGTGTTGCAGTGTGGTGTGCAGGTTGGTTATTCTGACCTGATAAGTCGGAAAAGGTCCGATCCGGTGCTCCAATCCGCTCCAGGCGCTCAGGTAATCCTGCTGCGACAACTGGGATCAAAAAACTTCATCACTGAGTAAAGAAAGCCCAGCGGTTCTGACCCGAACTGACAAACCTGGGCTCTTATCGTCTTCTTCACACCCTCGTCTCTCTCTGCCTGTCGCTCGCCCGCCCTCCCTCCCTCGCCGTGTTCTGGTCAGACCGGTCCGACCAGCTGCAGCTCAACCAGGACGTTCAGCAGAAAACGCTCGGTTCTCCTTCCTGCAGAATAAATGTGATGAGACTCACCTGATCCGATACGATACGAGGCGCCGGAGCTGAAAGAGAGTTCCAGCAGAGCTGCAGCGCATACCCGTCATACCTCGGAACCGGAGCAGAACCGGAGCAGAACCAGAGCAGAACTGCCTCAGCGCCTCCACATGACCAACACACACTCAGAGCCGTTGTCAAACATCACTCTCTTTAATTCTGCACAGTGTTTTGGGTCAAGTGTTGACACAGAACCCAGAGCTGGGCGTGTTTGACCAGAACCTTTAACCTGTTTACGTCTGAAAACATCAGAGGAAAACAAATCACCATAAACTTTATGAGCTCAGATAAACCGTAACCTACTTCTGCACAACCCAGTTCTGTGTGCATTCAGGTCCGTTAATGAGTCTGAGGGGCGTTCAGGTGCAGCAGGAAAAAGCACCGACTGTCTGTCTGGTTTATCATTAAACCCGTCCATAAGCCTGGCCCGGTTCTTCCTCCATGCCAGGCTCAGCAGCTTTACAGCTCAGATAGTCCAGATGTGTGAGCGTCGCCCCTGGGCCCCCCGGGGCCTCAGCCCAGCTCCTCCCGGGCCCCCAGGGGCCTCAGCCCAGCTCCACCTGGGCCTCAGCCCAGCTCCTCCCGGGCCCCCCGGGGCCTCAGCCCAGCTCCTCCCGGGCCCCCAGGGGCCTCAGCCCAGCTCCTCCCGGGCCCCCAGGGGCCTCAGCCCAGCTCCTCCCGGGCCTTGCCCTGCTTCCGGGGCATCTTCTTGCTGCTGCTGTCCTCCAGCTCTTTGCTCTTGTAGTAATGAGGCGCCACCTCCAGCAGCCAGCCGCTGTCGATCTCTATCACCTGTTGGCACAGCAAGGAGCCGGATCAGAACCGAACCGCTGGGTTCTGATCCAAACCAACCTGATTCTAATCTGAACCACACCGCTGGGTTCTGTTTGCAACCAGAACCTTCTGGTGGGTCAAACAGGCAGAATCAAAATGGATCTGAATATTGAAAAGCCCCAGAGAGGGTTGTTTAATATTCATACTTATGTTAAAAACATAAGTAAAAGTTTTACCTTCCACACAATTTTCCCTGCGTGTCTGCAGCGCTCTCTGAACAGCAGTCATTACATACATGTCTGTATAAAAGCCTTTTAAATGAAGTTATTAAAGTAATGTTTTGAGCTTTTGACGCAGTTTTAATGTTTTCATTTCCTCCATGGGAGGAGCTGGGAAGCTAAGCAGGAAAGAAACAACGTTTCATTCAGTGGATATTTATAGTCATTCTTAATGAATGGAGGCTGGAGGAAATGGGATCGGCTTGTTGAATCCTTTCCGTCATGTTTGTTTTTCTCACATTCAGGTAAAGAATCGCTGCTGTGAGCTGCGGGCAACAGCCAGCTCAAAGGTTCAAGTTGAAACTGTCAGTTATCAACACATCTCTGGAGTTCAGGAGCGTTTTTATCGCTGAGTGACTCAAAGGTCAGATTAGAGGAACGTGAGTTAAACAAAGACCTTCAGGGAGCCTGGAGAACTGAAGATGGAGGCTGACTGAACAGATTACAGAGCTGATGAATCTGATTTCACTGATGTGTGTGAGTAGGCCTGTAGCAATAAACAATAAATCAATTAATTGCACAATAAATGAAAGTTATTGACCTCATTTTCATTTATCGGCTTTATCGTTTCTTCCTGCCTTTTTCTCTTTCTCTTGATGGCACTGAATGGAAAAAGGCTCAACTCGGTGCTCTGCACCGACCCTCGCTTCCTCGTTTCCTCAGTGTAATGTCCAGCTCACACTACACGATTTTAGAATCGTCGGCCCATTTTCAAAACCTGACATCCCACATTAACTGATTAACACCTACCTAAGATCGTAGGTGTAGGGTTCGATCGGGCCGTGTGGGGTCCAGCCACATGGCAAGAGCAACGTCAAACACAAGAACCGATTTCTCTCACCAACATTCAGATTTCAGACAGAAAATCCCATCAAAATCCTCTATATCACCCGTGAATTTAGAGTAAACAGACACGGCTGCTGATGCAGATGCAATAGCGATAGTTTGTGAGCTTATTTTAATGGATTAAAGATGTAACTAAAAGAAAAGGCGTTGGGTAATACTGCAGAAGCAATTAAGCTCTAACTGCTGTCCTTGTCATTTGTGCGGATGTTCTCTGCATGAAATGTTGAATAAACATTAATGTTGTTTCCACATATCATCTCCGATGTCCACTTGACTTTGGGTTGCGCTGTGTCAGCTGTTTGGGATTCCCCTCCTGCTTCGCCCTCAGAAGGGGAATCTGTGCTTTCTGACTGGGTACGGGTCACGTTCAACAGGCTGCTTCTCGCTCCCAGTCGGGGAAAACCCCACAGGCTGCAGCGATAAACTGGCCAAGACAATCCAACATGTTGAATATGCCCGATTTAGATTGGAGCGGTCCCGACGTTCTACCGACTGGACCCGATCCGTCCCAACACACCACACACTGTAGTGTGCAGTCGTAAGGTTTGGGGAAAATCAGGGCAAAAAACCCATTGTGTTGTTTGAACTGGGCTTAAGGGAGGAGTGATATGCTCATCCTCTCCATCTAAATCTAACGATTATTGGAGGGCAGGACAGTATACAGACTTCATAATCTGCACTCTCATGGCTGAATGTAGCATTTATTCCCATTTTGGTTTTATGTCGTTGAGTTTTTGTTAATGGAGGCTGAGAGTCCATTTTATTTTTGGTTGTTCTGTTAACCAGTTCCAGTTTTAAATGTTGTTTTGAAAATAAAGTGCATCTATTTTTGGCAGGATATTGCTTGCATTATCATGTTATTACCATTAAATCAGTTTAAAATGGTCTTCAAACAATATTATCGTTTATCGCAATAATTTCTGAACAATTTGTTATGGTGACAGGCCTAGGAGGCATTAAGCTTCCTGCCTTCCTGCCCGCCGGCTGCAGGGTGTGTTGTTTACATTCCAAACATGCAGCAGAGCTGCTGTCACCTGTCTCATGAACTCCTTGGTGGTGAAGACGAGTTCGTGGTAGATGAGCCAGCGCGGCTGCTCCTCGAACAGCGAGCTGTTGGGATGGACGAACACCGTCTGCTGGTGCTTCACCGTCCGGTAGCCGCCCTTACTGAGCCGCGCCGTGTGGTAGAAGTACCCAGCCGTCACCGCCTGCCGGGGGACACAGGGGCCGTCAGGGTCAAAGGTCATCAGGCAGGGACACAGAGGATGACATTCAATATGAGAGAGATATTTAGAGGTTCAGTTTGTGCTGCTGCTTTCCACAGGACACAAACAGAAACAGCAGCCAAGTTAAAAACTGGTCCATCAGGTTTAATTCTCACTGCAGAATGAAATAAACAACAAGCACAAATATTTAAATCATCCTATCAAACAAACAGATCCGACATTTGCTTTTTATTCAGCAACTTTTTCAGGAAACGACGGTGCCAGAAACTCTGGTCCAAAGTTCTGGGAACTTATTTCCTGCTTAAATCTGAACTTTGACCCCTCTCTAAAGTTCATAAATATATCCCGTTCAAAGCAGGGATTTTACAGCTCTTTTCCTGAGTCACTGTTTCATGCAAAAGTATGCAAACAGCGTCCGAGTCCCGTCTGACGAGTCCCGTCTGACGAGTCTTTGTCCTGCCATCTGTTGCCCCGGCGACGGGGCAGCTGCTGCCTTTAGCCGTGTTATATTATCTGTGTGAGCCGCATCCAGTCTGTTGTTCCTTTTATACTTTAAAATCAATCATAAAAGCAGAAGAATATTCTAAGTTTTACTGACACTGTGGCAACCTGCCCACCTTACTGCAGGCTGCAGCTGTTAGTAAAACATCCTAATAAATAAAATGTGAACGCTGAGGCCTCTCTGAAGTCTCCAGAGTCTGAATCTGTTGGTATTTTCTGAATTCAGAAATCTAAGAAAGGAAAAGCTGCAAAGTGTTTTAGTGATAGTTGAGCTGTGACGAGACGGACAGAAACACTCCGTCCATCCCTGCTGTGGTTGAGGTTGGGCCCGCTGGTCCAACACACCCGGCACCGCCTCAGATAAGCTGAGGTGTCGGTTCCTCTGTTTGCTAGCAGCCTCAGCTCTTCTGGTTCTGCTCCACACAGCCGGGAAGAGAAACACGGATCAGAACTCCTCAGAATAACTCCCTGTTGGACGCAGCGGGACTCGGGTCTCTGAGATTCGCCTCCTGAAGTCGTAGTTTTGTTCTGTGAATGAACCCGACACCTTCGGTTCCAGGAGGCCTGAGCAGCTTCCAGGGAACAGGATTAAAAAAGGCGTGAAGGAGTTTATTCATCTGCTGAAGCAACAGAAAACAGACCTGAACAGGAAGGTTTTCATTTGGGCCGAAAATGTCAGAGGCTCAAATTCACACATTGACTCACAGAAATAATTTATTAAACACTGTTTATGTTTATGATGGAGAGAATGACTGATGAAGCTCTGTGAAGAGCTAAGATAGAAAACTGTAGATTCCAACTGCTGCTCAGAGATCGGACCGGCTCTCCATGAACAGTTTCCCTGTTGAGTCTTTGTGAAAGAACCCAGGAAACCCGAGAGGATTTTTAGGAAAGTGAACCTTTTGTTTTGCAGATTTTATCTGGAGGAGACGTCAGCGAGAAAACAGAGCAGGACACGTTTTGTTCCTCATTTCAGACGGCAGGGAAACGCTGTGGAAGGACGACCGCTCTGTGAGCAGGACTGACCTTACGGATGGGGACGTTGTCCCCGCTGCAGCTGACCACCTCCACCTCGATGCGCTCCATCAGACCCTCCAGCTGGTCCCGGACGTCCCGGGCTCGCCTCATGGAGCGGAACTGGATGAAGTTCTCGTAGCACCACTGGGTGGAGTAGCCGCTCTCCACCCACTGGGGACGAAGCAGAGCGGGTCACAGCTTAGAGACAGAACCAGCAGAACCAACAGAACCAGCAGAACCAACAGAACCAGCAGAACCAACAGCTGTCCGGACCACACGTCTGGACTGAGATCCTCAGACTTGAAACCAAACAGCTTTAATTCAGAGAAAAAGGATCGTTTAGAAGAACAGGATTCATGTTTATGGAGCTCTGACTGCATACAGCTACCTAAAAATTAATAGTCACTGTTATTGTTATAATGACAGTACCACAAAATACTGTGATAAACTGTAAGGTCATGTTATCAGTTCTTCAGAACTGTCCCGGCTGTGTCCAGTCTGGCCTGTTTGTTCCTGAGGCTCATGAATGATTTGAATCTTGCAGTGAACATCTGGTTTTTTCTCAGAGCTCGTCTGCAGAGCGGATTCTGCTCTAGTGGGACAAGGCGGATCGATGCAGCTCGCGTTTTTAACGAGCAGCGTCGCCCGGGTTACCGCTCACCTGTGTGTAGACGTTGAGCAGCACCAGGTGGTCTCCGCCCGGAACCACGAAGTTCATCCTGGCGTTGTCGGCGTGCACCACCTTGTCTTTGGGCCGGTAGAAGATGGAGTTGTTCACCGACAGCATGGCGGCGATGGTGAGCACTTCCTCTGAACACTTGTACCTGGAAACCATGGAAACGAGCATGATCATGTCTGATTTAACTCTTCCTCATAGTGAGAAGTGAAGCTGTGCCACTCACTGCTCTGAGGCCAGGATCATTTTACTCAGCATGGGATCCACCGGTAACTCGGCCATTCTGCGACCCAGCTGGAGCAGAACCAAAACAACCGGCTTCAGTTCAGATAAACACTCCCTCAGTCATCAGTGATTAACGAAGCCGGCCGGCCGGGAAGCACCGAGTCATCCCTCCGTGTGAGGAAGTCAGTGACTCAGCAACACGTGACAAACACCAGGTATAGAAATATGCACAAGATCCAGATGGATCTGGTTCTGTTAAATCTGGAGATAACAGATGAACCTGAACGCATCACCAACATCTGATGCCTTCAGGTTGAGAATGCAGTTACTCTGAGCCTCCTTCACTTGATTCACTTCATCATAAATGTGTTTCCACAACACTGCAGACATACTTCTAACTATTTATGATTATTGCACAGGTAAGGTGATAAAGTTCTGATTCCTTTTGGGAATAATAAAAACCTGATCTTTGACCTTTGTTTGGCCTCCAGGTGTCAGGAATAAGACAATAAAAGCTGGAAAGCATTGATCAGTGCATCACGTGTCACTTCCTCCCATTCAGGGACCGTTTATCATTATGAGCTGCATGTTGACACCTGATCCAGGTAAACATGCAGCAACGCTGCAGCTCGGGGCGCTACGGCGACGCTCAGCTCGGGGCGCTACGGCGACGCTCAGCTCGAGGCGCTACGGCGACGCTCAGCTCGGGGCGCTACGGCGACGCTCAGCTCGGGGCGCTACGGCGACGCTCAGCTCGGGGCGCTACGGCGACGCTCAGCTCGAGGCGCTACGGCGACGCTCAGCTCGAGGCGCTACGGCGACGCTCAGCTCGAGGCGCTACGGCGACGCTCAGCTCGAGGCGCTACGGCGACGCTCAGCTCGGGGCGCTACGGCGACGCTCAGCTCGGGGCGCTACGGCGACGCTCAGCTCGAGGCGCTACGGCGACGCTCAGCTCGGGGCGCTACGGCGACGCTCAGCTCGGGGCGCTACGGCGACGCTCAGCTCGAGGCGCTACGGCGACGCTCAGCTCGTGGCGCTACGGCGACGCTCAGCTCGTGGCGCTACGGCGACACGGCGCTGCAGCTCGGGGCGCTACGGCGACGCTCAGCTCGAGGCGCTACGGCGACGCTCAGCTCGAGGCGCTACGGCGACGCTCAGCTCGTGGCGCTACGGCGACACGGCGCTGCAGTTCGGGGCGCTACGGTGACGCTCAGCTCGGGGCGCTACGGCGACGCTGCAGCTCGGGGCGCTACGGCGACGCTCAGCTCGGGGCGCTACGGCGACGCTCAGCTCGTGGCGCTACGGCGACACGGCGCTGCAGTTCGGGGCGCTACGGTGACGCTCAGCTCGAGGCGCTACGGCGACGCTCAGCTCGTGGCGCTACGGCGACGCTCAGCTCGTGGCGCTACGGCGACACGGCGCTGCAGCTCGGGGCGCTACGGCGACGCTCAGCTCGAGGCGCTACGGCGACGCTCAGCTCGAGGCGCTACGGCGACGCTCAGCTCGTGGCGCTACGGCGACACGGCGCTGCAGTTCGGGGCGCTACGGTGACGCTCAGCTCGGGGCGCTACGCAGTGTGCTGAGATAAAACGTGAAGGACTGAACCTTGGTGAGCTCCCCCAGGTGGTTGAGGGCTCCCAGCGCGTACAGCTGCTCCAGAGCCAGCACCAGGGTCTCATGGGGGGGCGGGTCCATGAAGTCAAAGTGAATCAGGTCGTTGATTCCTGCACAGACACACAGCAGTGAGCTGGGAGGGCCGCGGCAGGCCAACATGGCCGCGGCGGATCAACATGGCCGCCGTCTCCTCAGACTGACCTAAACTCTTGAGCAGCAGCACCACGTTGCCCAGGTTGGTCCTCTGGATCTCAGGGACCGTCGTCTCCTCCATCTCATGTTTGAAGGCCCAGGCCGTGTAGAGGCGGAAACATTTCCCAGCAGCCACTCTGCCTGCCCGCCCTGCTCTCTGATTGGCTGAAGCCTGACAGCAGGAGACACATGATTATTAACCAACCACAGCAGAAAATAAACATAAAACTGAATCAATAACATCATTTTATGGAGTTGCCATGTTGGTTTCTATGGTAACGTTTTTGAACAGAGATCAGGACACACAGAAAGTGTCAGCAGGTGTGTGGACAAACTTCCTGTCTGATTCCTCCTGATGCTTAGGATTTTGTTAAGCGCACCAGTCTTTGTTGCAGTAAAACAGACCCACAACATGATGCTGCCACCTCCGTGCTTCACTGTGAGCTTCCTCCTTCTCCTCCAAACACAATGATGCTCATTATGACCAAACACTTTTCACATGTTGATGTTTTTCAGCTGCAGATCATCGTTTGCCTCAAATGATGGAGCGTTCACTGATGCAATGTTGTTATCGCATTTCAGGCAATAAAATGTTGATTTTCTTTCAAAAATGAACGGAATATTTGCTTATTTTCAGTTTTTTATGCAATTCAAACATTGTAAATGGCCTAAAGAAAAATGTGTGGTGTGCCATTTTGAGCCCAACCGCTCAATCATCAGAATGAGTTCAGGTTTTTGTCTCAGAGGTTATTTATAAGTTTTTATTTCCTGTTGCTTTTGGAGCCGTGGTTTCTGCCAGCCCAGTTGGTACCGGATCCGTTTCGCTGTGGATAGAAGAAGCTTCAGCAGGATTTTCTGCATATATCTGCCTTTAACTCCATAAATATAAACGCTCAGCATGAGTTTAGCCCACACTGTGGGGAAGAGTGAGGACAGAGCAGAAACAGCTGCTAATTAAGTTATTTTGTATTTGGCAGCTGCAGCTGCAGTTACATTCAACAAATTTCCATAATTTGTTTTATAGAAACTTCACAAGAGTCTGTAACACTCCTGATCTCCATCAGAGCAGCTTCCTCATAAAGATAAAACCATAACAGTTAGAGCTTCTCCAGTAAACCCTCCTCTGACGGAAAGCTGCAGCCGGTTAAACATTAAGAAGAGCAGAGCTTCCTGTACCCTGGAGCAAGGCGTGACGATGAGCGACTCCATGCCCGTGCGCGCGTTGTAGCTCTTCTGTTTGCAGAAGCCGGGGTCGATGACGTAGATGATGCCGTCTATGGTCAGAGACGTTTCTGCGATGTTGGTGGCCACCACCACCTGGGAGTGGAGAGACCAGACAGGAAGTGGAGGTTAGCGCTCTGATCCACAGCTTCCCTGCAGAGCTGTTCCAGCTCACAGCAACTCGTCTGGGAAGAGCTATTGCTCTTCTGTTTCCTGGGATGAAACTTTACACTCTGTGACTTTCTGGGTGGAAATCCTTGGCGTTCCGAGGAGACGGACTCACCTTCCGGGCTCCAGGAGGAGTCGGGCTGAAGATCTTGGCCTGCATGTCGGACGGCAGGTTGGCGTAGATGGGCAGGACGACCAGCTCAGCGATCTTTGACCCCAGACGCCTGCATCTCTCCTGCAGCATCTCGCAGCACGCTTCGATCTCCTCCTGCAAACCCACAGGAGGAGTTGGTTCCTCTTACAGCAGGAAGCAGAGATGCAGTTTGATCCGTCACAGATACTTTAAAAACTTCCTGAGCGTTTAATCGAATTAAAAATATGGAAATATCAGTGAAAAAGGAACAAACTTTGAATTGTTAATCAGTTTCTGACCTGCAGTTTATTAATACAGAAACTATAAAACAATAACATAAGCTCCCAGAATGAGGAGAGGATCCATGTTGACACACGACACAAAGCGGTAAGCAGAAAGGAGAGAGGCTCACAAGTTTTCAACCGCAAACAGCAGCTCATATTTTCCTCACTGTTTAGAGTGGCACAGGTGCGTTTCTAATACCAACACCTTCCTGTGGACCGTCACACTGATGCTGGTTCAGATGGCCGCACACAACAGCGCCACCTACTGATCAATGCTTCCAACGCAATGCTAACTATAAAAACAGATCCATAAGCAATAAATCTGCTGCATACAACTGAGTCATTTTACTTTCCTATTATCTTCTGAAGTGAAAAGTATTCATACCTCTGGAACCAACTGGAAGCATTTCACATTTTGTGAAGCAGAAAAAAAAGATCGTTTTGTTTTCTGGATATTTTACAGATAAAATTCCTGCTGCTTGATGTTTGACAGAAAGCGAACCTGTCCGGTGAGGAAGACCAGGATGTCTCCGGGAGGCTGGGTGACGTGAATCTGCAGCACTGAAACCACACAAGCATCCAGGTAATCCGCCTCCGGAGCCTTCACACACACACACACACACACACACACACACACACACACACACACACACACACACACACACACACACACACACACACACACACACACACACCACGACAGTCAGTCCACAGACGCTTTTCATGTTAACTGTTTTACATCCAATTAAAGGAGCAAAAGGTCAAGACGACGTCACTGAGATCACAGGTACAAAAAACATTTTATATACAGAAAAACACTTGAAACAACAGATAAATAGAAGTAGAGTTGTGTTATGTGCATTAATATGGTAATAGATGTCACATTATTCCATAATCTAAGCCAGACTACAACAGCAGAGCCTTGTTAGCATTTTTGTTAGCTCAGATTAAGAACTGAACTGCCAAGTGACAAAGTTTAATTTAGTTTATTTTGAATGTTATTGGAAAATAAAAATAAACTAAACATATAAACAATGATGAAGAAACACATTAAAGTGCAGCTTTCTGAAACGTTCAGAATGAAGCAGGAAGGAAAAAAGAATGAAAGAACAAACTGATCGTAGAACTGAGTACATTTCTGAACCAACAGGTTAACTTCGCTACGAAGGCGAAATCTAGAACCGCTAAAGAATTTCAAAAAGTCTGTTTTCCAATAATCAGGAAGGAGAAAATACTCAATTAAGGATTTTCAGAATAAATCTGTTTCTAAAAATGAACCGTCGACTTACTTTAGTGTAGAAAATGTCGACGGGGAATCTCCTGCCAGGAATCCTGAACACCGGAGCGTCGTCGAAGAAGCAGGAAAATCGCTCCGTGTCCAGCGTGGCGCTGGCCACCAGAACCTTCAGGTCGGGTCGGAACCGAGCGATGTCTTTGATGAGGCCGAACAGGATGTCGGTGTGGAGCGTTCGCTCGTGGGCCTCATCGATGATGATCACACTGCAGAGGGAACCGAACCAACAAAACCGATAAACCAGAGCCACAGAGAGCAGATTTTATTTTTTATTTAAAAAAGTTCATTTATTGAGCATTTTTAGTAATGGGAGCTCTACCAAAAGTATATATGTTTTCCTTATTATTCATAGTTTCCTAGATTTTTGGGGTCGACTGTTTTTTTTGTCCAGAAAAAAAACCTTGAGTCTGATAAGAACCAGATTTGTGTTGCTGTTTCTTTAAATGCTGTAATTAGACACTTTTAATGAGCCGAGTCTGCCTTCAGTAAACGTCACCTAAAGGGAAACAAACCTCATGGATAATTCAAGGAAAATACTGTTTCCTAAGCTAAAAACCCAGTTCAACACTGACCTTAAGCTACATAAAAAAGTAAGATTAAAAAATAAATCACTCCACGAGACGTAAATGGACACATTTGGTCCAAAGAACTGACTTAAAATCACACTTTCATAGACTTGGCTCCCCGTCCAGGAGCTAGAAGTGAATACATGATATAAAATGTTGCTCTGAGGTCCATCTGGAGGTGAATGTGGATTTTTGGGACTTTATTTTGAAGAAATCGTCTCCTCTACCTGTAGCTGGCCAGGTCGGGTTCAGTCAGGAACTCTCGGAGCAGCATCCCGTCCGTCATGTACTTCAGCACGGTGCGTTCAGACGTGCAGTCCTCGAAGCGGATGCTGTACCCCACCTGCACGACACCACCAAATAAAAGGTTACAGGGACGGTTTGAACCCTGGACGCAGGTCCTAACCTCCGGGCTCACCTCGTTACCCAGCTTCACGCTCATCTCCTCGGCAACGCGGGCCGCCACAGACATGGCCGCCACCCGGCGGGGCTGCGTGCAGCCGATCTTCATCCCTCCTTTGGTGTAGCCCTGCAACAGAAGAGGCAGGTTTTTATCATTATTTTTCCCCCAAAAGTATATTTTTATATACTTTTATCTCAGCTCTGCAGTAAAATGTGCTCATGTTGGCATTTGATGAAGGAAGACAGTTAGATATTGATAGTGCAGACTCACGTCCTCCAGCAGGTACTGTGGGATCTGGGTGGTCTTCCCGGAGCCCGTCTCCCCCTCTATGACCAGGATCTGGTGCTCAGTGATGGCGGCCAGCAGGTCCTCCCTGTAGGGGAAGATGGGCAGGCTGCGGCGCACCTCCTGCATGGAGCGCTTCTTCAGCTCGGCCTGCGACAGCGCCGGCTCCGCCTCGTCCTGGACACACCGCCATGGAGCATGTTACCATGGTCACCATGGAGCACGTCGCCATGGAAATGCTTTAACACCAGACTGCTGCTACTGAACCTGAACCAGGTGAAGCTAAATCTGCCACTAGACGAGATTTACAGACAGAAGATTTTTTATTTTTAATGCAAAATGTTTACAGTTATTGTAAAGTTTTGGCTTCATTTCTGCTGGTATGTTTTAGAGTCTGTATACCCCAGTTAACAATAAATTGATTACTAAATCAGTAAATCAGTTGACAATTATTCCAATAATCGATTCATCACAATAACGTTGAAAAAAAGTAAAATGTAATATAAGATATTTGTGATTATGAGTTGGGCTGGGTGGGAAATTGATCTGATCAATTAATCACATTTTTTGTTTTTCAGGATTTTCTTTTTGGAAAATGTGGATTTTTCTCCACAGACGCTCTCCTTGTGTCTCAGAGTGATGTCAGCACGCCGAGGGCGGCCATCTTGATTGACAAGCCTGTTTTACAGCTTTATTTATTTGGACTTTGAATTCAAGTTACTCTACAATGGAATATTAGGACTGGGCAAAGATTTTCTCTTTTCAGTACAAGAATAAAGTTGTAGTAATACGATAATAAAGACCTAATATTTAGAGTAATTTTATGAGAACTCCAACTCAAAAAATAAATAATAATTCTCCAAGATTTTTTCTTATTAAAATAATTTTTTCCTTATAATTTTAAGACAATTACATCTATATTCTGCTAATATCATGACTATGTTCTCTTAATAAAAAAATTCTCATAGCTGACCCTATAACTCACAGCAGGGCTGATCGAAAATATTTGGTAATATTTGTAATTCCTTATTCAGAAAAGAATGCATGAAAAATATTATAAAAATTTGAAATTGGATCTGGAATAAAAAGAATCAGAGATTTATATTTTTAAGTCATATTCAGCAGTAAATAAAGTTATAAATCGCTGCATAAATCAAATCAGCTTTAAATGACTCATAGTGAGTGAAATAAAACTCTGTGGAACCACAAATCCCAGAATGCACTGCTGCAAGCTGGTGAAGACTGACCTATAAAGTGCAGTGTCTGGTTCCTGCACATAAGGATGATTATTAGAAATAAATATTATTGATGTTGCATTTTGCTTGTTGTGATAAAATATTTGAAACCAAGTTATTTTAAACTGAGCTGCGGTGCCCTCTAGTGGACAGTCTGAGGAACCACAGTCTCATGTGTTCAGGTCAGAGGGTTGGCTGCTGTGAAGCCCCTTCCTGTCCTCTCCAGGTTTGGGTTCAAAGGTCAGTAAATCCTCTAACTGTAACCCTCCTGGATGTTTCTGGAAGCTTGTCGGATCATTAAAGCTTTAGGAAATGTTTTCCTATGAGTGCTGCAGACGGGGCTGACCTTGTCGGAGCGCGTCCCCTTCATGGTGATGGCCGTGCTGACAAAGTCGATCATCTCCTCCTCCTCCAGAACCAGCTGGTACCGGTCCTGCTCCAGCTTCAGGCCCAGCTCGCGCTCCTTCCTGGCTCCGAAGCTGAGGGAGGCCGTCTTCAGCCGCTCCTCCTCCCACCGGCCCTGCTCCCCCCCGAGCTCCATGGGGGTCTCATCCAGCTCCAGATCCCTCTGGGGGACGTCCTGCAGGCGGGAGACGCTGGCTGAGCCCGGCTCCGTTTGCTAAGCCATGTTTTCAGACGCTCTGCTCACCTTGCTCCTCCTCTCCTCAGGCATGTAGTAGCGGTTCTTCCTCTCCTCCTGCTCCTTGGCCCCAGCCTGCTTGTAGTCCTTGGCCAGATCCCGGAGGGTCCGCTTGTACTCCAGCTCCCGCCTCTCGCGCTCCGTCAGCTCCTCCTTGGAGAACAGATACTCCTCGTCTATGATCTCCGCCTCCAGGTCCTCCAGCTTCTCCTCCTCTCTTTTCTTCAGGTATTCCCAACGGGAACGCTTCCTCAGCTCCGGCAACTGAACGCAGAGAGAGAAACTTTACAACCCAGCTACAATCCAGAAAAACCCAAAGCTGACGATGTGATTCAACCAACCATGTTCTTCTGATCGTCTTCAGCCATCTTCAGTCGTTTCTGAGCTTCTTCATAGGCCTAAAGACAGAAGAAACAGAAGATAAAGCTTCCACCTGTAGGAGGCGCTGTTCCCTCTTTAAAAAAAGCTTAATCCACCTTTTTATCCGTCCGCTCAGCGATGTTCCGCGTCTTTTCTTTATCTTTCTGCCTGACTCTCTGAGCGAAGGCGTCTCTCTCCTCGATGTCCAGCAGTCGCTCCCTCTCCTCCTTCTCCCACTCCTCTTCTTCTTCTTCTTTCTTCACAGATCTGTGGTCCTCCAAGACAGAACCGCCCCTGAAGTGACAAGAACCAACCGGCTGTTCACAGCTGGAACTCAGTAAAATGTAAAAACTGTTTCTGTGCAACTTCAACACTGAACTCTGATCGAGAACTGCACAGCATTCTGGGAGATGTAGGCAGAGGAAAAGCTTTAACTGCTTAACCTCTCACAGCGCGCTAAGCTAGTTAAGGGGGAATCAACTAACTCACTCACTCTTTGGTTACCTAGCAACAACCTGTAGAGTAACTTGCGCAGCAGCCCATCATAAAAACATTGAAGTGGAGTGATGGTAAAAACAGGAAAGGTCACGCCAGAGTTTGGAAATATTTCAGATATTTAAAACAAAAAACTAATCAATAATTAACAATATGGATTGATATGAAAGCATTATATCCAGATACGTTTTCCAGACGCATCGTCCAGCTTTACCTCTTCGGCTTTTCATCATCGCTCGACGACTCGCTGGCTTTCTTTTGTCTGATGTTCTTCCTCTTGCTTCCTCTGTCCTTGTCTTTCTTCTTCTTGCCTCTCTGTTTGTCAGCCGCCACCTCTTCGCCGCTGTCGCTGTCCTCCAGCAGCGTGTAGGTCCGGTTCTTCCGGTCCATCTCTATGGCCTGGCGCTCCAGGGCTTTGGACGGCTTCTCAACAACCTGCTGACGGGGAATCTGCCACACCACAGAGAAACGTTAGTGGTCCAAGTTTCATCATCAACCGAAAGACCTTGAACCCGACAGAGGAGCCATTAAGGTTTAGGAAGCAGGTACTTTTTCAAACAGTTCCTTTGCGAAGGCAGAGACGCTCTGGTCGATGTCGATTGTTCCCGTCTGCTCCAGGCGGCTCACCAGGTCCTCCGGGCTGGACGCTTTGCGAGCAATGCCAATCATGAACTGGGAGACGTATCTGTCGCTCAAGCCGAGGATGTCATGGAGACGGTCGTTCACCCACTGCTCCAGCTGGGCCATCGCACCTGGAGAAGAAACAGGCGGAGCAGAAACGGTTCAGTTTGGTCAGGAAGTAGAGACAGCAGCTCCAGAAACGACATATGAAACCTTCAGCATAAAACGACCAAAAATAATAAGAAAAACCAGGAAATAAACACAACAACAAAAAAAAGAATAATAGGAAACTTATAATGAAAAAACAAGACAAACAATCTAGTTACAAAATATTTTCTCCAGACAAAACTCTAAACTTTTTCAGTTTTGTCTGAAAATTTGACTTCAGGTTTAAATTTACAAAGTTTTAGTTCTCATAAAACCAGTTTGTAAAAAACTATTATCAAAGGAGTTAATTTTGAACTAAAGGTCAGGCAATTTAAAAAAGTACTAAATAAGCAAAGAAGAAGTTTTCATAGTGAAACTTTCCATTTCTGGAAAACGGCAATAAATTATTAATTTTTTCAGATTATTCCAAATTGAGGAGGATTCTGGGGAGAAACAGATGCTTCGTGTTTAAATTAACTTGGATTGAGAGACAAGGATATAACAGTTTTAATAAAATCTTTGACTTTTAGCTGACAAAGTTTGGCTCCTTATTATTGTGTTGTTGTTTTTTTATCAGAAGTAAATACAGTTTATGGAAAACGTTAGAAAACAGCAACTGTCAATCTTGAACCAGGTTCAGAATAATGAAAAGTGCAGAAAAACTAACCTTTAGTTTTTCTGCACTTTTACTCAGAACAGCTTAGAAGGTTTAAACAGGTCAATTTTTCTTATTTAAGTTTATTCTATTTGTTATTTTTAGGTGAAAAGAACCAAAGCAACATAAGCAGCTTCACTCACCGATTTCAAAACGATCCAACAACGTTATAATAGTTTAAAAAAAACCTAATAAAATATTTTTTCTATTGCAGGTAAGAGTTCAGAGTCTGAACGCTTAAAAAATACAAACTGCCGCCTGCAGCCATGGAAAAAAACTATTTCTGAACCTTTATTTTAAAGAAAACTCCCAACAAATTGAATTTGGTTAGCTTAGCTTAGCATGGGGCGCGCTACAGGGGAAACAGGAAACACGTGACTCTACTCTGCTAGGGTCACCAGCAGCGTTCACTGCCCCCTGTGGCCATATTAGGAACGACAACACGTTCAGAACCCTGTTCATATTAAAATGATTTATTTTAACAGTGCATTACTCTAAACCTCGGAGCTCCTAAGCTGAACTAATTCAATAAACAATAATAAAAAAGTAAGATAGGCAAAAAGAGAGCAAAAAATTACATATAACTTTTGAAAGTCAATTAACGGTAAAATATATTTGGTGCATCTTATCTGCATCAGTGACCCTGTCAGCTCTACATACATACATACTAGCATTAAGACACTAACGTGTGTTCTTCTACAGAAAAAACAAAACAAAACATTTAGTTCGGATATTGGGAAATCGAAAGACTGATCTAGATTTGGAAAACAAATTCATCTCGTTTCCATATTAGCTTTGCATGATTTATCTTATTGCCACATTCAGGCTACCTGTTGGAGAAGAGAACAAACAAATATACATCACATAGTCACAGTACATATTTTATTTTATTTTTTTCAGTGGCTTTTTAACAATGTCGTATGTTTTCATTATCTGCAAGAAACGAGTTGAGATTATTTTATTTGCATAGTTTACTTGGCGTCACTTAAATTCAATAGTTAATTTCTAAGATTTAAATCGACAAAATGTTAACATGCTGCCGATTCTGGTTTTGTACGAGAAGCTTCATGTTGGAAACCGCAATGTTACAGAAGTGCTGAAGCGTTGCAGAGTGGCTGGCTGGGGTTGGGTTTCATATGAATACGGATATTGCAAAGCAAGCACGCCTACCATCACAAAAAGGAGGGAACGTCTGAAAAAGCAAACAGTTCCTGATCAGGTCTCCTCCTGCCGCGGATCCTCCACCAGCGACCTGCGACCGGGTGGAGATGAGGGCTCCGCGGGCCAGCTGGGGGGCCCCGGCGGTGCTGCTGCTGCTGCTGCTGGCTTCAGGCTCCGCGCATGGATACAAACCTGTCATCATCGTCCACGGCATCCTGGACGGACCCGAACAGTTTAAAAATCTCTCAGGCTTCATTAATAAGGTGGGACTCATCACCAGGTTACAGTTCAGAGTAACTCACTGAAAGTTTTTAATCTGGATTAAATTACAGCTAGCTATAATTTTGTAAATCATCAGATTCTATTTGCACACTTTATTGCACCTTTTTAAAGACATTTATCACTTTTTTTCTTCCTTTTTTAAATATTGTGCAAAAGTCTTGAGCCACCAGTTTGTTCAGTATTTTCTTTCCAAGCAGCCAGATTTCTTTCTACCTTTTGAATTTGACCTTGGACTTCTACATCTTATTTCCTTTGCACTTTGGTTTCTTAGAACCGGAACATTTTATTTTACATTTGCTGAATCTTTGAAGAGATAACATCTAAGACATTCAGCTTTGTAAAGATTCATGTGATCTGTAGAGTTTTTTTTGTATCAGAAAACACAATTTGTTGGGGAAAAAAACTTGACAGACGGAAATTACGATTTTAGCTATAAATAAATAAATAAATAAATAAATAAATAAATAAATAAATAAATAAATAAATAAATCCCAGAGGATGATGAGCTAAAGGATGATGCAGATTTATGTCAGGTATAAAATGTGACTTTCTGTGATTGGTGATGAGATAATTTGGATTACTAGTTTTGTTAACAAAAGAAGACTGAGTTCAGGATACAGCAAGACATTTAGATAGCAAATTATAACTTTATTATATGTTTTAAAACTTCTGTCAACCATTTATTATTCCAAGTTTTTTAATTCATGGCAGAAAAAGTAAGTTTTAAACCATGTTAGCTTTTCTATTGAATATCCACCATTTTTAATTCCACAAAAAGTAGAAGAAAACCCCGTTGTAGCTCAGATAGATGCCAAAGGAACATTGCAATCAAGTTCAGCTCATGAACTTCATAAAGTAAAAACTGCAAACAGTTTGAAGCACAGGTGGAGATTTCAGGCAAAGTGAAATCCAACCTGACATTTCAAACCCCTGATTTCTGTTCCTCTGTGATTTTCAATTCCTCACAGTGAGTTTTATTTCAGGGAGCGTTACTGGAAACATCTGGTGGTTGGTTGATAACACTCAGCTGACGAACTGCCAGATTCATCTACAGATTTATGGAGTCACAGTTTTTGTTTTAAAGGGTTTGTTTCTCAGATTTATTTATTTTTACTGATTTGCATCCAGGTGCATCCAGGTACAGAGGTGCAGATAATCAGTCTGTTCAACAACTGTAAGAGCATGAAGCCGTTGTGGATTCAAGTCCCAGAGTTCAGGAAGGTCATCGAGAAAATCATGACCGCGCGTCCTGAGGGAGTCCATGTGCTGTGTTTCTCTCAAGGTGAGCAGACTCCAACCGTCAAACCGTCCAGAGGCAGGAGAAAAAGTGACGCTGAGTGAACCAAAAATGGACAAAAAACATCTTTAATTTTAGCGTTTTCCAGGTCTAACCTATGAAATCAGTTTGTCCTTCCCACATCCACCCATCAGCTCAGCTACAACATGCAGCTGCAGACAATGGATGGATGAATGACTGGATTAGACCCTGAAAATTCAATGTTTTTTTCTGAATCAATGAAGATCAAACTCATGGGCTGAGTTAAGCAACTTGCTCCAAAAGTTCTTGAATCCCTCATTATTTAAGGATTATGAAACTTATGGGTAACAAATACCACAGAATACATCCATACATACATTCCATTCCTCCTCCAGCTGTATGTAATGTGTATGCAGTGTTTTCTTCCACTCACTCTGCCTGTTGTAACTTGTTGGATTCACGACATTACCTGGAATTTCCCCTGGTCGTTAACAGACCTGATCACGTCGCCTCCGTAGCTGGTTGGAAAAGCTTTGTAGCTGCAAGACAGACCTGTAAATAAAAGCCCTAATTCATCTGCAGGTGTACAAATAAAACTGCTGTCGCTCTGGCCTGGTAAAGAAATCAGTTATGGCTGTTTATTAGAGTTAGTTAATAAATAAAGTTGCTTTGGTCGGTTCTCCTCTCAAAGAAAACTGGAAACCTTTAATTTAATCTACAAAAAATTAAAACCAGATGATTAGCGTTAGTGTTAGCAGGAGTCTTTAGCATTGGTCTTAGCATGATGTTAGCCTTAGTGATAACAGAAACCTGTTAGCATTATGGTTAGCTGGAACCTTTTAGCGCATACATAAGAGTGATTGACACCCCTAAAACCTCCGTCTTGGTAAATCTGTCAGGTTAAATATTAGCATAATCTGAAATCATCTGTCACCTCTGAGCTCTCCTCAACAAAACTATTAGATTATTTATGCAGATTCAAGTTTAAAGCAAATCTTCAAGATGTTTCTTCTGACTGGTAGTAATATTAACGTTTTGAAGCTGACAGAGGATCTGTGGCTCAAGGTAAAGATAAGGGTGATGGTAATGAGGCTTTCCAACCTTAAGACTTGAATATTACCACAAGAGGTAATCAGCTGGCCTACAGCCTGTAGCTGCAGCCTTGGTTCCTGAGAAATTAGTGTTTGTTGGGTCAGAACCAGCAGCGTCGGGACGCCTCCACCCTCTGGCATGCAGAGGTTCACAATGTGAGACCAACGTTTACTGTTTGTTTCTGTTAAATCTGCCACAATCAGATCCTCTCCATCCAGGTGAACTCATGCTGCTAGCGACAGCCACAGACTACCATTATCTGACTTTTGCCTAATTTAGTTGTTTTGACCTTTTTAAGGTGGTTTAGTCTGCCGAGCGGTTCTGTCTACGTGTCCAAATCACAACGTTCACACCTTCATCTCCCTGTCGTCACCCCTGGCTGGACAGTATGGAGGTCAGATGTTTGCTTCAGGGTTTGGGTGTCTTCTCTTCTTTTCTATTTAAAGGAAAACCAACTCAAGGCTGACAGGTCTGATGTTTTCCACAGACACAGATTACCTGAATTGGTTACCTGGCTGTGTAAAGAAGACCGCTTTTCTTTTCTGCTACAACAAAGTGGGGCAGCATTTTTCGTTTTGTGACTACTGGAACGGTAGGAGGGGATCAGGAACTCTGCATGAGCCTCTGTGTGAGCAGAACACAAAACCAACAATATGCTGCATTTTCTCTGTGCAGACCCTCACCACAGAGCCTGCTACCTGAAGGGCAACACCTTTCTGCCTCCGATAAACGGTGAAATACCTCACCAGCACCTGAAAGGTACTGAACCTTCTGCCTTCATGGCACCTTTGGTCTTTATTTCATTACTTAATGATGTTTTTATTCTCATAGACCCACCGTCTACAGGCAGACAGTGGGTCTGCTTGAACCCACACAGATGCTTCGAACAAATCAGTGCATGGAGATGCTAAAACTTTCTGCAGCTGAACAGAAACAAAACTGGAGTTATTATCTTTAAAAGAGAGAAATCCATATTTTGTAGGAAAAGTAAAACATAATGGAGGCTGATTATATGACCTGTTTAGCTCCAGTGATATCCATGTAAAACACTTTTTTCTTATCAGCATCTGCACATCCTTCCCTCAGATTGGAGAGAAAACTTCCTGCGTATCAAGAAGATGGTGCTGATTGGAGGACCAGATGACGGCGTCATCACTCCATGGCAATCCAGGTTTTACCACTTTAAGAAATGCTTTACCTCTACAACTCATACCTGGTCAATTCAGTGTCTCTGACAGGACAGCTGCCATGTTAGGCACCATGAGGAGCAGCTTACTCTGGTCCTCATTTAGATAAATGACATTTTGTGCATCAGATTTTCTATAGCAAACAGTTAGAAGTTTACAATTAAGGAACACATGTTGGTTTGGTGGGAACACAAAAACAGAGAAGTGGTTATTTTCAGTTTTCAGTTTGTCAACATGAAGTTTCGATCAAATTAGGTTTCAGAAGCGTTAGGCAAGAAGTAATTGCTTCCTCTTTCCTGCGCAGCCACTTTGGGTTCTACGACTCTAACGAAGATGTCGTGGAGATGAGGAACCAGGCGGTAGGTGACCAGCTGGTGTTTTTCTGCATCCAGTTGATGTTTCTTCAACCTCTTTCAACTAAAGTCAATCTAGTGAGATAGAAAAGTCTGACAATAGAGTAAAATATCCTGTATGAGGACAGAAATTTGACATTTATGATGATTAAGAGGTGCTGCGTCACCCCTGTCCCATTCCTGGAGGATAAAGCTGGAGGCCCAGTCGATATCTGCTGCATCATTTGGAGAATAACTTTCTGTGATTGGTTGGGGAACTTGAATAAGAACAAACTTCAGTTGGAAAACCAGTCAGTTCAAATGAATTCAACGCTTTGATATTCATAAGTTTTGGTCTTCTCTGCCTCTGACAGTTTTATAAAAACGACACGTTTGGTCTGAAGACGCTGGACGCCCGCGGCGACGTGTCGGTGTGTGTTCAGTCCGGAGTCAAACACACAAACTGGCACAGCAACTTCACCGTGTTCAAAAACTGCATAGAGAAATGGCTCATATGAAATGACTCAGCAGCAACAAAGAAAGAGAAATTATGAAAAGATTATGAGGCTCAACATGGAGAATGAGGTAAAATATTACAACCCAATAAGTAATTGTCCTTCTTTCCCCTGAAGTCTGTAAACACTTTAATATTTGTGTTGTTTAATTATTGCTCCCTATAACTTTAATATTCCTCCTTATGTTTCTACAGACATCCCAGAAAAAGATTGCATATGTTAATGTGAAACTAATGTGTTATAAAAGAAAGTTTTAACTGAAACTTTAAGGGCTTTTACAGACATCCTCATTGTTTGCAGTCTATAATCACTGTGTGTCACTGTTTTTAAATTGTTTTATTCTGTTTTATAATTGTGTATATGTATTAATCAATTTTGTTTTGTAACCAGGTTGCTATGTACTGCAGACTTCTGCCCAGGTCCCCCTTGAAAATGAGATCTAGATCTCAATGGGGTTTACCTGGTTAAATAAAGGAATAAAAAAAAAAAAAAAAAAAAAAATCCATTTTAATGTTACTCATACTCTCTTAATAATCTCACGTTCTCCAGAAAGTTAAAATAATCAGATGGTATGTTATTTTATCATGTTTTTTTTTGTTGTTGTTTTTTGTTCCAGTTTTATTGTAACACATGTCGCATATTCTTGCAATAAACACTTCAGACTTCTGGTATTAAAGAGTCTAAACGTGTAAAAAGTAGCATTTGGTTTATTTAGCATCTATGTTTTTGTAATCTGGCTATTATATTTTTGGAGTATTAATCCCAGGGTTTATTTTAAACTCGCCTATTTTTCCCCACATAATTATATACTAAAATTAAATATCGACTGTTTCCATGCAGAGGCACAGTTTGAAGAACCCGGTGAGGGAGAGAACCGGTGCACTGCTGCCCTCTGGTGGTGGAGGTACTTCAGCTAAATGGAGACAAACTTTTGAAATGTTTTATATCTGCGCTTTAGGGACCTATTTTATTTACATTATCAATTATATTTAATATTGGTCTTTTCTCTGTTGCTTTCAACACTTTTTCAATGTTTCATATCTTTAAAAATGGTGGTTTTCTTAAACACTTATCTTCATTTTTCTTTGCTTTGTGTGTTTTTAAAGTCAGGAAATGATGCATTTTACAACTTTAAGAAATCTCAGTGATAAATCACTGATACATAGTTTCTGCATTTTATTGAAATTTGCATAATATTTGTTGTGTTACCATAGTAATCTCATGATGCACAGCAACAAAAAGTGAGATCCTGAGCTCTGCTCTGCAGCCTGGTGACTCTTCTGTCCTTCAGACATGATCAGTCAGAGACACAACATTGATTTTCTATAGCAAACCGACGAGGGCTGGACGTTATTGATCCTGTTCGATCAGACACAAATCATCCTGTATGATGAAAACACACAGGTCGTCAGATGATCGTGCTGTGACAAAAAGTGTGGTTGTAATTTTTAATAAAGGTTTTAAATCAAAATCTTTTTTTTTCTAAATGTATATTCTTTCTAGTTCCAAATAAATCCTCTGCAGGTAAAACAGATAAAACTGGAAACAATATTTGACTAATAAGTTATCATGAGAGATAAATGACCTAAAATACACAAAAAGAAAGGTTTTTGTGTCACAAGCACGCGCGTGTCCATGTGGAGCTGAGATTTGAACACGTGAGCGCTCCCGCTCCGACAGGTGTGACCAGTGACGTCAGTAAGGTGACTCCCCCTCCCTTCCCTGTCAGCTCCGGTGTGTCGAAACGCGGCTCCTCTTCGGTCGGTTCCGGAGGTCCAGATTTGTCCCGCGGCTCTCGGTTCTGCTCAGACCGTGTTCCTGCTCTCCTCTCCCTCCTGACGTCATGTGTGATGAAGACTCTCCGACCCTCGCGCGGATACTAAAACTTTGATCCCGGGCTGAGCGCGTGAGTCCTCGGGACCACTTCAAAGGTAAGTTCACCGCTGCGCTTCAAAATAAAAGCAGGGAATGTGTTTGTGAAGGTTTGCAGCAGTTAGAGCGACCGGAACCGAACCGAACCGAACCGGACCGGGTTGCGCCGCTGTGGGTTATAAATAGCAGCAGATATAGAGGAGAGTTCAGCCGTTTCCAGAGTTTCCTTTCGGGATTCAGGAACGTGTTGCTTTAAATGTCTCCGCCCTGAGCTCATGTTTTCATGTCCGGACCGTGGACAGCCTGGTCCAGTCCGCCGGGCTGTGGAGTCAGTGACAGCGTGGCTAAGGACGACGTGTCCCGCCCTGCGGGGAAAACATCCTGCAGCGGCTCGAACATCCAGGAAGCGACCGGGGAGCCGGGAGTCTGAGCCTATGTCAGCATTCCCTCTGTGAGTTTTCCAGATGCCAGCATCAACTCAGAGCTGCTTTATGGAAAACGGCTCAGTCCAATTCCAGCAGCGGGTCTGCAGAGATCCCTGAAGCTCACAGTAAGCAGTTTTCTGATAAACTGAGACATAAAATCAGTCTGATCTGGGTTCTGTTGATGCCTTTCGTATTTGTCCATGTTTTTAGATTGTGTTAGGAAACTGGGATTGGAACCCAGAACCTGCAGAAAGCTTCAGGGCTTTCTGCAGCTTCCTGCTTTCTGGGATTGTGTCGCTGGTCTAAAAAGAAAACAGGATTATCTGAAAACTTTGCATCGGTCTTTAGATGAAAGCTAAATGTCAAACATGCTTTTTGGTCTTCACTACCGTGTCGTTTTTCTTGTCAACTAGAAAAACCTGAAATGTTCTCTTCAGGTTGATGGTGAGGTTTTCCTTCCAGCAAACGATCAGTTTTAGGTTAAATGAGCCCGTTGCTCTCATCTGTCATTTGATGGAGATTAGCTGAGATTTGAAGCTCTAGATTTAGTCCATCTGGACTCAACCTTCATTTCTAATCCTGAATAGAGATGAGCTCATCTGATGGTTTACGCTGATGTTGATATTCAATACTTAAGTTGCTGTTGTGGTTGTTAACCCTTATTTACCAACATTATTTAAATTTCCGTGTTCTTTCCATGACAGCGCGATCGCTCCGCTGACGGTACTTCTGTGTTTCAGTATAAATCAGTCCTGAAAATCAACATTGTTTGTTGGCCCAGTTTCTTTTACCGATATGTTAAAATATTGTGAACTTCGTCCGATTCTGATACTGACGATGTCTCATGAATCGCTGGACCTGAAACACGGGCCAGAACTGAACAAACAGGATCCTGAATTCTCCTGAAATTAGTTCAGTAGTAATTCAGATTTTGACTCGTTTTCGACGATCTTAAACGCACCGCGGTTTTCTGAATGGCTCCAAAGATTATGTTATAAAATAACATAATCTATCCATCCCCAAACTATCGTCATTGGTTCTGTTTGTTTACTCTGAACTCATGTTTGGTCTCAAGAGGTTCTGCATCTGCCGTGTGTGTGTGTGTGTGTGTGTATGTGTGTGTATGTGTGTGTGTGTGTGTGTGCATGTGGGTTGACATCACACATTGTACGACGTGTGATGTCGTGCAATGTGTCATACTTGTTAGATCTGTGATTTTTAACATTGTGCGTCTCTCAGGTTTTGAAAACAACTGACAATTTTAAAATGTTGCTGTGTGAAGAAACCAGTTTACGTGGTTTTGTTTGGTCCATTTGGCATCATGGTTCTGATGTCGACTGATTCGGTAAATTCTGCTTAAATCCACAGAGAAGTCTCCATATTTGTTGGACCCTGAAATTTGTCGTCCACGATGTCCAGCACAAGGAAGAACGAGCTTTGCCGAATATGCGGCGGTAGTCTCCAGGGAAACCAACGCCGATGGCTGTTTGCGGCCCAGAACAGGAGGAACAATCCGCCCGGGACCCCAACCGGGTCAGTGAGAGGCGGGAGCCTGACCCGGTCCACTCAGAGCAGTCCCTGGGGTAAGTCTGGAGAAAACAGACATGCCAGGGAGGCACTGATACAATACCTGAGGTTTAGTATCGGCCGATACCGATCCGATACAGAGAAACAGCTGAACTGACTTCATTTCTTTTTAACCGCAGACATAAATATTCTGAACTACAGATTTATTTAATAACTCTGCACCAGTTCAGCTCAGGTTAATACACCAGTAGCTTCACAAACTGGTCAAAATGTAAGAACAACTTTAATCTCTTCAGCCCGGAGAACAGCCAATAGAAAATAAATAATAAAGAATCTGATCAAATCAACAGATTCACAGCCAGTCGTAAAAATAAACATCTACAAACTTTCTTTCAAATGTCTAAAAAAACACAGTTATGAATTCTAAATATAATCCAAAATAAATAACAAAGCATGAAGTCGCTCAGAGCACAAAGCATAGAATTAGACTGAATAGATCTGCCCTCATGGATCACACATCGGCTCTGTTACCCGATCTAGAAATTTTTCAGTATCAGAACCGATACAGATATCGATATCGGATCGGTGCATCTCCGCTCCACGTTCAGGAAATAAATCTGTTGTTTGTTCACAGGCAGCACGTTGTCTCTGGGCTCCTCCGGGTCTCTGTCCCGGTCCCAGGTGTCCCTGAGCTCCCCGTCCAAGTCTGTGGACATTCTGACTGTTCTGACCCACATTCTGGGACAGTCTGTACCGAGGAACGGCAGAACCGGAGAGTTTGTGTGCGGCAAATGTGTTTCCGCTTTGGAGCGAGTGTTCAAGTTCGACACGGTGATCGCCCGGGTCCGGGTTCTTTCGTCTGAGCGGCTTCAGAAGCTGACCCAGGAGCGGGACAGGATCAGGCAGTGGGTCCGGCAGAACTACCGGCAGAGACACCCGCAGGAGCTCCGGAGCCGGAGCAGCGCCAGCGAGGAGGACAGTGAGGCGGAGAGGGAGGGCTACCGGGACATGCTGAAGAACAACATGGCTCTGTCGGAGTACGAGTGCTGGTCCGAGAGGTGGGACACGTGCCCGTACTTCATCAGAACCGGTAAGCGGTGCCGGAAGGGCAAAGGCTGCGAAGGCTGCGACTCTTTACGGGTTTCTGATTCAGACTACGAGTCGGTCTGCGGGATTCCTCGCCACATGCCCTCCTCCCCGTTGGAGCTGACCCGGGACAAGTCCCAGAGCATGCCGCTCCACTGGCACGGCGTTCCCAGGTCCAGCCCGCCGTCCCTGACCGGGTCCAGCCTCTCGCTCCGGGCTCCTTCCCGCACAGAGTCCCTCCATTCGCTGGACACTCTGGATGGCAACGACCCGTTCTGTTCCCTGGGCGACCAGGCGGTTAGCTTTGTGCTAACAGAGCTGAGGAGCATCGAAGGGAAGCCGCTCGGCTCGCCGTCTGGAAGTAAGATCCCAGTGCTGGGCCGGAAGGGCGGGAAAAACCCCGGGCCGGCGTCACCCAGGGTCAGCCGGGTTCTGATCTTTGGGGATCTGGAGAACGGAGGAGGTCAGATGGAGGAGGAGGACGGAGACGTGCTGACAGAGCTGAGGGACGAGTACATGCCGCTGCAGCGAGAGGTGAGCTGCTGACAACCACATGGGGCTGCAGAACCTGCTGCTGTTGGCTTCCGCTTACAGAGAGTCACGTTTCTGTGAATGTGTTTCTCTTAGCAGTAAATTAGCACTTTAGAATCTGTAAAAATGGATTTAGGGGAAGCAAAATGAGCTAAAAGCTCAGCTGAAGTGTTCCCACCACCGCGGCTAATGTTATCATTTTTGATAAAATATCTATTATAGAAAATGTTATTTTTAAAGAACAAGCATTTTATTCCTGTTTTCTGTGTTAAAGAAAATAAATGGAATATAAAAGAACAATTGATCCAAAATAGTATTACTGATACTATTTAATGTAATTTATTATTATATCAATATTTTAAAAAAACATTAGTTATCATTTTAACCATAATTATAAAGAGCCTCTGGCGTTTGGACCGCCTGATCCAACAGAACCTCTGTGATTTCAGAACAGCACTGGCCGACTTCAGAGTGCGGTCAGGCACCTCCGAGCCCAACTGGACCAGGCCGGCACCCGGATCAGAACCCTGGAGGCCGAGCTGAGACGGGCCGGACCGGATCAGGTCAACGGATCGGAGGACCTGGGCTCGGTAAGAACTGACCTCCAACACACTTTATGTATCTGCTTTTCTGAAGGAGACTGGATTAGCAGAGATTAGCAGAGATTAGCAGAGATTAGTTATGTTGATGCTGGAGATTTGAAGCAAGAAACCAAAGCAACTGAAGAGATCAGAGATCACTGAACCGACACCTGATTTACTCAACTCAGTCGCTGTGAAGCAAACTGAGCTTTGGAAATAATGTCTTTGAAGCAAAATTCACTGTTTGTAATCTGCCTGGATGAACATTTTGCTTATTTAACTTTTATTTTAGCAGGTTTTCTACAAAAATCTGTTCAGAAAACATTAAAAGTTCATACAGCAGAGAGCAGAAGAATATCAAAACAGAGAAAATACGTGTTGAAGCAGCGAGACAGATCCGTTTCTGACAGGCTGAGAAAAAGCTGCTAAAGTTATGGAAACATGACTGAGGAGCAGGATGACCTTTGACCTTTTCATGGTGATCCTAAATGTTTTACCACAGCAGAGACGGCCTTCCTCACGTCTCACCTCCGCCTGTCAGCAGTTCTCTGTTTGCTCAGCTTCTGACGGTCGGCTCCGGTTAAAGTGAATCATTTCTGGATGTTTCTGTGAAGGTTACAGGTTCATTGTTCGCCCCACAGCTTCATTATGAAGTAAGTGCCTCTTCCAGGTGGTTTCAGCAGATCAAACATTGCAGTTTACGGCTCTAATTATAGATCCGCGTCCCGCCCTGGTATGTCAGCAGCTCTTTGATTCGCCTGGAAAAGCAGGTTTATGGGAGTCAGCTGGCAAACAGCCTCATAAAGCAATCAGCGTGAAGGACGGCGCTGTGAAAGCAGCGCAGGGCGTGTCGTCAGAGCTGCAGGTGCACATGCAGGAATCCACCCGGACTGGTGCTGTGGCCCCGGGGCCCCTCAGCTGATCAGAACCGGACCAGTCAGACTGACGAGCCGCTGCAGGTTCAAACCAGCAGGAAGCTGCTTTCATAACCGATGGCTTTCATTCAGGGAAAATATCATTTTATTGTGGGAATGAGGCGTTAAAAAGCTGCTGGAGTTTTCCTTCAGGATGAGTCGGAACATCGAACCTCCACTGAGCTTTGACTCTAAACGTTACAGATTAAAGGTCTGAGGAGTGAAAACGTTTCCTGTTAGATTCAGATTCAAGATGGACTTAAAACATGAAAGTTGATGGGAGATTGCTAATAAAATCAGCCACCAAATGTGTTGTTATATATTAGTCAGAATTAACTTAAAAACTTAAGTCTTAAATTCATGTATCTAAAAATAAGACTTAAATTGTCTTAATTTCATAAAATATAGAACTTGGCCTTCGGTCCGTTTATAACGGGTCTTAAATTGTTCTGTGATTTGGGCCGTTTGATGCTTCCTGTAGCTAGCTGCTGAAATTCGCTGGTTAGCTTTTTGGTGTTCAACAAACTGATGGGTTGGACACACAGACCGACCAATCACAGCCCAAAGTTTCACATGCTTCAATGTCATTGGTCGCTTGGCCGAGGACGGCTAGCGGTTGTGACCTCATCATGCTAGCTCTGTAGGAAATGACTGGAGAGGAAGTGACATCACTTCCCTCAAAGTGCAAATCCACCTCCGCTGGCCGGACGACGTCTGCCTTCGTTTCTGTTGCACTTTGACTTACAGTTTGTTTTTGGTCTTTATATGAATTAAATCTGGCACTAAAGGTTTGGGTTTCTGCAGAATCCCTGCAGAATCCCAGATTTATCTGTAAAAACAGATAAATCTGTTTATCTGGTCACATTTAAACTGGTCAGTATTTACATTACAATTTAAATTTAAAATCCTGGCCTGTCTGTTTTTATTCTTTATTCTTCATGTTGACTCCATGTGTGCATGGATTCTCTCTGGCTGCTCCGGATTCTGCTGCTGAGTTAACGGCTCTGTGAATCATTCTGAGTGTTTGGTCTCACACACACACACACACACACACACACACACACACACACACACACACACACACACACACACAAGTTTGTTGTGGCCCGGTTCTGTAGGTGCCACCAGATATCCATGTTTTACTGTAGTTTTGATGATTTCCTGTCCTCACTTCCTGTTTTCTTTCTCTGAAATCAATCCGTTCTTCTCTCCCTCCAGCTGACCCCGGAGGAGGGCGGCGGCGCCTCGGTGCTGCAGAGCCTCGGTCACGCCCTGCACAGCCGGGAGCGACTGATCCAGGTGTGTGAGGCCGGCCGGGTGGATCCAGTGGATCCTCCGCTCCGGCTCAGAGGCCACAGAAATGTTGTTTGCTGTGGAGCTGCAGGGGGCGGAGCTTCTGCTGCTGGGGGTTAATGATCCACACAGGACTTTGTTTGACTTATTGTGGGCAGACCTGGCCAGACCGATGACCTTTGACCTCTGCTTTCAGCTGGTTTTAGAGAGAATGAACAGCAGTGAAAGAAACAGAGAGTTCATTCAGAGGAGATGATTTTTCTGCTGACCGGTCCAGAAAGCAGCCGTCTGCAGGTTGATGCTGTGGGTCGGTTCCAGAGAAACCGGCCCACAGCATCACTCATCCTCCACTCTGCCTGCACATCCACAGACAGCCTGATCATGTGACCAAACACAGAGGTCTAGTTAAATCCTGCTGGGATCTGGATTCTGCTGCCAGAGTCCAAACCAGCACCGGGACACTGGATCAGAACCTGATCTCCAGTCACGTCTTTAGCTCCCTGGTCAAACAGTGGATTTTAATATTCTGCTGTTGGCCCACAAAGTCCAGAACCAGCGGTGTCCAAACCGTGGTCCGAGGGCCGTTTGTGGCCCTGGTAAAACATGTCAGAACAAGATTTAAACTCAGGAAGTTTTTTCTGTTGCTGCTCAGATCAAGACGACGATTTTATCCTCAAAGTCTGAAAAATAGTTGAACATTTTTTAAAATCTTAAAATATAAAAATATTTTTTGCCCTCCATTATTTTCAACACATCAGTTTTTGGCCCAAATGATAGAAAGTATTTACACCCCAGCTGTTCCCAGAACCAGAACCAGGACCAGAACCAGGACCAGAACCAGAACCAGGACCAGGACCAGGACCAGAACCAGGACCAGAACCAGGACCAGGACCAGAACCAGAACTAGAATCAGAATAAGGACCAGGACCAGGACCAAAATCAGGACCAGGACCAGGACCAGGACCAGAACTAGAATCAGAATCAGGACCAGGACCAGAACCAGAACTAGAATCAGAATCAGGACCAGAATCAGAATCAGGACCAGAACCAGAACCAGAACCAGTGTTTGGTTTTTCTGCTCCTCACATTGAAACAAACTCTCTGAGACGTCCACAAACTGCCGGTTCTTGTAAATCGGGACTGAATCATTTCTTCCTTCCAGCAGCTTTTGAACAAAGACGATCTGTTTTATTTAATATCTTTATTTAGTTTTCTCAGCTGCTTCTGAGCCTCTTTGTTTGAAAGTTTTCCGTTTCTCCGCTGAGTGAAGCGCTTGCGGACAGAACTGTGACCTGGACGTGTTTCTGTGTTTCTGCCTCTCAGGAGTGTTTGGTTCTGATCCGAGGTCTGTGTGTGGAGAGCGGAACCGGAGCAGAACTGGGAACCCGGCTGACTGGGAAGCTGCTGGAGACGCTGAAGGAACTGCTGTCTGATAACAAGGTCAGAGTCAAGGTCGTCTGATTGGCTGCTGCCGCGGCGCAAGGCCGAGTCAGCCGACGGTCTGCAGGCGGAGGTCACACGGATCAGCCGACGGCCTCCAGAGGACCAGGATGGAGGTGAGATGTCCCTGCTGATCCGTCCTGATGCTTTGTCCTCGTCTGTCCTGCAGGTTGCCCTGGAGACTCTGAGGTCTGAAGCCGCTGAGGCGGAGAGGAGCCTGGCGGCGGAGGTGGAGGCGCTGAGACGAGCCGGACGGGACCGTGAGGCAGACCTGGACACGTTGAGGACGGTTCTGCAGAGCAGCCAGGACGTGGTCAACGTGAGGACAGACGGTTTTGTTAGACGTGCTGGTCTGGGCCGAGCTGAGCCTTGTTCCGTCTGCAGGAGCTCCGGGCGTCTCTGGAGGACAGGGAACGCCGGCTGGGCGAGGCGGAGACGCAGCAGGAGCTGTGGAGACGGAGGGACGCCGCCACCGCCAGCGTCCTGAAGGACAAGGACGCTCTGATCCTGAACCTCCAGCAGCGCCTGGACCACCCGGTGAGCAGATCCGGTTCTGGTCCAAACCTCCATCTTTACTGCGGTTCACTGGAGGTCTGTGTTCGTCTCCATGGAGACGGGCCAAGGCCTGTAGCGTCTGAGGCCGAGAGCGGAGCCTTCAGTCCTCTCTGTGGAACCAGACAGGAGTTCAGCTGGTCTGGAGATGACCTTTGACCTCTGACCTTTCCCAGGAGCTGCTTCTCTACACCGCAAAAAAGCAAAACCAGACCAAGCATTGTAGTCTTGTTATGGCATCTGGTTTAAGTCAATAATTCCTTAATATTGATGAAAATGTTCGAGTGAAATAATCTGCCGGTGGAACTGGTACCTGTGGACTGAAAAGTTAGTTTTTATTTGAAATGTTCTATATTTCTATTTGCAGTAGAAACCAGACAGAAATAGTTGTGGATATTTAGTGTTTTTACAGTGCAGTGTCATCGCTCTCAGCACCGGGTTCTTATCAGAACCTGAGCGGCTCGGTCCGATGTCTAAGAACTGCTGCGTTCTGCTGTTCTTCTGGTTGCAGTTCAAACCAGTAAAACCAGGAAACAGATAGTTTTTATGTTTTTCATCCTACAACTTCTAAATCTTCTCCTCTCTCTCTGATTGGTCAGCAGTCGACAGGAAGTGAAGAGCAGGCGGCAGCTCTGCTGAAAGCTGCAGAGGAAAACAGCGCCACCTTGTGTGAAGAGGTCACCAAACTGAGTGCAGCTGTGCAGGCGTCGCAGGAACTGCTGCAGGTTGACGAGCATTAAACATTTCTAAACTCTGAATGTGTTTAAACCCGACAGACGGGCAGAAACTGATCAAACCTGCAGCTTTATGTGGATTTACATTTATGTACTTTATGAATAGGAAGTGAATAACTTTACCACTAAATGCTCTGCAAAAATATAAAGATGTTAAAAACCAGAAGATAAAGTTAAATGGAGCTTATATCATGAATAAGAACCAATAAAATATGTAATTACAAAACTATTTGCTTAAAACTGGGATGAAAATATTGATTATGATAAATCCACATTTTCCTGAACCTTTTCTTCAGGGGTGTTCAATGTGTGGCCACAACATCCTCAGATCCATCAGGTTTTCAGGATGTTGGATGAAAGAATCCGGGTCAGTCGGGCTCCACTCAGCTGGCCACAGAGACACAGATTGTTCAGCCATTAAAATGAATGAGATTTTAAAAAAGAGCAATAAGGTTGATAAGATAAAAACAAAGTCTGGTTATTTCTGAGCTAATATTTGGATGAAGCTGGATCATTTTGTAGTCAAATAAACCAGTGTGAAGGGAATCGTTGATAAACTAGAGTCTAAAAGTGAAAACTTCTCCAGCTTAGATTCAGCTGAAGGTTCAGCACCATCTGGCTGCAGCCGGCGGCTCTGATCCTCTCCGTCTCTCCGTCAGGCTCAGCAGCAGAGCCACGCCCAGACGGTCAGCTCGCTGACGGCCCGGCTCCGGGACGCCCAGCAGCAGCTGAGGCAGGCGGAGGAGCAGCAGAAGAAGACGGACAGAGAGCGACGGACGAGCAGAGAGGACGGCGAGCGGCGGGAGCGCCTGCTGAGGGAGAGTCTGCAGAAGAGAGACCGGCTCATCGAGGTAGAGGACACAACATCCACTTCTGCCCTCTGGTGGCTCAGCTGTGAACTACACCCTGACACATTCTACAGATAACGCTGCACTAAAACTAAAAACACAACTAAAACAATTGGAATGTTGTGAAAAAAGTTCAGTATTTTTGATCCTTACTTCATAACGTGAAACTTGTATAAAAATGATTTAAAAAGTTTTTAAATATGTTTTATTGCTTCCAAAAAGCCAAATTATCTTCCCAAGTGTTTGTATGACAGCACATTACAGCCATTGTAGATAGAAAAAAATGGATGGGTAAATTACTGCCAAAAAAACTCAAACTCAAGAAATGTCTATGAAATAAATATAGAAAAAACATAAAAATTTCCGGGTTAGAAAAGTCAAAAATTGGAAAAAAAAAATCATAACATTTATATTAATCTTAGTAATTGGGAAGTTCTGAGTTTCTAAAGTTGAAAATTTCTGACTTTTGAAACTCAGAATCTCAGAAATTTTCTAGTAAAAACAAATTTTGACTTTTAGATCTGAGAAATTTTCACATTTTTCCTAGAAAATATCTGAGATTAGTCTAAAAATGTTGGTACAAATGTACTTCTTTTTTCTCTGTCTACAAATGCACTGTCGTATGTTTGAAATGCAGAAAAAGAGAAATCTAGGAAAAGGTCAGATGTTCTTCAGGAGAACTGGAGAAGTGATGATTAATCTGCTTTTACAGGAAAACAGAAATAAGATCTGGATTCAGTGTTTACACTCTGTTCTGTTCAAACCAACTCTTGTTTCTGTTGTCATGGCAGCAAATTCTGGTGGATGCAGAGGAGCGAGAGCGCCTCCTGCAGGATCTGCAGCAGAACCTGCAGAACAAGCGGGAGCCGGTGACGGCGGTCAAGCACACGCTGTGACGCAGCAGCCGTTTGGGCCAATCAGGGACGGAGGAATCTGGACCAATCAGGGATGGAGGAATTGTTGCACTTTGTTTCCCTCCTCTGATGTATTTATAGTTTTGAACCTGGAGTCCTGAACTCCTGGGTTAAAGGAGCATTTCCACAGTTTCGGCTGAGCTCTGTGCGGCTCAGATGGTTGATACTTGAATTATTGATTGATTATTGGGTGATTCATTTTGAATGTTTCATTTCATGAGGTTGGAACGTTTCCATGGTTTTTAACGTCGGACAGGAGTGGGGTCATTTAAAGCCGCTTTAATGTTTCTATTTGTTCTCTGAAAGTCAAATTAAATTTTAGCTGCTTTGATTTTTCTGTTTCCTCTGGATTATTCTGTTTTCAGTGTTTAAACACGTCACTTTTGCTCTGGGATTCATACAGGAAAATGTTTTTGTCTTTTTGGCTCAAGAGAATAAAAACCTCTGAACTGGATGAGTTTGAGTTTGAGTTGTTTTGGTTTAGAGGAGCCGATCAAAGCCGTTACGTTTCCACCTTCAACTTTGCATTAAATTATCATAATTTACAAAATCATGCAAAGTTGGCATTTTTAATGGACTTCCAGTGCAACTTGTAGAGCAACTTTGCATTAAAAGTGTAATTATTTACCGAATGACACTTCATGACAACAGTCAGACATTCATAAAGACTTCTTTATGTTTATGACGGGTCATGTCAGTTTTATGCACAACCCTTCAAATAAAGTTACCAAAAAAATCCATCAACATGTGAATCTCTTTTCCCACCATTGTTGACGTTTGTGTTGCTGGTTTTACACATGAAACAAAAACCCCCAAGGAAAAAGAAGAAGGCAACAATATGCATTAGCTAAAAAATACAAATATAGTAACACATGACTTGGATACATTAATCTGATTATTGGGTTATAAATAGTAACATGTTACAAGGAGTCGGATTAGAGTAACGCGTTGATGACACCATTGTTTGACATTTCTGCTCAAGCTATTTACGGATCTGTCAGCTTCCATATGTGTCCCCCCCAATGATAAACTCGTTCCTACACCCTGGGCTAGTGAAGCCACTTTTTGTGTCTAAATAGAGCAGCACACAAGGGGAGACCCGACCACGGCCTCTCAGCGGCGGCTTGATGGTGGCATCCCTGAAACATCTGAGGAGATATAATGGCATCTGGAGCTAGCAGTTGATCAATTATGGATTTACTTCGATCAGGCTGAGGATCGCTTCGATCAGGCTGAGGATCGCTTCGATCAGGCTGAGGATCCCTTCGATCAGGCTGAGGATCGCTTCGATCAGGCTGAGGATCCCTTCGATCAGGCTGAGGATCGCTTCGATCAGGCTGAGGATCGCTTCGATCAGGCTGAGGATCGCTTCGATCAGGCTGAGGATCCCTTCGATCAGGCTGAGGATCGCTTCGATCAGGCTGAGGATCGCTTCGATCAGGCTGAGGATCCCTTCGATCAGGCTGAGGATCCCTTCGATCAGGCTGAGGATCGCTTCGATCAGGCTGAGGATCGCTTCGATCAGGCTGAGGATCCCTTCGATCAGGCTGAGGATCCCTTCGATCAGGCTGAGGATCGCTTCGATCAGGCTGAGGATCGCTTCGATCAGGCTGAGGATCCCTTCGATCAGGCTGAGGATCGCTTCGATCAGGCTGAGGATCGCTTCGATCAGGCTGAGGATCGCTTCGATCAGGCTGAGGATCCCTTCGATCAGGCTGAGGATCGCTTCGATCAGGCTGAGGATCCCTTCGATCAGGCTGAGGATCCCTTCGATCAGGCTGAGGATCGCTTCGATCAGGCTGAGGATCCCTTCGATCAGGCTGAGGATCGCTTCGATCAGGCTGAGGATCCCTTCGATCAGGCTGAGGATCGCTTCGATCAGGCTGAGGATCCCTTCGATCAGGCTGAGGATCCCTTCGATCAGGCTGAGGATCGCTTCGATCAGGCTGAGGATCCCTTCGATCAGGCTGAGGATCCCTTCGATCAGGCTGAGGATCCCTTCGATCAGGCTGAGGATCCCTTCGATCAGGCTGAGGATCCCTTCGATCAGGCTGAGGATCGCTTCGATCAGGCTGAGGATCCCTTCGATCAGGCTGAGGATCCCTTCGATCAGGCTGAGGATCCCTTCGATCAGGCTGAGGATCGCTTCGATCAGGCTGAGGATCGCTTCGATCAGGCTGAGGATCGCTTCGATCAGGCTGAGGATCGCTTCGATCAGGCTGAGGATCCCTTCGATCAGGCTGAGGATCGCTTCGATCAGGCTGAGGATCCCTTCGATCAGGCTGAGGATCGCTTCGATCAGGCTGAGGATCGCTTACGTCAAGCAGCCCAAAGATCGCCTAGAAATATAAACACAGAATGTTCTTGTTTAGAGATGGTGATACAGACAGGGTCCCCCTACAACCAGAGCTATAGACAGAAGTCAGAGTTTCTCCCAGTGTTTTATCAGCCTGGCGGGCCACAGGCTTTGCTTCCCCCCCACCAGGCTTTGGTTGTTGTTTTAATGGGGATTTTTCTACACCAGTGACAGTAAAGACAGATTAAGCTAAAGGTTTATAGTTGATGTTTGAACTGACTGAGGAGTTGTGAACCGGTTGTGTCGTCCCATCAGTCGCCCGTTTGCTTCACACACTAAGGTGGAATAATTTGCTTGTCAGGTTGTAAATATTTACGTTGAAGCAGGTCAAAGGGAATTCAGAGTGACGGCTGTTAATTAATGGAGATGCTGATTGTTGATCTCATATCTTGTCTGTCAACACAACAGTGGTCCTTAATAAAGAAACCTGTAAAACAACAGATTAGTTACTTGTGTGCTAAATAGATGTTGGTAGTGATATTATGTGAGATATTGAAGCCGTGTAATATTGGTGTATATTAATCATATCCTATCATTTCAGTGACCTGCTCAGTTTGGTGGACACACATTTGATAGTCTGTCATCAGACGTCTGTATGTAAAATGTCTTTTAAAGGTAGGATATTGTCATGAAAGGATTAGTGCAAACATCTGCGATAGTTTTTCATTTTAAATGGATTCTGATGAAGGAAGTGATATTTTGTGTTTTTGTCGTGTATAAATTGTTCCAATGCTAAGCATAACTCCTATAAGCTTCCACTTCAGTCTCGTCACTCAAAGAATGATGTTAATTATTATGAGACGATAATAATAATGTTAACTCAGCCTGCTGTAGTTTTCTGTTTGTAAACATCATGGTAGAAGTTTTAGACGGCAGCGTCGACGGACAGACAGCAAGGCCTACCAATAAATGTCTAAATAAACGTACACTGATGATACAAATAAATAAATAGATTTGTAGAAAACACTGCAGAACCACAAGGTTCTGACAGAACATGCAGTTTGGAGGATTTTCTTTTCAGCTCAGGTTTTTAGTTTAGTTTTAGTTAAGATGTTTGAGACGTTTAGTGATTCTCTGAGTGAAAATAAATCAGAAAATGAGAATCAGTGCAGATGTTTGTCCTGTAAACGTGGTTCTGGTTGCTGGTAGAACCCAGGATGTTCTGCTGCTTCATTTTCTGGCTTCACTGGGAGATAAAAGCTTTGATATATTAATAATACATTAAGGGATTTTATCTAAAGTTCCTGTGAAAGGTCAGCAGCAGTTAAATCTTCCTCCTGGCGTCTAAACGCCTCCAGGTTCTCTGCCGGTTCTGCAGGGTTCTGTACTGTGACCCAGTTTGTTCTGGTTTCGGCTTTGTGAACCTCCTCTCTGCAGCTGAACCGCTCAGCTTGAGACACACAGATCAGATCAGAACAGGTGGATTAATTATCCTCAGATAATAAAGCTAATATTTATTAAACATTTATTTGTGTTTTTCCTCTTCATGAACCAAAAGCAGAATCATTTCTCAGTCAGCTTCAGTTTCAGGCTTCCAGTCATGAGACTGCAGGTCACTTGATTTCCTCCTCCACGACTCAACGTCCTTCATTACCAGAAGAGTCCTGATTTAATTAGGCCGCCGTGTCTTTAAGGCTGCCTGCTAACGTAGATCTTCGTCACACAGAAAGTGGCCGACAGAACCAGCTGATCTGAACTGGCTGCTTGTTTTAACGCTGAGCAGGAGAATATTTCCTCTGCAGCTGCACAGATCAACCCAGGACACTAATGAAATCAGCAGCATGTGGGGGTGGGGCTTCAGTGAGTGACCATCAGAACATCAGGAGGAACCAGTTGAGTCCAACGGTCAGAACCTGCAGCCGGGTGGACGAGGTGAGCTGCTCCAGCTCCTTCAGCATGCAGACAGCTGGCAGCCTGTCAGAACCGAACCACAGGAACTGAACCGGACCGAACTGGACCCCAGGAACCAAACTACAGGAACTGGACTGAACCGAACCACAGGAAAGGTTTTCATCCTCCCTCCGCTACAGAAACCATCCATGATGCCCCACCTTCTGCTGCTCCTGTGCTTCCCTCCAGCTGTGGGTGAGAATAATACCAACAACTGGATCTGTTTGTGTGCAGGCTCATAGAAATCTGCCAATATAACATAATTAGCATGATGGGGTCAGCGATGATGAAAACAACTGGATTAAATCTCTGATTTTTAATCGATCTGGTTGTTTCCCTTCAGTTTTTGTTCAGTCCATAAATACAAATGGGATCATTTAGATATAAACATGCATTTCTTATTGTTTTATATTCCCACAGGACTGAGCAACAATAAACAGTTGGTTTATTATTTAGAGTGAGGTTCTGCAGAGCGGTTCTGAGCAGTCAGCAGGATCTCAGTGTGGAGAATCAGGCAGAAATTCTCATAAAGGGAACGAAGCTGGAAATAAGATGCTTCAGCTGCTAACTGGAAAATAATCTGATTATTGTTGCTTTATATGACACTGTGTTACTTTATGTCGTATTATCATTAAAAGCATGAACAATGCAGCCTGCTGTCCTCCAGCCTCCCTGTTCTGCTACACCTGCGTGTTTCCGGCCATCTCTCCTCTGGACTGCATCCGGTTCCCTCTGAAGTGTCCGCCGGGGCAGGTGTGCCTGTCCAGTCGGGCCGTGGGGCAGAAAGGTGAGCTCCCCTCGGGTTGCTGGGTGGGTGAAAGCAATTGGAACCTGAGTTAATGGACCCGGTGGTTCTGCAGGTGACCTGCGGGTGGTGCTGTACGAGAAGAGCTGCGTCCTGCCCGCGCTGTGCGGAGTCACTGGGGAAAAGTTCGCTCTGGGTCTCAACTTCACCTTCATCAACGAATGCTGCAACACACACCTGTGCAACGCGGCCGGCCGCCCCGCCGGGCCCCCGCTCTGGACGGCCCTGCTGCCCCTGCTGGCTCTGGGCTCCGCTTGGTGAACAGAAGGACATGAAAGTTAAAGTGAAACTAAAACTACTCTCTGAATTAAAAGGCCGGATTCTTACAGCAGAAACTTCATAAATGATTCCAACCAACTGAGATTTTCCTGTTTTGGTATTTTATTCAGATTTATGAGCAACACAAAGTCAAGCAGGAAATCTGAACCGGAGGAAACAGAAATCCTCCTTGGAGCCAAAATATTAAAACTCATCTGATGGAAGATCATCTTGTGCCTGAAATGTGATTTTATGCTTATGATAAATGATTTAGAGTCTGAGGCTGGATGGATGCTGGAATGTTTCCATGATGTTTAAATGTCCCAGAAAAAAGGTTTGGCTCCAACATTCATGCAACAATTATATGAGTTACTTTTTGTGTCCAGGTTTGTGGATCAAATTCAAAATAACATGAACAAATCTCAGAAAAACCCATAAATAAAAGTAAATCAAAGAGAAGTTGCACATTTTAGTTGGACTTTGATAAATTCTTTCACTTTATGTGGAGTTCGGCACCAAACTGGACTTTTTACTGAAAGTGTAACTAACCAAGCTGGACCTTTAGAACCAACAGGACCATTCAGCTGCAGTAGCAACACTTCAACCCCAGAGGGCAGCACCGACACGAGGTTAGGTCAAATATTACAGAATTAGTCTGAAAAGTCTCAAAAACTTTTTATATTATTATGTTGCACAAACAGACAGCAGCAAATAAAATAGAGCAAAAAAAAAAAATAAAAAAAAATAAAAAAAACTGCAGAAAAATGTCGGACTCATTCCGTCAACAATGTTTAGGTTTTTATTGCATTATTTTGGTCAAGTCTGAACTTTCTCTGCTTTGTATTTATAGATTAAGAAGAAAATAGTTAAAACTGTTGTAATTTTTTACCAAAATTCAAAAACAGTTAAAAACACACTACATGAATATTAAAATGCATAAATAAATACATTTACTTAAACTGTTTTGTTGTTTGTTCATATATTAAATGAACATAAACAGTGTTATGCAGTGAAGGAGTTTATCATTAATGTACTTTTACATAACAGATTTAACTGCAGACCTCAGAAGAACATAGAAAAGAATTTTGTCTTAAAATTTCTTCTGAATCTACATTTAAAGATAATCTCTGCTAGTTTGGATTATCGGTTTGCTGCATTACCTGACGCTGCCAGTGAGTGGCGCCACCTGCCGTCCTTTCACCTGCAGGTGTTCCTAATTGGACTGTGAGATCATGAGAGGCAGCAGAGCCGCAGCCTCAGTTCTTCTCATCATGGTCCTGCTGCTGCTCCTGCTGCTCTGCGCCCGCCAGACGGTCCAGAGCCCGAACCGAACCGCCTCGCTGCAGCCCCGGGCCCAGACAGCCACCCTGCTGCAGCACAGCCACCTCAGCCTGCCCATGTACCTGGACTCGGACCTGCCGCTGGTCCGGAAGGACTTCTTCTCCCCGGCCAGAGGCAGCGGGCAGGGCGGCTTGCCGCGGCCGGTCCGGGAGCTGCTGCTGCCGGTGTGGCCCCGCGCCGGCGGCCCGCCCAGCGTGTCGGGGGCCGCCGTGTGGATTTCCTGTGAGCGCAACCGGATGCAGCTGCAGGTGGAGAGGAGCGTCCTGGGCTCCGGGGAACCGGGCTCTCACCTGAAGCTGGGGACCTGCGGGGTCAGCAGGTTCACTGAGGATCGCCTCTACTTCGAATATGATCTGCGCATGTGCGGAACCCAGCGTACCGTGAGTCTGAAACGCAGCAGGGATGCTTTAAAAATCAACCACAGCGTGATTTAAATCTGATAGAATCAGGGATCCCCTTCCCAGTTGTTCCAGTTTTGCTTTAAGGTCTGACCTGTTAATTCCAGTTTGACCAGGAAAAAAAACACAAAGCAGGAAAAACTGCAGAGGTGGCAGCTTTGATCGACACGAAAATGAAGGAATTACAATATTATTTTCTTTATAAAACACATAAAATCTTAAGAGAAATATTATGAGTGTTTTAGTAAACTGAAGACGTCTCAAGCTGCTGGTTGAAGCTTCTAGACTGAACATTGTGACTGAACAGATCAAGTAAAACCAGCTCATTTCGAATCTGATCGATTAATCTGTGCTTTTTATTGTTTCAAAGTTTTTAAACTTTTTCAAATGTTTGGACGTAAAACTCAAATCGTGCAAATATTCCTGTTCAGATTGTCAAAAATATTTAAATGATCATTATTTGTGTTTTAAAAAGCTGCACAGAAAATTAGCCAAACTCTTCAGAAGTAAAATGTATGGAGAAAACATGTTTTTAATTTAGGTAATTACAGCTGTCTGTTTTATTTTCTAGAGGAGGAGATCCAGTCTCTCAGCTTTAGATACAAAAGTTCAAGTCCAGCAGTTCAGATCAAAACTTCTCTGCTTCACTTACAGATGATCAATAATCGGATGGTTTTCTTCAACATGCTGCATTACGACCCTCCGAAGCCAAAAGGACCAATCAGACGAACGGCGCCGTTCAGCGTGCCGGTTGCTTGTTATTTTAACAGGTCGGATTAAAACGGGAAGAACTCGGCCTTTTATCACGGAGCTGAAATCATGTTGGGTTCTGTTTTTTTTCTTTAACTGTTTAGGTTTGTTTATTCGTATAAAGTTGGATACTCTCCAAAGGTGCAGATGCGGAAGTTCCTGAAGAAATTGAAGAAAGTGGCTAAATTTGTTCTGACTCCAAGAAACGGTAACGATCCTTCTGACTCCAGTTTCCTTTAGGATGAAAGACAGTTTGTTTTCTTCTGTCAAAGTTGCTCCTTTGTGTTTGAACTACAGACAGCTGAGATCAACACAGAGAGCTTTTAAGTTCCTGCTGGCGGTGCCAGGCTATTGGATCTCCATTCTACTGCTTTTCTTCTCTCCTGACTTTCTCTTTCTAAATTGGAATAATTAACAGAACTCTTAATTTTATTCACTCACAGTCCATCTGTTGACTTTATCTCAACAAATTTCACAACTTCAGACATGAAGTTAATTATATTTCAAATTAAATGTCAAAAATCATTAAATAAGCTCTTTATTTCCTCCCTAAATGCTAAAACCATGGATTTCCCTGCGGTGTGTTTGACCCGGCCTCCAGCCCAGTGGAACAAGCTTTCCGGGTCGGATCACTTTCTCCTCGGTGAGCCGGTGTTCTTCGCAGCTGAGGCTCAGTCTTTGTCCAGAGATGAGCGACTCTACGTCCTGTCCTGCTACGCGACTCCAGAGGAGTCCCCCACCTCCACGCCTCAGTTTCCAGTCATAACTAACTTTGGGTAAACCTCAGGGGCGTTTTCCAGGTTTCTAAATGAGCCCATGCTGACAGGTTCTCCTCTCTCCTGACGGTGCAGATGTATGGCTGAGAGTAAGAACAGCCGCTCCAGATTCATCCCACACAGAAACGACGCCGTCAGGTTTTCTGTTGACGCCTTCGTGTTTGAGGGAGTGACGGGTCGGGTCAGCAGAAATATCTAAAACTTTGAGTTCGTAAGCTGCTGCAGCTTTTAGAGGTGAAATAAAAATGGGTTTTTCTCCTGTGCTGCAGCTCTACATGCACTGCAGGATGTTGGTGAGCGCTTCAGAACCGACACGGACGGCAAAGTCCTGCAACTATGACACCAGAACCAGAAGGTTGGTGGATTATTTTCCACAGAAATAAATAATGATTCATCTCATTTCGATGAATGGACCCGTGGTTCTGGTCGTTCTGCAGGTGGGTGGAGCTGTTCGGGTCCAACTCTGTGTGCGACTGCTGCGATTCCAGCTGCAGCCCGGATGAATCTGCAGGTCTGTTGTGAACTATCCAGTTTTTAATGATCTAAAACAAACATAAAGCTGTTTTAGTGAACATGATGAAAGTTTTCCTCCAGCAGAAGGTTTTCTGTCGCTTTGGTTCCGGTCCAACTCTGATTTCCAGCAGTGGTTCTGTTCTGAGGTTGTTGGTTAATATTTTAATAGTGTGAAGGAAGTTCTTTGGTTTCTTCAGATGAAAATCGAAGCGTAGACCTGAATGAATCGGCGTGGAGCCGGTTCCCTCCATGTTTACCTAAAAACAGTTTAGTTCAGTTCAAAGTTCCCAAAGACATGAGCTCCTCTGACGAACAGTGCCGGTCATCGCTGATGTCATATTCTGGTTTATTCCACAGAAACAAACTGGTTTTGATTAACTCTTGTAAATAAACTTCCTTTACATGCAGATATTTTTCTTTTTTCTACTTTAGCAACGCAGCTGTTTTGTGATCAATGATGCATCTGACTGAAAGGTTAAATATATTTTATATTCAGAGACTGAAGTCGTCAGCAGCACGTCGTGGACCACAGATCCTAAAATGAAATCCAAACCTCTGAACAAGGAGAGCAACACGACGGCGGCCAGAGGAATCCCAGGAATAACGGGGAGGACCGAGAAGCTGCAGGCTGAAGAGGAGGAAGAGGAGGTGGGTGAAGGGCGCCTCCCTGGTGGAGGGCGAGGAGAACGTCTCTGAACTCCAAACTTCGACGACATCTTTGATTTTTGACTGAGAAATTTGGTGAACTTAAACTTCAGTTTTATTTGACTTAAGTTATTGTTGCATTTGCAAAACGTGGCAAATAAACAAATATTTGAGTGAAATGAGTGTTTGGTTCTGACCAGGAAGTAAAACCACAAAGATTTTATTTAACTTTTTTTCTGCTTGTCTTCGGTGGGAACTGCATCCTGAAAAGTTTCTGATCGGATAGAGGCTAAATAATCTGTTCCAGGTCAGTGAACTCGCCACGCCAATGCACCAACAGGTGGCGATGAAAACACTCTTCAGTGTGGAAGTTGTTACTGGAGAGGAAAAATCAAAAGTGTTCAGAAATTTAGTGGAATTTTAAACTTCTAGAGAAGAAGAAAGTCTGTTGGGTTACGAACTTAAAAACTCTGCATGCTAATCATGCTAAAGGCTAAGATGCTAAACACAGTTTAAAATGTCAGCTGGAATCGTTTTGGATGTCGGTGAAATCCGTCTTACTGCAGAGCTGGACCTGCTGCTCTCTGCCACACAGTGTGACGTCTCCTCTGCTTAAGGCTCCTGTAGGTAGGATGAATAAATGTTTGGAAATATTTATGACCGTGTAGAAGAATGCAAAGAATCTGGAAATTTGATGCTTGTTTGATTTTGCAGCAAGAACTTAAAATGTGTCTGATAACGGAGTAAAGGATGCAGATTGTGGTTCTGTTGGGTTTTATTTATAGATATTTTTTCATGCAGAAACATCGCTCTGTAACTTTGAGCTTTTTGTTTTTTAATTTTTCTTTTACTATGAACATTTAAATGCTCACAGTTTGAATGTCAAATTGTCCAGAACGTAGGAAAAGTATTTTAGATAGAAATGAGAATGAGGTAAAGCTGGTATTTGTGGTTTAGCTGAACTGATCAGTACTTTTAGTTTCCCTGAAGTTTTTCTTTAGTAGATAAATTAAAAGATGTTAATATTCTAAAAAAGAAACCAAAGGCTTGTTTCAGCTACAGATAATGCATAAATGTTTTATTGTTTCATGAAAAAGATTCTGTACAGATTGTTTTACAAAAAGTCATCCTTAAATGTGACAACTTTTTTTTTTTTTTAACTGAATAGAACAATCATAAAACGGCTAATAACAGGCGCTATCAAACAAAACTACTTACAAACTGAATGGAAATGTTAACTGAATGCATACACTGTGCCGTCCGTAGTCTGAGTCCAACCCCTGGTTCTGGTTCTGAGCGGGGAAGTGTGATAATGCCTCATGGACCGTAGCGTCATGTTGCCTTCTGGTTCTGGTTGAGACGGGTCAGCTCAGGTTCAGCACTCGGGTTCCCCTCCGGATCGTCCCGTCATCAGTAGTACGAGCTGAGGTGGGAGTGAGCGGCCGGGTGTCGGGTCATGGCCGACCCGGGGTAGATGGGGCTGTTGGCCGAGTTCCAGTACGGCGACGGGGAGCCAAAAAAGTTCCCGGGGGAGACGGACATGGGAGCGGGATGTCCGCCCATGAAGTTCATTTTGGGCTGGTGGCTGTGGTACTGCTGGACGTAAGACATCTCAGTCTGGTACTTGACGATGCCGCCGTCCGCCCCGTGGTTCTGGTGCGCCTGCGAGATTCCCTGGAAGTCGAACTTGTATGCGTAGCGCTTGCCGTGAACCTTGGTCATGATGTTCTTGTCGTAGTAGTAGCGCAGGGCGCGGCTCAGCTTGTCGTAGTTCATGTTGGGCTTGCTCTTGCGCTCGCCCCAGCGCTTGGCCACCTCGTCCGGGTCGGTCATCTTGAACTCGCCGTTGGTGCCCTCCCAGGTGATGATGGCGGCGTTGTTGCTGTCGGACAGCAGCTCCAGCAGGAACTGCCACAGCTGGATCTGACCGGAGCCTGGCGGGAGACACGGAGCGTTAGGCCACGGCGGGACGACGGCGGTTCGGACCACTGAACAGCAAACCTCTGCCAAAAAACTCACATTTCTGAGCTCCAAGTCAAAAATTTGCGAGAACAAAAATGTTCAAATGTCAAAACATTTTGACTTTACGAACTTGGAAAATCTGTTTGATAGAAAATTTCTGAGACTGCTCTCTGAATATGAGGGTTTTTTCTGGAAAATGTTCAACTTAAGTTTTTTTTTTTTTTTCTAGAAATTTCCAGATCTCTCAAAATTTCTAAGTTTTCGATCTCAGAATTGATTTTCTCGGTGGTTCTCTCACGTTGTCGACTTTTAGAGCTCAAGGAATTTGCTTGTTTTTCTAGAAAATTTCTGAGATCTAAAAATTTCTGAGCTCTTGGTGAAAATCTACTCCTTACATCTACAATGGCCCTATTAAGCCGCCAAACAGGTTTATTCTTTCTCCATCTTCAATCTTAAGCACACAAGCAGCCACCTCTGACGGCTCTATCAGGTCAGAGGTTATTCATTTCACCAAATGTGACCTTTTCACTGTGAGGCTTGGAGGAGGAGCAGGAAGCTGGGGCAGAAACCTACCCACAGGCCTGTGAGCGCTGGGGTCAGGCAGCTTGTACGGACTTTGTTTGCCTGTTCGGTTCTTGGATGAGCTCAGGACTTGGCCTTCTGTGAGGAAACAGAAGGGCAAACGGTCACTTTGGTGAGATGGACGCCGGGTTTTGAGTCCGGCTGAATAGTCCGAGGTTTGTGAAGGAGTGAAATGACCTGGAAGTGTCTAAACAGCCTCGATAAGAGCTGGACGGCTTCTTTACATGTGGAGGAAATGAGCTTCAATGCTTCCTAGACCCTCTGAGGAAATGGCGGACCATCCTTCATGGATTAAACTTTGAAGGAGATCATGCTCTGACTGAAAGCAGAAGCAGTCGAACTCCTGTGGATTGTAAATTTTCTCCTAGAATAAGGTCAAAGGTCGAGGAGAACGTGGTGGATTGGAGGTTTGACTATTCAGCCGGATCCTTGGTCCTGGCGTGAACTCTGCCAGCCCTTTTTGTTTGTTTTAATTTTTGAAATGATTTTGCCAAAGCAGACAGTGTAAAGGCCTCATTTGTTCCATGTGGGTGTTTTCTGTTTGCTGCTTTGGGAGCCTTACCTGGATTGGCCAGCCGGCTGCTGATCGGCCCCAACGTCTGATACGGGTCTGCAGAAAACAAAGCAACAGTATTTTAAACATGTGGACGTTAATTATTCCTTCAGGTTTCACAAAGTTCTCATTCTGGATCTGATGAAATCAGGGAAACTGGTTATCATTTTTTTTTTTTTTTTTTTTTTTGCCAGATCAAAATTGATTTTGCAAAACTGCAATGGAAACACTCTTTTTGCATCACGAGTCTCCTGGTCAACAGCCAGATGTTGCTGCTGGCGCACGGCAGGAAGGAGCTGCAGGAGGACGTCTAATGACTTATCATGAACAAACTTATTCGCCTGTCATTTTAATTTATTTAATGGAATCGCCACAGTTGCAATGCTTTTTTTTTTTTTTTTTTTTTTCCCAACATAGCTTAACACAATGTTGCACAGATCTGTAATGGAAACGCAGCTTTTGCTGCCCGGTTTCAACCTGTACACCCTGACCGACTCTCACCAAGTTGATGGTTTTTTTAGGACCTTCTGAAATCAAGGAGAACTATCTCACATCAGACCGGCCCAACCTGTCTCTAACTTTGTCTCTTTGTTTCCAAAGCATCGAGTTTCCATCAAAGCCACTGTGGCTTTAGTGAAGGCAGAACCTGTTTGTACCTTGGATGATTCTGGGCGTTGGATCCGTCACCCTGCTGTTGTGTTGGTGCTCGATTGGAGAACCTGGAAACCAGAAGGTGGATGTATTGCATATGAAGCCGTTTGATCATCCGCTGCGAAACATTTCTATGCAAACGTGGCTCTGTGTTCATGCGTGAGTGAACAGTCACACGGCCGGCCTCGCTGCCTACCTTTGGGCACCGTGGGCGTCATGGTGTTGGTCGGCCAGCTGTTCCTGCGGCTGATCTCATCAAAACTGCTTTCTGTAGAAACACAAAGAGGGAGAAATGGATAAACTGGACGATGGTGCCAAACGTGTTTGAAGTGGAGCCGGCTCTGCTGGGGAAGGAAGCAACCGGAGACCGACCCGATAAGAGCGGAGCTCTGAAGATGACCCAGACTCTCTTCTTGGGTGAGCCTGCTTTTGTTTCGGGCCACCAGCAGATGAAATGGTTTGTGTCCCAGGAGCAGGACCCATACCCCCCATTTCCTGTCACGGCGCAGCTGTTTCCTGTCTGAAACTGGCTGTTGAGTTTTGGACTCGTCACAGTTTTTGTCAACAGCAGTTTGTGCCGTGCAAAGAAGGCCTTCAGCCCTTCGATACCATGTTAACGTGTTTCTGAAACTCAACACGTTATTCTTAGATCCCTAAATCAATCAAGAAAGTTCCTTACAGCTTTTCTCTGAGTTTTATTTCACACCAGACCGTGTGACTCACAGGAAATGGTGGCAGTTGTGAAATGCAGAAAGATCTTTTGCATGAATTTCAATTGTGCAAAGTTCGAAGTGACTTCTTTCCCTTGAGGGGAAGTTCTTCTAATCCATCCAGCAGATAGACGGGTCTGACATGGAGACGAACTGCAGCTCATCCTGCTGAACATCCACATCGTCCATTAACACTTTAACGCTGTTTAAATGAAGATGTTAATCTCTGTGGCCTGTGAGTCGTATTTAACTGAGCCGAACGTTTCCAGGATGTTACTCATTCTGCTCAAACGTGTGAAACTCGGCGCCGACGGCGTGCGTTCAGCTGAAGCTGCTCTGTGAAGTTTTCCTCCATACCTGCCAGGTAAATGTTCTCCAGGATGTTAAAACACTGAATCAGTGTTTGGCTGAAGCTGACCACAGACCATCTTCCTCCATCTCACCCCAACCGAACCCTCTGCTAACCTCAGTCTGTGCATCAGGAACCATTCTGTGGTCTCCGCCTTCTTCCTCCCTGCCAGCTTCGTCATTAATTAACCTCCAATATTTGTCTTCTGTGAATGTCCAAACCACCTGAGCCCGACTTTCACCACCACATGTTTGACTCCAGGAGCTTTAATTATTCAGTTCCTCCATTTCCTGCTTCTCTTTCTCACTAAGCGTCACAGTTTTGATCTGTGAACATCAGAGAAGAAACAAAACCTGCAAATCACCACAACTAGTCAACTAAGGAGGATTAGACTCTGTAACTCATCATTAAACCAGATTTTGCTTCAGAGGTTTAGAGTCCATCTAAACCGTTTAGATATCAGAAAATGAGCCGAATTTCCAAAAGAAAAGACTAAATAAAATGTATTAAAGTGTAAACAGTTTTCAGACTGTTATGGAAAATCATAATTGACCAAAAACATATGCAGGACAAATTTTTTCTTGATGTTTTTTAGATTTAAGTTGAATTAAAACAAAGTTCACATCAATAATTTTGACTGTTTAAAAGAAAATAAAAATATGAACTTCAGATCTTAGAGAAACCTGGAAGCCAGTAACGGTCAGAAGATGGTTCTGGTTCTGCCCCAAACAGGTTATTTGTTAAAAAATGTTCTTGGTGTTCTTTAAATTAAGGTATGAGCTCAAAGTGACATAAAGATGCTTAAAATCGGAGGCCAGTAGCGAACCTCAGTGAATATCTGCTGGTTTTCTGTCCCAAACTTTCAGAAAAGAGAAGTAGAAAAGTTCTCATTTTGAAAGACCAAACTGATTTTCCACAGTTTGTTTCTGCCAACCTGCATTAATGTAAACAATGTTAAACATAAATACTGTAGAGGCTGGATAACTGGGGCCCAAACACACGTCCCTGAGGGACACCCATCAAGCAACTGAAGCAAGATTTGCTTGAACTCCTAAAATTGACCAGTTTTTTTTTTTTTTTTAGGTAAATGATGTCAAACCGTTTGAACTCTTTTAGAATCGTGTCTGACCTTTGCAGTTCCTCAGAAGCTGATCTGTAAGGCTGCATTTTGATTTTTGTGTGATGAAAGTGGAAATCTCACCTGCTTTCACTTGCAGCCTGGGCTGTGGAGGCTGTGGTGGAGGCGTGTTGTTGGTGGGCGTTGTGGCGTAAGAGAACGTGGGGCTACCTGAGGCGACACATGAAGAAGAAAATTGAAGTTTTTCCTGCTCCAAACATCTGAATCCAGAAATGAGCTGCTGGTTTGCAGACGGCTCTGCAGCCTCAGCTGGAGTTACTTCTTGAAAAGCAGCTTAAGTGTGACTGTTGCAGTGATTTGCAGAAGCTCGATCAGCTGCATCAATGGCAACATGACAGGGTCATGCAGCAAAAGTCACATTCATCATGAACCTGCATGTTTACCAGGCTGAGGAGTCGACGACCACAAACATCGTTTCCAGTGCAGCAGTTCACAGCTTCATGCACCTGAAAACATTCTGCTGCAAACATCTTCACACCGCGGTATGTGTGAATGTTCGGTTTGATTTCTACCACTTATCAAACTAGTTTGAATTAAATGTTTTATGATGTGCAAGAAAAATCTTTGTTTTTCTGCTGAATTAAAGGTTAAAATTTATTCTAATTCACTTAAAAAAAAAGGTGGCTGATTGATCTCCACCTGAAGAATGCTTTAATAAAGACTCAACTCATCTTCAGCTTGATCTCTGAGTAATGAAGTGAACCAGAGCAGAAATGAGGGGGTGGGGCGGTCTTACTCTGCCGGAGGTAATTGAGGTGAGAGAGCAGGATGTCTGCGTTGTAGGCCGACGTCAGCCGCATCATGTCTTCTTTGGACATCTTGCAAAGCGCCTTGCCGTCCAGCGCCTGGAAGAGCGAGACGTCCACCTCTTCCAGGACATACTCTTTAATGGCCCAGTCCAACCACTGCCGCACGTGGTCCTGGGTCCAAACCTCAGGGTCTGCAGAGCAGGAGGAGGAGGAGCTGCATGAACTCTGGAGAGAATCTGGATGATCATAAAGTACTGAATAGAAACAGTTACTCCAGCAGAGGTTTTCTACTAAAAACAAATAAGGTGCAAGCGGAACATGCTAATTCATGACGCACATGTATTTGTATTTTGAGACGCGTTAACATCAGTAAAGTGAAACAAAAGATGGAGTCATGCAGAGAAGCTGAGCAGCAGCAGCATGAAAGTGCTGAATAACAACGGAAACTTGATGCTTGTGATTGTGATGCTGATTATAAAAACGAGCTGAAGACAACCCAGCAGTGAAAACAAAAATACCTGAAACTGCCCTAACATGCTTAGACCTGCAGTATTTTATCAGTTCAAACACTAAACATATGCATTAATAGAAGGTAACATCTAGTCTTTATCTCTAGTGAAATGAATGGTTCACCTGTAAATGCAGCCAGTGCTACAGATTCAGTAGCGTCACATTTAAGGATTTCAGCTGAACAAGCTGCACTGAGTTCTGACCGATAACGGGAAAAGTCCAGGAAGGAGAATCTCAAATGGCTGCAAGTTGTGAAAACCGTTTGGAGTCATTTCTAAACATCTGCAGGATCATCGGTTCAACTGAAGGTCCGGTTGTTCAGGCGGGTTCCCGGGTGGAAGAGGAAGTGATTCAGGGACCCATCAGAGCTCAGCGTCACGATCCACAGAGATAAATATTAAAACAATGAAAGATCTGCATGGCTTTATGGTGGAAAGAATATTTATAGATTCAAAGTAACTCGTTTTCAAATCTAAGAACACTATGGGAAACATGGTGGTGGCAGCATCATGCTGTGGGACTTTACATCTGCCAAAGTCGACAGAAAACTTTTCATTTCTTTACCGAGTCAGAATCCTGATCCAACATCAAACTGGTTTAAATGGAAAAAGGATCGAGATCAATTTGATTATTTAATAAATATATAAACACATTTAACTTGTAAAAGCACGATTTCTGATATTTTCCTAATTTTATTATTTTTTTATGCACATTAACTTTATAATTCTGTCATTATTCCTTATAAAACACATTGACAAGTTCAAAAGAACCAATTTTAGTCACAAAATATTTGTAAAAATAAAAATTGGATAAAAAATCTATCCCAATATTTCAGATTCTCAAACTAATTTTAATATCAAAGGTAACCTGAATTAATTTCTATTAAGAGGAACAGAAACCATGAAACTAATTCCTCCTTCTGGTAAATCTGTTATTAACTCAATTTTTTGTAAATCAGTTTAGTTTTACTGATTAAAGGGGTGAAATATTCCATATGAGTGGTTGGGTTTAGGGTGCACTTACTTTTCACATACAGCCTGATTGGTTTGGAGCTTTTTTCCCTTATTACATCATTTAATAATCAGCTTTTTTATTTATTTAGGTCACCTTCAGCATTTTAGTGACCAAAAAGCAAAAATAGAAGAAATCTGTCTGAGGGTGTGAATACTTTTTCACTTAACTGAAAAAGTATTAAAATTTAGTATGAATGAATGATGACTGTTGTCTGCATGTTGACTCATTAAATCTCCTGTGGATTATCATGAGGAATGCTGGAGTTTTTCTGCCAGTAAAACTTTGACTGGGCCAGTGGAATGTTTCCAGTGTGATTCAGGACGCGGCTTTCCAGAAGCGAACAATGCGGCCGTCATGTGAACGGCCGGTGGAGCTGGCCGGCAGCGCGAGGGGCGCCACGCCCTGGGCAGCTGATTGTTTCGCTCTGCCGCCTGACGCAACATCCGGCCATTATGGAGCAGAGAAACGCGGCTGGTGACTCAGTCTGACTGCGGCAGGGCAGCGCGACCCGCAGAGCGCAGCTAAACGATGTTTAAAACCTGGAATAAATCAGACATTCCTACAAAGAAAACTGGAAATGTATCTGAAAACTTCCAGAATTTTTTTTCCCAACTTTTCTCCATATTTTTTTTTTTTTTTTTAAATCTGATTTTATAGTTTATTGTCTGCTGTTAAAGCTACAAGCTGGTGGTATTTTTCATTTTAACAACAACTGGACCACAATAACAAAAACCGACACGTTTAAGGAAGTGAGGATTTCCACAACAGGTTTTCACTAAAATACAGAAACAAGATTAAAAACTTGACTAATTCTGGATTGGACGTTTTCTGGCTGCTGACATCACACCAGGCGGCGCCCTGCTGTAACTCCTCATGTTTGACTCTTAGTTTTAGTTTGTTTCAAAATTAATTTTAAAGGAGGTCGGCAGAAGTAAAAACATATTTCATCCTTTCATTTATATCTTACTTTTTACATATTATTTATTTAAAGGAAAAAAAATAGATACTCTGTGAGTTTCAGGTGTTAAGAAAATGCATAATAATAAAGTACAAATGTGATTTTAAACCAGTGAAGAGTAAAGATGGAGGCAGTCAGACGTTTAGATCATGTGACCTGAGCCTGTTGTGATGTCATCAGAAGCAGAAGTTGTGTAAGATTCAATTTCATCACAACTAAAGAGATTTACAACAAAATGCAAAAACAAATGAAGAAACTGGCCGTGGATGTTTTGTGGGAAACAAATCCTCTCAGATTTCTCCTGTTTGAGCTTTTTTGGTTTTTATTTCCTGTGTTTAACCAGGTAAACCCTCTGACATCCAGATCTCATTTTTATCCCATTTGTTTGTTTTTCATCCGGACCGCGACCAGGCCGGGACCCGTCTGACAACACGAAGCAGGTCAAAAGATCTAAAAATGTAGCAAGTGAGAAATGGAGTCACAGACGTCGGTTAGAGCTTCCTCAGGTTCTGGGAGTCCAGTTAGAACTGTTACACATGGACGGAGAACCTTCTGAGGCCGACCCCCCAGAACCAGTCCAAGAAGGACATCTAGAGCCTCTCTGCCCCAGTTAAGGTCAGAGGTCATGATTCAACAGTCAGACAGAGAAAATGGGCTCTGGTAAAGCAGAGTGGGCCGACGCTCCTCCACAGCGGCGCTGCGCTCACCAGCAGCGGTTAGCCTCGGGGGCTGGAAACTTTTAACCTCAGGGGCTGAAAACTTTTAACCTCAGGGGCTGAAAACTTTTAACCTCGGGGGCTGAAAACTTTTAACCTCGGGGGCTGAAAACTTTTAACCTCGGGGGCCAAACATTTTTGGACCGACGAGTCCCATAATAATTTAAAAAATACTTTTTTGTTTGTTAAAATTAGTTTGATTATTCTAAACATTTAAGTGGGACATAAAGGCAACCAGAAGAAAGTTTTACTGTCAGGAAAAGAGCAGATCAGTGAGTTGGCCTGTCACAATAATCAGGAATCAATGAAGAAATCAATTAATCACATGAAAATTTGAAACAAACTCATTAATTTCCATTTACATGATTTATCGTTTTTCTCTCTTTGCCTGAAAACTAGATGATAGAAATGTTCAGTCTCAACAAAGACTTTTATTTTGAAGGTCAGTTGTTTTTTGTTTTTTTACAGTCACTAAATAATTAATTTGATTTATTGTTTCTGTCGTTTTGCCTTTTTATTTTGGATATTTAAAATGTCTTGCTGCCCCCGTATTAAAGGTTTCTTGATGTTTGACGATGTGTTCTTGCTTTATTACGCCACCATAATATTAGTTGAAAATGGTCTCACAACATCAATATTATCGTTTATCTCAATAACTGCTGGGACGATTTATCGTCCAGCAAAATGTATGTGACCGCTGTACTTGTGACTTTCATAAAACTTTAGTTTTATGATTTATTAAGAAGCATCAGATGCAGGTTATTTATATGTATTTCTTTACAGAGCAGAAAAGTGAAGCTGGGAAGATTAAAAATAATATCTGCGCCTGAAACGGTTCGACCCCGTGACGTCACGCTGCAGCAGGTTGAGCCGCTAAATGTTGCAGCAGCCCACTGCAACCTGCAGCAGCCCATTGCAACCTGCAGCAGCCCACTGCAACCTGCAGCAGCCTGCGGGAGGAGCAGGATCAGTGATTCAGTTCGCCAGCGGTTGGGAAACCTCGCTGTGGATCCTGGGAGACGGCGGGCCTCACCTGCCGGGACGATGACCCTCTTCTCCTCGGTGGGGTTGCTGCTGGGCGGGGTGGCGGTCTGCGGGCTGACCCGCGGCTCCGGGTAGGACGCCTGGTACGGCAGCGGCGCCCCGTCGCTGCTCATGTGGCGGGACCGTTTGGTGACGCTGCAGTCCACCGGAGACCCGCGGCTGAAACACAAACCCGGTTCCCTTCATTACTGCAGATTTCAGGTGTTTTATCTGAACTGAGGCGGCGCAACTGAAGCTCATTAAACCCGGAGGGGGAAAAACTGCGGCTGCTAATCTCTGGCTGCAGAGAAGATTTTGCAATATTAGTGCATTTCCTCTTGCAGTGTTTTATCTGTTGGTGACAGGAGATAAAATTAGCTTCTATCTGAACGAAACGTTTCCACTAAGCAGGTGACCACGACAGAAAATGACTTCAACCACATAAACAAGTTTTTATTTTTAACCACCAACATTCACCACCGCAGATGTTTTATTCTTTCCTTTGCCGACAGGTAAAAACCTCACATCCTTAGTCGTGTTCTAATGAAAATAATCTTTATCGATCAGTTATCGTTAATTTGCTTCCAGTGAAGCGCGGAGACATGAACTTTCTGTCCGAAAGTTGCGATATGAAAGCTGAGTCAGTTTTTTACTTGATGGTAAGTTTGATGTTCCTGTTGCAGTAAAAGCAGCTGCTTAAAGCTGCAGACAGAAACATTGGAGCCAAACGGGATCATGAAGAACAATTCAGTAGAGATTAAACCAGAGACGATTTATTCAAATTAGTATGAAAATAGTTCTAGAGATTTGATTTACAGCCATTAACTATTAAACATGCCAGTTTAGTATTAAATGTATCCCGTTTTTATTAGTAAATTACATTCAGACGTCGCTCCAGCAGCTGCCCGTCAGTAATTGCTTCCTCTGACGGTCATAATGTGTATTCCTGCAGTTCGGGTTAAAAACAGAACAAAGAAACAATCGGAGCGGTCCGTTTGGATCCTGAACAGTAAACAAAGAATTTAAGTGTCTGGAAAAACCCGGGTGTCCACACCGGCAGCCAGCCCATCCGGGAACCCGCCCCCCCGCCGCCGCCCCTCTGCGCGGCCCTGGCCTGCCTCACCTGGTCCCGTTGACGTGCTCGGATCTCTTGCCGGGGTTCTGCGCCGCTGAGCCCACCCACTCCGACTCGGCGGGCTCGGGGCTCGGCTTGGAGGCCTGGCTGTAGCCAGGTGACGTCATCTCGCTCTTCATGTGCATGGCTGGCGCCGCGGAGAAGTTCGGCTCGAATATGGGCTGATCTTCACTCACCACAGAAAGCGCTTCCTGCCACACAGAACCAGACGGTCACGATCCATGAAGCTCAGGTTTTCCTGAACAGGTTTGAAGGTGACGTTAAAGAGGTTTTCACTGTAGAGCCATTTATTTTGAGATCATATTTTCTCTGGTAATTTGGATAAAAATTTTAAAATTGAAGCTATTTATTTTTTCAAAATTCATCTAAATCTGGTTTACTAAGTTTTTAACAAATACATTTTAAATTTAAATACATTTCAGTGTATTGTTCTGAATTTCATAAAGGTTTTCGTTAGCGTTAGCCTCCAGGAGCAGCTCATCTGTATTTATTTAGCTTTTTTATTTTCAGAATTTCCTTTTAATATACAAATATTTTAAAATGTTGATTAATAAACATTACGGTACGGTTTCAGCTGATGAACAAGTTTATCAGAAAATGAAGTGAAATGCGTCATTGTTACGGGTTTGGGTGTTTAGCAGAAACTTGGACTGGACCGTGACCTCTAATAAAACATTGACTTTAAAAGTGTGTTTTGGTAAAGGAAGTGTGTGTTGCAGGGTGTCGGTGTTTGGAACATGCTGTCAGCTCTCAGCTGTTCGATCCGTTACTTCATCACTTCATCGCCACAGAAGAATCTGAACCAGGATCCAGAGAACTGGATCCTCTCACCCAACCCGACCTCCAGGTCCAAACTCTGCTCAGTAAAGTAACTAGACATTTTCATACCATCTTGTGTGGCTCATAAATTACCATTCATGAAATTGAAATGAATGTTTTCAATTCAACATGTTAGGTCTTATTGGAGGTCCGCCATCTTTGATTTCAAAATGGACGCCATTTTTATTCCAATTCTATTTCTCAGTATATTTGAAATTGACCAAAACCTTAGAAAGGTCATGAACTCTGGGAAACTATCTGAGGTTTTCCTGATGAGGCTCAAGAAAAGTTTTCGGTTTTCTGCATGAAATGAAAAATAACTCGAAGCATAAAACCGTTTTCTGTCTGTTTTTCTGAGGACAACTGTTGTGTTTTGAAAGCTTGTACTATTATCGCCATGGAAACTATCTCTGGCAGGTTACAGGAAGTGATGTAAGTCAGACTTTTCTGAATAAATGAAACTTCTTGAAGATTTATTTTTGATAATTAAATCGGCTGTTTTTAGACTTTATCTTTTCTTCTCCTTGAATGAATATTTAAAAACAGTTGAAGTTTCTTTCGACCAGAGTGACTCTGTGGTTCTGATCAGCGCCAACCCGGACCAGGTGGGTCAGCTTTCACGCCCTGACCTGAACTGAGCCGCTGTCTGGAGATCCAGACGGAGGTTCTGGTTCTGACTGGTCCAGTTGCTGCACCAGAACCACAGGAACTTGTTGTCTTTCCTGACAGGCTGAGCTTAACTGTCAGTAAATTTACAGTTTCTTCAGACAAATGCAGAAAAAAAGGTTCTGGGTTCTCCGGCTTCCTCCCAGTCCAGACACACCACTGTCAGATTAACTGAGATTACGGGGATTAATCTGGATTCTGTTGGACTGATTTGGACTTTGGACCTGCCTTCAGATGGTTCCTGTTACTTTGTGCAGATTTGGAAGACCTGACAGGAAACCGTCAGAGGCTTTATGTTCATTTTAGATCCAGTCTGAGTTGGACGGTGTTGAACCTGTCGGCTTGGTTTCCTCTGCAGAATGAAGCTGAACTGCTGGAGCTTTTCAAGCATCTAAGAAAAACTCTGAGCAGCAACGTGAGAAGCTTGGTGCTCAGAAATAGTGTGAAAGCAGCCAGCAGGTTTTCTAATCTCACATGACATCAGTAACCTTAACCACACTTTTATTTAGTCGTTAGGATCGGGGGTTGCTGGGGGGAGGGGGAGGCTCTGGGCGGAGTCTAATTCAGATTTAACTCCGTCTTCCTGTGTTCCTCCACAAACCGCCCTGAGATGGCACTTCCATCCAGCGGCCCGTTCTTCTTCTCTGCTCCTCAGATGGAGGCGATGGAGGCAGGGGGAGGGGGGCAGGGGTGTGGGGGGCGATGCGTGTTTGTTTAGAGGAGCCCAGCATTGTCTTCAGGCCTCGTACGTCAGCGCTGAGCTTTTTCAGTGGCCTGCAGGAAGCCGGGCCGCCATGTGCACAGGAACCTTTTGGCACAGGCCAAGGGAGAGGAAATGGAGGGGAGGGGGCACAATGTACGAATGTGGGTCATTTTAAAGCTGCAAAACAACTCTGAAAAAAAAAGGGGGGGGGAGGGGGGGCTCATTGGACAGAAAGGAGAGCTCAGACCGTTTGAAGTGCCGCCATCGCATTGTTCTCTCCTTGTGTTGTTGTGTTTTTAGCTCAGTTGCTGCCTGAACGCTGGAAACCACATCTTACTGCCTGGCACCAGCCGTTCAGGCGGCTCCGCAGCGCTGCAGTGTGTGTGTAACACACACTGCAGCAGGCTGCTGCTCCTGGCTCTGCAGCAAGCTTCATGTTCAGATTCAGCTTTAGCTTCAGCTTTAGCTTCAGATGAGTTGATGACGCATTACCTCGCTTTGTGAGGCTCCGCCCCCTGCAGGTTGACCGAGGCAGCACCTGCTGCAGGCCTCAAACATCCTGCAGAGGCCTGATAACATGTTTCACGTTTCTTTATCAACGTATCGGAGCTCAGTGAGGCCTGAAAAATAACTTCTTTGTTCAGAAGCAGCAGAACCAGCATGGGCGGGTTCATGAGATCAGCAGAACTTCAGCTTCTAGAACCTGAAGATCCATTAAACAGAGACCCAGAGCTGCTCAGATAAAAGTCTACAGAGGATGAACCCTGATGTTCAGTCGATGCTGTTGAACCCAAAGCCCCCACTCCCAAACACACACACACACACACACACACACACACACACACACACACACACACACACACACACACACACACACACACATCCTAGGCTGAGCTGGATCTCTGTGATTCACTGCACCAGATTATTCAACGAGCTGCTTCTTGGATTTTTCGGCTCATCGTTGCATCAGAACGCTACCATGTGTAATTTTTACACAACAATTCAACAAACTGCAAACTAAAGCATCTTTTATATCATATTTAATATTAAAACATTTTCTAAACTTTACAAAGTCAAAAAAAAAATCTGTAAACATTTTAATCTCCAAACCATCTAAATTTTTACTTTTAAAGTTTTTCCATGTCCGGATGTTTCAGGTTGATCAAACTTTTTCTGACATTTTGATTTAAATAAAAACATCTAAAAGTTTTTAAAGTTTTCAAACTGCATGAACTTTTTCCTAATTTCTTCAGTGAGTTTATCAGACGAGCACAAAGTGGAGTAGAAGGAAAATGATTCCTGGGCTTCACAGTTCAAGAAAAGAATCTGAAAAGTGTGGTGTGCTCCCCTGAGTGGACAGTTTACAGAACCGCCTGGTCGGATCTTTGTTTCAGAACCTCAGGCAGACTGGATGGAGAGCTCAATGTCTCTCCTCAGATCCTCAGTGGTGTTTAGGTCTGGACTTTGACTAGGTCAGTCTGTAATTCTGGCAGAATGCTCTGGTTTTCCTCCAGGACTGAGCTGTCCCACAGCATGATGCTGCCACCACCATGTTGCACCATGAGGAGGGTCGGTTTAATTGGATGTGCCGTGTTGAGGTTTGGTTTCAAACCAAACTTCTGGCCTAACATCCATAACGGTGCAATCTGTAGCTCCTCCAGGGTTGCCATGGTTACCTGACCTGCTGCTGGTTCTCCAGCAAACAGAGAAATTTTTCGCTGTATCGTGACAAACGGAGGGAAAGTTCAAAGAGCGAGAATCAGTCAGTGAGTTTCTGCTAAACTTTCATCTTTGAAAAAAAAAAACTAACCTTGAAAGTTTCACTGCCCAAGTTAACCACGGATCAGGTTTACTAATTAATGTTTCTGTTACAGGTGAATAAATATCAGCTGCTGCTCCAGGTGAAGATGTGTGTAGAACACACACATTTTACTCAAGAGAAGCAAAACTTCAACAGAACAAGAAACGACTGAAGAGTTAAAAACATATTTGGTAAAAAAGCAACACAAGTAACTGAATAACTGATGGAAACATCAGTTATTTAATATTTACAAATTACATCGTCAGATGGACCAAAATGTAAAGTTATATGGAGATTTTAAATGAAGATGGAGATGAAAATAATTCATAGAGATTACATATTTATAAAGTCAGAATTAGGCAAAAGACCAAAAAATAAAAAAATCCAAATTTCTTTTAATATAAAGTTTGTAAAACTTTAACAAAACCTGCAGGTTTGTTCTTCCTTCAGTGAAGTTACTGTAGAGGAGCCAGACATTTTACTCAACTCTAATTAAACTTAATAAAGTAACTCAAGTAAAGGTAAAAGTACAAAAACTCTTAAAAGTATTTTTCCTCTAAAACTGACTGACCAAAGCAGGACGGAGCGTCAGTTTCCAGATGACCGCTGAGGAACATGGATCTGTTTCTCTTTCTGCTGATCAGTCAGGCTTTCTCTGCCTGCAGCATCTTCACTGTGCAGAAGTGAAACTTTGGCCTGAAGGCGGGATAAAAACTCACTTGTGACTCCAGACTGAGCAGAGCAGTGAACCCTGAGGAGTTTCCTTCTTTTAACAGGACTTTATGGATTTGAGCCGTTTTGCTCTGCAGAGTGAAGGAGGAATCAGGCCTGTGCCTTCATCTGCGCCATCATCTGCGCCTTCATCTGCGTCTCTGCGTCTCTCTGCACACTGATACAAATATACCAAACTGTGGCCTGACCGCCGATGCCACAACTGACTTCCTGTTCAATGTGTTTCAGGCTGTTGCTCGGTGACACAAAACAACTTTATAAAAAAACAACATGACCCTGTTGAGGCAGAAGCTGATGTCCTAAAAATGTTCTGCGCCTGAACGCGCAGCGCTGCAGATCGACACTTTTCACCTGCTGCAGCACAAACACCGAGTCAACATGGCTGTGAGACAACATGGCTGAGCTGTCAGCAGCGCTGCGGGTTGCATCATGCATGTCGCCCAAAGCAGCAGCAGCAGCAGCTCTGAACGTGATACCAGCGGCTGCAGATGTCTGACTGCTTCACCAGAATAACGGCGCAGATCAGCAGATCTGCAGCGTTTCTTCATGACCTTCAGGCTCAGAAACATTTTAGGATTGAGAAGCAGAAAGAAGCAACAACACATCTAAGAGATTTAAATCCCCACCGCAAAATGTATTATATTCCTGGAATTTTTTTATTTTTTGTATTTTTAAAAACATTTTCTAAAGTTTCTCTTTGTAGTCAGGGTACATTTAGTTTTCATTTATGTTCCAGGTAATTTAAAATCATATAGTTTCCTTATTTTGGACATTTTTATTACGATAAACCACTTAAAATTGAGTTTTGGATAATTTAATCTATACAATTTTGTACGAATTTTACTATAAAATGTATTTTAAAAATTGTCAGAAAAGACAGAAAATAACAATTTAACGTTTTCAAACTTAAAAATATTTATGGCAAGACAGCAGATAATAATAATAATAATAATAATAATAATAATAATAATAATAATAATAATAATAATAATAATAATAATAAGTGTTATTTGTACTGTTACCTCTGATTTCTTTTTTGTAAGTAAATAAATAATTGCCTGAGTTTCGAAACGTCTTCTGTGTAAAAAGCCACAGAAATAACAGCAGCAGCTCTGGAGGTTAAAGTAAAGAAGGAAGGACTTCCTCCGCCTGGAGCTCAGCTTGCGGTTCAGTTTTTCTTCTTGCATAAAAACCGCATTCATATCCATCAGTTTGTGACACAGTTTTAGGTCATCGAGTCTTTTACTTTTCACACCAAGATCTACTAAAAAAAAACGAGAGAGAAAAAAAGACGCATTTCTGGTGCAGCTTTTTTCAGACACAACGACGTGAAAATGTTTTAGATCAACTGAAGGTTTGGTTTTAATTTAAGAAAAAATATTTGGAGATTTTTTTTTCTAGAAGCTGAAAGTTTGATTTCCTGGTTCGCAGCTCCGTGTTTGGATTTTTAAAATGTAGATTGAAAATGTTTGAACTAATTTGTTCCTGTTGTAAATATGAAGCTGAATTTATTCAGCAAATGGAGGCAGGAGGCCTCAGATGGAGTTGTGTAAAGGCGCAGCCCTGCATGGCGCAAAAAGCAGAAGTAAAAGTCGCAGCGAGCTGAATGTGCAAAAGGCCTGAGCGGCAGCGCGGCTTTCTGCGGGCTTTTCTCTGCGGCCCGGTTCGGTTCGTCCACCGACTCTTTCTGCGCGGCCTTTGTTGCCTTTCTGATTTTTTTAAACTGTTTGTGTGTGTATGTGTGTGTATGTGTGTGTTCTCGGGTCCAGGGTGCGGAAATGTGTGCGGAAAGTCTGAGGTTTGAGACAGGAAGCCTGCAGAGTTCAGATAACGACACCTGACAAGCGCTCCCGTTTGCAGCCATAAATTCTTCTTAAAATAAACCCGCAAACACAATCTGCTCCGGAGAATAATCATCTGGAAAATAATAATCAGCAAACATTCCCGGAGCCAGAGCAGCGGATTCAAAACAGCAGAAAGTAGGAACAAGTTCAGATGAAATGAAGTTAAATCACACGCTGCTTAAATCAAACCGAACCCAGAAATGGGTCAGAACCTTTTAGTTTGTCGGAAAAAAACACGAAATGGGCGAAATATTAGTTCCTCAATCTGAGGGATTGTTTTTGTAAAGAAACTTTTTTTTCTGGTTTTACATGAAAATATTAAAAAGAATTTTACTTCACCCCGATAAAATCATCTCCAAATTAAAATAAATAAATAAATTAGTAATTTAGATAAATTAAATACATTTAATTTATCTGAAAAGTGAAATAAAAACATAATTTCCAGTTCTGATGTGAATATTTTAGCTGAAACTCAAACTGACACATTTAAGATGAATTTTTACATTTTGACTTTTTCTCCTTGTTGCGCAATAAGCAGCTTTGAATTTAAAATAGATGAAAAAGTAACTGTTGGACCAGCAGCGCAGGAGGACAGGTGGACCCGACAGGTACGAGCTGAGAAATACCAGTTAGCTTCTGGGAGCGGACCCCCCCGCTCCGGTTCGGTCCATGACGCCTTCAGGGACACCTGCTCTGCGCGCATCTGGCAACTCCCGCGGCCCTTCAGGGGCCCATTTTCCGTTAAGTTCAAAAACAAAATAATACTTAAAAAAAGCTGAGTGAGATTCACGCTCCGTGTCTCTGAAAGTGGCTCCGTGGACGGTGAACACGCAGAACTCAAAAGACAGAAAGAGAGAGAAAAAAACGCGCAAACTTGTGCAGATTCCGCTTTTTACGCGCGCAGCCGGCCACCAATTAGTGTTTTTATCTGAGTGTAAAGATGCAGCGGTTAGTTGTGTTATTATAGAGCCGACATACAACCACGAACGGGAAGGAAGAGGAAATTTTGTAGCAGAAGGAAAGAGTGGGGAGCCTCTCTCACTGCGCAGTCTGCTGCGGCCGCCCGCCCGCCGCCTCCAGCGGCTCCAGCGGCGCCTCTTACCTTTATGGAGCAGTCCATGTCGGCAGCAGCGGCAGCAGCCTCCAGCCCTCTGGCATTTAGTCGGTTTGAGGAGAAACTTGGAGCCAATTCAGCCTCTGACCTCAGTTCACTTCATGCAGCCTTGCATTACCTCTGTGGCGCAAACCATTGCACTCAGTTTCTGCTGCGCGCTCTAACCGGATGACAGCTCGTTTTTTTCTCGCTCTCTCTCTCGCACTCTAAAATTGGGAAGTGAAGTCACTCTGAAGCCGCTTCTCATGAAACCAACACCTCCTGCTCACAAAGAACAACAAAAGCAGCTTTTTAAGCGCCACAAGGAGCCAACAGGAGCTTTATTCAGCTTTCTGGGGAAATGATGTTCGACCTGCCGCGCACAGAGCTGCGGGACTCCAGTAAAACACGTTTCAATGAAACTTTCTGTATTTGGGAGGAAATAAATGTAGATTAAAATGTGGAGCAGCTTAAAGAGACGGTGGGCTGGTCGAGTCTAAGCTCCGCTTTAAGGAAGTGAAAATGCTCAGAGTGAATGAATATTTCATCAGCAGGATGATTATTAAATATAAACTCTTAAATCAGCTTCCATCATGCGCTCACATTATGTTCATTCATTCAATTCTGACAGACATGCCTTCCTCTATGAACACATGAAAATAGAATTTATACTTTAACCTGAAAGTTATAAAATACCTGAAAAATAATGTATTAAGGCTTTTTTCTGCTTTCAATGAATTAATTGGTATTTTATGGCGTGTATATCTGACAACTCTGGATTAAACAAAGTTGTGAAAAAATATATTTTTGCTGCAGGAGAACCATGTCAGCTTTGACTTTGTCTGCTTTACTGCATCTGATCTCCTGGTTTATCTTTACATGAAGCAAAAGTTTCAATAAAACAAGTTCTGCAAAAACAACAATAAAAGTTACCGCTGCAGACAGACGAGTAAAAAAGGACAGACTTCCTCAAGCTGGAACCAAATATGTGGTCAGAGTTTGTTCTTGCACAAACCGCCAGTTTTTAACCCACTTTTCGGTCACCGTGTCATTTTCTCACCTGCGATGGTAAAACAGAGGAACGGTTCAGTACAACCCTCAGATCATAAACTTTCTGTAATAAACCAATAAAACGATCATTTCTGATCAGTTCACTGAGTTTTAATGATTCAGAGTCCAGATGAGAAGAATAGAACCTGACAGTTGGATCAGAACCTGAATCATCTGCTGCTGAACATGTTTCCTCCATGTTTCCTTTATGTTTCCTCAATGTTTCCTCCTTGTTTCCTTCATGTTTCCTTCATGTTTCCTCCATGTTTCCTCCATGTTTCCTTTATGTTTCCTCAATGTTTCCTTTATGTTTCCTCAATGTTTCCTCCTTGTTTCCTTCATGTTTCCTCCATGTTTCCTCCATGTTTCCTTTATGTTTCCTCAATGTTTCCTTTATGTTTCCTCAATGTTTCCTTCATGTTTCCTTCATGTTTCCTCCATGTTTCCTCCATGTTTCCTCCATGTTTCCTCCTTGTTTCCTTCATGTTTCCTTCATGCTTCCTCCATGTTTCCTCCATGTTTCCTCCTTGTTTCCTCCTTGTTTCCTTCATGTTTCCTCCATGTTTCCTCCTTGTTTCCTCCTTGTTTCCTCCATGTTTCCTCCATGTTTCCTCCTTGTTTCCTTCATGTTTCCTTCATGTTTCCTCCTTGTTTCCTCCTTGTTTCCTTCATGTTTCCTCAATGTTTCCTCCTTGTTTCCTTCATGTTTCCTTCATGTTTCCTCCATGTTTCCTCCATGTTTCCTTTATGTTTCCTCAATGTTTCCTCCATGTTTCCTCAATGTTTCCTCCTTGTTTCCTTCATGTTTCCTTCATGTTTCCTCCATGTTTCCTCCATGTTTCCTCCTTGTTTCCTCCTTGTTTCCTTCATGTTTCCTCAATGTTTCCTCCTTGTTTCCTTCATGTTTCCTTCATGTTTCCTCCATGTTTCCTCAATGTTTCCTTTATGTTTCCTCAATGTTTCCTCCTTGTTTCCTTCATGTTTCCTTCATGTTTCCTTCATGTTTCCTTCATGTTTCCTTCATGTTTCCTCCATGTTTCCTTTATGTTTCCTCAATGTTTCCTTTATGTTTCCTCAATGTTTCCTTCATGTTTCCTTCATGTTTCCTCCATGTTTCCTCCATGTTTCCTCCATGTTTCCTCCATGTTTCCTCCTTGTTTCCTTCATGTTTCCTTCATGTTTCCTCCATGTTTCCTCCATGTTTCCTCCTTGTTTCCTCCTTGTTTCCTTCATGTTTCCTCCATGTTTCCTCCTTGTTTCCTCCTTGTTTCCTTCATGTTTCCTCCATGTTTCCTTCAAGTTTCCTCCATGTTTCCTCCATGTTTCCTCCGTGTTTCCTCCATGTTTCCTTCGTGTTTCCTTCGTGTTTCCTCCGTGTTTCCTCCGTGTTTCCTTCATGTTTCCTTCATGTTTCCTCCGTGTTTCCTCCGTGTTTCCTCCGTGTTTCCTCCATGTTTCCTCCATGTTTCCTCCATGTTTCCTTCATGTTTCCTTCGTGTTTCCTCCGTGTTTCCTCCATGTTTCCTTAGTGTTTCCTCCGTGTTTCCTCCATGTTTCCTCCATGTTTCCTCCATGTTTCCTCCTTGTTTCCTCCGTGTTTCCTCCGTGTTTCCTCCGTGTTTCCTTCATGTTTCCTTCATGTTTCCTTCGTGTTTCCTCCGTCTTTCCTCCATGTTTCCTCCATGTTTCCTTCATGTTTCCTTCATGTTTCCTCCGTGTTTCCTCCATGTTTCCTTCATGTTTCCTTCATGTTTCCTTCGTGTTTCCTCCGTGTTTCCTCCATGTTTCCTCCATGTTTCCTCTAGGATCAGCAGAACATCTCAGATTGTTTCTGAACTTTAATCCAACGTTCAGCTGAAAACAAATTGATTCTTATGAGGCAGATATTTTAAGTTTGAATTCCTTCTGGTTCTTTTCATTCATATTTTTTGTTGTTGCTCCATGAGCTACAACAAAAAAATGAAAATGAAATTAAGTAATTGATCGATCCAAAGCATCGATAATATCGATACCAAGTCGGTATTTTATTGAAACTTTTGGTAAAATCAACATTTTACTTTCAGATTCCCTTTTGAAATTTGGTGTCATTTTTTTCTTGTATTTCCTCAGCTCTGCTTCCAGAAATATTTTGTGTGGATTTGCTCTCAGATGATCATGTTTTGCACTTTATTTACTTTCCCATCCATTCAATTCCACTGTAAAAACAGAACAGTTGACCAAACGCTGGACGCCACAACCAGAAATAAAAACCAAGAGAACAAATACAATAACTATAAAAACCAACAATAAAAACCAACAGTAAAAACCAACACCAAGCCGAGTTAAAGGGATGTCAGCGGTGAGGCGTCCGGGGTCAAAGGTCAGGCAGAAAATCTCTAATTCAAGATTCGCTCCTGTTTGTTTCCATGGCAACACATCTCTAAAAGAAACGATAAAACAGAAACCTCTCTGTGTCGCTTCAGGAACCACCTGCAGCTTCCAGATGAAAGATGATTTTATTATTTCTTTGGGGGAAATTCAGTTTAATAAACTGGATCCGTTTCTGCAGGATTTTAGTTACTTTTCCCTTAAGACTTAAAGCCCAAAAATAAATCTGGAGAACTTTTGATCCAGAGAACTTTGACCGTTTACAGGAAAGTCTGGATCTCAGGAAGGAAAAAGAAGAGCCGTCTGCTGATGAAGACTTTAACTCAGTGTTTATTTCCTGCATTTTCTTGTTTTAATGTTTTTTTTTTATCTCCTCAGTAGTTTTCCAGGTTCTTCTCTTCTCTTATTTTTCCTGTCTGGAACATTTGCTTCCCGTTAAGGATTCGTTTCTGTAGCCGATGCGTCAGAGGAGGAAACTAATCCGGAACCAGCAGGAGGAAAGTTTGCTCCAGTTTCCGTGATGCTGCTTAAATCCTGGCGGCATCACGGTTCTGCAGCAGCACAAAGAGAGAAGTCCAGATCTCCAGTCACAGAGAGGAGAACCAAAGGGCCGCGTCAGCGATGCTTAAAGCCTCACTTTGATTTCAGAGACCAAGGTCAAGGCTTGACCTTCAGGCCTCTGTTACCGGGCAGATTTCCAACACAGAATTTACAGAACGAATAATAAAGAGAGAGAAAAACAGTTTTAAACAAAAATACGAGACATATGACAAACCAGCAGTTTATGTTAGAGTGAGACCTCCTGTTTATACACAAGCTTTGATCTTATTTTTTATAAACTCAATTTACATAAAGAGTTTAGGTCAAAATAACAATAAACTTTAGATACTGTAACTGGAAGTACTGATATGTGATCTATATCTATCTATCTATCTATCTATCTATCTATCTATCTATCTATCTATCTATCTATCTATCTATCTATCTATCTATCTATCTATCTATCTATCTATCTATCTATCTATCTATCCATCCATCCATCCATCCATCCATCCATCCATCCATCCATCCATCCATCCATCCATCCATCCATCCATCCATATATATATATATATATATATATATATATATATATATATATATATATATATATATATATATATATATATATATATATATATATAAAAAAAAAAAAATTCCCCTCTCACCCTCCGTGGGTGGTCTCTTTCATCCTCTGAGCTCGGGTCCTCTACCAGAGGCCTGGGAGCTTCAGGTTCTCCTCCAGTATCTTGGCTGTGCCTAGAACTGCACATTTCTGGACTGAGATGTCTGATGTTGTTCCTGGGATCTGTTTGAGCCACTGCTCCAGTTTGGGGGTGACTGCCCCGAGGGCCCCGATGACCACAGGCACCACTGTGGTCTTCACCTTCCAGGCCTTCTCCAGTTCCTCTCTGAGGCCCTGGTATTTCTCCAGTTTCTCATGCTCCTTTTTCCTGATGTTTTGGTCACTTGGTATTGCTACATCCACCACAACGGCTTTCCTCTGTTCTTTATCCACCACCACAATGTCCGGTTGGTTCGCCATTACCATCTTGTCTGTCTGGATCTGGAAGTCCCACAGGATCTTAGCTCGGTCATTCTCCACCACCTTTGGGGGTGTCCCCCATTTTGACCTCGGGGCTTCCAGTCCATATTCTGCACAGATGTTCCTGTACACTATGCCCGCCACTTGGTTATGTCGTTCCATGTACGCTTTCCCTGCCAGCATCTTGCACCCTGCTGTTATGTGCTGGACTGTCTCAGAGGCCTCCTTGCACAACCTACACCTTGGGTCTTGTCTGGTGTGGTAGATCTGAGCTTCTATTGCTCTGGTGTTTAGGGCCTGTTCCTGGGCGGCCAGGATGAGGGCCTCCGTGCTGTCCTTGAGTCCAGCTTTCTCCAGCCATTGGTAGGATTTCCTGATATCAGCCACTTCAGTTATTTGTCGGTGGTACATCCCATGTAGGGGCTTGTCTTCCCATGATGGTTCCTCCAGCACCTCGTCCTCTGTTCCCCATTGCCTGAGACATTCGCTGAGCACATCGTCCGTTGAGGCTTTGTCCTTGATGTATTTATGGATCTTAGATGTTTCATCCTGGACAGTGGCTCTCACACTCACTAGTCCTCTGCCTCCTTCCTTACGGGTCGTGTACAGTCTCAGGGTGCTGGATTTGGGGTGGAACCCTCCATGCATGGTTAGTAGCTTCCGAGTCTTAACATCCGTGGCCTTCATCTCTTCCATTGGCCAGCTAATTATTCCGGCAGGGTATCTGATTACTGGTAAGGCATAGCTGTTTATTGCACGGATCTTGTTCTTGCCATTGAGCTGGCTTCTCAGGACTTGCCTTATTCGTTGGAGGTATTTGGCTGTGGCTCCTTTCCTTGTGACCTCATCGAGGTTGCCATTTGCTTGTGGTATTCCCAGGTACTTGTAGCTGTGCTCTATGTCTGCTATCGTTCCCTCTGGGAGTGAGACCCCTTCTGTGCGGACGACCTTCCCTCTCTTTGTAACCATCCGGCCACACTTCTCTAGTCCGAATGACATCCCAATGTCAGTGCTGTAGATCCTGGTGGTGTGGATCAGTGAGTCGATGTCTCGCTCGCTCTTGGCGTACAGCTTGATGTCATCCATGTAGAGGAGGTGACTGATTGTGGCCCCATTCTTAAGTCGGTATCCGTAGCCAGTCTTGTTGATGATTTGGCTGAGGGGGTTCAGGCCTATGCAGAACAGCAGTGGGGACAGAGCATCTCCTTGGTATATGCCACATTTGATGGATACTTGTGCAAGTGGTTTGCAGTTGGCTTCAAGGGTGGTTTTCCACAGCCCCATCGAGTTTGCAATGAAGGCTCTTAGAGTCCTATTGATGTTGTACATCTCTAAGCATTCAATGATCCAAGTGTGTGGCATTGAGTCATAGGCTTTCTTGTAATCAATCCAAGCGGTGCACAGGTTGGTGTGTCGGGTTTTGCAGTCTCGGGCGACTGTGTGGTCTACAAGGAGTTGGTGTTTGGCTCCTCTAGTATTTATGCCGATGCCCTTCTGTGCCGTGCTCATGTATTTATCCATGTGTCCGCTTATCTTAGCCGCTATGATGCCTGACATGAGCTTCCATGTTGTAGAGAGACAGGTTATTGGCCGATAGTTGGATGGGACTGAACCCTTTGAGGGATCCTTCTGGATCAGGATTGTGCGCCCTTCAGTTAACCATTCAGGGTGAGTCCCATTCTGTAGTAGCTGGTTCAGTTGAACTGCCAGTCGCTCATGGAGGGCAGTGAGTTTCTTTAGCCAGTAGGCATGGATCATGTCAGGCCCTGGTGCTGTCCAGTTTTTCATACCCGAGACTCTTTCTTGGACATCTGCCACAGTGATGGTTACCGGGGCTTGTTCAGGGAGGTTGCTGAATATATATATATATATATATATATATATATATATATATATATATATATATATATATATATAATATTATAGAAATTGTATAATATTATATATGTATAATATTTACAATATTATGTGTAAGGAATAAGTGAAAAATGAAATAAGGCAGATTATTTAACTAATAAAACATTTCCCCTGTTATGAGTGAATTAATTTGCCAGTTGAATTGTTTCATCATTATTAATGAATGATTGACTTAAAACAATTTCCTCTGTTCTGTTGAAATTTGACTCATAAGTTCATTTTGTCTCATTTCAGGTGTATGAAGATATTTGGACCAGAAACTAAAAAAAATACTTGATAAGATTGTGTGTTTTTGCAGTGCATACAGATTTCATATATATTTAAAAAACATTTGTGAAAATGTTTTTTGGTGAAAAAGAAAATTTATTTTTTAAAAATTCACAAACTAATTTTTGTATTTCTAATTAAATGAATTTTGTGATCTGCCACTTTAAATCAGTTTTGGGAAAAACTTTTCACATAACAAAAACGACAAGGTTTGGTTCCATGTATGTATTGTAAACACACTGCTCCAAAAAATAAAGGGAACACTCAAATAACACATCCTAGATCTGAATGAATGAAATGTTCTCATTGAATACTTTGTTCTGTACAAAGTTGAATGTGCTGACAACAAAATCACACAAAAATCATCAATGGAAATCTAATTTATTAACCAATGGAGGCCTGGATTTGGAGCCACACACAAAATTAAAGTGAAATGTTCCCTTTATTTTTTTGAGCAGTATAATTTCCTGTTTGCATCTGCAGCTTCGGAGCCTCTTTGAATGTTCATGATTAAATCAAATGAGTTGATTTGGACCGAGTCCCTGCTGTCCTGTCGGACTTGTCCTCTTGTCCTCTTGTCCTCTGCTGTCCCTCTCAGACTTTTTGCTTCTTAGTCTCTTGATGTGGATCTTCACCCTTCGTGTCTCTTTCTCCTCGTCACGACTCTTGTCTGTGCACGACTGCTGCGCCGCCGCACTTTTCCAGATGCAGCATGCCCTTGCGCGTGCGCGTGTCTCTGTGGCTGTGTGTGCGCATGTGCGTGAGCGCGCGCAGCAGAACGTGAGACTGTTTGTTTACTCAGGTCTCCGGGGTCAGCCTTATCTCCTGCAGCCACTCACGCTGTGATTTCAGACTTTCTACAGCAACTCCTTGTGTTAGTATGCGCGCGTGTGCGTGTGCGTGTGTGTGTGTGTGTGTGTGTGTGTGTGTGTGTGTGTGTGTGTGTGTGTGTGTGTGTTTTACGGGCCATTGTTTTGTCAAATGGTTTTAAAAGATCCAGGGATTTTTTTGCTCTTGGCCTCCACCTCATTAAAAAACGCTCTGATTTCAAACAGGCGCAGCTGATCTAAACCCAGATCAGGTCAGACAATCAGCAGCTGAAACGTGTTAAAGACATTCACACACACACACACACACACACACACACACACACACACACACACTGAATGACACTTAATATCTGTAAAGTAAAAGCTGTATCAGGTCAGACTTCATATAATATCTGGAAAAATGACACAAACCAGAATTATGTCCCATAATGTTCCTCCAGGCTTTTATTAAAATACAGTAAAATAAAATTAAAAGACATTTCGTGAACCTCAGCATGTATCTTCTTTTTAAGAACTGATTTCTTTTTGTTTACTTGTTTTCCACTGAAAAAGAGAAAGTTTCACATTAAATCAAACAAACCTGTAATTTAACTTTGAAACATTTAATTCAAATATTTGTTACCAATTAAAGTAATTAAAGTCAGACCTGGATTCTGATTTTAGGGTTTAATTTAATGAATCCTTTTGCCAAATGGAGATTTGCTGCTTTGTCAATATTTATTTTAGGATGAGTTGGATGATTTCTGCTAAACGGGTTTATGATGTTTGTTTCATTTCTGTTTTTGGAAAATAATTAAAAATAAATCAGACATAATCAGGTTGGGACTCCTTTAAAAAAAGATTTTTAGTCTAAATTTTTTAATCTGACAAAATAAAGGTTAAAAAAAGAATCTCATCGATTTCAGAAGCACAAAAAGAAACATATCTTTGTTTATTATTGGTGCTTTCTGAACCATAAAGAAATATTTAATACTTTTGAATCAAACTTGTTATTCATGAAGAACCTCCAGATTAAGATAAATAAAAAGAATCCATCAGTTCCAGCTCTTCTCCTGCATCAGGTTTTATTCTCTAAAGAGAATTTAAAATCTCTTTAATCTGTTTTATGAATAATCTGTACGTCAATAATCTTCATCAATCCTTCATCCTTCCTTCAAAAATAAAGTTTTACTGTCTGATGCGTCCTGTGGGTCGTTTATTTTACGTAGAGTATAAAATGTTTAAGGCCAGGCAGAGCGCCGTGTGGAACACCAGGAAACCTTCAGTGAACCAGAATCACCTCTGATCAGCTGTTTGGTGTCTAAAGATGTTACACGTTCATTTTGTCATTAAACAGTAAATTTCCTTTTATTCTCTATTTCTTAAATCCTGGAGTTGAAGTATTTTACATGTCCAGATTGGAGCTGATCAAATATAATCATAAAAGTTTGAAATGTCTCTTTAGTTAGCAGAAGCGATAAATCAGACACCGACTTCGGCCATATTTCCCTCCTCATATTACAACACATTTATGATGAACGAAGCTGCAAACAATAAACTGGACCCAGTTACAGTTAACAAGTTTTTTCCTCCAAATCTTTGGCCTCCTTCAGACATGATGACGTCCTGGGCGTGAGCCACCACCTATCTGAAAAATGAGCAATAAATGAGTTAAAGGATTATTAGTTTCTGCTCCAGTTGCTGCTCTTGTTTTGCCTCAGCCTCCACTCTGTAGTGACAGTTTTCTTCTAATCTTTAATATTTCTAAATGTTTTCCACATAAATTTCGCTTTTTGTCCGATTTATCCGACATGAAACTGAATAATGATAAAATCTCGTGATCTTTGTTCTTTGTTTTTCCTTTTAACTCATGTAAAGCACTTTGAATTGCCTTGTTGCTGAAAATGTGCTATAAAACTACCTTTACCTTTAAAAATCCAAAGCTGCACTGATTGAATATCTTATATTGCTTTTTCCGCGATTCTTCTTCCCATAAAATAAATAATGAAACTTTGAATCACGTCATAAATAGTTGATCTGCGGTTTGTCTGCGGATCTTTTATGAATGAACACTGGTCGCTGGTTCATGTGGAGAGGAGGGGAGGCAGTGTGTGTGTGTGTGTGTGGGGGGGGGGGGGGGTTCTGACGTAAACAGACCTCGAATCCGCAGGTCACGACGCACCGCAGACCCGCGCCCCGCCCCCGCGCCGCTGCGCCTTTATAAGCGGCCCGGAGCCCACCGACCACCAGGCTGAGCGCTCCGCTTCCACTGGGAACGTTTGGGAACCTGGAGCCACGGAGGGGAACAACGTCAAACTAAAGGTTCGTCCTGCTCAGAACCAGGATCTGAACCAGGATCTGAACCAGCCTGATCCTGGTTCCTGAGTCCAAACGGAACATTTTCAGATTCAGGTTGAATCATTAGATCCATTTGTGACTGAAGCTGGTTTGTGCCTGCAGAAAGGGGAGATGGAGGTTTGCCACACTGGATTCTACACCGAGGACTTCAGCACGCAGGAAGTGCCTGCAGGCTTCGACTTTGCGTCTTATGGTGAGTTCAGGTTCTGCTGGTTCCTCTCTGACCCGGAGGAGGAGGAAGAGGAGGAGGAGGAAGGCTCTGCGTGTTTATCTGAGGTGTTTCCTCTGAGCTGAGCAGCTGAAGGACGCAGGAAGTGCTGCAGACTGTGTCATCACGTCTGTCAGAGGGCCTCAGCCAGACCCTGACCTGGGCCGGGCCGGACCGGGCCGGACCAGGCCGGGTGGTCAGGCTGAAGACTCGCTCCGTCTGTCGTCTCTAATCCTTTCCTCCAGATTTCCTCCTCCAACAGATTTAGAGTCCGGCCTCCTCTTCCTCCTCCTCCCATCCCTCCATCACTGCTCTGTCACTCCCTCCGCTGGCGTTTCCTCCCCTCCCTGCTCAGCTTCCTCCCTGCAGCGTCTCCATCCATTCATGTCATTAACACTCAGAGCATCACACGTTTCCTCCTGCTGATGAGAGCCGAGCAGGGAAGCAGCTAAACACGCTGCTACATTCACAGTTATCACATTTAACTGTTCAAAGTTAGAAATAAAACCTCCATGCAGGGAGAATTTAAAACATGGCTGAACTCATGAAGATGGCGGCCTGGAGGCCAGAGCACATTCAGAACCAGGAGTTTGATCGAAGCTTTTCAGATGGTTCTGTTTGCAGCTTCATTTCATTTATTAAAATCTAAACTAAATTGTCAAATTTTTCTGAAATGCCTGTGACCTGCAGGTAAAATATGAAAATGTTTTATTAATGTTTGCTGCATTTTCTTTCTTTTACGGTCAACATTTTGACATTTAATCCTGAATGTGAGTCAGAGGATCAGTTCTGATCCAGACCTGAACTGAGGCAGGGAGGAACCATCTAACTGTGTGTGTGTGTGTGTGTGTGTGTGTGTGTGTGTGTGTGTGTGTGTGTGTGTGTGTGTGTGTGTGTGTGTGTGTGTGTGTGTGTGTGTGTGTGTGTGTGTGTGTGACCTCCAGACTGTCCAGGTGAAGACCCGTCCCTCCTGTTGGACAGTAAGGCCTTCGGGCCGCAGCAGTACTACCCAGAACCGCCTAAAGCTCCAAACCTTTACCACCACAGCAAAGGTAAAACCTCCAGGCGCTTCCTGTTAACGCTCCGCTCTGGGTCTGAATGTTCTGATGGAACCGTCTTCCTCAGCAGGTACCACCGATACCGGACTCTTCAACCTGGACTCACACCAGGACTTTACCTGGTTGTACCCGCACGGTGAGGCCGGACCGCAGAGCGCTGACCGGCTGCCTCTGAGGTTTGTTTGGTTGTCTGACCGTCTCCTTCATCCCCAGACGGTCTGACTCTGGACCAGAACCAAGCTGGGTACCAGGAGACCCTGCAGACCTACCAGAACCTGCCTCAGGCCGGACCGTTCAGCCCGGGCCTGGAGGGCAGCCACAGCCCGTTTCTGACCCGGAGAGGATCCAACCCGTTCCAGAGTGAGACCTTGAGCCCAGCAGCGCACCGCTCCGGGAAAGTTACACTGTAAAAATGATTTATTTATCCTGTCGGATCCGTTTACAGTCATATTTCCACCATGATATTCAGACATTTATAAATCTAAATATTCACATAGGTTCAGTTTCAAACTAAATACTTAGTTTGAAAACTCGATATTCTTATTGTGATGTTTAATCTGGAACTCTGACGTTTCTAAATGTACGAATAACTTGGTGAAAATATGACTGACAGGATAAATAAACCAAAATATTTCTGTTAATTTTTTACAGTGTAACTTTTCAGACGGCCTCCCTTACATCCCAGCCCTCCCACATTCCCGGTATTCCCGTTTAACTCCGGATCTTTCCGTGTTTCTCCAGATAAAAGCGATCAGAGTTTCTACGACTCAGACGGACACAGACAGGTTTCTCCCTTCTGGCCTGAATATTCACCTCCCAGCTTCACCTCCAGCCCGCTTCACCCTCCTGCTCCTCTTCCTCCTCCTCTTCCTCCTTCTTCTTCCTGCCCCTCGAACCCCAGCACTCAGCCTGCAGAGCACTACTGCCCCCGTGTGGCCAAACGCAAGAACACTCACCTGCAGAGGCCAGAGAGGGAGGGGCAGGTAACGGGCATGTCAGCGTATCCAGGTCTGAAGAATAAATCCGGAATGATTTCAGGTGAAGAGATGAAACATTAAAGTTTCTTCCGGTTCTCCAGGTTCTGGTCCGATCCAGCTGTGGCAGTTTCTACTGGAGCTTCTTCTGGACTCCGCCTGCCGGACCTTCATCTCCTGGACCGGAGACGGATGGGAGTTTAAGATGTCTGATCCCACCGAGGTGAGGAACAGTCCAGGTTCTGGTTCTGGTTCTGGAACCCGAGCCAAGGTTCTCCTCCGAACCTTTTAGATCCTCTAAAACAGATATCAGAAGAAAAGTCATAACAAGTCAATAAAACAGAATAAAAGTTGGTTTTGATTCAAATGTCATCAACTGATGTTTCAGTAGGATGAAGGTTCATAAATATGAATCAGAGAAAAAAATTAAAAACTGAAAGAACAAAGAATAGATTAAAAATAAAAGCAACATCTCTTACAAAAAACATCCCAGATAAATGAGGGTTTTATTTTTAAATGTGTTATTCATTAATAATTATTGTTAGTTATTGTTGACTGGTAAAATACAACTTATTGATTAAATATTGATGGATAAACAGCCTCTGGTGATAAATGACACATCAGGTTTCAGATGAAAGGATTTCAGAAACTGGAAATGAAAAAGAAACGACGTTTTAAACCCACGATTCTCCTCCACTCTGCAAACATCAGATTTAAAAACCTGCAGGAAGAAGAAACACATGGAGGCTTTACAACAAGAGGATGAACTGAAATACCTGAACAGAAAAGAACTTCTGAGGAATGTCTGCAGAGTTTGGATGAAAACATTTCAAACCAAAACTTTCAGTTTTTTACCTCGATGTTTAAACACAGTTAAAGATATTTAATTATTAGCGTCTCTGATTTTTAATGTGATGTTTGATTCAGAGCCGACATCTGTCCTGACCTTTGACCCGGTCTGAGCAGCTGTTGGTCTCTACATCACACTAACAAATTCATCCCAGTTCAAATGTCAAAAAAAAAACCAAAAAAAAAAAAAACTGGAAAGTTATGGCATTAGAGGAGTGCCATTAAACTGGATTAGGAGCTACATTGGAGAAAGGAAACAATTTGTAGAATTAGATGGTCAGAAATCAGACTTACTCAACATAACTTGTGGAGTTCCGCAGGGATCAGTTTTGGGACCCAAATTGTTCATTTTGTATATAAATGACATAGTCAAAATATCAAATCTTATAAAATACATTATATTCGCAGATGATACAAGTATCTTCTGTACCGGAGAAAACATTCAACAACTCTCTAAAGTGATCAACACAGAAATAGAAAAATTACAGCATTGGCTCAAAAACAATAAATTATTTGTAAATTTAGATAAAACCAAATTTATGATATTCGGAAATAATAAAAAACAGGAAAATAATCCAATTAAAATATCAATTGACAGTGTTGATTTAGAAGAAGTACATGAAATAAAATTCTTGGGTGTCATATTAGATAATAAATTCAGCTGGAAACCACACATCGGACAAGTAAAATCTAAAATAGCCAAGAGTGTTGCTGTTATAAGAAGAATTAACTTCGTACTAGACTATAAATCTTTGTTTATTCTATATAACACACTCATTGCACCACATCTGACATATTGTGTGGAAGTTTGGGGGAATACATACAAAACAAATTTACAGCCATTATACCTCTTACAAAAACAATCCATCCGTATATTACATAAAGTGGGATACTGGGAACACACAAACCAGTTATTTATTAAATCAAATATACTGAAATTCTGGGACCTGGTAATATTTAAAACTACACAATTCATGTTTAAGGTCAGAAATCAAAAACTTCCACACAGTATACAGGAAATGTTTGCTGACAGAGAGGGTGGTTATTATCTAAGAGGTGAAGGATATTTTAAAAAACAACATATTAGAACAACCAGGAAGAGTTTTTGTTTATCTGTGTGTGGAGTAAATGTCTGGAATGGATTGAATGATGAGTTAAAACAAATTACAAATGTAAACCAATTTAAAAAGCTGATTAAAGCAGAGCTCATTTCAAAATATGCTGTATAAGATGTTTAATATCCAATAGGCTATAATGTAATTGATGATATAAATAGTACTTAAAATAATTTTGTATAGTTATATATGATGAAAAATGGAAAAATTTCTCTTTTTGATGTTATGACAGTTCATTGAAAATATATTGACAAGTAGGAAAGGGGCAGGACATTATAAGATGTATCTTCTACCTGCTCCTTTTCGAACAGAAAATACAAAAAAAAAAAAAAAAAAAAAAAAAATTTGCATGTCACATGGGCATAATAATTTGTTTCATATTTTATTTCTTAAGTTTGTTTCATTCTATTTTATTTTATTTTCTTTTTGATTGTTTTAAAGTCTGTTCGAAATAAATAAATAAAAAAAAATTAAAAATAAAAAAAAATAAATCAACATTTTCTGCTCAGAACAACAAAAATCTCAGCAGGAACCATTTCATGTTGAAGCTGCATTAGTTTATCAACTACATTCCCTTTGAGAAGTTAACAGATTTTTGAAATGTCAAAAACTAAAATATTCAGACATCAGTGATGAGATTTAATTATTAACACGTAAAAATGCAACATCAGCTCAGATCTGGGAAGCTTTGGGTTTTAAATCCGTGCTTTTCAACACGCTGACCCTTTTACGTTTCAGATTCAGCTGCATTTTCACGGCCATAATTAAATCCTAATTATTCTGTTTCTTGTTCCTGCAGGTGGCCAAGCGCTGGGGTCAGTGCAAGAACAAGCCGAAGATGAACTATGAGAAGCTGAGCCGCGGCCTGCGCTACTACTACCACAAAAACATCATCCACAAGACGGCGGGCAAGCGCTACGTCTACCGCTTCGTCTGCGACATGCAGGGCATGCTGGGAAAGACGGCGCAGGAGGTCCTGAGCAGCCTGAGCGTCTCACCCACGAACACAGAGACATGGCCGGCCTCTGGGGCGGCGGCCGAGCCCAGCGGCGGGGCCTGGTGAGGGCCCGGTCCAGCGGGCCCGGTCCAGCCGGGCCCGGTCAGGTCCAGCCGGGCCCCAGCCGGGCCGGGTCGCAACATCAGGAACTCTGCCAGAAGCAGAACATCCTCAGAGGATAAATCCGCTTCAGGAAATGTGGCGATGCTGCATTTCAGAGAAAAAAAGCAGCAAAAACACTCAAATCCACCTTTAAAACAAAAAACCAAACCTTGTTTCATGCTAAATGTTTGAACCCTCCGGACCAGAGAAGCACTGCGCATTTCACTCGATGCTAAGAGGACAAGAGTAAATATTGTTAATAAGACTATCTTGTAGAGTTTTGTGCATTTATATTATTATTATTTTTTATACAAAACTCATTTCTACCTCCTTTGCTACAGAGAAGAACAACCTGGTGTTTAGTTCAGACACCTGGAGAAAATATTTTTATCGGTTTCTGATGAATATTTGTGTAAATAAAACTTTTTCAGACGAAGATTGTGTTGAGACTTGTTATATTTTACGAGCCAGTAGGTGTCGCTGTTGGCTGATTCTTGTTGAACTATTTAACTGTATTTTATATGAGAACAAAAACGTGAAGTTTCTGTGTTAATGCGGCAGTTCAGAAGCATCACATGAATAAACTGAGGGGAGACCGGAAACATTTATTGTGAATTATTAATTTGGGTAAATGATAAAATGGCTGTGAATTTTTCATTGAAAAAGCATTTAATCTAGAGACATGGAAATTAAAAGATTGTGCCACGACTGTGAAAATATTTAGGTAATTTGTTGATGAATTGTAGATTTTTTTATGAGTTTGTTATAAAATTATGAGATTTTTACTGAAAAAACATTAAAACTATAAACTGTGATCATGTTTCACATTTTGAATTGACCAAATATTTTTGCAGTTTGTTGAATTATTTACATTTTACTGGTTTCTGCTGTTGTGTTTTTTATGAGCTCATTGGAAAGTTTGGCTGGTTGATAATCTGACACACCTGCTGGTTCCAGGAATCACCTGGCTGGTTTTAAGAGGAGGAGCTGCTGACTTCATCATCATCATCATCACAACATTGGTTGTCCTGGATGAGTTTTGGTGGAAAATTGTTTTTCTTTAACTTATTGACATAATGCTGCTCTATGACAGGAAGAGAAACGGGCTCAGAGGTCCAACACAGCCAGACAAGAACTTAATGTCGACGGATCAGACGAAGCTGTAGGGCTTATGGCTGGATATGATTATGTTGTCTAGAAAGAAGTTTGAGTTGTTTCACTGTAACAGGAGGACTTTGATAGTTAGTGAGCTTTTCCATGATAAGGTCTGTTCCTGATTGTAGGCGGGCCGTGAGCAGCAGCAGCATAATGCTAAGAGTTTGCAGATTTATGTTTTCGCATCCACCTGAATAATGTGTAGTTGCGCCACTGAACCACACCATCTTCCAACTGGTTTACACACTGATTACTGAGCATGCTCCATGACCTTTGACATCCAGCAGTAAGTGTGATGCTGCAGAACCGCCCTGCTGCTCTGCAGGTGGAGCGAAGTGGAAGTTCAGGTTGAACAGATCAGTCTGCAGATAGGAGGTCCAGCTGGGTGTTTAGAGCTGAACTGAGGAGGAGCCTCCGTGGTGCCTTCAGGGACCTCAACCTGCTGGGAAACTGAAGCTGCTGCTTTAAAATAAGCAGTTCAGCTGCACTTCCAGAGACTCTGTCGTCTTTAATAATATGTAAGACATTAGAGGGAGAAGGATGGGTCAAACCACATTTCCCCATAGCATTTGAACGCATCACTTTAGGGAGTGGAAAAGCATCAGCAGCTCATTTAAGCCCAGCGCCTGCTGCAACAGCCACAGCGCCTCTGCATCATCTCAGTGAGAAATGGCTCCAAAAAAGCCCACAAAGGTTCTAGAAGATATCTTGGAGAACCTGTCAGAGAGGAACTTTAAGAAGTTCTGCTCAGGACTTGTGGGCCGGGATAAGCGTGTCAAGAAGAACCAGGTGGAGAATAAAGACTTCTTGGAAGTTGCAGAGGTGATGATTGAGAAATACGCAGACGAAGCTCTGAAGGTGGCCGAGGAGCTGCTCAGAGACATCGACTGCCAACAGGCAGCAAACGACTTGGGTAAAACAGCCACATTATCTGGATCCATTTGTCCTTCCTTCTGCAGGGATCTTCAGGGGAATTCAAATATTTCTACTGTTTGTTTGATTGAACTGATTTCACAGGGTAAAAATTAAACCACCTCCTTTACTTTTAAAGTAATGACTACAGCTGTACTGGATCGGTTCTGATCCAACTGCAGCTGATCTCAGGATGCCTCCTAAAATAACAGCTTCATCTGTTGGAGCTGCCCTAGCTATAACAGAAGATTTTTATACAGACATAAATTTAAAATATTATATTTAAATGGAATATAATTAGGTACAATAATTGGAAAAGACTATAAATATATTTTTATGGCTAACTTTGGTACTAAAATGTTTTGGAAACAATCAGAAAAAAAGCTAAAAGCTTCATGTTTAAAACAGTAGATCCTCCTATCTTTAGTTAAAAAACACATCTGTGTTACACATATCTATGCTGCCATTATAATGATCACACTGCATTCTTCTGTGTTGTCATAGCCGCAAAAATGGGTAAAAATGCATAGAATTTGGTTTTAAGTTCTTTATTTCTTATGTTTTACAGTTGCAGAGCGTAAAGAGGCAGGTTTACGTTGGGGAGATGATTCCACCAGTGGTGAGTTTTTCTTTTTTTCTTTTAAACATGAGTAACAAAAACTCTGAGATTGTAAAAATCTAATCAAAGATAAACGACAATTATTGTGACATACATTTTTAAAACAATGCATGACCATGAGCTCTCCTATGAAAGTTAAAGTATTATTTCAGTAAATGGGTAAGCTATAATAAATTCTGATATATTCTGCCTTAACAGAGGTATTAATATTGGATATTCCCCGAAAAACAATGAAAACCCAAATAAATCTGAGGAAAATAGGACGAATGTTGAGCTAATAGCACTGAGCATTCGTCACCAACTCAGTGGTGGAAGTGAGAGCGTTGCACAACATAAATTCAGCCAGAACAAATGGCTCTAAATAATAAACCAGCTTTGAGGTGCATAAGTTGCCTCAAGGAATTTTAATAATCGACATACTTGAATTATTTGATGAATCGTTACAGCACTAAAGTCAACTGTCATATTCTTCCTGTCCTTTCCTGCTCAGTCTTCAGTCATTCAGTCATTGAAGATGTTTTCTTCCACACATCACCCAGGACCTGCAGGTCATCAGTTGTCTGGAGGACGTCTGCACAGAGCAGGTCCTAATCTGCTGAAGGAAACACTGTGATCAGTCCCTTAGTCCCTCAAACTGCCAAGACGAACCATGCAGGAAACCCCGTCAGATCGAGCCATCTTAAAAATGCAAGACAGACCGGTTTAACTTAGTGAAATGTTCAACTGCAGATGTTTACATGCAGTGCAGAGGCTTTAAAACACAGATAGTCGACTGATTTAACAAGGAATTGTTGTTGAAAACAAGCATGTTCTCCTACAACCTGCACAGCAAAAAAACGAAACAGAAATGAACAATGACAGTTGAGAAAAAACACTTTAAGAAATTTATTTAATTTCTACAGCAAACAATCAACAGAGAGAAGAAGGAGAATATTTTTCAGTCCTTTTTTTTGTTTTCTTCTCATCAAACGAAATCCATATTTTTCCCCTTTCCTTAAAGAGGCGCACAAACATTTCAACCAATGTTTTACCAGGGAGCCAATGAGTGTTGGCAACACGTTACATAATGCATTCATAAATGTGCTCTAATAAACGTAACCTGAACTTTTCTTTCTTTACTCCTCCAGAAATGACAGTGAAAGACTTTTGGATGTCCAAAAAGGATGATCCAGAGGTCAGTAATGTATCATCCTGAGTGAAATATGCTGATAATGGTAAAGAAAAATGTACATATAAAAACACTGAAGGCAAAATAATTTGGTATTTTGGATGTATTACCAATCTATATATATTTATGTAAATAATGAAATCTTTATTTGATTTTTGTTCATTTTTTTCTCACTGTAATGTTAATTTTACCTTGATTTATAACACCAGGTTCCAGTTCAGCTGTTTCTTTTTGACCAACATTTAGTTTCTTTTCTCTCCATGTGTCTGTCAGGTTTACTGTGTGACTGAAGACAACTACAGGAACCGCGTCGCTCTGCTGATCACTAACATCAAGTTTTCTGATGAGAAACTGGACAGACATGGAGCAGAGAAAGACGAGGAGAACATGGAGAAACTTCTCCAACGTCTGGGATATGAGGTGGTAAAATGGCAAAACCTCACTGGAAAGGTGCTTTTTTCTAACTGGGAGAATAATTCAAACTGGTTCTTGTCTGGTTGATGAATAAATGTAATAACTGGTAACATGGTTTCCTGTCTTCCTTCAGGGGATTGATGACGCTTTAAAAGGCTTTGCTAAACATCCCAAACTGAAGCAGACTGACAGCGTGTTTGTGGTTATTATGTCTCACGGCAAACTGGGGAAAATTTGGGGGGCTGACTGGAGAGAGGACAACCCAGATGAATTTGCAGTTGACAAAATTTACAGATGCCTGAACTCCAACGGCTGTCAGGCACTAATAAACAAACCAAAGGTCGTCATCCTACAGGCCTGCAGAGGAGGTGACGTAGATCTGCTACTACAGATAAACTAAAACTCACTGAGCGATCATGTAAGGCTCTTTCCTTACCTGAGTGTCATTTTTAACTTCCAGTAAGAAGTGGAGCCACAACTTGGGTCCATGACGGTGAAAGCACCGGGCGCCCTGCTCCACCGCCTGAGGACCATGTACCAGAGCTGGATAAATCTGCACACGTAGAAAAAGACTTCATTGCTCTTCTCGCCAGCACCCCTGGTGGGCTTACAGTCAAACTTTAGATAAACCTGCTCTCGTTGTTGTAGCTTCATGACTTTCTCATGTCTGTTCGTCTTCCTGCAGACAATAAGGCGTACAGAGAGACACAAAATGGGTCCATCCTCATCCAGAACATCGTGAAGGTTTTCACTCCAGAATCATATCAGAAACACATTATTGATCTTTTCACCAAGGTACGAAAAATATATGATTTCTGAAATCAACTTTCAATTAATTTTGACTGTTTTGAAGCATGAAAACAATTTTTTCCCATTAATTTACTGCAGATTATATAAAGATTAGGATTCAATTATAGCAATGCCAACGTCAAATAAGTGATAACGATGTATAGAAACAGCAGAGAAATAGTTTACCGTTCCAGAATGTGTCCTTAAAGAAACAACAGATTCAACTCCTTCTGGGCATCCAGGTTATCTCAGCTACACCATAAAGATGGCGTTCCCCTAATGGGCATCCAGGGGTCACATTAACAGAATATTTTCTGTATTTGACTGTTTTTGTTCATTTCTTTATTTTATTTCAATTTGACAGGTTATAATTCATATGCACAGATATTATAAACTTTGCACAGAGGCAACTAAACTCAGTCAATAAAGAAAAGTCCTTTCTGAAGATCATCTCTTGGGCTCTGAACTAAATGCGTCTTTCAAACCAGGAGCTGAGTTGAAGAGTTATGGATGTACGTCTGATATGGCATAAAATTCACATCACGATGTCTATTGTGATGGGTGGCAGTAACAATGTATATGACTTTATGTTTTTGGAGAAAACTTACAAAAATCACATAGTAATTGAGTGGAATGTATATATTTGTGTGTTAAACCCTGATGTAGGTTGGTTTTGTAACGTTTGTAACTGTTTTGTTTTATGCAGCATATATTAATACTACCTGGTTAAATCAAAGCAGGGCCGGCCCAAGCCTCCATGGGGCCCTAAGTGAAATGTGGTTTTGGGGCCCTGTAGTTCTGCTAACAATGTGGACCGGCTGCAATCAGCAGTCCAATCATCAGGTCATTCACACACCTGCTATAAACTGATTGCATTTCTGGCTGTTTACATTATATACATGTATAATAGGATACATTTATTGGCCAACTGATTTATCAACCAGTCGATTTCTGGGCACCGATTTCCTTAATTTTGGGGGATCGTGATCTGCTGATACTTACATGTGAAGCTGATCTTTATAACTCAGCCTCTGTCCTCTTCTGCTCTGCAGTGAGAGGTTTGACTGACAGACCCACCAGGTCAGGTCTGCATGTTTACAGTTAACAATATTCACCCACTGTGGAAACTCAGTGACTTTCTTGCTATATTTAGCGACATTTCAGACAAAAAAAAATTAATATCAGCCAAAATCAAAATCGGCCGGTCAGGCTTTTTAAAGATCAGTAACCAGGGATCGGCCAGAAAACTGCAATCAGTGCAGCCCTACACACATTCATGACATTCTTTAATTAAATCAATTTCTCTTAAGCGTTACTCCAATAGCTAAAAATGTAATTTATACCAGGTGAGTCTTTCTCTCCTGAGAATGTGGGCCGGTACCGGTACTGGACTGATCCTGAGCCTTCAAATGATTTTAACAGAAGTTTCTCATAACTTAGAAAAATAATGTTTGTTTTAGCCACGAAATGATTCAACTACAGCATAGAGCAGCTAATCGATGTAGCAGCCAGTTAGCCTGACGTAGAAACATTTAGCTAGTGTAACCGGTGTATGCTAGAAGTGTTTCTTTACCAATAATCTAGTCTTATACAGTCGGTTAACCTTGATGTGTTCTGCGTTGTGTTCAGATGAAGAAGGGAGTCAGACCACTGGAGTAGCTGGTTGATCTTTAATGCAGGTTGCTGGCAGAGCACAAACGGAAATACAAAAAGCCCTTTAGCATGCAGCTCTTCCATACACAGGAGTCGGGGTTCCCCCAGGAGATAAGCACACGGAGAAACTCTGTGACTAAATAATAATATCTGCTCTAACATTTACAAAACAATGTTCTGAACTTGTCAAAAGAAATATATGTATTAAAACATAAACATTCACAGGTGCATGTACTTTCAATTATTTTATAAATTTAAAAAAACATAAACTTAACCAAGAGCAAATTACATTTCCTACCTCTTCTCAGGCAGCCTAGTACAGTACTGATGTCATAAGGTGCTCTCTTAAAGTGACAGTACAGGTAGTAGTGTTTACCTAAATAAATAAAATAATACAATTCTTAAAATATAACAAAAAAAAAATAGGATTCTTCAGTGCTGATCAGGATTTGGTGAAATTTCAAACATTATAAAAATAAATAAAAGCACATTTTCTAAACTTGTTGCACTAGACAATGTCAAACATTGAGAAGTTTTAATTATTGCTATCAAACGTTATCAAACTCGGCGTTTTGAAGCCAAAAGTACCTCAGAAATATACAGAGCCACCATGAGAATCAACTCATTTAAAGTTTTAACTCAGTTTCACACAAAGACCCTAGCATAAATGTTTGGCTGTTGAACTGGGTCATTCCAGGTCGCTATCAAGCTAATTTTAGTAGCTTTACAAATCTTTTACATTACATCACCAAGGCTCATTAAAACAAACCTTTATCTTGGCTTTTTTCTGTTCTTCCTCTTTCTTTTCTCCCTCCCTGAAGGATAAGTCCTTTCTGAGACATTGTTTTGCTAACTTAGCTTCTGACCGGAGCTTTGGACGTTTGGATGCTCTGCTCATTGCACGGCAGCTCATGTTACCGGCGAAGCGTGCGGTACCTGCCGTGGCCACCAGAGGGCCCCTAGAGCAATTTATTTTTTCTTTTTATCCATAAAATAATTTCTACATATATTATCAAATATATATTATTGTAAAAACAAATCACTTCATAGTGAAATTGTGTGTTTTTGATATTATAATGACAGAAAAAAAAAATCAGCTCCACTGAGGCCAAGGTCACAATGACCCTCAGTGGCCTTGGGGCCCTAAGCAGCTGCTTAGTTTACTTTGGCTTGGACTGGCCCTGAATCAAAGTTAAATAAACAAAAAATATATCTATATAGAAACAAAATAACTTAAATATAATGGATGCCTGAGTCAAATCCTGCTTTTTCTTCTCAGTCACTGCATTGCTGGTAGTCAAGCATATGCTTTGTTTTAAGGAGGTAAAACAAAATGCTCGTATTTCCTCTCTTTGGAGGAACTGCCACCCTACACACTTTGCAAGTAAATTTTTTTTTGCTCCTGGTCTGATTGGTCAACTGTCCCACGGTCTGAAGAGATTGTGTGGTTTAAACCCCATGAGTTTTTTGCTTTGTGCGCAGTCCAATGTGGTCGCACTGACCAGTGTGCGCTTTTAGCAAGAGTTTTTTTCTCTCGCTGTCCAACCCGTGACATTGCGCCGTGCTCCTCCTGAGCATCATGAAAACCATGGAGGTTAAACCCGAACCAGGTCCAGATTATTGTGTCTCAGCCGTGCTGCTTCCCACTTGCTCTGCTTTGATATCAGCGGTTGTTGACTACAGATCTCTATCACAGGCCAAATTAATATTGTTTCTACCATATTCCATATTTATTGCACATTCCTACAGTTAGTCTGATTTATTCAGGAACCTTTAGCTGATTGTTGACTCTGTTTCAACCCCACAGGTCCAGGACCTTGTTTCAAAATGTGGTGACGACCAACAGAAACAGATGCCCGTTATTGACAGAATGACGCTGAACAAGAAGTTTTATCTCTATCCTGGACTCCTGGACAGCAGCCACTAATATGACATGTTTTAATATGATAGGAAGCAGAACGTTTAGTACTTTTTTCTCTGTCCGATTATGTATAACGGAGCAGTAAGTAAATGTGACAAGTTTCCTTTTGAGTTACGAGATTCTGAAAGTGTGGATTCTAAACTTCATAATGATATCAAACATTGACAAAAAGTGAGGAAGATATGGTCAGCTGAATGCTACTTTAAAGTTTTCCCCAAACTGCTGATCTGCTAACTAATTCTGTTACTTTGCATTAATTCCACCTTCAGCACTGAAAAACTCTCATTAACCAGCTTCTGTCTGGCTGATCTAGCTGGAAATATATATTTCTAAAAGTTTTCACATGTTGTGAGTTTCTGTCTTGTCAGTGTTTGTCATGGAGTCGTCTGTAAAAATCTGAATTCACTTTAACAAGAAATCTACATCACACCATCATCCTGTTCAGTGGCTTCAGTGAATGTTTTATTGACATTAAGACCAAGGCAAAAGTAATGACACAAAATAACTTTAATCTACATCTATGTACATAAGAGACATTATGACAAATTTAAATGGCACATAGTTTTAAATCAGTGGTTGTTGGATTATCATGATTTCTGGATGTTTGGGTTTTTCGGTTTGTGGTTTTTGTTTCGGGTTGTTCATGGTTCAAAGTTTTGCATTATTAGTTTTTCTTTGTAAGTTTGTTTGTATGAGTTATTCTGGGGTCCTGAATAGTTTCTGTTATTTCTGTTAGTGCTTTAGTTTGTTTCATTCTAGATGAAGTCAGTAATCAGGCCCGTTGCATCTACCTGAGTTCCTGTATCACTCATGCTGCTCACCTGTTTCACCTGCCACTCCTGTCTTTGCTCACTGCTGGATTCTTGTTTCTGATTCGAAGAAACAACATGAAAGGAAGGCAGCAGGTGTGCACATTACCCGTACCCAATAAAGTGACAAAAACAACAATACAGGACTCTTCTGAGGTCCTGGAATTAGAATAATGAGTAAACTTTAAATTCTTCCTCGTCGAGCTCATACCAGGCATAACACAGCAGGTGACGCAAATAAGGCTTTCACAATAAAAGAATTTAAAATAAAATGTCTGATTTATTAATTGTTTTTGTTGGTTGAGATCTGTGTCAAACTCCTTTCAGGCCTAAAAAATGGCCCAGGCAGCAAAACAATGTAAGAACCAGACAGGATCCAAAAAATGCAGAACTCTGAATATTTTTTATATATATTCACAATAACTTTGTTACAGTTTCACAGCAAGACATGATTTCAACCATCAGCAGGAGGGAGAGTCTCCCCTGATCTCAGCCAACAGCTTTTAAATCATCGGGGCTAATTAATGGAGACAGCACTTACACTTCCAGGTAGAAAATATACATGTGTGCTCAATTATATTTCTAGAAAAACATTTACATAATTATAATTAACTTTAACAACTTCAAAACTAAAACACAATCTGGGCCCAAACAACATCCAAAACTTCTCCCCTCCCTCTCAAACACTGTGGCCTTTCCCAGTGAGGCTGATTGAAAACAGCAGGTCCCTAATGGACGTGTTTCCATGGCAACACATGACCAGGTGACCTCAAAGAGAAGGAGAATAAAATCTCAAATAAATCAGGTTTAAACTTTCCTCCAAACAAAAACAATATAGTTACCAGTTCAACTGGTTAGAAAGCACAAAATAAGCCGCTGTTAGAGGCAGTAGATCCCTCAGCACTGGGACATGGCCGCCCATCTGGGGTCACCAAAAGGCTCCTGAAGGACTCTCAGACCAGGAGGATCACATCTTTCTGGTCAGATGAGACAAAGATTGAACTCTGTGGCATGAAGGCAAGGCAACGTTTTAGGAGGTTACCAAGTCCATCACCAGGCCCTACCGTACAGTACAGAGGTAGCATCATCCGATGCCTGTCAAGGTTCCCGTTTTGGCTGAGAAACGTCCATATTTCACCCCTCTGTCCCAGCATGCTCCTGTAATGTTTCCCTAAATTTACCGTACTATAGCAATCATGTCGCAATCACCACCCAGTTTTTCCAGTAAAAGGTCATGATGAACAGGTCTTAGATTGACATGGGCGTTTACTGCAAGACTTTTCTCAGTTTCTCATGTTGCTGTGCAAGAATTTTAACCCTTTACTGGATTGTTTCTTCAAATGTTCCATTTTTATCCTAGTTTGAGCTGTCAGACAGAATCCCTCACTTTTTCTTCTGGAGTACTTTCCTACATAAAAAGGTGAACAGTCAACATGGTCCCAGTCTCTGGTTCCAGTCTCTGGTTCCAGTCTCTGGTTCCAGTCTCTGGCTCCAGTCTCTGGCTCCAGTCTCTAGTCCCAGTCTCTGGTCCCGGTCTCTGGTTCCAGTCTCTGGCTCCAGTCTCTGGTCCCAGTCTCTGGTCCCAGTCTCTGGTCCCAGTCTCTGGTCCCGGTCTCTGGTCCCGGTCTCTGGTTCCGGTCTCTGGTTCCAGTCTCTGGCTCCAGTCTCTGGTCCCAGTCTCTGGTCCCAGTCTCCAGTCCCAGTCTCCGGTTCCAGTCTCTGGTTCCAGTCTATGGTCCCAGTCTCTAGTCCCAGTCTCTGGTCCCGGTCTCTGGTTCCAGTCTCTGGTTCCAGTCTCTGGCTCCAGTCTCTGGTCCCAGTCTCTGGTCCCAGTCTCTGGTCCCAGTCTCCAGTCCCAGTCTCTGGTTCCAGTCTCTAGTCCCAGTTTGTGGTTCCAGTCTCTGGTCCCAGTCTCTAGTTCCAGTCTCTGGTCCCAGTCTCTGGTCCCAGTCTCTGGTTCCAGTCTCTAGTCCCAGTTTGTGGTTCCAGTCTCTAGTCCCAGTCTCTGGTCCGAGTCTCTGGTCCCAGTCTCTAGTCCCAGTCTCTGGTCCCAGTCTCTGGTCCCAGTGTCTAGTCCCAGTCTCTGGTCCCAGTCTCTGGTCCCAGTCTCTAGTCCCAATCTCCAGTCCGAGTCTCTGGTCCCAGTCTCTGGTCCGAGTCTCTGGTCCGAGTCTCTGGTCCCAGTCTCTAGTCCCAGTCTCTGGTCCCAGTCTCTGGTCCCAGTCTCTAGTCCCAGTTTGTGGTCCCAGTCTCTGGTTCCAGTCTCTGGTCCGAGTCTCTGGTTCCAGTCTCTGGTTCCAGTCTCTGGTTCCAGTCTCTAGTCCCAGTGTCTGGTCCCAGTCTCTGGTCCCAGTCTCTAGTCCCAGTTTGTGGTCCCAGTCTCTGGTTCCAGTCTCTGGTCCGAGTCTCTGGTTCCAGTCTCTGGTTCCAGTCTCTAGTCCCAGTCTCTAGTCCCAGTCTCTAGTCCCAGTCTCTGGTCCCAGTCTCTGGTCCCAGTCTCTAGTCCCAGTCTCTGGTCCCAGTCTCTGGTCCCAGTCTCTGGTCCCAGTCTCTAGTCCCAGTCTCTGGTCCCAGTCTCTGGTCCCAGGCTCTGGTTTCCTCCACAGCTGTAGCAGGGTGATGTAAGGGATGTGTTTTCACGGAGAACAGGATGATCTCTTCCAGTAGATCGTTCCCAAGAAGGCAGGATGTTCGTTTGCCCCAGACCTTTCAGCTCGGTTCTGGGTCTGATGCTCCCTTCACCGGATCCACATGACTCCTTGCTGACGTCCTCTGGGTCTGAACCAGAACCAAACACGGAGAAGCAGCTTTCAGCTTCTATGCACCACAAATCTGGAACAAACTTCCAGAAAACTGCAAAACAGCCGAAACACTGAGCTCTTTTAAATCCGGACTAAAAACCCAGCTGTTTAGATTTGCCTTTGAAGATGAAATGCTGTATTTATGATTTTGATGATGTAACTTGTCAAAATGTAACATTTGTTACTGGCTCCTGGTGACTCCGATGTCTTCATTGTTATTTTTATGATGTGAAGCACTTTGAGCAGCCTTGGGGCAACAGCAGTGGCCCAGCGCTGTAACTGCAAACTGTTTCTGAACATTGTTACCATTTATGTGGCTTTATTAAATTGGACTGATGGATTGTAACTGTTGATTATTGGAGAAGCGGCGGCGGCGGGAGAAACATGTGAATGACTGGTTGCATGTAAAACATCTGGTAGGATCCTGGTCCGGGGTTGCAGCTGGATTTATTATTCTAGTTTGATTATTCTGTCTTCCTTAGTTTCTCTTTGATCAGTCTTGATTCTGTTTTACTTTAGTTCAGTTCTTCTTAGTCTCACTTATAGTTATCTTCATTTGCTTTATTTTGTTCAGGTTTCTGTAGTGTTAGATTTATTTCCTAGTCCAGAGTTTCCCAACCCTCAAGGCTCACTGTCCTACATGTTTTAGAGGTTTCCCTGCTTTAATGTGCCTGATTCAGCTGATTGCAGTTCAACAAACGCCTGTTAATCAGTCATCAACTGAAATCAGCTGGACTGAAGCAAGGAAATGCCTAAAACATGCAGGGCAGTGAGCCTTGAGGACCAGGGCTGGGAAACACCGTCTAGTCCCAGTGAAGTCTCCCTCGCCCCCTGTGCCTCCTCTCTCTCCCCTCACACCTGTAACCTGTCGGCTCATCAGCTCAGGTCTTTTGCTCATCCTTCGTCTCTCCTCGCCTCTCATCTGCTCCCATCACTTTGTTTCCCCTGGATTGATGGTTTGTGCTGCTGTTTGTTTTTTTCTGTAAGTTTTTTCATTTCTTCATTAAAATCACTAAAGACTGCATTCGGTATTCCCACCTGCTGCATTTAGCTCCACTAAGCCACATTCATCATGACGGGTCCTGAAAAGTGCTACAGGTCTTTATACTTCACTTATGATGGTTTGTGATGCTGGGAACTTTGTTAGTCAGTTATTGTTTATTAATGCAATAAAAATGACTGGAAATGCACAGAAACACAAGGCTCCCTCCTGTTTCTCCTAATACTTGATGTGTGAACACAAACCTTGTAACGAGGGGCTTTAGATTAAATCCCACCAGCAGAAAAAGTAGTTCATATGAAACTGCATGATGAATATATTTTGTGCTGTCAAATGTCCCATCATCATTTTTTCTCTCCACAGCAACAAAACATTTTAAAATGTTTTTCATCAGAAGAAAGTTTCTAAACACCTTCAGAGTTTTTCTGCTTGGTTACATTCAGACGTGTTTCATTGTTCCAATTTGTTTTTCTACAGAACGAACATCAGCGAGCCAAGAGGAAGTGTGATGCTGCAGAACCGCCCTGCTGCTCTGCAGGTAGAGCGAAGTGGAAGTTCAGGTTGAACAGATCAGCCTGCAGACAGGAGGTCCAGCTGGGTGTTTAGAGCTGAACTGAGGAGGAGCCTCCGTGGTGCCTTCAGGGACCTCAACCTGCTGGGAAACTGAAGCTCATGTTAAACAAGGAGTTCAGCTGCACTTTCTGAGACATCATATTTTATAATGCATAAGATCTGCATATAAACATGAAATATCTGAAGCTCTGTGAGGAATTTTTCATTTTAATAAATATTATTCAAATTAGATGGAAAGTGATTGTTGAAACAACATTTTCCCACTACACTTAAACACCCCACTTTAAGACGACGTGAGAAAGCATCAGCAGCTCATTTCAGCCCAGCGCCTGCTGCAACAATCACAGCACCTCTGCATCATCTCAGTGAGAAATGGCTCTAAAAAAGCCCAAAGTTATTTTAAGTGATGTCCTGGAGAACCTGGAACAGAAGAACTACAAGAAGTTCTGCTCAGCACTTGTAGACAGGGATAGAAATGTCAAGAGGAACCAGGTGGAGAATAAAGACTTCCTGGACGTTGCAGAGGTGATGGTCAATGTTTATGACAAAGACGCCCTGAAAGTGGCCGAGGAGCTGCTGAGAGAGATCTGCTGTGTGAAGGACGCAAACGACCTGGGTAAATATCTCCACAGAGTCAGGATCCATTTACTCCTATGCTAAGATCCACCATCAGGAGAATTCAAACATTTAGATTGTTTTATCTTCAGAATCTAGCATGTTTGATTGTTTTTATTTGATTTAACTGATTTCAAAGAGCTGACTTGTACTGTAAAATCCTCCAGGCTGAACCAGACATCTGACAGCTTCCCTCTGTTAACTCTGTAAGCTGATGTGGAAAAACAACACAAAAAAGAAAACCAGAAAAATCAGGCGGTCTGAGCTTAATCTCTCTTCAGTTTTGTCTTTTTTGGCAGAAAACTTGGCAAACTGAGCAGTTTAGTTCTGACTGCCATGTAAGTTTTAGGCTGGGTTTAGTTCTGGATCACTGCTGGTCCAAACTGTGCAGCTGTCGGGTTAAACAGGCTTCAGTGCTGCTGAAAAACATCATGTATTACTGACACACAAGATCATTTATTGTTTCCTCTCATACAGCAGATACATATTAAAGCCTGGAGGTGAAACAAACCAACCATGAGCTAAAAGCAAAATAAGTCAATAATGTCTATAATTAAACATTTTTTACAAATATATTTATTTTTTTAATTATAGTTTAATTTTGAGAGAAAAATGCAAGAATCTGCAAAATGTTACATAGTGGGAGAACAAAAGTGTGAAGTGCTAAAAGACAAACAACAAAAATCTTAAATTTCAAATAAAAACCAAGAATTGAACAAAATCTGAATGAGAGCCAGTAAAAGATACGCAGCTCTTCTAAAGAACTGCGAGGCGCGGCTGTTTCACTCAGATCGATCTCTGACTGGAGCAACCGGCTCTGAGGTGACGAACAGATGAAAACATGGAGAGACTTGAAGGTCAACACCAACTAATGCAGACCGCTGCAGCCAACAGAAACAGACAAAAACTATTCTGGTTTTCCCAGAAAAAGTTTTTCTGGGAAAAAATAAACCCTGAAAAGTTCAAGCAGCCATGTTTAGGATCTTGCTGCATCCCTGCCTGCAGCCACTGCTGGATGTTGAGGTGTTCAGGATTTTCTCTGATGTATTTCAGTTTCTGCTCTGTCCTCACATGGAAACTTTTAATTGAAAAATATTTTTTCCTATTTTTGCAGCTGAAGAGGCCAAGAAAGCAGGTTCACACACTTCTGTTCCCACCGTTGGTGAGCTCTTCTTCTTTATTCTGTTTAAGTTGAGTAAATTATTCCCAGCCATCCTTAGTCAGCTTGTTCAGTGATGTGCAGATGTGCTTCAGTCACAACTACAAAGTTTTTACTTTATATCTGACAATAGTTTTCATGTTCAGTTTTAAAGCCGTCAGGTTGATTGAGCAGAAATCTGTCAGTTCAAAGCTGATATCAGTTTCAGTTCAGGCTGGGAGCTAAAATGCATCCAAGCAGGTAAAAATGTGGATTAAACATCTTATTTACCTTCAGATCGGCTGAGTTATCCTGTTCAGATGGACTTGTTCAGAAACTAATGTTTTTTTATTGTTGCAGGTCCGTCCCCGGTGACCAGTGATGGTGAGTTCTTCCACTTTTCTTTCTTAAACCTGTTGAAACATCAATTCAGAAGAAAAACAGCAACTCTGGAAGTAAACCGTCTGTCTGTAATTAGCAGCTTATTAAAGAATCTGCTGCTTCTGTAGCAACAGGAATATTTCAAGTTTTTATTTAAATGTTTAAATCTAAAAGTAAAGTTTTAATGTTCTTTTTAAATCACTCTGCTAATGAACAGTAATTTTGATCTTGTTTCTTCAGGGAAGCATTTTGTGGACAAACACAGGACTGAGCTGATCAACCGAGTGGGAAACATTGGACCCATTCTGGATGAGCTGCTGGACCAAGAGGTTCTCGACAATGAAGCTTATAATAAAATCAACGCTCTGCCTACCAACCAGGACAAAGTTAGAGAGCTGTGTACCAAATACCTGAACGCCAGAAGAAGTAAAGATATCTTTTACAACATCTTGAAGAAGAAAGAAAAGTTTCTCATCGGAGAACTAGAGGGAAACTAAACGCTGACAAAAAGTCTACTTTTAATCTGAACACTCAGATGAAATTGTTGAAATTCAATAAACATGTTTTTAAATCTGACTGACTCAATTTGTTAAAAAAACAAAGCAGTAGATTTATAAAAGAAAACAGCAGCTACAGTCAGGATGTCAGTCGTCAGCCAGATTTAAAAGAAACTTGAGCAAACAGATCATGTCTCCATTACTGCATGTTCTGCATCTATCCAAGTATTTTCTTCAGTGGTTTATTGAAATTAAAGCTGCTTTGTGAAATCACACTCACCCTAAACATCTACTCTGATCTTCATTTATCATCCAGTCTGAGATTTTCACTAAAAGACTTAACCTGTAAAAGTATGCAGAGAAAACTAAATATATTAAACAAAAAAGTCTGAAAACTGGATTAAAACTTGTCTGGCAGAAGTGGAAGTAACACATTTCAGCTCCTCATACCAGAAGAGTTATATTTTTGTATAGAAGTATTTCATCTACAGTTGCTGTCATCTCTGGATCAGTTTGGCTGCATTCAGGGCCTCATGGAGCCCAGAACGTCTGCAGACGGCCCACAGGAGCTTCGGGTTTCCAGAGGATCATTCAGGATTCCTCGCTGTCTTTGCAGGCAGGAGACACATCAGCTGGTTTCCTCTGAACCTCACTGGCTGACGGACACAAAGCTTTTCACATGAAATATTTGAATCTTCACATGAAGTTATTGATAAATGGCAAAATTTTAACGTCCAAACTCTTTATTGGGACAGATTTGCTTTTCCTCCTGCAGAGGTTCTCAGTAATCAACAAAATTCACAGAAACAATTGAAAAAACTCTTTATTCTAAAAGAATAAAGAGTTGTTTTTAATGTGGTTCTTTTCAGGTAAACTTAAATAAACTGCTCTCACCCTTGAACTTCTGAGTTCCAGTTGAGAAAATGTACATCTTTGTTTACAAGTCCTTCTGTTGGCTGATTGGCTCAGTTGAAATTCATTTGCAGAAATTAAGCTTCATGGGAGAAATGCTGGACAGAGAACTGAAGGCAGATGAGAATCGAGTGGAACTGCATAGGAAAGCAACAGCTAGACTAACTCAGTTTCACTACTGGAGTAAGGAAGCCAAGCTAGTACTCAGAGTTACTCCACAGTAGGGCTGTTGTAAACGAATATTTTAGTAATCGAGTAATCTATCGATTATTCTTACGATTAATCGAGTAATCTGATAAAAAAAATTATAAAATGAAATATTGGTAAATCTGGCATAATACCGGTGTTACTATCAGATATCAATATCAGTCCAATTTTTCATATTTGAGCATCCCTAACAGTTGCTTTTTTGTAGTTTAGAAAACTAACCTGTAACAATAATAGCTCACTTTCTAAGTTAACCAGAAGAAAAGTTATAGAAAAATCTGAAATTATATTGAATTTAATAACAAAGAGGCAGGCTCACAAATATGCTTATAAAAAATGTCTACAATCCAGCTTTTAGTTTATGTATTCATCTTCAGTGAGTTTAATAGATTAATTAAACTCACCTCGCCACCTAACCTGTCACGCTTTGGGTTTGAAAATACGGGAAATGCCGCCTGGAGTGGGAGGAGAGGGCGAATGAACGAACATGGGGTGGAGGGGAGGAAATGGACCAGCGGACTGACGAACCGTTAGACCGGGGGACGAACACGGGGGAAGCAATACGGGATATTTACGACACCTTCACTGGTCACACTCAGAAACTCATCTACCAGCCATGTACGATGCGCTCCGCCACCCGTTTCTTCAGACCAGGATATGAAATTTATTGTGCGGTTCGTCGGTAAAGCTACATTTACACGGTAAGCATCAGCTACTCAGCCGCCCGCCCTGTTCAGGCTATCCGCTCACCTCAGCGCTCTTCCCGCCGTTCGCTTTCAACCAGCAGCCCCGGAGGAGAAATGCTGCCGTACTCCAGGCATTCCCCCAGTCATTTTAAGGATGCTTATTGGTTCCCCAAAAACGATAAAAAGTCGGGCATTATCATCAATCAATAAAATCCCCACGGGCCAATCTTGAAGATTAGACTTTATGCCGCTGAGACTTAGCTTTTGTCAACAACTCAGAGGCGGAAGTGAGAGCTCCGCGCAACGCAAATGAAGTCCCGGCCGGAACACGGTGCGCTAACTAATAAAACAAATTAACGAAGCTTCGAGGCAGGTAAATTTTCCTCGAGGAATTTTAGTAATCGAGGTACTCGAATCATTCGAGGAATCGTTTCAGCCCTACTCCACAGTATTCATGTTGTAACCTTTACTGTCACTTTGCTGCTGTTTGTAACCCGCAATTCATCAAGACTTTTATTTTTGCGGGCTCACTTCCTGTTTTGCCCAAAACTCTGCCGACTTATTTAAAGCCCCGCCTCCAGCGCACAGTTACAACTAAATCACTTGTTCCGCTGTGATTGTGGCTGGCTGTTCCACTGATTTGATCTACTGGTGAGTTTGTCATTTGATAGCAATATTGCTTTAGCATGAAACCTCTACTCGATGGCTCATTGGAGCATCGTTTTATTAGAAGAGTTGGCGCCGTTACCTGGAAGCAGCTGTTTGGGAAGACACATTTACGAAGAATGGGACTTCAGTTACGCCCGCTGGAAGACTCACCACGCCAACACCATTTAAAGTTCCCACAGTGGTACGAGGGTAAAGCAAAACATCTGTGTTGCCCACATTTACCACTGGGACATAAGCAGTCCCCCGAACAACCTGAACTAAAGCAGGAGATGCTAACAAACCAGCTGGTTAGCCAGACTCTGATGGTTCAAAAAGACAGTGGTGCCTGAGTATTGCTCACAGCAGGTGGTAGGCACAATCTTCATTACACCTCCTGGAATGCGGCAGGCCCTCCTGCCTCGCACCCCAACCTCACTAGGCTGCTTAGGAGTGTGCTGCATTTCAGCTGCATGACATTTCTGTAAGGCATTAACCAAGGGTTTGGGAAATGACAACAGGGGTTGTATTAAACAGAGCATTGCCATGCTGTCCAAATAGTTCTTGGTAACACTCATTTATGACGTTCATCCCAACACACCAGGAACTGAAGCTGAACCGCTATCTGGGGAATTTCTAACCACCAACACTCCACAGTGGGGCATCAACTTGCCACACAGTTCAATAGATACTTCCAAATAGCCGATGTAAGGAATAGGGAGACCATTGGCTGCTTTTAGCTGTAGCCAGTGGCAAGCTCTCAAACACTCTCTGCCCCAGGGCTCAAAGAATTCAATAAAGAAACTCTCTGTAACAGTGGACACCATTGAACCAGTGTCAACCAGGCAAGGCACCTTCACTCCAGCCATGTTCACTTCAATATGTGGACAAGAAGCAATTATTTAGGTACATCTGCTGAACATAAACCACTAGTTGAGCCTATGGATGCCCCACCCAAGCTGTGGCTCTGCAACTCAGTGGGTACTAGTTTCCCGAAAGCTGGCTTCCCTGACGTGACCCCGACAAAGATTGCTGACGGAAGGTGACATTTGGCCCCCCACACTCCCTAGCAATATGTCCAGGCTGTTGGCACCATCAACATATAATAGGACCTCGACGTGGAGAGCGGCTGCGCCTCTGTGCAGCTTGGAGGAGGGTAATGCTTTGAGTAAGCCGATTAAGCTGCTCCTGTTGCCGTTTTAAGAGTTCTTTTAACTCACTAACCTCTGTTTGAGAGGGGCTAGCAATAGCTGGTGACCTGCCATGCACAGCAAACTGAAAACTGGGTGCTGAAGGCAGAGAATTACTCCGACCTCGCATACTAGCTGGCAAACCCTCCAATTCCCACCTCATTGCCTCACCTCTGACATCAAGCAGTGTTGCTGCCGGTTTCAGATTAACTTACTGTTTTATAGCACAACGAAGCCCATCACGGACATATTCTATGAACTGGTCACGCAGGAGAACTTCAGCGTTGGGCATGTCCCTTGGGCCTGTGCTTTTACTTTCTCCATGAGACTCATCAAAGCAAGGGAGAACTCTTGCAATGTTTCCCCCTCTAATTGCTTTCTGGAGAAAAAGGCCTCCTGTAATGTGACTCATTACATCCATAAAGCTCCTTGAGGATAGAAATTTTAGCCGGATCCCCTCATTCCTGACTAGAGCGATATATGATCTCATCTCTAGCCTCTCCTTCTAAATGGTCGTACAAAAAGAAGGCCTGATCAACTGCACGCCTGCACCTCCTCAACCCACTCGCTCACACTAATCCCCATTCGTCCCCTAAACATAGTTAGTGCCTCTTACAGGAAGGAGGAAACAGGGAGCTTGTACAGGCAGCATGGATATGCAACAGAAGCTGAGCTAAAGCTAAGCTAACAAACAGAGTGTGGGAAGATTCTTACCACAAGGCCGATGGATCGGCGATCAGAGCGTCGTTAAGCGCATTAATTTGCGGCTGTTATACAGAAAATGGAAATAAGTCATAAGTAATAAGCTTGATGGAGAGAGATGAAGCCTGCCTTACCTAGCGTGCAGCGCCACAAACGCCGAGGTCTGAACCGGAAGGAAAACAGCGTGATGTCAACCAGGTGAGGGAGGGGCCTTTATATACAGGCAGCCAGCGCCACAACCAATTAGATTGAGGCACTAGTGTGGTGCGTTCAAAGCCTACAGGGCATACTGCCACACTACATTTAAATATATATTGCGCAATATATTGATTTATTTAATTAAGTTATTATTTCTTTTCTTCACTCTGCTTGAGTATTTGAGTTGATTTATTTTATTTTTCTTGATTGATATTTTGAAAATGAACTTTGATTTCAACTTTTCAACTTTAACTTTAAGTTCATTAGTTTGAAATATGATTGATATTCGTTTTGTTTATTTAAATTATGGTTAAATTAACTTTATTGAAATGTTTGACTAATTATTGGGAATTTAATAATTGCATTTGTATTTAATTTCTTTAAATGTTGTACATGATTGTTTATTGGTTTTCTGGCCTTTTAGGTCCCTTCCCTCCCCCCAGGCCCTACGGATCAGATCCTCTACTGCGGGATGGCGAGTTAGGAAAAAGGACAAGAACTTTATGATTTTGGAATTGATTAATTTTCAGTTAATTTGTCTCTGATTGTGCATTTGTAATTGTCTGTTTTTATTCAAATCACTAATATATGCACCAAAACTAAAACCATTGCTTCGTGTCTTCATTCACACCTCCTTAATAGAACCGTCTTCTGATGCTGCTCTTGCAGCTGCAAAGCCCATAACTGTTGCATGTTGCACCAGTGTTTCCCCTCTGAGGGACAGTAAAGGATATTTCTATTCTCTTCTGTTCCTCTAACATGGACAGATGGTGACCAAGAGCCTGATGGTCTCTGTCAGAGCTCCTGACAGAGACCAATTGAGTCAAATTGAGTCTGACAGTTCAATGTCGACATGAATCAAACTTTGTGATGATGTTCATGTGTTCATCTCACACTTTCATTGAAGTAAATTTCTGTTCAGCCTCAGGAAGTTTAGCTTTGGCAGTTGAAGTTTGTTCAGTTTGTAGCAGCAGTTTTCAGAGGTAAATGTTAAATACCTGTCATGGTTGTCAGGCCTGTCAGGCTTTAACTTGTCAGTGTTTAGTGGAATATTTTTATCAGTCTCTCATGTTGTGGAAGAATTTTAACCCGTTCTAAACCTAAATGTGGAAACTAATTCTGTCTTTACTGCTCAGAAAACTCTTGGACTTTTACGTTTAGACAGTTTTTATAAACTCCATGCAGTTGGATCAGAATAAAGGATGTGAGATGATTCCTCAGAGGTTTTAAATGACTCTCAGTCAAGATGGTGTTTGATAGAACAGAAAATAAAACTGGCCCAAAGACGTTTGAGGGACACAGACTGAACATGTAAACTTTTACTAAAACACTTGAAACCAGACATTTAGAAAGTTCAGTCTGCGTTTTCTCTGTGTTTTCTAGAACATTCTGTTCCCTCGTTGGTCACATTGTAAAGAGCTGGAGCCTCATTTTGATCTTTCCTGTTAAACTGACTCACAGAAAAACATCTATTATGTTTTCAGATGAATAAAACCTGCATGAGGAACACAAAGCAGAAAACTGCAGCTTCCTCTGCTTCTCAGTCACTTGCTGCTTGTTTCATATCTGATGTTTTTGATGTTTTATGATTTAAAGCACTTTGAACTGCCTTGTTGCTGAAATGTGCCTCACAAATAAACATGACAGTTTTTCTGCTGAGCTGGAAGAACCAGCTGTTTCAGTCTGATGGAGTTTCCACAGAAACTCATGTTCAGTAAATCAGAAGGAGCTCAGCTGCATTTCAGAGACGCCTTCCTGCTTCCTTCAGTTAAACTGAGGAGGAAACACAAGAAGACAAAGGCCTGAGCTTTCTACTCGTCTTTATGACAGTATTTCATGTCAAAGATCCACATAAATATATGAAAAATGTCTCAACCTACATGGTCTTCTACCCACATCTGATAATTTATCAACATTACAGACATTTACACAAATAAAATAAAAACACTTTTCTCTATTTTCTCTTCACCATGTAAATCTGTAGAACAAGGAAATCTGCAATCTGACACAATGTACAACCTTATTCCAAATGTTATTAAATCATTTCCCTAAAATTTGTGAGTTTTGGTTTCTAAGATGTTTGCAAATGTATCAAAAACTGAAAACAGAGAAATCTCCAATCCATAAATATTCCCAACCATTCCTACAGGAGCTGATCATCCTTGATGTTTCTACAACTTCAGTGGAGCCACCTGTGGAAAATTCAGTTGATCTGACTTGATTTGGCACACCTGTCTATATATGGTCCCACAGGTGACAGTGGAGGTCAGAGGTCAAGCACAGGACTGTCATGAGGCTCAGATCAGCGGCCTCCATCGCTGGTCAGAGGCTTGGAACCAACCTGCTGAGGCTCACATGCTGCAGCTCATTTTAAAACCAGCCAGGAGCTGAAATGTCATTTTTGCAGGAAAGTAAGTTAATAAAGTTTATTGTGTTATTTTCAGGAAAAGAAATACAAGATGCTGCCATATTCCACAAACCAAAACCTTCAATAAAATCTGAATCAGAAGCAGTAAAATGAATGTGCAGCTCTTCTAAATAGTCAAGACTGCAGAGTTTCTCAGTACAGAGAGAAACTCTGCAGCTTTCCACAGAAACAATCAGTGGCTGGATCAACAGGTTCTGGTGTCAGAGAGTTGATGAGACGTTTCATCAAACATGTTTGATAAAATGACACTGAATGTTCACATACTCTGATCTTCATCCAAGGACATTTTCATTAAGACAAACTAAAGACTTGATGCTTCTTGACAAAACATGATGTTTAAATTGTCGACTCTTCTATGAGGTAAAGCACTTTGAACTGCCTTGTTGCTGAAATGTGCTGTAAAAAGAAACTTGATTATTGATTAACCTGTAAAGTGCAGAAAGAAAACTAAGAATCTTAAATTAACAAGAAAGTCTGAAAACTGGATTAAACCTTGTTTGGCACAAGAAACAGATTTTAGCTCCTCAGTCCAGAGCCAGCATGCCTAGGTGGGCCCCATGTGGGGGAAAGGAGGGCTGATATATGGGTCCCATATGGGTTTGTCCGCGGTTCCACAATGGCCCCACATGGGTTTGTCCATGGAGGGCCAGAGCCCACATGGGCCCTACATGAGCCCTATATGGACAAACCCATGTGGGCCATCACCATATAGGGCCCATGTAGAGCCCATGTGGGCTCTGGCCCTACATGGGCAAACCCAGGTGGGGCCATTGTGGAACCCGCAGACAAACCCATATGGGACCCATATATCAGCCCTCCTTTCCCCCACATGGGGCCCACCTAGGCATGCTGGCTGGGAAGTTGTATTTGTGTATAGAAGTATTTTATTTTTCTCCCTGTTCAGAGACGAGCTTGTTGGTTCATGACTGGCTGAACTGCAGATCAAGTGAGACTGATAAAAACTCACAACTTTAATGAAATATGACTTTCATTAAACTCATTAAACTCATTAAATTCATTAAACTCATTAAACTCATTAAACTCATACTTTGTGACATCTGTATCCTGTGATTCAAATCTCAGATTTCTTTATCTGGACCAGGCTGCTGCACTGAGGGACAAACAAGAGAAATCAGTTTCCTCGTAGTGAAAGGATTTCATCTGTGATGCAAAGTAAATATTTATTCTGCTGGCTGACAGAAATAAATCTGGATCTGGATCATCTGAGATCCTGCAGAAAAAGAAACAGAAAATGATCTGAGGATCAGATATTTTCAAACTTTATGAAATCAGGAAAACTTCATGCAGGACATTTGTTTTCTCTTGAATTGATTTTTGTACATCTAGTTAGTTTACTAGTTATTCATATTTTAAACTTTAAGCCAAATACAATATGTTTCAATGCAGGAACGTTTATTTGCAGTCAACCAATCTCAAAGCTCATCTGACTTTATTCACCACTGAGCCGATCTGGAACCTGATCACCACATGGGTTCATCTTTCTTTCACATGTTTTTATGAGGAAAACCTCAACATGTTGAGATGAAATGGTAAAAAATAAAGCATCAGATGAGAATCAGCTTCAGTTTCCCAGTTCACTTCTTTTTTCTTCTCCACCTTTCATGAATCTCTCCACAGAGTCAGAGCGCTCCCTTGTGTCCTTTTACGTTTTCCGTGTCCCTGAAGTAATTATTTATATGTAACATTTGCACTGCATAATGAACAGAAATATAAAAATGTCCAGATGGTATTATAAGTCCATTAAATGGATGATAAATTTAAAAAACCACATATTCCCTGTGAACTGCTCAATTTGTGATTGTCAGTTTATGCATGTTTGTTTTCTGCAGCAGTTCATCTTTACAGGCAGCAGACGGAACATTTACATTTATTTCTCTTTACAGACCTGTAAAAGCATCTTGGTGCTTTTCTAGATCTCTGACTCCTAAGCAGATTCATGAAAACTAGAACAGAACTTACCCATCCAGAACAGTTATAAGGTTTTAAATACAGTTATTGTTTTTTGTCCTGGACAGTTGAGGCTTGTGGTACGAAGTGTGAAGTTTTGAAGCATCCGCTCACATCCATCGTTTAGTCAAACTTTCCTCATGACAGTTTTTGGTTCAGTGATTCTTGAAGATCTTCTGGGAAAATGTTCAGATCTGGAAACACAAACAGTGTCACACAGTTTGACCTGAGACGGTGTTACGCAGTAAACACAGTGAGAAGAACACTTCCTTTAACTTCATGATGCTTTTATAACTTTTTATTCTGTTTTTATGATGTGAAGCACTTTGAATTACTTTGTTACTGAAATGTGTGGTACAGATAAACTTGATTGATTGATCACTATTTCCTTGCATTTTTTTATTATAGGGTAAAACACTAAAACCACAACATTATCATTTCAGTACAACGGCTGTTTAAAGTGCTTCATAACATAAAGAAACATAATAGATGTTTACATTAAGAAGGATTGATGTATTTTCCTGATATTGATGGAAAAAGACAAAAATAAAATGTACATATAGTTTGTGGCTTAAACAAAAGGATCCCTGACATGACTGTCTTTCTGCAGGTGCTGAAAATTACTGCAAAAAACTACAAGAAATGTTGTCATTATTGCTTTTATCTAAACTAACTAAAAATTAATGCATGGATGCCATATTTGGCAGGAAATAATATTTCATGTGTCAACCATTCATGCTCTGCACATCTCTGACATGAACAGTCGCATGGACTCACCTGGTGACACCTGGTGTGTCTCCATGGTAACTGAGATGCTAAATGCTAATGGGGGTTGGGACAACATCTAACGATAATGACAGATACAATCAATATCACAATCTTCAGCTATAGTTTCAGCTATCAACTATATTTCCCTGAAATCCTGCAGCTCTGATGCAAATATTTAGTGTTTATTCTTCAACATGAAGAAAAACCTGAACCACTGAAAAACCAAAGTGGAAGCATCAGAGCAACGCTGCAACCTCAGGATGAGGAAAACACCCAGAGCAAATGATCCAGTGCTGGAGGATTTCTGCTTCTCTCACTGCAGGGTGAAACTTTCAGCTTCAAACATGAATGTTTGGATTTAGAAAAAATGTTTAAGAGGACGGAAGGTTCTGGAGAAAAGAATCTGGAGCAGAGATGAGGTGTTAAACATGGTGGTGGTGGAGTCATGGTCTGGGCCTGAACTGCTCTCAGCATGTGGGACCTTCAGTGATGATGATGATGAAGGTCAGCAGAAACCTCTGATCTGCCACAGTTCTCACAAAATGAGTCCAAACTGGATCCATCAGCTAAAATATGAATTGAATCCAGATGAGTTCAGTGTCCTCAGCAGAGGAAACGTAAAGAGACGACAACAAGCTTAAGACGGCACACATGAAATATTTACACATAAACTATTTGCATCTTTAGAAGAAGTTATTGATAAACAGCTGAACTTATTTGAATTCGATTTTGTCGTGACAGGTTTGCTTCTCCTGCAGAGCTTCTCAGTAAAACTCACAGAAACAAATGAAGCAACTCTTTATTCTTTTAGATTAAAAGTGGTTTTAATGTGTTTCTTTTCATTCTGTGTAAAATAGATTTCATTTTCCTCCAGGATTTAATTTTTCATCAGATCATCGATGAGAAATCGTTGCTGGTCCTTCAGGATTTGGAGGAACAGATCCTTTGCGCTCCTGCCGCCTCCTCCTATGTCTCTGTACAGCCTCCTCATCTGGGCCTGGGTCGGCCGCAGCGACATGATCTCATCATAGGTTTCAGCTTGGATAACTTTGGCTTTTAAGAGTTTGTCCAAAATGGACGGAACGGTGGTGACTCTCTGGATCAGCTCGTCCCTGTGTCTGTCCACAAAGTGTTCCTCTGAGGAGAGAAAACAGGAAATGTTTAGTCTCTGCACAAGATTTAAACTAAACTTTCATTTCATTCTGATATTCAGATGATGTGCAGTTATAGTTTTATTCCCCCTGCTGAGTCTGTTTAGCTTGTGACTCTGCAGCTCCTCACTTTTATCCAGGCAGCAAAGTGAATGTTGGAGATGTTTTTTTCTGGGAGGTGGAATATGAAGGCTAACGTTGATCTACAGCAAAATAAATCATCTTAAAGGAGTCAAAGGTGCAGAAAGAGTAAAACTTATGAAGCTGTTTCATCCAACGCCGTCAGTCTCATGTAACTGAGTTCAGAAAGTAGAGCCAGCAGGTTCCACCTGCAGCAGTCAGCATCCAGGTTCAGAGAATCAGGCAGAAATCCGCACTGAGGAGGGAAGCTAACGAACCAATCAGGAGGGAACCTAACAAACCAATCAGGAGGGAAGCTAACGAACCAATCAGGAGGGAACCTAACGAACCAATCAGGAGGGAAGCTAACGAACCAATCAGGAGGGAACCTAACGAACCAATCAGGAGGGAAGCTAACGAACCAATCAGGAGGGAAGCTAGCAAACCAATCAGGAGGGAAGCTAACGAACCAATCAGGAGGGAAGCTAACAAACCAATCAGGAGGGAAGCTAACGAACCAATCAGGAGGGAACCTAACGAACCAATCAGGAGGGAAGCTAACGAACCAATCAGGAGGGAACCTAACGAACCAATCAGGAGGGAAGCTAACGAACCAATCAGGAGGGAAGCTAGCGAACCAATCAAGAGGGAAGCTAGCGAACCAATCAGGAGGGAAGCTAACGAACCAATCAGGAGGGAAGCTAACGAACCAATCAGGAGGGAAGCTAGCGAACCAATCAGGAGGGAAGCTAGCGAACCAATCAGGAGGGAAGCTAGCGAACCAATCAGGAGGGAAGCTAACGAACCAATCAGGAGGGAAGCTAACGAACCAATCAGGAGGGAAGCTAGCGAACCAATCAGGAGGGAAGCTAGCGAACCAATCAGGAGGGAAGCTAGCGAACCAATCAGGAGGGAACCTAACGAACCAATCAGGAGGGAAGCTAACGAACCAATCAGGAGGGAAGCTAACGAACCAATCAGGAGGGAAGCTAACGAACCAATCAGGAGGGAAGCTAGCGAACCAATCAGGAGGGAAGCTAACGAACCAATCAGGAGGGAAGCTAACGAACCAATCAGGAGGGAAGCTAACGAACCAATCAGGAGGGAAGCTAGCGAACCAATCAGGAGGGAAGCTAACGAACCAATCAGGAGGGAAGCTAACGAACCAATCAGGAGGGAAGCTAACGAACCAATCAGGAGGGAAGCTAACGAACCAATCAGGAGGGAAGCTAACGAACCAATCAGGAGGGAAGCTAACGAACCAATCAGGAGGGAAGCTAACGAACCAATCAGGAGGGAAGCTAACGATCATTACAGTATTTTGCTCTATGAGTTCTGGATCTGCTTCGTTTATCTGCAGGTTTATGACCAGCAGAGGAACAACAGGAAGTACAAACATAAAGCTGGGTTTTTCCTGCCTGACGCGGATCACAGGGATGAAAATCTGGAGCAGAAACAAACATCACTGCTGCTGTGATTATGAGCAGAGCTGCCTCCTGGATGTGCGGAGATGTAGAAACATTTCTGACTTTAACTTGTTTTAAATTTCTCTCTACAATGTTCTTATTAGGTGTCAACAGGCCGACCCGATCGGTTCTGGTTCTCCAACTAGAATCCCTCTGACTGCTGGAGCCTGAAGATCAGATCAGACACCAACCACTGAGATTTACTTTGACTGAACCTCATTTAAAACACGTCAAGTGAAATCTGTAAAATGTCTGACTGCAGACTGGAGTTAGTGAAGTTTGGCTGGAAAAATTGATCCAGAAAACGGGAAGAAGTGGATCTCGACCTTAACTCTACAAATAATTTCTGTCATATATAAAGTATGGATGATTTTCTTCAGGACATATTCTGTGCTGTGTGTTTTATTTTGAAGCTGCATCGAGGTTTGTATGAGAGTACAAACCTCACATTAGTTTAATATTTGCAAATTAAGCAAAAAGTGAAAAAAACTTGATGCCTTTTTTGTTCTAAATTATTTTGTCACATTTTCTTTTTTACATTGAAATACTAACATTTTTACAATCTGTTTTGTTTGTTCAGCTAAATGTGAATAATTTGACAGGCTGCAGTACAGAATGTAAACCACGTGGTGGCAGTGTTGAGCAACAGCAGATCATTCAGTCTCGCTATCCGGACTTCACTTTAATAGAAAGTAATTTATTCAGTAATAAAACTAATTAGTTTATGAAGCTCGTTGTCCGATCACAGCCCTGCAGCTTCCTGCTTCCACAACACATTTTAAATGAAGATGCTTCTTATTTACGTTCGCATGTAATTTTACGGTACAAATATGTAAATATGGCTTCATTTTAGCTGCCTGTTATTATGATTGTAATATCTCACATAAAATCAAGCAGTAAAGAGTTTAATGCTGTTAGTCCAACAAGATGCATTTTCTCTCTGCTGTCATTAAATGTTAATGTAATTAACATTTACAGTTTGTTTCTAACTCATTCCTGCTGTTTGTTTGAAATTGCCAATAAATGAACATATGAGCTGAACTTCGTCCGTCCAGCTGCGGCTCAGAGAGGATTGGAGCTACGCAGGAACTAACACGACTGCAGATCAAAAGGTTTCATTATGAAACATTTAACTATGACATAAGTGGTTATCAAAACTGGAAAAACAAATTAGTTCTTTAGAGGTTATTTATGTTCTAACTGAGTTCTGCTCTGTGGAGATAATCCAAAGGCATTTCTGGTGATTAAGAGAATATAAGTTATGATTTATTATTTATTAGCATGATCTTAGCTGGACTCTAAACAACATAAGGCTGCACAGAAAATGAAATCTAGAAATGGCGAATTTAGAGCAGAGTAACCAACAGACAGGAGGCTGAGGCCTTTGAGGCGCTGCACCGAAAATAAAACCTCTGACATCCGCAGCAGATTATGTTTGTTAGATTTCTCCAACATGTTGATTGAACAAGTAAAATCTTTATTCATAAATGTTGTTCATAAAATCAAAACTTGTGTATTTTGGAGTCATTTTGTTTTTAAAAACGTTTCTCTAGTTAAATTAAGTTTTGTCTTCTGAGGTGAATGACTGAGGTCAAAAGGTCGCGTTGGCCGGAGCAGCTGCTGTTAAACCTCCAGGTTCTTCATGTTATCAGGTAAAAGTATCGGTGTGTTTTCAGCACCACGTGTCTGAACAGCAACGACAACAGAAGCGATTTATTTCACCCAAAACACATTTTACCACTGAAAAACAGAAAAACGCAGATCTTCTCCTCCCTGTGGAAAATGATTGCTGCTGTTCATTCTGTAAATTATTTCTATCTTCAAAATAAAGTTGATGTGATTTAAAGTAACTTATGCTCCAACATTACCGCGTAGCTTCATGTTTTCTAGTTTTATGTTGAAACGGAAAACCCAAACAACGACCTGCACACGATCTCTGACTCGGTTTTTGTTTCTGGTGTTTAAAAGAAAAAATAACTCACCATCACTGGATCCATCAGAGGAACACAAACCTGCTTTTTTAGCCTCTTCAGCTGCAAACAATAAAAATTCAAAATCAGTGAATAAGAACAAAAACAAATTCTTTCTTCTGGCCAGAGGCATCATTTTAACCACAGTGTGTGTGTGTGTGTGTGTGTGTGTGTGCCTTTTGTCCTTTTATTTCCATAAAGTTTCAGTGTAAAATGTGTTCATATTAAATCATATCTATTTATATCCTATTTAAATGTACCGGATGTTCCTGGATGGTTTCACCCAGAGGCCTGGGGGCCTCCATGATGTTTGGCTCCCAGGAGCCACTTATGGGAGAATCTCCCGCAGAGCCAGGTACAGGGCAGCTCCGACAGACAGAGCTGTCAAAATGCGCTACTTTAGCGCATGAATCCTGAGAGCGGCAGCAGTTTGGATCAGCACCGATCCAGAACTAAACCGAGCCTAAAGCTTCCAGGAAGTCAGAACTAAACTGCTCAGTTTCTCAAATTCCCTCCAAGTGAGAAAAGAAAAGACTGAACTGAAATTCAAGCCCAATTTTTAGTTTTTGCGCATCGGGTTACTGAGTTGGAGCCAAAAGAAGGAAGCTGGTCTGATCTGGGTCAGCAGGAGTCGAAAGTGAAAGTAAAAAAGAGGCGCGCTGGTTTGGTTTTTCTCTGATGAATCACAGAGGAAACGATCCAACATGTTGCATTCTGAGTATAAAACCATCTGAATGTTTGATCTCCGTGTAGAAGGTAGATGGATCCAGACCCAGAGGATATTTACCCAGTTCGTCCGCGTCCTGCTTGCAGCGGATCTCTCTGAGGATTTCCTCCGCCACCTTCAGAGCGTTTCTCTCCGTGTAAACGTTGACCATCACCTCTGAAACCTCCAGGACGTCTTTACCCTCCACCTGGATCATCCTGACGCCGTCCTTCCGGTCCACCAGTTCCGTTCGGAACCTCTTAAAGTTTTCGGCGGACAGATCGTCCAGTTTGTTACATAAAAGCTTTTTGGCCGTTTTTGGAGGCATTTCTCACAGAATGATCCAGATGTGCTGCGACGGGCCTGATCTCCGGTCAGATTCTGACACTTTTCCGCTGTTGACGTGACGCGTTTCGGTGTTGTGGGAAAATGCAGTTTCGACATTAACTTCCTAATATTCATTAAAATGGTACATTTCTAGCCTGCAGATGTTTTATACATGAGTAATACATGATCGTGTTTCTGGATGTGCCGCTGGCTCCTTTTTCTAATTTTAAAACCCGCCAGTTTTCCAGCAGGTCCCTGAAGGCACCATGATGGCTTCCCCTCAGATTAGTTGTGAACATGTAACTAACACACCCAGCAGGGCCTGCATGTGCAGACTGAGCTGCTCAGTCTGAACTTGAACAGGCTCCGCCTGCAGAGCAGCTGGATGTTTGAACATTTACAGTCACATCGATCTCTGGCATGGAGCATGCTCAGTAATCGGTGTGTAAACCAGAGGTCAGAGGTTGAGAAAAGGGAAGAACGTGTGTTTTCCAATGTGAGGTCACGTGATCAGCAGCTTTACAGGAAATGTACATCATGTTCTACAAGCTGAACCATGAACAGAAACTCCTGCTATTATTTTCTATCAGCTTATTCCACTAATGTGATTCTTTCAAAATACAATATTGTTTCCATCTCGAAGCAGACGACCGCCTCGTTTGTCCCCACTGAGCTGGATGAGCAGAATCCAGGCTCTTCTGGACTTCCTCAGTGGAAGCAGCAGAACCTCAACCTTTACTCTTTAAACAAGATGAAAAATGTTTGACTGCAAACTAAGATGTTAAAACCTGCAAGACGGCCAAAAATAAAAACCGACTACAAGCAAATGAAATGTTGGAAGGTGAACAATCAGCTTTTTACCAACCGATTCCGTCAGGAGAAAAAATACCTGGCAGCTGAAAAAACCATCTTTCATCAGTCCAGACATAAACATCTGACACACACTCAGCTACACCGCCTTCACACACACACACACACACACACACACACCCTTCTGATGAACCTGACCTTCCACTGATCAAACCTGTTCCAGCTGCTGATCTTCAGGCATCTGCAGGACGGATCCTGGAAAACTGGCTCAGGTCAAAGGTCATTTCATCTACAGCCAGCAGCTTTACAAGAAATGCTCAGGTTGTAGGATGGGGCATTAGAAAACATTTCATATTTACTGTTTGAAATTGTAGAATTTCTTTGAACTCCTTCCTCCTCTGAATGTTGTATAGTTACAGACGGGACGAGTCACATTTTTCTGTGAGGAGGAACAAAACATTTTTACACAGCAGGAGCCTGACTGAGATTTACTCTACAGCTCAGCCTGAGAACAGCAGCCATGTTTAAAGCTGCGATTCTTCACTTGGTTCAGTGAGTGGGACGTTTTCAGGCTGCAACAGGAAATAAGTAACAAAATAAATAAATAAATAAAAAACAGCAGGTTTAGCAAACAAAATGTTTGTAGAAAAAAAAGCAATCAGATGTTTGCATCTCATCCACTTTTATTTTCATTTAAACAAAGTTCCCAGCACCAGAATCACATTATTCCAGACCAAAACATTTATTCATCTCCAGCAGTTGGATAAAAACACAGTAAAAAATAAATTCATTACACTTTATGATTTTAAATTAAAACTAAAAATGAGTCATTCATTTCCATTCTGCAGCTGAACTTCCTCTGGTTTCTGCAGAAACTTTGATTTCATCTCCATCATCTGCTGCTCCTGCAACACAACCATCTGGTTTCTATAGAAACACTTTGAGAGTCGTTATGAATGAAACATGTTTCAGAGCCACTCACCGTTAAAACGAGCTGCCTGTCATCTTCTCAGTTTCTCCTTCACTATAAAACAGATCAGAAACTTTCATGTAAAACTTGTCATATCAGTGAAAATCTGTTTGTTCCACCTGAATGGAAATTCTGCAGAAGTTGCTGATAATTTCAGTCCAGTTGATTTTTATTTATTTATTTATTTTATGTCAGATTGAAATACTTTAGGAACCTGGTAAAACATTTTATTCTGTCCTGATTGTAAAACAACATTTTTCATCATTACTAACTCCATCACGATGCAGTAACTAAAACAGACACTAGTGGGCGCTGATGATCATCAGGACTTAAAATAGTTTCGTTTAAATCTTCGCGTGAAATAAGTTAAATTTTGTTTTCTGTCGGTAACAAATAAGTCAAAAGTTAATTGAATTAAATAAGTAAAATGCAAACAAATCAGAATTTATTTCATTAATCTCAGGTCTGCAGTTTGTCTCCTTGTTTCCTCTGAACTTGAACTCGTTTCTAAATCTAAAAGCTCGTCGGCGCAGAGACAAACTGTCTCCTCAGCTCCAGCTGAACTCACCGAGTGTCTCCGCCTGATGGTTGCAGCCGATGCTCCTCAGGATCTCCGCGGTCACATCCACAGCCTTGTCCTCCGTGAAGGTGGAGACCAGAACATCCACGATGTCCAGGCGGCTCTTCCCCTCCACCCTGCAGCGTCTGACCCGCGGCTCCTCGCTGCGGTCCAGCAGCTGGAAGACAAACTTGTCCAGGTTGTTCTGGGTCAGGTCCTCCAGGGTTTCAGCTAGAAGCTGCTTAATGCTGCGAGGCATTTCTGTGGAAGATGAAGCTGCTGGAACCGAACCCGAACCAAAACCAGGGAGGAGTCTATGCTGGGAGGCGGGAAACAACGCAACACGTTTTTTTGGTAAGCTTTATTGAAAACATCTGCAGATGATATTTCAGGACAAGAAGCTATAAAAACATGAAAGCTTCAATAAAAAACACCAAGTTTTCAAACTTCATTTGAAAACTGATGAATCTGATGAAGGAAAACTTGATTTTATTTCCTTCAATTAAGTTTTTGTTACAAATCAATTACAGGACATAACATGTAACCTAAATCTTTATTAAAATCCCATTAAAACTGCCTACAGATCTTTATACTGTAGTCATTATGAGGCAGAGAATAATGCGCAGGATTCATTCAACTTATAAAAAGAATAATCTTTATTTACTCAAGGACTTTATAGTCTTTTAAGAGGAACTCAGTATGGCAGGTCAGGTCAGGTTTCCCCTCCAGAACCACTGCAGTTATCAAACATTCTATTAAAACCTGATAAAGAGTTCATGAAGTTTTTTAAAGACCACTTCGCTGCCAGTCTGGTGACAAAACCCAATGGGGTCCGAGTGCAGGAGCGTCTCGGTTGGCTCAGACAGAGGAGCTCAGCTGATCACTGGACTCACCTCTGACCCCTGACCTCATCCTCTCCTCCTGTAACAGAACAGCTGATCACAGCCGGCTCAGCCTCCCACCTGCTGCCCTCCAAACTGAGCTCTGCTGCGGGTCTCCACCTCTAGCTGCAGCTGAATTACTGCTCATCAGCTACAGCAGCAGTTCTGCTCACAAAAACAACTGGAGCAAACATGAAGCTGCGTGAAAATGTGACTCCATGGATGGTCATTCAACTCAATGAACATCAAACCCAATATTTTAACTTAAATTATTCAAATGAACCATATTTAGTTTCTTATAATAAAGTAGCAGAAATAAAGAAAGATGAAAAAAACCTCAGATTTAAATAGTCATTTTATTCAGCTTTGGTCACATGTAGATGTCATGCACATCGATCTGGGGATTTTAATTCTCCAGGAAGGAAAAGCAGATGAACTCCAAGCAGGTCGGGTCTGATGAGATCATCGAGGTTTAGACGATCAGATATAAATCTGAGGAACGATGCGAGTCACTGACACGAGAAATGAACTAAAATGTGTTCAAGAGAACGTGAATGAAGTGATCCTCCAGTAACAGAGAAGTGGAGCAGAAAGAGGAAATGTTCTTGTTTTGTCTTCAGGTCAAGTCAAAGTTTTCTATATTTTAATGATTTATTTCATCCAGTTGTAATCTAAACCCATTTTCCTTGCAGGGTCGGTCCAGATAAAAAGCAGCAGGAACAAAATGTGCATGGCATGAATGATGGTTGTCAGAACATTAGAGCAACTTTTCAACTGGACCCATGTTGGAGCAGAACCTCCAGAACCACCAGGAACTGAAATGTCCAGTTCAGTTTACAACAATATATCTGTTAATAAAAAAAACAGCAACTCAACAACAGGTGTTAACAGAAGTCCTGACCACTTTGGTTGGAAAAGATTTTTCTGTTTGTCAGTCAGAGGATCAACAACGTCACGATAACCAGAACCGAGTCTGAACCGAGTCTGAACCGAGTCTGAACCGAGTCTGAACTGTATCTTAACTGAGTCTGAACTGAATCGAGTCGGCACTGAACCTGAATCGAGTCTGAACTGAATCTGAACTGAATCTGAACTGAGTCTGAACTGAATCGAGTCGGCACTGAATCCTACTCGAGTCTGAACTGAGTCTGAACTGAGTCTGAACTGTATCTTAACTGAGTCTGAACTGAATCGAGTCTGCACTGAATCTGAATCGAGTCTGAACTGAATCTGAACTGAGTCTGAACTGTATCTTAACTGAGTCTGAACTGAATCGAGTCGGCACTGAACCTGAATCGAGTCTGAACTGAATCTGAACTGAATCTGAACTGAGTGTGAACTGAATCGAGTCGGCACTGAATCCTACTCGAGTCTGAACTGAGTCTGAACTGAGTCTGAACTGAGTCTGAACTGAGTCTGAACTGTATCTTAACTGAGTCTGAACTGTATCTTAACTGAGTCTGAACTGAATCGAGTCTGCACTGAATCTGAATCGAGTCTGAACTGAGTCTGAACTGAGTCTGAACTGTATCTTAACTGAGTCTGAACTGAATCGAGTCTGCACTGAATCTGAATCGAGTCTGAACTGAGTCTGAACTGAGTCTGAACTGAGTCTGAACTGAGTCTGAACTGAGTCTGAACTGAATCGAGTCGGCACTGAATCTGAATCGAGTCTGAACTGAATCTGAACTGAGTCTGAACTGAATCGAGTCGGCACTGAATCCTACTCGAGTCTGAACTGAGTCTGAACTGAGTCTGAACTGTATCTTAACTGAGTCTGAACTGAATCGAGTCTGCACTGAATCTGAATCGAGTCTGAACTGAATCTGAACTGAGTCTGAACTGTATCTTAACTGAGTCTGAACTGAATCGAGTCGGCACTGAACCTGAATCGAGTCTGAACTGAATCTGAACTGAATCTGAACTGAGTGTGAACTGAATCGAGTCGGCACTGAATCCTACTCGAGTCTGAACTGAGTCTGAACTGAGTCTGAACTGAGTCTGAACTGAGTCTGAACTGTATCTTAACTGAGTCTGAACTGAATCGAGTCTGCACTGAATCTGAATCGAGTCTGAACTGAGTCTGAACTGAGTCTGAACTGAGTCTGAACTGAGTCTGAACTGAGTCTGAACTGAATCGAGTCGGCACTGAATCTGAATCGAGTCTGAACTGAGTCTGAACTGAGTCTGAACTGAGTCTGAACTGAGTCTGAACTGAGTCTGAACTCAGTCTGAACTCAGTCTGAACTCAGTCTGAACTCAGTCCGAACTGAATCTGAACCGAGTCTGAACCGAGTCTGAACTGTATCTGAACTGAATCTGAACTGAATCGAGTCGGCACTGAATCTGAATCGAGTCTGAACTGAGTCCGAACTGAGTCTGAACTGTATCTGAACTGTATCTTAACTGAGTCTGAACTGAATCGAGTCGGCACTGAATCTGAATCGAGTCTGAACTGAGTCCGAACTGAGTCTGAACTGTATCTGAACTGAGTATGAACTGAATCTGAACTGAGTCTGAACTGAGTCTGAACTGTATCTGAACTGTATCTTAACTGAGTCTGAACTGAATCGAGTCGGCACTGAATCTGAATCGAGTCTGAACTGAGTCCGAACTGAGTCCGAACTGAGTCTGAACTGAATCTGAACTGAGTCTGAACTGAGTATGAACTGAATCTGAACTGAGTCTGAACTGAATCTGAACTGAGTCTGAACTGAGTCTGAACTGTGTTAGTTAAAGTATGGCTGCTCAGTGGTAGCACTGTTGCAGCAAGAAGGTCCTGGGTTCGATTCCTGGCCTGGAGTCTTTCTGCAAAGAATTCTGTTCCGACATCGTAGGAATGATTAGTTCTGACCAAAGAGCTAAAGTGGCTCATCTCATCTCCTTAATACAAACCTGCAGCTAACATTTCTCATTATATTGAACTAATCTGGGGTCAGCATATGGAAACCAGTTATTTAAATTAAATTCAGAAGTTCTTACACTTCCTCTTACAGCTGGTGCCTGGAAACATCTCCACCAGATCATTCCTGTTAATTTGCTTAAAAATGTCCTTGGTGAGCTCCACAGCCCTGTGGCTGTAGGTCTTCATCATCAGGTCCACCAGGTCTGAGGCATCGGCCTCATCCAGGAGAGTCACTGGGATCTGTGGGAAGCCTGAGCTCACATCCCTGTTCTTCAGGAACCATTTGAAGCCTTTCAGCTCCTCTTGTTTCAGGTCGTTCATCAGGTTTAAAAGCATCTCCTTATCTGATGTGATGGTCGCTGCCTAAAGATTTACAAGATCTTTAACAGTTCCTTGCTCAAAGTGCTGTGTAATGTTAGAAAAATGTTTACTCACTCTTTGTATCATTGCAGCCAGATGTTCATCCACACTCTGTATCTCTGAGGAGAAAAACCTTTCAGACTTTTATTTGGACAAAAATATTACAGACCGTCTGTACTTCCCCTCTACTTTACACAACTCTGTGGTTGCTATGGGGTACACAGCAAATTCAAAAGTGTTAGATTTTCAGTGATGGTGTTGTATGTTAAAATACAGTGTTAATTCAACAACATGAGTGTTAGTTTCCCTAAAGAGTTGGTGTTATTCCAGAGAGTTAAATAAAAGCAATTCGGTCTTTTGTTGATTAGAAATCAACACCAGACAGCTCCTCCCATAATTGCAACGTATCTGTGACGTCACGTGTCTGGCCTGGAGCGGAGGCAGCAATATGGCTTCTTGTCTGAATCATAACAAGGTAAGTTCCATGTTAAAATAATAATGTTTTTGACTATTTTTTATGGATGCATTAATTTTCCATTTGCAGAAGAGTATCTATTCATATACATAGTTTGCTTAACGTACGTTTATTTGTTTGTTTGCTATATATTAATAATTATTTGTTGTCTTAGCATTTTGTCAAAGATTAGAGCCAGTGTTGAAGACTTTCTCCTTACTGTGGAATCAAGACAGCCCTTCCACCTGCATGTTGGTGAAAACAAGAGCAGCACCAAGGACACTTCACCATCATTGATCACAAGACCATCCATGGCTGCTTTTGATGAACTTTCACAGCACACTTCACCTTCAGTGCAAAGTACCATGAATATATGACCTTTGTTGTAAATTGCTGGCAGTGCTGTTTGATGTTTTGAAATAAAAGTAGATTATATGCTGCAGCTTGTGTTGGTGTTTTTATAGATTCAAGTGGCATCTAATGTCTTTTAAAATGAATTTGGGGATTATTGACTACCAGTGGTATTTTCTGAGGAAAAAAAGGTTTTATTGGCCCTTGTGGCCTTTATTTGATAGTGAATTGACAGAAAAGTGGGTAATGAGAGAAGGGGAAGACGTGCAGTAGAAGTAAACCTGCGACAGCCATGTTGAGGACTATATGTAGGCTGTGCTTAACCATCTTACCAGTAGTATTTTAAATCTCAGATTTCTATGTTCTATACTTAACATTATTCTTTGTTAAATTAACATTTATAGTGTTAACTTTTGACACTACACACTAGTGTCAGGTAAATCAACACTGATGTGTTTTAAATTTCAACTACTGAGTTGGCCGACCGTGGCTCTGTGGGTAGAGTAGTCGTCTTGTGATCGGAGGGTTGTAGGTTTGATTCCAGCTTCCTCCTGCCACATGTTGATGTGCCCCTGGGCAAGGCACTTAACTGATTTGTGTATTGGTGTGTGAATGTGACTCTAGTGTAAAGCGCTTTGAGTGGTCAAAATTACTGGAAAAGCACTATATAAGTTCAGTCCATTTTTTTACTGTGTTGATTCAACTCCATCACAAATAACACTTTCATAAGTGTCATTTTAATACAATCAAGAGTGGACCAATATAGACACTTTCAAAGTGTTGAATTCAGCTCTCTAGGAGTTGAATTAACACTTCCAAATTTGCTGTGTATGAATACTTTTGAACACCACATCAGTTTGTCTTACCTTGTGCTTGGCCACTGCTTTGATACTCATCTGAAACGGGAATAAAACCAACCAATCAGATGCATTTGTTCCTCATAATGAGGCAAAGCTGCTAAGAAACAGTTAGTTTCCCTAAAGAGCCTTTTGTTCTGAATGAATAAAAATGAATGTGAACCGGACCTTTTCGAACAGAACACTCCCAAACCGGCTGGTCCTCTCTGTCGGGTCTGAGTGTCAGACTGAAGTTTCTGTTTGCATTTTCAACATAAACCTCAAAGAAATTTGGTTTTCCTCTTGGATATCGGAGTTTAATTCCCGTCTGAAAGCAGACAGGAGAACCGGCTCAGTGCAGCATCGCCTCAATGGCTTCTCATCTGAAACCATCCATCCATTTTCTTTACACCTTTACACCTTAGTGGGGTCGGGAGGGGTGCTGGTGCCTCTCCAGCTAACGTTCCGGGTGAGAGGCGGGGTCACCCTGGACAGGTCGCCAGTCTGTCGCAGGGCAACACAGAAACACACAGGACAAACAACCATGCACACACACACTCACACCTAGGGGCAATTTGGAGAGGCCAATTAACCTGACAGTCATGTTTTTGGACTGTGGGAGGAAACCGGAGTACCCGGAGAAAGCCCACACATGCACAGGCTGTGCAGCCCATCTGAAACCATTTAACACCAAATGCTTTCCTGCCTGAACTCATGTTCTGGTATCATCAGCTACCTTTACTGCATGCAGTGATGTTAATGTGAGAAACGGGGCCAATCTGATGGGAACCTGCAGTAAACTGGATGCAAAACATGAACATTGAAACCGTTTCAAACCTACTTTAGGAGAAACTTCTGCAGCCTCCAGGTCTGATGTGAGGAAGAAGTAATCGTTCATTTTCAGGGACTTCTCCGGGTCGGGCTTTTGGATCACTTTGTACCCATAAGAAGATTCTTTCTGGTCCATTGCCTGTGAATGAAACCAAGATGAAGTTCTGATATTTCTGACCCGTGAAGCTGGTTCTGTTAGACCCATAATAACCTGCTGTAAGGCCGGGTCGCGTGGGATGAGGTAAACATGCAGCGTGAGGAAAGCCGTGTTGGTCCGATAGAGCAACATGTTGCAGTAGACCTTCACAGGAAAGCCGGTTCTCATCAGAACCGCTCTGGGAGAGAAAACGGGTTCAGCCAGTTTGACGTGTGACGGTGAGACCTCAGAGACTTTCTCCACAGCGTCTCCACAGTCGTCCATGTGGAGGACAGCAAACTGCTCCAAAGGTTTACGGACGTCGTCTGAAGGAAACGCAAAGAGCAGGAAAAGTTCTGGGTCAACGGTGTTAAAAGGTTTGGTACCATCATGTTCTCCTACCGACACAGATCCAGTGAGGCAGGAACACCTCCGTCATCCTCCCAGTAATCAGACTGATGTCCAGTAAAGGACCAGCAGGCCGGTATCCTCTGCTCTCCATCCTCTCCAGGTGTCCGTCCCAGGAGCAGAACCGGTACCTGAAGACGACCCGTTCGGAGCAGAACCAGCGCAGACCAGAGACGCTGCACTCAAAGAGTCCAGCTTCACTCTGGAGGCTGAAATGACGTTGGGAAAACGTTTACTTGAAGTCTGGTGTTTCCTGAGCAGCAGGCCTGATGCTGCTTCACCTGTAGGTTGGAGATTCTGTCTGGTTCACCTCTGGTACCAGTTCAGTCCAGCAGCTGGAGTCCAGCTGCAGGATGCAGACCAGACACTGTTCTCACAGAGGAGCTAATAAATAAAATGTAAATATCACAAATCAAATACTGAGAAACTACCTTTTCTTCACGACCCTTGGCGACCCGTGAAGGTCCTGCTGGAGAAACAAGATTATTTAATCTCATGTATCTAATTTTACTTGAGGGTCGATGTTTTACAGAATCTCCAGTTTGCTAAAATTGTACAGGAAAAACGAAAGCATTCTGGTTTCATTGTACAGTAACTGAACAAAGGAGAAAGACTTAAACATGACTGGCTGAAGAGACGTCAGTGATCCATCGTCGTCAGAAAACTGACTCACCTGACGGACCTGCTGGGATGTTTCCTGAGATCTTCTGCACCAGATCAGAGCGATGAATCTTCTTTAAAACCAGCGCCGCCATGTCTAACGTCTGCTCATCAAACTGCTCCAACATCAGCTCTGCCACCTTCAGCTTCCTTCCCGTCTCCATAGTGACGGTTCCTCTCCCGGCTTTCCTGGACAAACTCTTCTGTACGACTCTCTGAAAATGTTCAAACTTTGCTTCACCTAAATCTTCAAATGTTTCTAGAAGTTTCTCCATAATTGCCGTTAGACTTGCTTCCTGAGGAGTGAAACAGATCATTTGTTTGTTGGAAATCATGTCTGAACAAATGAGAATATTATGAGAATGTTAGTCACCTTAGTGAGGCAACTTAAAATGTATGATAGTTAGAAAAGAGAGGGAACACACAGGCCTTCTCTGCCTGTAGAGACTACTGTAGCAATGTCCTCTGGGGTATTGAGACTAAAGTCAATATGTTTGGCTTTAATTAACAGAACCAAACACTGGCTGTCTGCTCAAACATCAGGATCCGAGACCTGAACCTTCCTCAAAAAGCTTGGAGTCTCCATCAGATTCTCTCAAATGGTGTCCTGCCCTGCAGAACCAACTGAAGAACAGGTCCAGTCTCTGGTTTAAAGGGTTCAGCTGTCTGAGTCCAACGTGGGAAGATTTATTCGTTTCTAGAGTTGCAGTCGCTGCTCAGAACCATCACTGGGTTCGGTTTATGGTCTACATGGTTCAGCTTAAACGGTTTTATTGAGCTGCAGTTTGGACCGACTGACTGCTGGCTTTAAGTTTTTCCAGAAGTTTGACCCTCTGAAGATGTTTTGGACTTTTCTAGACTCATTTTTAGGTGCATAGACCTGAAGATATGAAATGATGCAGCTGTACTTACTTTCTGGAACAACAGCGACTGAAACTCCTCTGAGGGAAAAGGACAAGAGGAACATTTGAAAATCTGTGACTTTTTAAACATGCTGATAATTCTTCCCTGTAAAGTCCAACCTGTTGATCCGGACCTGATCCCGGCCAGCTTCTGAACCACATCAGTTCTGTTCATGTCCATCAGAACCTCCTGGGCCACACCCACAGACTCCCCTCCTAGTCTCTTCACCATCTGATCCACCAGGTCTGCCGGTCCCTCCAGTCCCGGATCCGCCGCCCTGCCGGTCCAGTTCATGGGCCACAGCACGCTGACTGGGAGTTCTGGGAGGCTTTTCTGGAAACATGTGAACTGCAGCAAGCGTTTGAACCTCCAGACATCGCTGTGGCCCAACTCCATCATCATCTTCAGAAGAGTGCTTCTCACGGCCATCTTTCCTGGAACCTGAAACATTTAAAGACCTTGAATCATTTCCCAGGATCATGACAGGAAGTTTTATTTGCATCATCTTTCTGTAAACTGGGAAACTTTAGGTCAGATTTGTGAGAGAGCTGTGTTCCTGTTTCATCTCCGTTTCCTTGGTCCCAGTTCACGGTTTGGATCTACTGGATACAAGCCGACCTGCTCATTTCTCCAGGTGAAGTTTAACTCTGCCAATCATAACTCCTGCTCCACTTTGTTCTCTAACAAAAAGGATCACAGAATGCTTCACTTACTGTGTTTAGCATGGTCACTCTCTGATATTCATCTATGGACACCTTTCCTGAAGAAATGTAAAACATAATGTTCTGTAAGACCTTGAATTCATTTGAAATGAAGAACAACAAGAAAACCATGAAACATTTCCAGCAATAAAACATTGGAGGCTGATGCTGAGACTTCATTAAAAATATTGTTGCAGGAATTGTTTTAGACATTTCTTTCATTTTTAGAGAATTGCCACATTAAGAACTAATCAAAACTTTTATGTTTGAAGAGAACAAAAAATCATTTTATTTGCTCAGAAAAGAGAAACCTGGAGACCCTGGAGACCTGAGGAAAAGCTTTCCAGCCTGGTGGTCAAGCCTTGGTTCCTGTCGCTTTAAGAGGAGCAGGACGTCCCACCATGGGGACAGGATGTCCCACCATGGGGACAGGACGTCCCACCATGAGGACAGGACGTCCCACCATGTGGACAGGACGTCCCACCATGGGGGCAGGACGTCCCACCATGTGGACAGGACGTCCCAGCATGTGGACAGGACGTCCCACCATGGGGGCAGGACGTCCCACCATGAGGACAGGACGTCCCACCATGTGGACAGGATGTCCCAGCATGTGGACAGGACGTCCCACCATGGGGGCAGGACGTCCCACCATGGGGGCAGGACGTCCCACCATGGGGGCAGGACGTCCCAGCATGTGGACAGGACGTCCCACCATGAGGACAGGACGTCCCACCATGGGGACAGGACGTCCCACCATGAGGACAGGACGTCCCACCATGGGGACAGGACGTCCCACCATGAGGACATCCTATCAAGGTTGGGTGACTTATGTGCTGAAGAAGGGACGGAGGGGGACGGACGTGCCGGTGTGGGACGGTTTGTCTGACCTGCAGACTCTCTGGGCTTCTTTGCATCAGACAGCAGTTCAGCTGAACAGGTAACCAGAGGTAACCGTTGGAGACCAATGAAATGGGATGGCTGAGCACAACGAAGAGGAGAAACTGAGAAACGTGTCGGACAAACCAGATGAACTCAAACAAGATGAAAGTCTGGTGAAGGAGATTCAGCTCAGGATCTTCCAGGAGTTGTTGGAGTTTTAGTTGGAGGAAACTGGAGTCTCGTCCCAGAGACTTCTTCAGGTCAGGAGTTGAAAGCATCAGGCTTTTAAGTTGTAATCAGAAACTATCACACTGGTAGAGGTCACTAAGGAGGCCATTTTCTACCCACTTCAGTTCCCTGTGAGTGTCGTTGACGCTGACGATCCTAAAAGTCCCCAACAACGACAGCATGGGCTGTTAGGACCAACGTCTCCAGCTGGAGTTTCTGCCAGCTGGGTGATGAGTGTCGGTGTAAGAACGATGAAGCCACTTCCTCTGCTCCAGTCCAGTGTCACAAAGATGGCTCTCACTCTGCCTGTCCAAAATGTTAACCTTGTTGTCTTCAGTTTGCCAGAGAGGTCCAGACGAACTGCTGCGTTTGGTTCTGCTGAGTCGGTCAGTTTCTCTAAAAGTCCAGTTCCATTCCTGCATGTTGTGTTTGGGTGTTTGGGTTTGAGGTGAACTCCTCTCTGCCTGAGTGTTTCCAGATTAAAACATCAGGACAGATGTTCTCTCATCCTAAGAAGACCTGAGGCCGTTCAGACTGCAGGATCCAGATTTGTCTGAATTACCTTTAAGACCGGAGCTGGTCTCCAGGAGCCGCTCTGCCAGGTCGCTCCTGTTTATGTCCATTAAAATCTCCATGGAAACCTCCACAGACTGCAGGCCCAGCTCCTCCACCATCTCATTCGCAACGTTTGGGACAAACGGTCCAAATCTCAGCCTCATCGAAGGGTACCAGAGGTTTTTCCCAGAGAGGCTGAGGGTGGAGCGCAGCGACTTCTTGAAGTCCTCCAGCTCCTGTTTCTTCAAATCACTCAGGATTTCTGTGAGAAGCTGCTTGAAAGCTGCAATCAGAGCCACCTGCAACAAAACATCAGCACAAATGTGCTCATTATAATGTATTGAGATATAATCACACACAGCAGTTCGTATGAAGTCCTCCTGTCTTTAAAGCAACAGAATCTCATCAATATCTCTAACAAGAGAAAAGAACCGTTTGTGTAACAAAAGCTGAGCAGGAAAACAGACGTTCCTCACTTTCTGTAGAGCAGCAGAGCTTCTCTGGTCCGCTGGGAGTTTCTCTGAGAGAAAACCACGCAGAGCTTCAGACGTCAGACCAAAGCAGACGACTGACCAACATTTTTAAGGTTTAATCTTTACTGCCTTACTTGCTTGTGGTCTTCTGGATGCTGAAATGTCTGGAAGCAGATCTGCCCTCCTCATCCGTTTTAAAACCTCCCTGGTCATCTGCACAGACCGCTGGCCGAACATCTGCACCATCACAAGCACAGCGGGCAGCAGCTCCTTGACGGCCAGCAGTCTGTCTGCAACGTCACGCTGACTCTGACCCAACAGCGTGATGAAGAACATCTGCTCCTCTTCACTGAGATCACCCACAGTTTCCAGCAGCAGCTCGATGACCGACTCCATGGCTTCAACCTGGTGTCAAAAAGAAAATATTCTGCAAAAACAGCTGAATTTTGCTCCAACATTTTGATACGTTTTGATTCCAGATGTCTCTTCATCTGAAGATCCTGAACAACGGTGGCTTAAGAACCGGGGCCCAAAAACTGCCGTAAGTGGCCCTCAGGCTTTGGGCCCCTCTGACTGCAGCAGAGAGGAAAACCAACACAATGTGTAACGTAGCAACGTCTCACATTAAACCCATTTTAAACCAACATGCATTTAGTGAGAGTCGTCTTCCACATGACTCACTTTGTCGATCAGTCCGGGCCAAAGTTCCTCCACAGAAAGTTTCTCTGAGGGAAAAAAGATTTGATGATAATTAATGTAGTTTCTATTGACGACCAACTGGAGGAAAAATAAAGTTTCTGACTAAAACAGAAGAACCAGAATATGTCCAACCAACCAGCAGACGGGATGTTTTAAAGTTCAGGCTCATTTATGCCAGAGTTACTGTAACAGGTTACATTACCAGTAATGTACCAGGTAATAGCTATTAGCCTATAGCAGGGGAGCCCAAAGTGGGTCCTGGAGGCCCGGCATCCTGCATGTCTTAGTCTCTCCCTGGTTTAACGCAGCTGGATCAAATGGTGGCTCGTTAGAGGCCTCAGAGGAACATTGACCTGCTGAGAAGGTCGTTACTACCAGCAGGGAGAGAACTGAAACGTGAGGATGCCGGGCCTCCAGGACCGACCCTGGACTCCCCTGGCCTACAGCTATGACAGCTACGGATGTTTCTGTGCACCTGTAGCTTCATAGATGCACAGAAACATTTTGTTCACACTCTGAACTAAAAGCCTACATGATAAAATAATGCTGACAGCTGGTTAATAAACAAATCTGACATATTGTTTGTCTCGTTGCCATGGCGTTTAGCAGATAGAAATCATTTAGTGATTCTAACTGACCTGAAACCACAGACGTTCGCTCTGATTTAACTTCAGACTGAGAAGAAAGGTTTATTTTTCCTCTTTTGTTTGACTCATAAACCAGATCTCTGTGGATCCCATTCAGATGTTTTGTGGTTTGTTTTGTGTAAAAATGAGGAAAAGGCTGTTAGACGAGCGCAGCCTCCTGTCGGTGTGGATGAAAAGCCGTTGGTGTGATTTCTCATCTCACCTTCGACTCCACAGCTTTTCTCTGGCAGCTTCTCCAACAGGTCGGTTCTGTTCATGTCCATCAGAACCTGCCTGGTCACCTCCAGACACTGCTGGCCATATGAGCCCATCAGCAGATCCACCATATTTTTACAGTTTGACTTTTTCAGATCGCTCCATGAGATTTGTGGAAACTTGTTCTGGAAGGACTCAAAGTTCAGGAATATCTTGAAATTTCCCAGATCTAAATGATTCAAATCCATCAGAGTTTCCAACAGAATCTCTTTCACAGCTGCCATCGTTGCTGCCTGGAAAATGATAAAGAAATGACAGTTAACTGTTTTCCTTACATGATAAATGTCTTTAAGAAGCAACAGCTAATCAACATTTCTCTAAACTGTAACTATCTGACCTTGTAAACATTTAACAATAATCATTGAAACAGATTTTTTTCAGCCAGCAGCTCAGCGTTCGTACAACCAGTTAACTTTGGTCATGTTTATTTATTCAGCAGTAATTCTGGCAAAACTGTACCAGAAAAATCAAATTCACTAATTATCTGCTGTCAGGAAAAATCTAAAATTCATCTTAAGTTAGCAGCTTAAAGGTTAAAGGTCAGGTCACTGAACTAGTCTGACTGATTGGAAGGATTGAAGGAGAAACGCTCTTCTCTCCAGAAACAAGATGGCAGCACCAAATAGTGCTGCACATGAATGAAGGACCAGATTTCTGGACCGAAGCCAAATGTTTGGCTGAAATGACACGGTAGAGGAGGTGTGGTGATCCTGGCTTGTTTTCAGTCACAGGAGCCGGTCGGTCACCTTTGATCTTCTGTAAGTATCCGACCCATTAGCATCTAAACAAGCATCAAGGCCCAGACAGGATTTCACTCACTTTGTGGATCAGCGCCGACCGACGGTCATCAGGCGGTTCTGGTTGGGAGAAAATCACAGAAACAGGAGAAGCAGCTTCACAGAGATCAGAATGAAATGATTTAACTCGTCTCACTTTTATTCTCTTACTTCTGTTTCTGGGCCTGCAGTCCAGCAGACTCTGGACCAGATGGTTCTGGTTGATGTCCACTAAAATCCTCCTGGTGACGTCCACAGACTGTTTGCCGTGACTCTGAACCAATGAGATCGCTGCGATCTCCGGGTCGGTCCTCGGCGGCGCCAGGGCAGAAGGTTCTAGCAGCAGGTACCGCTCCCAGAACTCCCTCAAGCCGCCGCCGCTCAGAGCCGACAGCGTTTCCATCAGCAGCTCCAAATCCGACGCCATCACTCCCACCTGGGCGAGTCAGAGAGACGCAAGGAAATAACACACTTAGTATTATTAATATCAGTGGTATTAAAAACAGCTGCATACGTTTTACAGAACTGCACATTGTTTTATTTGCATTTTTCTTGTTTTGCTTTGTAAAACTGAACTTCTGGCCTCTGTCAGCCATTCTGTTTACAAAGTCATGTGTTTATTATGTGATCTAAATGAAATGGTTAAAATCAGCATATTTCATCATTTTTTACTGTGTTTTTCAGTGTGAGAATATTTCTATCTTCCATAAGTGAAATGTGTTGATGGGGCTGAAGTGACGTAACTTACTCTCTGGATTAAAGATGGATTCTCTAAAATAGAAACATAGAAAATATTTTTAAGCCTTTTATTAAGAAACACCAAAAATAATTCAGAATCACAAAGAAATTGCAGAAAGTCTTCGGGGCTTCCTGACCTCTGACCCCTGCCAGTCTGTGCAGCAGGTCCTGACGCCTCATCTTCAGTAAAATCTTCCTGGTCTCCTCCACACACCTTCCTCTGCACATCCTCATCATCAGCTCCGCCACAGCCTCAGTGTTTGCTGCCTCCAGCTCCCTCCGTGAGTCGGGCGGTAAAAACTTCTCTGCCACCATGAACAGCTTGAAGTCCCAGAAGTCTCCTGCACTCAGCTGATCCAGGGTTTCTACCAGCAGCTCTTTAGTCGTCATCGTTTCTGCCTGGAGAAACAAGAAGAAGCTTTTCTGAGAGCAGGAAGATGAAAAACTTCTGGCTTTCTAGAAACATCACATCTGTTTTAACGATATCTCTCTGAGGATTGGTGCCGTTCATATAATCACTAAACTTGATCACATCACAGGCCTGACTGGCTGCCGTGGATTTGTTGTTATTTGAAAGCTGCATTTTGTACTCAGGTAAGTTTACCTGGAATGGTTTTTATATTATGAAAGAAAAGAGTGAATCTTCAGACGATAAACCTTCATTACTGGTTGACTACTTGGAGAACATCCCCTGGCCTGAAGCAGGACCTGCAAAACGTGACTCTCTTCAGTAAATCGTTCCCTCAGTGAAACCTGGAGGACGTTTGGGTTCGACTGCTGGTTTGTTTGATGCGTTGAAGGAAACAGGAACCTTGAATTGCTGCAGCAGAGAGAACCTGTGATGAAACCTGCTGCAGACCTCAGACATCATTTATGGATCCAACAACAGAACAGCGACCCAAAACCTGAAAGCTGTCAGAAATGACTGACATACAGAATGAAATCTGCTCATAAATGTCTTCCCATCACATCTTTGTCCTAAACTTTATGAAATGTTTTGGTAACAGAGTGAAGAACTGAACAACCTGCTGCAAACTGGACTTTATTTGTTCAATTTTACTGAATATTTCAGTGAACAAATCAAAACCAAACTGTGGTTTGTGATAAGTGGGCAGTAAGGGATGAATTAAACCCTTTGAGTTTCTTGTGTTACTTCAGAGATCGTTCTGATTTCTTTAGGCATCAACTGGTTTCTCTGTAAACAGCAGGGAGATTTTCACACAACTTTCTGTTGTTCTGTCATCATTTTTCAATAAAACTTGATGATGATGTCAGTAAATTCAGTCATTTACTGACATTTTACAACACAAACAGATTACATGACTACAGGAAACATGAATTCCCCCAATAAAAACTTCCTTGAACACAACATCACCATAAGCTGCAGCCCTCTGACAGCTGTGATGTGAAACAGCAGCAGGGAAGAGGGAGAGCTTTTTACATTTTATGATCAAAACAGCTGCATCCTGTGAGCTGCAGGACAGCATGAAGCACCAACATGCTGCTTTCCCACCACTCAACTCGCTTTCATGACCAGTTACATCAAACCAGCCACAGATCCTGACCTGCAGCTGCAGGAGTGAAACCTGCAACCTTCTGATTGCCAGAAGGTTCTGCCCTCCGAGTTTCAATCAGCTGAATGTCAAAACAAAGATTTTAGTAAACTTACAGTACCTTCTGCCTGAGATTTTGTCTCATTTCCATGAAGTGTGTTTTAGTCTCACCAAATGTTTTCCTTCCTCTGAGTTTTCTCTTTCACTTCAACATGTCTGCCATCTCCTCCACCTTCATCTCCCTTTCATCCCTGCTCACCTGCAAAACCAAAGCAGGCTCCATCTGTAATGTTCTACAAGCATTTCATGAGAAAATGAACTAATCCTGCATGTCAGCTTTATATTTCACAAGCTCTGCAAAATCAAACTTAAATTACTCAACCCTGTCTCGTGCTCCGTTTCCGCATTTATCCAGGAAGTGACACCAGCACTTACACTGGTCACCTCGATTGTTTTAAAGATATTTAACTAAATGAATGAACACAAGCTCTTATAATGCTTAAGCTAAATACAAATGTTTTGAACAAATAGAAACGACAAAATGCACTAAATAAAATTCATTTTTCTGTTTCAGACAAGAATAAATCAAAGCTTCAAATAACATGTTGTATATTTGGAAGCTTTAACCGACCGAAGTAATGGATGTAATGTGATCTAATGTGATCTCAGATCAGGTGAGAACATTAAGCATTTGGTGATTATTAGCTCTGGGTTTCAGAAAGTAGTTTAATTTACAGCCGATCGATGATGGCTGAAATCCCTTAAATACGGTGAAATGTCCCTTTACTGAAGAACCGAGCGGATCGGCTTCAGCGTCACTGCAGCATCAGAAAAACATCAGCGGATAAAAACTGTTTTAAGCAAACAAACCGACTAAAAGTTCAGGACGATGTGAGGAGATCAGAAACAGGTGGAGGAAACTCCGCAGCGCTTACCTTCAACAAGCTGCTTCTTTCACGCAGATGTTTCAGGTAAATCCATCTGCAGGTGATCAAAGCTGTTCAGATGGAGACGAGCGTCACTGTTTCTGTTTCTGTGAACCAAAAGGTCTTCATCTGTATGCAGGAACTGAAGCCAAAGTGTTTCCTGCTGCTGCCTGGAGGATGAAGGATGCTGAGGGCAGAAAGCTTCACAGCTGTGATGCTTGTGACTCTACGGAAGCAGTTTGTGATCAGCACCGCGTTACAACAGGATCATTTTGATAAAACGTGATAGTTTCTTCCAGATGTTAGCGGTACAACTGATGAGTGTCAGAAACACAAATTGAATACAAAGAATCTGAAATGTAAATCTGAGAGTCTAGTGAGTAATTTCGAGTTAAAGTGTAAATCCCAACTCAATCAAAATGGTCTGAAGAACAGATTAACCAATCAGAAGCCACCTGGTGTAGCATGAGAAATACATCAAGATTCAGATTCTAACCGCAAATTCAATGGTTCTGTTGAAAACACGAGATGGTTTGACAGAAAATAATCATGAAACAATCAGCCCAGTTAGTTTTCTGAATTTCAAAATTTACAAAAGAAAAATTCCTATAGAGAAGCCAGGCTGCACAGTGGTGCAGTTGGTAGAGCTGCTGCCTTGCAGCAAGAAGGTCCTGGGTTCAATTCCCTTCTTTCTGCATGGAGTCTCCATGTTCTCCCTGTGGATAGAGGGCTCTCTCTGGGTACTCTGGCTTCCTCCCACAGTCCAAAAACACAACTGTTTGTTTGGCCTCTCTAAACCATCCTTAGGTATGGACATGGTTGTCCTGCAATGGACCAGTGATTCTGATGCCTGAAATGTCCTTCTGGAGACCAGGCCCTCCTGACCCTTCAACTTGGTACAAAATCATTTTTATAATGAAATACTGGGGTTATGTTTATTTCCCTTTAGCTCTCTTCCTGTCTCTCCAATCAAGAAACAGCCATTTAATCCAGGACTTCTGAATAAAAAATGTAAGTATGTAAAATTTATTTATATAGCAATCACATTGAAAATACAGGAGATAAAACACTAAAAAAAAAAAAAAATTAATAATAATGATAATAATAATAATAATAATAACAATAATAATAAACTGAGTACATACATCTAGTCTAAATAAATGAGTCTTCAGCTGAAAGAATCAACAAAATGAAGATTTCACAAGAGAAAAGCAAATCATTTCACAATCTGGTGGATTTCTTCTCTCTGGTCTGAAAATGTCAGATCAGTGAGTGTCTTCTCCACTGGAAGGGATTTTCAGAAGAGATGTATTAAAAATAAATGAATGAGAATTATGTAAAATGCTTAAAACAAATATTATAAATGGATGCAACAAAAGTCTGAACATTAAAGACCAAGACAGAAAAGTCTGACTGGTTCCATGAGGGTCGATTATAATTTTATATAGATTGTAATTTCTTGTGTTGCCATCATTTTACTTCAAACTGACACATATAATTCGATATACAGACTATTGTTTTCATTATGTTTATATCCAAAAAGGTGAAAATACCAAATATAAACCAACTAAGGCAATAAGAAATGATAAAAAAGGCTTAGAAAAATCACAATGTGAAGATACTCTGTAAAAAGTAAAAAGAAATAAATAAAAATAAAAACAGAAAAATAAAGAAAACGCTGAAAAATAAAAACAGCAACATTTCCAATAATAACAGTTTACTGGTGAGAGCTGTTATAAGTAATCCTCCTCAGAGGTTTAGGCTGAGGAGCTGATTATACTTTAATCAAACCTCCCCGTCATGGACAGACGACCCGGTGGAGTCACTGCAGACAGGTTCCTGTTACTCAAATTAAACTCTGAAACGTTTTCTGAGCTGACAGACTGGTGCATGTTTCTCCCATTAGCACAATTTGATTCAGGGGATTATTGGAGGTTTGTGTGCAGCAAACACAACATGCTGAGGGAGAGGAGTGAAGATGGTTTACTCAGCACAGAAACTCTGAGAACTCAGACCACATCCCACATCCAGCGTAAAGAGGTTCAGTGAATGTGGTGGTGAAGGTGTGGAGGTGGGTCACGTTGTCAGAGGAAACCCTGTAGAAGGACAGAACGCCGGCCGGACGGTCCACATACACCGCCACTCTGGCCGAGACAGAGGAGGCTGACGGAGAGGAGAAGAAGTAAGAAGAGGGGGATAAATGAGAAGAGGAAGAGGAGGAGGAGAGAGACGAGGAGGAAATGGGTGTTTTCTTCTTATTGTGACAGGAAAAGTAGCTACCATCACTGCAACACTTGAGACTCCAGGAGTGATCATTCACTGCAAACACAACGTCATCAACACTTCCCTTCTTTCTGATTCTTCTGTAACTGACAGAGACGTCAACCTCTCCTTTACACTCAACCTCCCAGTAACAGCGACCAGTCAGCTCATTCTGACACAATAATTGTGGCCAAACATCAAATCTGTCCGGATGATCAGGATACGACTGCTCCTGTTCCACACGCGTCACCTTCCTGTTGTCATCAGACAGCCTGAGTTTGCTGTTCACCGTGTTAGTGTCGATGGTGAGCTGACAGGAATCTGATGGAGAGAACAAACAGCTGATCATTTCCCCACACTGCGATGATGCTGCATTAAAATCAAATCATTCAAATGAGCAACACTCACACTTCCTCAGACCTGGTACCAACCACCGATCTCCATCAGGTGAAACCCTGCAAAGTGGAGGTGGATCAGTCCATCAGATATCATCAAAAACAACACTAACATGAACAATGATCTATTTTCTTTTAAGTCCAATCTAGTGTTGGTCATCTTCAGCCCAAATTAAAGTATAAAAGATACATCACCAATCACTTAGCAGCTGATTATCCATAAACTAGTGGTACATGGAAATATCCTAACTCCTTAGTGAAAATAAAACCTGTTTATTTAGATAGCAACATTACTAAAGGCAATTTACCAAGAAATGATTATATGCAGAAATGCAGTCAGTTCAGTGAAATCATACAGAGTCAATTATATACAGTCCAGTTCAATCATAGTTATTGAACAGTCAAGTCCAGAGTTTGGTAGACTGACGTATCAGCATATCCTAATCCTGAATGACAGTGTAGCAACAGTGAAAACTTCCCTTGAACAGGAAGAAACCCCCAGCAGAACCAGAACCAGAACCTGGCTCAGTGAACAGCAATCCATCTCAACCGACTGGGCGTTTAAGAAGACAGAGCACACAGAAAAGAGCACTGACCCAGGAGTACTTTCTGTGGTATGGAAAGTAAAGTGTTAAAAGCAGCAGGAGCTTCAGTAGTGGCTTCTTCTAGAAGAGAAACAACACTAAGCTTTGAAATACCCAGGTTCAACATATCACTAAAATATTTTTGGTATACCTAAACTTTGAGTATTTGGCTAATTCAGAAAATTGGAATGCTAGACTAGCAGATTGGAAGTTCAGGGGAAGACTAGAAAACAGGTGATGATCAGATTATTCTCCTCTGTCTGGAGGAAAGTGGTTGGTCTTTCCATACCTGAGAGATTCAGGTTTCCAGAGTTCATGCTCCAGCACAAATCCTGATTTTCCGAGATGATTGTAGCTCAGGTCCAACACTTTTAGATGGGAGGGGTTGGAGCTCAGCGCTGAGGCCAGAGAATTACAGCCTTCCTCTGCGATCAGGCAGCCTGATAGACTGCAAGAAATATACAGCACACAACTCAGACCCACAGAAACGGACAAAAACTGGTCAATTTTTAACATTGGTCAAAAAGTCATTGTCAGAATCTACAGAAATCCAGAAAATGGTTGAAAAACTGAAAATATGTAAATTAATTTGATCCTGTTGACTAGCATAAAGAGCGGCAGCCATGCAGGCTCTGAGCATCACCTGAGAACCTCCAGTTTGCAGTTTGGACTCTCCAGTCCAGCACAGAGCAGCTTCACTCCTGAATCCTGCAGGTCGTTGTTACTCAGGTCCAGTTCTCTGAGACTGCAGGACTGGGAGCTGAGAACTGAAGCCAAAGATTTGCAGCTTTTATCAGAGAGGTTACATCCACTCAGTCTGAGGATGAAATGTACAGAAAAGAAAATGTTAATGAGCAATCTGTCTTTTTTTACTCTGCCTGTAATTTTAATTGTTTCTGTATCAAAAGTCATGTGGAGCAGTGTGCACTAACAGAGCTTTGTTGGAAGCTTTGATGATTGGCAGCAGCTTCAGGAGAACCTCCTCTGAAGCTGAGTATTTCTTCAGGTCAAACACATCCAGATCTTTCTCTGAAGACAGTAAGATGAAGATCAGAGCTGACCACTGAGCAGGAGACAGTTCATCTGTGGAGAGACTTCCTGAACTCAGGGACTGTTGGATCTCCTCCTCTAGAGAACGATCATTCAGTTCATTCAGGCAGTGGAACAGATTGATGCTTTTCTCCACTGTAAGATCATCATTGATCTTGTCCTTGATGTATTTAACTGTATGTTGGTTGGTCTGTATGTCAGTTCCTCTCTGTGACATCAGATGTTGTAGCAGACTCTGATTGGTCTGCAGAGAAAGTCCCAGGAGGAAGCGGAGGAACAAGTCCAGGTTTCCGTTTGGAAACTGTAGGGCCTTGTTTACCGCACTCTGATAAAAGCGTCCTGGATCAACCTTTTTCTTAAAGAAAAAGAACCACCACATCCAGAAGAAATTCTGTGTTTCTTCCATCAGGTTGACTCCAGAGTTGATGAAGGTCAGATGGACATGAAGAGCAGCCAGAAACTCCTGAACACTCAGATGGACGAAGCAGAACACCGTGTCCTGGTACAGCCCTCTCTCCTCTCTAAAGATCTGTGTGAACACTCCTGAGTACACTGAGGCTGCTCTGATATCGATGCCACACTCTGTCAGGTCTGATTCATAGAAGATCAGGTTTCCTTTCTGCAGCTGATCAAAAGCCAGTTTCCCCAGAGACTCAATCATCTTCCTGCTCTCTGGACTCCAGTGTGGATCTGTTTCAGCTCCTCCATCATACTTGACCTTCTTCACTTTGGTCTGAACCACCAGGAAGTGGATGTACATCTCAGTCAGGGTTCTGGGCAGCTCTCCTCCCTCTCTGGTCTCCATCACATCCTCCAGAACTGTAGCAGTGATCCAGCAGAAGACTGGGATGTGGCACATGATGTGGAGGCTTCGTGACGTCTTCATGTGGGAGATGATCCTGCTGGCCTGCTGCTCATCTCTGAATCTCTTCCTGAAGTACTCCTCCTTCTGGGGGTCATTGAACCCTCTGACCTCTGTCACCATGCCAACACACTGAGGAGGGATCTGATTGGCTGCTGCAGGCCGTGTGGTTATCCAGAGGAGAGCAGAGGGAAGCAGTTTCCCCCTGATGAGGTTTGTCAGCAGAACATCCACTGAGCTGGACTCTGTAGCCTCAGTCAGGATCTCCTTGTTGTGGAAGTCCAGCGGAAGTCGACTCTCATCCAGGCCATCAAAGATGAACAGAACCTGGAAGTGTTCAAAGCTGCAGATTCCTTTGGTTTCAGTAAAGAAGTGATGAATCAGTCCCACCAAGCTGAACTTTTTCTCTCTCAGCACATTCAGCTCTCTGAAGGTGAATGGAAATATGAAGTGGATGTTCTGGTGGGCTTTGTCTTCAGCCCAGTCCAGAGTGAACTTCTGTGTTAAGACAGTTTTCCCAATGCCAGCCACTCCCTTTGTCATCACTGTTCTGATTGGTTGATCTCTTCCAGGTGGGACTTTAAAGATGTCTTCTTGTCTGATTGCTGTTTCTGGTCTGTGTGGTTTCCTGGATGCTGCTTCAATCTGTCTGACCTCATGTTCATCATTGACCTCTCCAGTCCCTCCCTCTGTGATGTGGAGCTCTGTGTAGATCTGGTTCAGAGGGGTTGGACTTCCTGCTTTAGCGATTCCCTCAAACACAGACTGGAACTTCTTCTTCAGAGCTGCTTTATGTTTGGGCTCACAAACAGCAACACGATGTTCTGAATTATCACAAAAACATAATTAGCATAATGAGACAATTCACATCTATGTCTCTTAAACAGAGATCATCCAAATACAGCGCCTTTCAAAGGTATTTGTAGCTATTGAACCATTTATAAGTTGTCACTTTACAACTGCAAAGTTTTTATTGGGGTTGTATTGATTGGGGTTGTACAGTACTGTGGTTCATAGTGCCTCAATGCACTGTGGGTAGGGCACCAAGTGGTCGAGGGGGAGAGAGCAGCGATCAGGCTCAATCGCTACATTAAGTCAGAATGACAACATATTTAACTAAAAATGTGTGAATAGATAAGAAATACATAAATCTGCTCCATAAAAAGATGAATCTCCTTCAGTCTCCCCCATGGTGCCCATCCCTCACTCTCAAGTTTGAACACAGCCTCAAAAATCCATCAAGTCGAACAAGAGACAAAGAAGAAACAACACAAAGAAGAAACTTGTGTTATCTTCCTCCCTCTTCTCTGAAGTGAGCCGTGGATTTGTCACGGCTGTGAGGGAGAGAAGCAGGATAGAGGATCAAAATTATTTTCCTGTTGATGGACAAATCATTTTACATGTAGTAAGCATGTAGAAAGCAGGACACAATATTGCTTTGAATAAATGGAAAACTTGATAAATTAAAATTACAATAGCAACAAAGGCTTTGAACAGCAGTGTTATCTAAAATAACTTCAGGTGAAAATGTTCACCTGTGCAGAATGTACGCATTTCTGATTTTAACAGGCTGCTGCTAATTAATCTTCCTCAGGGAAACAAAACCTGCCATGATTACATAGAATATGAAGAATTGTCCTCAAGTAGGAGCAGCACTACTCCACCATATTTATTCTCAAGAAAAACTAAGAAATATCCATCAAAGAAATAAGAAATGTAGAATAATCCTGTGGGACTTTCAGATACTAATGGACTACACTGTAAAAACAAAATATTACCAATAAATGTTGCTCTGGACTCTACTGCAAATATCTTAGTAGACTTGAAAAAAGACAAAACTAACTTAGAAATAACTTTTCAGCAAGAAATGGGAGCTTGGTTTAAGTCAGTAATTCTGTAATATGGATTAAAAAGTATTTGTTCCATTGACAGTTTATTTCACTTATCACCAGATAGTTTTCCAATTTTATAAGTGACACAAAAGGACTACAACTTTTTAATCAATATAAAAGAATTATTGACTTGAGACAAGCTGCTAGTAAGATTTTGCATCGTCGTCGTTGATGGGCAGCAGAAGACAGCCGCTGTGCTCGATGCAGCTTTCCTAAATGATGGAAGCAACGGAGGAGAGAAGCTGGAGAACCACCAGAGGCTCAGGGAGGAGCTGCAGCGGGCCTAGCAGGTAAAGGTAGCGGTTTTACCCCGGAGCATTGGAGCACTGGGGGAAGTGAGACTGGACAGGTGGTTCCAACAAATACCTGGAGAAACAGCTGGCATCTCAGTTCAGAGGAGAACAATCATAGAAACAGATAAAATACTGTGATATGTTGTAACATGACAAAATGGGAAAGAGTTTTGGGGGCGCTGATACTTTAGCAAGACTCTGTAAAAGATTTCCATTCATCGTTCATCTATCTGGTTAAATCTTCATGAAAACATGATCTTACTGCTCTGCAGGCGGACAGCCAGCTGCTCCTGCTTCATCCTCCTCAGAAAATGTACAATGATCTTCACAAAAGCTTTTCTGCTGCTTCTCTCCTGCTCTTCATCGCCCTCCAACACATTCTCATCCTCCCTCTGACTCTCAGCGAGTTTTGGACAGTCATCAGAGCTCAGAAACGTCTGGATGATCTTCAGCTCGTTTCGCACAAAGCTAACGATGTTGTCCTCCAGCATCTGGAACAGGATCAGATATGAAGGACTCATCAGGCAGATTCAGGGCAGATGGCTGCTGAACAGAGAGACAAGTCTCCGTCCAGGAACAGCAGCATGGAGATTATTGTAACCAGAACAGATGTAGCGTAGCTGCACATGTACACACCATGAATATGGAGTCCAGCTGTGCTTGATCCTGCTGTTCAGGCTGAACAATGGGAACATCTAACTTCTGCCCATCATCTCTGAGGAGGAACCATGAATAATTAGCTCCTATTAGAAAACCTGTTGTCTCCTCTGCTCATCTTCAGGATGTGCAAATACCGGGCCGCTCAGTCCAGAACATCAGTCAGTTTATTTACAGAAACTTTCTCAGTGGAAGGAAGCAATGTGGAAGATGTCGGATCATATAGTGGACCATGTGAACCCGTCCTGCTGGTTCCGGAAGCAAACCTAGTTTTTAAAATATCCAGCAGCTGTAGAACATTTTGTCTTTTCACACAAACTGGAGGGTTAACTTTAGAAGAGTTCAGAACCTGGAAAACTTATTTCAACAAGAGTCAGAAGAGAAGAAATAAATAGATTAAAACATTGCAGAGAACAAAAGTCAAAAGAGTCCAGCTGACAGTGGATTCTGGTGGATTGGTGGGTTCAGACCAGCAGATCCGATTGTCTCGGTTTGTGTTGGACGTTTCCCAACAAACAGAAGAGAAGCTTGATTTGATTACAGCTGTGAAGGTTTTGATTGCTGAACATCTAAGATGTTCTTGTCATGTGCCTTTTGGTAAGAAAAGAGGTTTTCTGTTTGATGTTAAAGGAGACAGCTTGGACCCGGATAAGTTCTGTTCTGGGTCAGGAAGGCAACAGAACCGTTGGTGTCGAGCATCAAGTCGTGTCCTGCTGTTTTATGTAGAGGTTTTCTGTGTGAGGACAGATAAACTATTCAGATAACCCAAAAGCAAAGAGGAAGGAAGAGAATATTATACAGTTTATATTAAACTTATTTTACTGAATTCAGGTTCTTGAAGAGGATTTACTTTCTTTTTCTCACAACTGTTCAGGTGAATGTTTACTTCATGGTTTGTGTTGTTCATTTATTTCATTCTTACTCTAATTTCTCTGTCACGTTTTTACATTTGCAGCTGATCCAGATACACACCTGTAACCGCTACAAGATGAATTTTGTCAAGACAAATGAAGTTTTGTGCCTTCAGTGACAAAATAAACATCAGTGACAAATAACTGGTCAATATATAATGACTGTAATATAATTTATTACAGTCAAACTTCAGACTGTGAACCTGAAACATCCCACCAATAAAATGAAATTGAAAATCAAATATTCCACTGAAACACGTCAGACGGATTTAAAGCTCACCTCCTTGCAGCCGCGGTGCGGCTGGACGTGAACTCGATGTTCTGAAACATGGACTCGTTGCTGCTGAAGGACTCGGGTCCAGGTTCTTCCTCTGGTTTCTCTCTCTGATGGATCCTAGGAGGAAAACATTCCTGATGACTTTCCTCTGCATTTCACCCAAATCTGATTCTGTAAAACTGAATGTGTTACTAATTATTCATCGGAAATAAAAGCTGGAGGGGAAAAAAAAAGATAAAATTCTAAACATACAATTATGACAAAAACATATTTAAGATATCATTTATCATCTTTAATAAATTTCTCAGTGTCTTTGGAAAAACCAAAACGCACAGTGTGTCTGATGGACCCGTGTGTTTAACATCAGTAAAGTGGGTGGCCATGCTGGAGCTGGTCCCCGGGTCACAGACGGGCTTTGGTTCTGGTTCCAGTCCGTTTCCATGTTCAGATCCAGCACCAGGCTCCGGTTCTGGACTGAGACTGTGAGTAAAGGCAGGTTAACGGGTCTCTGCAGCATCAGAGCTGACAGAACTCGGATCAGCAGAATAAACAGAACCAATACTGCTGAGACTGGAGACAAACTAGTTTTACTTTTTTGCTGAATTTATGGATTTATTGCTGCTATAGATAATGGAAACAGCTGAAAGAGAATCAAACTGTAATTAAAACAGAATTCATAAGACCTGCACCATGTGAAGGAGTCAGAGATCAGATTCTCACACATGCAGGTTGTTTGAGTCACTGATTAAACAAAATGCATTTTTTAATGTTAATAATTGTAAAAGTTATTGTTATTCACATCTTTCTAATTTCAGGACAGTGTTGATGATTGTTTCTGATGATCTGACATTTTAATCCAAATTATTGACAATGACTTGGTGGACAGATTACAGTGGAGACAGTTTTTTATTTGGCCTGTTTAGTATAATACTGTAGTAACATGAACCACATTCTGCTTCATTTTCAGCCACATTTTATCCACATTGACCAGTTATTTATTTTTTATTACAGTCAAATAATTTCCCAGAGTTTTAATACCATCTGATTTTATCTTCTGCTTTATTCCTGTTTCACTCGTCGACAGCCTTGGTTTGCATTGAGCAGTTAGAGATGCTGACCTCACCTCTGACCTTTGCTCTGACCCTCAGGTTCTCCACACGGATCAGTTTTAGAGAGGGGGTCTGCCTCCCCTCGGTCCTCACTCCGATCCATGCTGCTGAGTTCACACCAGATCACACACACTTCCTACTTTCACCTGCAGAGGAAACTCACATCATTCATCTGCATGTTAACACTACTGGATAAATAAATATAATTATTCCTCTATAGATCAGCTGCTGCTCCTCTGATTGATTTCTGTTCAACATCAGCATCCGTCCACTAAGTGGAGCCACTGAGCCAATGGTTAGTATAGAAATGATTCATTTAGAGCACATGTCAAACTCATGTGTCATTTTATGTGTATCCACCCCCCCCCCCAGCATTTTATAGGCCGATGATTGACTTAAAATACATTTTGAGCACGAATTGACTACAAACTACATCTCCCACAATGCATTCCGATTGTTACCAGCCAACATTACGGCTTCTCGCCGCTAGAGAGCAGCAGAGTCACCTCAAGCTGCTTATTGATTTTCCCAGCGAATAAAACTGAGACATGGACAAGCTAACATCAAAACGTCCAAGAAAAGAAACATCGATTTACAAGTAAGACTGTGAATGAAGATGTGTGAGTTGGTGTCAGGGCGGCAGGTGGCGCTAGACTTTTTTTGTTATCCGTTATCTTGACCGACAACATAAAAAAACTCGGACATGTACTATTTTTATCCTGAAATTACAATCATATTAACATCGGCTATTTAGCCGCATTTTATGCGGTTTAGTTAATATTCACCGTGAATCCAGATCCCATCACAAATTAAGCAGATAAATGCATCTACATTTTTCTCGTAGTGACAAAAACCACTGACTGAGGCCCCAATAACTTTTAATAAATTAAATTAAGCGACTTCACTTAAATTAGCATCACTTCACCCGCTGGGGTCTGAACGCACTTCCTCCTGGTTCCCATCTGCAGAAAAATCTGCGCTAATTCATCAGTCAGTTGGATCTGTCTGATCCAAACAGATCAACTGAACTCTGAGTGTTTTACCCTGCGCGGTCCGGTGTGAGTTTTTACTTTATTTATTTTGCGTGGTTTCGCTTCTCCGAAACGGACAGATGTTGCGTCTGCAGCTCCTCCAGAGCGCCGCTCTCCTGGGTAACGTGAACCCAGAAGGCTCCAAATAAACTACCGGCTTCTCAAATGGTTTAACACAACGTTGCATTCTCTTTAGTTTTCTCTGGTCTGTAATGGAGACTTGAATTTAACGCGCCAAAGGCAAAATGGCGCCTTTGGATGTTTATGGACTGAACAGACAGAAACAGTTACCATTATACCATTGATTTTATTTTTGAAACCTTATTTATTATAAAGTGTTGATTTTAGTTTTGAAGTATTGATTTTATTTTTGAACCCTTTATTTTGAAGTGTTGATTTTATTTTTGAGCCATTTTAATGTACTGATTTTGAAACCTTATTTATTGTAAAGTGTTGATTTTAGTTTTGATTTTATTTTTGAACCCTTTATTTTGAACCATTTTAATGTACTGATTTTGAAACCTTATTTATTGTAAATTGTTGATTGAAAGACCTTACACATGAATTGCCCCATACGGGGTTTGAACTGATGACCTCAGCATTACCAGCACGGTGCTCTAACCTGCTGAGCTAACTCACCTACCTTACAAACTGTTCAGTTTCCATGGATTTAAGAAGAACTTACATGATGTTACCACAATGAAGATTTGATAAAAGTGCTTATATTCTAATGTTTTTCAAAACAACATACATAATATTTTATTTTCCAGAGATTTTATATTTTGAAGTGTTTATTGTATTTTTAAACCATTATTTATTTTGAAGTGTTGATATTATCTTTGAACCATTTTTAATTTTCAAGTGTTGATTGTATTTCAGAGATATTTTTTATTTTAATGTGTTAATTTTATTTTATTTTTGAGCCCTTTTTTATTTGTAAGTACTGATTTTATTTTATAGCCATTTAGCCAAGTCTCTGTAGAACCATTTGTCTCTGCTAATGACATCTTCAATACATTTTTTGATCCCAGGCTTAGTTTATGGACTGTAATGTGAAATTAGGCACAAGTCTGACAGTTTGTTCACCAAGTTACTGTGCTCTCTGAGAGGATCTGTAAGTATTTGACTTTGTTCCATGCCCATCGTTGACATTAGTCACTAACAAAATGTGGATCATCTACCAGGAACACTGCAAAGAGCAGGAGTTCCTGTAGTGTAGTGGTTATCACGTTTGCTTCACATGCAAAAGGTCTCTGGTTCAAAACCAGACAGAAACAGATTTTGCATGTTCTCTTCATCACAGGTGTTTACTAAAGGTCAACAAGGTCCTGTGGTGTCATGGTGTGTACTCTGAATCCAGGCATATGAGTGCAAACCTGATTTGAAATTTTCATGTTGCATCTCACATCATCAACTTTGGAATCTCAAACTGAAACAAAGCAGAGAAGTTCAGTTCCTGTAGTGTAGTGGTTATCACGTTTGCTTTACACGCAAAAGGTCTCTGGTTCAAAACCAGACAGAAGTGGTTTTTGTAGGTTCTGCATCTCTTGGGGTGCAGTGAGACAATAAGAGCCTTCCTCTTTGGTGATGGTTCATTTGCCAATCGACTTCAATGTCGGCTTCTTTGAAATCAAAGCCACTTTACTTCAATTACCAACTGGCAGTTCTATGGCGTTGTTATTATTATTATTATTATTATTATTATTAAAGATTCAAGATATATTGAATATAACATTTAACTAGAAACTCTGTCCACAAAACTGGAGAAACAGTTTTGTTAAATAATGTTAAATAAAACCATGACAGACTGAAGATGCAGAACAATCAGCTAATAAACCAGATGATGTGAAGCAACAAAGCTGAATATAGGATCCATAATCTGAATGAAATAAATGTAATTTCACTGTGGAAGGTGCTGCAGGTTTCTGTCCTTTTTCACATTTAATCAGTTTTATTCACACAGAAAGAGATCAAAGTTTAACCTGGAATAAGACAAAATGTCTCCGAACATCAAGAAAACATTTTGAAAGAATGGAAAAAGCAAAACTTACAGTTATTCCAACCATCTAAAGTTTCGGAGAAGACGTCTTTCCTCAAGATGGGAGACCAGAACCGATTCGGACTTTGGTCCAGGTGAGCAGATCCCTGGATGGACTCAGAACCTCACCTGTTTTAGAGGCGGGGCAGAAACACAAACCTCACAGCCGCTACAGCCAAACTGAATTTCAACTTTAAATATTGATAATGATGTTCGTTCATCTATTCAGAAACACTGGAACCATGAGAACGGAGGCGCCAGTCAGGATGGACGTCACAGATCAACAGTTTTCATGTAATCTTCCTGCGTCGCTCTGATCCTCCCAGCACACAGACGGTTTCTGTCTGAACAATTTTTAACAGAACAAACGAACAAAGTTCATGTTAACGTAACACTGACACCAACCTGAAGACTGAAAGGGAAACATATTTAATGACAATGAAAACATGTTGAAAGGATTTTTTCTGAGACTCTTACAGAATAATGAAAACACAAAGATAGAAGGAAGTTAAAGTGACATTACTTTATTAAACAGACAAAAGAATCTGAGAAAAGCCTCAACTTCTTTTAAAAGTAATTAAAATTGATAATCGTCCAAAAGATTTTGATTCTGTCATAATACCATGGATAAACTTAGATATGAAATTTTCCTTTGATAAATTTCTGAATTGTATTTTCTCCAGGTTGTGATGGATTTACAGTCTGAATTATGTTGCTCTTGTCTGGTTTTGGTTTGATTTTTTTCTGATCTTCAGTTAAAATCCTCATTCAGACAAAACTTACATCAGCGTTCATTATTCACATTATTCTGTTGCTCTTTCAGTGGTCCTCACAGATGTATGAAAAAACTGTAACAAAGCAAAAATCTTGCCATAAACAAATTGGAACATTAAAGCAGATTCCTTCAGGTTTCTGCTTCCTTTTTGAAGTTCAAGTTAGAAATGAAAAATGTTTGTGTTTTGAAACAGACAAACGTTTTTCTCTTCATCTTTTGGATGTTGATTCTCCTCTGCAGTTTGGATTATTGATGGCAGTTCTGATTGTCTTATGAAACATAAAGCTACTTTCCTTAGACTCCACAGACTGCAGTAATAAATGCACATTTTGTTGTGTCCCATCTTTGTTCCTGTTTAGTATTTCATCCCTCAAAAGCAGCAGAACTTTTTAAAATTGTCTCCACCTGCAAGAAGTTTCTCTGGGGGTTTATGACGGTGTGTAAGTCCAGCTGGGTGTGTTAGCTGAATGTTTATAACGGAGCTGAGGAGAAATGGTGCCTTCAGGGACCTCTGTCTGCTGGTAAACTGGCCTGTTGTTTTACAATAAGGAACCCCGCGGCACTTCCAGAAACATTGTCATCTTTAATAATCTATCAAACATATGAAGCAACAAATGCCTGAGAGAAAATGTGTTTGAATTAGATGGAAAGATGTTGTTGAAACCGAGTGGCGCAACTGCACATTATTCAGGTGGATGCGAAAGCATAAATCGGCGCCCCCCCCCTCCCCCCCGAGGCGACGCTGCGTGGAGTGTAAAACTCGCTACATTTACCTCGTTATGTGCGAGAGGTGAAGGAGCGTGAGGCGCTGAACTGTATGGGAAAACATAATCGGCGCGTCGCCCCCTCCAGACGGGGTTTTGGCGCCCCCTCTGGTGCTGCGCCCCTATGCGTTGCATACGCTGCATACCCACTTTTTGCGCCTCTGTTGAAACCTCATTTCCTCAGAACTTAAACAGAGAACGTTCCCGCTGTCCGTTTGGCTGAGAGCGGAAACGTGTCTGGGCTGACTTCAGACCAGCTCATCTGGATCATGTTATGAGAAATGGCTCCCAAAACGGCCAAAAAGATTTTAAGTGACATCCTGGAGAACCTGTCAGACGAGAACCTTGACAAGTTCCGGTCAGAACTGCTGAACCGGGGAGTTGTGAAGACGAGCCAGGTGCAGAAGAAAGGGTTCTTGGTGATTACAGATGTGATGGTTCAAGCTTACACTGAGAAAAACGTCCTGAAGGAAGCGGAGGACATCCTGAGAGAGAACAACTGCAAACAGGCGGCGGAGGAACTGGGTAAATATCTGCACAACTTCTGGACCCGTTGATTCCTTCCGCACTGAGATCCGATCAGCTCAGCAGGAGAACTCAAAATGCTTCATCCTCAGGTTTTAACGTTTGAACGTTTTCTCTCTGAATGAACTGATTTCACAGAGTAAAAGTTAAACCAGTTCGCCTCTTTTTTACTTTCACAACCCTCAACATCCGGATAGTTCCCGTTTCCTGTTTCTTTAGTCTCTCAATGACCTGATGCGTAAAAACCACAGAAAAAAGGAGAAACGCCCTAAAACCGGCCCTAAGTTTCAGTTCAGACTTTTTTCTTTTCTTTGTTGGAGGAAACTGCAGTTTACTCCACGGGAAACTGTTGGAAACAGAACAGTTTAGTTCTGACCGCCCTGTTTGGATCTGGATCTGATCTTAAATGCCACGTCAGCTTCATTTTCTGTACATTACAGATATCTGATCTGAAACATATGACTAGATGCGTTAGTGAATTAAGATATCTCTAATCATATTTAATAATACTTATTTGATATATCTCTAACTTCTGGCTGATCATTGAGTCGTATGGAGGCTCTAATTCAAGATATCTGCAGTGAATTACTACCTACTATTACGATCAGTCATAAAGTGAATTTGAGATAACATGCTTTTTGTTCTGACTGTAGAGATATTGTGAATGACACCCATAATTCAAGGTATCTTAAAGGTATTTGTAGATAGTAGTTAAAAATCTTTAAAATACTTTTTGCGTAGAGGATAACCAGACAAACTGCAGAAACTGTTTCACACAGAAAACGATCTCTGACTGGATAAAGAGGCTCTGAGGTGACAGATCTGATGAGCAGGAGAGTTTGTGGAGAAACTTAAAGCTGAGGACTGAACTGTAAGGAAACTGCTGTTGCATCAGGAGTTTTGATGAACAGATGCAGCAAAAAAATCTAAACATTTTGGTGCAATAAAGGTTTTTGTGGGAATCGGTAAATTGAGAGAAGTTGAAGCAGCCATGTTTAAGACCCTGTGGCAGTTCCTGCAACAACATTACAGCTTTTCATCTCTAAAATATTTCTGTAATTGCAATAAACTATTGAAAACAAATATTGTTTTCTATATTTGCAGCTGAAGAAGCCAAGAAAGCAGGTCTAGGAACACCTGACCGTGACCCAGGTCCAGGTCCAGGTCTGGGTCCAGGTCCAGGTCTGGGTCCAGCTCTGGTTGGAGGTTAGCTCTACTTCTTTACTTCATTTAAAAATACAAAGCACTAGTAAAGTTTCATCCACTAAGAGTAAAATATTCCCACCTATCTTTGTTCAGTGATGTGCAGCTGGCTGTGCTTCAGTCACAACTACAAAGTTTTTACTTTTTATCTGATTATAGTTTTCCTATTCGGCACTAAAGCTGTTGGGGTGTTTCACAGAAATCTGTCAGTTCAAAGCTGACAGTTTGTAAATTTGTTTGAAGTGTTTGGAAATGTTCAGCATCAACTGGAGTCTGACAGTCCAGGAAGTGAAAGGTGGAGATCTGATGGTCCTTAAAGCCAGCAGAGACCCCGTCATGATGGCTGCAGGCTGCACCAGATCAGGCAGGTTTAATGGGTCAGTCTGTTCACAGACGCCCTGCAGCAGCAGCACAACACCTGGTGCAACAAGCCTGCAGGTAAAGCATGAAGCTCCCTGACCAACAGGGAGTGCCAAGTTTCCACTAAGATAGAAAAACGCCTCTGAGGTCGGCTGAGATGGATGAGAACGAGGTCCAGATGGACCTGCTCAGGTCCAGGCAGGCAGGCAGGCAGTTCACCAAGCAGACATGATGGCAGGAAAGACCTCAACACCATTTGGTCACATGACTGAACAAAGGCTGCTGGGAAATGGTGTTCGATAAGGAAAACAGAAACTTCATGGTATAAAACCTGCAGAATGTATTTTTCCTGTTGAGATGGTTTTTGTCAGAAACTAATATTGTTTTTATTGCTGCAGTTGTCTTTCCTCAGCAGGCAGTTCAAGCTTCAAATGCGTCTCTCAGTGATGGTGAGTTTTTCTGCTTTTTCCTCTTTAAACTTGTTGAAACATCATTTTAATATTAAAGAGAAATAAGAAATTTGAAAGCAGCAGAGAGCAGATTATTAAGCGACCTGCTGCTCCTGAAACTGAAACATTTCACTCCTCTGTGTTTTCCAGTAAAGTTTGAAAAATCTGAAAATGTGTTCTAATGCTGTTCATTTAAAATCATGAAGTGATTCTGTGACCAAGCAGCATGTCTGATGTTTTCTTTCAGAGTCTGACTTGAGGTAAAATCTGCACTACAGGGACCTTCCAGCCGCACCGTGACCCACTGAACGGACTGCAAGTCCATCAAGATGTTCCTGAAGAACCAGCAGCTCTTCACCGACATGCTGACCAGAAGTTCACTTTTAATCTGGAAACAATTACATGAAGATCAATTGTTGAACTTTAATAAATAACTGTTTAACTCTAAATGGCTGTTTAACATGAATGTATGATTGAGAAATTCAAGGAGCCTCAGTTACAGTCAGGATGTCAGTATTTACAATATGGAAGGTAAAAGGAATGATAAACTTTATCAAACAGATCATGTCCCAATCATTACCTGTTCTGTGGGATATTATTTCCATTAAAACCTGTCTGATAAAGTCACAGTCTCTCTTTAAGTGGTTGCTAGGTAACACAGCATTAAGAATCAATTATCTAAAGGGTTATTGACTTTTAATTCAGAAAATAATTAAAATAATGTTTTAGCAAAGCTGGTTGAATACAGAGAAGCTGTTCTTTACTGAGTCTTATTCTAATCTTAATTAGTTTAAATTTAAGCTAATTTTTATGCCCTTTGATTCAAAGTTCACAAATCTTCACACTGTTCTGTGATGCCACTGCTTTATTTTACTGGTTATTGGTTTCATTTGCTCCTTTATTCTATTTTATTTGTAATTTTGTTTAAGGCACTTTGAACAGTTTTCTGTTTTAGTTTGATTTCAAATGGTTTTCAGCCAAGTGTCTCTTGCTTAAAAGGGTTTTTGAGCTTCACATCATGTTATACGTTTACTCTCACCTGGAGAAACCTTGCTTTGATTCTTTCAAGCATGTTTGAGAAATCCATTGATCTCCATGGCAACCATTCATCTGTTAAAACGCCTGGGTGGACCGAGCCCCAGCTTCAGCCTCACAGAGCAGCGCTCCACCACGACGACACTCTGCTCCTACAGACTAGCCAGCAGCAATTAGTAAACACCTGGTGGAGCTGCTCATCAGCTGAGCTCTTCATATGAGCTACTTCTCAGTGAAACTCTGGTAAAAAAAAAAAAAAAAAACTTTGTTAAAGTGTTAGTAGAGGAACGATGCTGTCTGTTAACGTTGGTTTAATAATTGGAAGTGTGACCAACTTGGACTGAACGGCTTCTTTCACTTCCTCTGCTGCCATTTGTAAAACTACAGGCAGAATACAATAATAAAATAACTAGGTTACGTTCAAATTCTGGTGTTTTAAAGGCAAAATTAATACAGATAAATATAACTATAAAACAACCAACTGATGCTGAAAAACATTTAAAAAATTCAGGAAAAATTGTATGAAACTAATCCTTGCACTAGATGTTGTAGATGTATGTCAGAACAGGGTACAGTTCTTCCATTGACGATGTTTACAATATATTCATTTCAAAAGGCACCACAGGCAGAACAGCAAAGCTTCTGCACAAACAGGAGGTCTCACTTGGACATAAAATCTGGATGTCAGTGTCTCATAACTGCTTTGTTTAAAATATGATTTTTCCTCTCTCACAAAAGTCACTCATGTTGGGTAAAATATCTAAAAATGTTACAGACGTAATAGAAGCAATAAAGATATTGCTCTGATAAAAAGTACTGTGAAATAAAACTACTCCTAAAACTACATTAAAAAACCTTATTGAGGTAATCTGAGTAAATGTAAGTGGATGCAACCACCTGTTTGGATCGGCCTTATGGGGCCTTATGATGCCATATGGAGCCTTATGAGGCCTTATGGAGTCTTAGGGGCCTTATGGAGTCTTAGGGGCCTTATGGAGTCTTAGGGGCTTTATGGGGCCTTATGATGCCATATGGAGTCTTATGAGGCCTTATGGAGTCTTAGGGGCCTTATGGAGTCTTAGGGGCCTTATGGAGTCTTAGGGTCTTTATGGGGCCTTATGATGCCATATGGAGCCTTATGAGGCCTTATGGAGTCTTAGGGGCCTTATGGAGTCTTAGGGGCCTTATGGAGTCTTAGGGGCTTTATGGGGCCTTATGATGCCATATGGAGTCTTATGAGGCCTTATGGAGTCTTAGGGGCCTTATGGAGTCTTAGGGGCCTTATGGAGTCTTAGGGTCTTTATGGGGCCTTATGATGCCATATGGAGCCTTATGAGGCCTTATGGAGTCTTAGGGGCCTTATGGAGTCTTAGGGGCCTTATGGAGTCTTAGGGGCTTTATGGGGCCTTATGATGCCATATGGAGTCTTATGAGGCCTTATGGAGTCTTAGGGGCCTTATGGAGTCTTAGGGGCCTTATGGAGTCTTAGGGGCTTTATGGGGCCTTATGATGCCATATGGAGTCTTATGAGGCCTTATGGAGTCTTAGGGGCCTTATGGAGTCTTAGGGGCCTTATGGAGTCTTAGGGGCTTTATGGGGCCTTATGATGCCATATGGAGTCTTATGAGGCCTTATGGAGTCTTATGAGGCCTTATGGAGTCTTAGGGGCCTTATGGAGTCTTAGGGGCCTTATGAGGCCTTATGGAGTCTTAGGGGCTTTATGGGGCCTTATGAGGCCTTATGGAGCCTTATGATGCCATATGGAGCCTTATGAGGCCTCATGGAGTCTTAGGGGCCTTATGGGGCCTTATGAGGCCTTATGGAGTCTTAGGGGCTTTATGGGGCCTTATGAGGCCTTATGGAGTCTTAGGGACCTTATGGGGCCTTATGAGGCCTTATGGAGTCTTAGGGGCCTTATGGGGCCTTATGAGGCCTTATGGAGTCTTAGGGGCTTTATGGGGCCTTATGAGGCCTTATGGAGTCTTAGGGACCTTATGGGGCCTTATGAGGCCTTATGGAGTCTTAGGGGCCTTATGGGGCCTTATGAGGCCTTATGGAGTCTTAGGGGCCTTATGGGGCCTTATGAGGCCTTATGGAGTCTTAGGGGCCTTATGGGGCCTTATGAGGCCTTATGGAGTCTAAAGGGCCTTATGAAGCCTTATTGGGCCTTATGGAGTCTTAGGGGATTATTCAGGGAGGCAGAAAAATCTGTGACTATTTGATCGTTCAACCTTATCCTTATTTTCTTGTTGCCTTTTCTAAAAGTTGTTTTATTGGACTTTATGGGTTAATTAAAGGTAATTTTTAAACACAATTCATGTATCAGCATCAAGAGTTGGACAGAAATATTCCACAGACTAACAAAGTTAAAAAGGAAAATAAAGCACCACAAAGCTTCACTTTGTCCCATCAGGTAAATACACAAACTTCATTTTATCAAGATCTAAATTCCTTTAACTATCATATCTGTCATCTTTTGTGCTAAATGCTGTAACTCGGCTCTCCAGTCAGAAATCTTACTCTGGCAATAAAAAACACTGTCAAAAAACCTGAGATATGTTTTAGTCTAGCCATAAAATAGTTATTGAGGGTTGGATTGATTCAGACCGGGCACTACTGAAGGCCTAGGTGTGAAATGCACGGCCCGCCACTGGTTTTAGACTATTTTGGTCTGTGTTTTAATTCTGATTTTTAGGAAGAGTATGATAAGCATTTTCAAAAACTTTAAATATTCAGCATTACACAAAGAAAGTTTATGTTTTATGTTTTCTTCAACTTGATGCAGCAGGAAACAATGAATTCAAGGGTTTCATGTTTCTGACTGGTGAAAACTCTCATCACATAAACTTCATCACTGCAAACGCGCTGTGTTCACGCTCTCATCCAATGAGACTTTCTGCCCCTCATTCATGGCTTCAAGGTTGATTTCCCTGATTCCTGTTAACATCAGGCCTGATGTTGGACCCGTTGGGCAGAAACGACTCAAAATGTCTCAGGTAATGCAGTGAGTTCCACGTTTGTCGGAGGTTTGCTCTTCTTCCAGAACAGAAAATAAGATTCCAGCTCCAGCAAGGAGCTGAAATCTTCTGCAAGAATAAAACATTTTGAAGGCTAAATTTATTCACTGTAACATTTAATTTTGAGCAACATTTTTGAAACAGTAGTTAAGACCTTATAAAATAATGTATTCTTTTGTTAAAATATTTGCATCAAAAGTTTATTTGATAATTTGCACTAAAAACACATCATCCACTGAAGAACATGGGAATAAAAAATATGTATGGAGTTTTTTGTGTGAAGTGTTTCTGGAGTTTGTCCTGAATTTGTTTGGAAGCGGTTCCTGTTTGGATCATGAGCTGCCTCCGGACAGCGCCTCCAGCAGGTCATTCCTGGGTATTTTCCTGAGGATCTCCTTGGTTTTCTCCACGGCCTGCTGACTGAAGGTCTGCAGCATCAGATCCACCAGGTCTACAGCGTCTGCGTTCTGCAGCTGACCGTCTGTGATTCTCGGCGGAGCGGCTCCTCCGTCTGCTCTGCAGACAAACACCTCCACGTCCCTCAGGAAAAACCGGAACCTTTTCAGGTCCTGCTGCTTCAGATCTCCAATCACTTCCAGAAGCTTCTCTCTGTCTGAGCGCAGAGATGCCGCCTGGCGACATGGAAGCAAAGTTTATCAAATTAAATCAGTTTTATTGCATCTCTAATTAAATAGCATCTTTATTCATTTTGTAAAGTGGGAAGGTTTTTGCTCTGACTGAAAAAGACCAATGAGAGACTTAGAAGCAGGAAGAACGTTAATGACAACAAAAATAAATTAAAAAGTGGAATCAAACTCAATGCAGCTGAAAGAAAGTTTTAAATCCTCATCAGGAAACAAGACGAGACAGAAACAGTGAAAATCTGAGCTGCAGCCCATTAAGTTACAACCAGTAAACCAGTTTATTTAACTGGGATCTGAGTAATTTAACACCAGATGAGAGGCAAAGGCAGAAAAATGAAAACAAAAGCAGTGAAATTCAATACAAACTAAACAAAACCTGAAGGTCTGACAAACATTTATCCAGACATCAGGATGACGACTCACTGTTTGCGTGAGAGGAGACGGATGTTCCTCCACGTAATGTTTCACTGAGGACAGAAATTAATTAAAAATAATCAGAAACTTATTTTCTTTTAATGAGCGGTACAAAACAAGTTACCCTGGTGTGAATAAGCAACTCCAGTTGCTCCACCTGAGAAGAAATGTTTGTTACGTTTCTTTCTCTCCTTCAATGAAACTCAAACTCCAGAATATTGATTCATTTTTAACACTAGAAATGAATCTAAAACCCAAAATGCAGTTTTTCTGCAGAAACAAAGGATCTAATCTCTTACCTTTTCTCTCCTCAGTTTTTTGGTATTCATCTGAAATTCAAACAGAGAGAATAAAGATTTAGAGGTTTATTTTTAGCAGAGCGTTAAGGTGATGTGTGAGTCAGTGTGACTGTTTTAACGACCTTTCCGAAGTGCGCAGGTCCACACTGGGTTGAGCTGCTTTGCTTGTAAGAGTTTCATCTGGAAGTCTGTCTCTGGATTTTTAATGTACACTTCAAAGAAATTTGGCCTTGTGGGATTATACCTGAGCTTTAGTCTCTGTTCACACAGGAAAGGAAGGAAGGATTGGGTTTATTCAGTTCAAATCTGTGTGATACTGAGCTGCAGACAGAGCGAGAGCAGCAATCACACAACGCAGTAACAGAATCACAGTGACTGGTTCAAAAAGGTGAAGATCGAACATCTTTCTGCCCTGAGTTAATCTGCAGCTGCAGACCTAAAGCTAAGATAATGGATACAATAAATATGACTGGAGTTACATCACTTAGCAGCTTTATAATGTTTTATTTTGTTAATCTAGTATTCTTACGGAAGCTTTTGCATCTATGTGAGCAACAGACGTCTTTGTAATTTCTTCTAATCTAATATAATATAAATGATGATCAGCCTATCAATGCATTTGACCAGCAGCTCCAGGCTGATGCTTCTTTTCTTAAACCCAACAGAAGCAGAAACGGTTTCCTGACAGCGTTAGCTTCACCTTCGTTTAGTAAATTATGTGGAATCTGCTGTTTCTGTTTGCAGATTATTTTACGATTCACAGACAAAATTATATTTAACAAACAGCTGAACATTTCAGAGATTAGATATTATGATCAATAAAGGTTATTGTTTCTGGAGAACGGAGGATGTGCAGTGTACAGTCAGTGCTGATGTTGCTCAGCTCCATCCTCCTGTCTGCAAGACAATGGCCTAATTAAAGTAAGATACTGATTGCTCATAAATATTTTACAACACACCACTTGAAACAGCTGAGATCATGTTGTAGCTGCTGCATCCTTCCTCTGCTGGTCTGAAACGCAGGACTAATATCAACAGAAACTATCGTATTAAACATCACAGATGTGGAATCGTACCTCAGGACAAACTTCAGCCGATTCCAGATCTGCTGTGAGGACGAAGTCATCAAACATTTTCAGAGGCATGTCTGGATCTGGCTTTCTTATGACTTTGTATCCATAAGACGTTTCCCTTTGGTCCATTTCCTCCAAGCAAAAATAAGTTTATTATTTATTTATCATAAAAATCATAAATTATTATTATAAACTGGCTGTAATGTTGGGATTGTTTCTTACTGAGTCATTTTTTCAGTTGGTTTTATAGGATAATCAATAATTATTCATATATTTGAACATATGAGTGAAAGCAGTTATGTCTTTACACAGTTAAACTACTGGAGGTAAAGTGATGGAGAGTCATGTCTGATATCTGCTTAATTTCATTTTTAAAGATGTTTTTAAAAATGTTTTGGATGTAGAACTCCACATGCAAGCATGTCTTAAAGAGCGACACATTTCACTTCCCATTCTGTGCTTTATTTATGAATAGCTCTTAATGTGCAGAACATTATCACTTTTAGTAAAATAGCACAAATAAAACAAACAAAGATTAAGAGAAGCAGATTTCCAGGTACAGATTAAAACAGGATAATCTGGATTTCCATGGCATCACTGCTCTCCAGGATGGGAAATATTTCTCCAACAGCTAAACGTTGTGATTCTTCTAAGTGGGTCAGATGGATTGGAATGAGTTCATTACAAGCCAGAGAAATATTTACAATGACTCTGGACATATCAGCACGTTGTATGCATTACATTCTTCAACAATATTATTTAAATTTACAAAGTGCTTGTCAGTAATTTGGGTTTAATATGATAGTCTGATTTGATTCTGAAGATGTAAGAACCAAATACGACCAGCAGGGGGAGTCCCTAACGCTGTTTCACTCAGTTCAACTGAAATGTTTAATTCTGGCCAACAAACATGCAAAAAGCATTGAATCTGTTCTGGTCCAGGTCCTGCCATGTGAACAGACCCAAAGGAGAAAAGACTTTCAGATCTCAGCCAAACTGGTGACTCTGGGCTCGCCTTGTGTCCCGGTTAAGGACCGACAGCCTGGGAAAACTGAGGAGTTGATATGATAAAGAGTCAGCCATACTCATTAGGTTAAGGCAGAGAGAAGGTCTACTGTGGTTACTTAAGGCTATGAAAGCGTTAGTCGTGTAAGGTGTGTTTCTATTAAACTGGCTGAACCAAACCTGATGCGACTTTGGTTCTGACTGTGGCTGATGGCCTGTAGGACCCGGTACCAGCATTGCAGTTTGGGGGACTTTCAGTGCAGAGAAAAGAAAAAAAAGGAGAGAAGAAGAAGAAAAACCTCAAACTCTGTTGAGCTACAGTTAGCTGTTAGCTCCCAGCTAACGATGCTAACCCCAGGCTGACATGGTGTATGTCAGCCTTTGCATGAGGTTAGAAATGCTGCATTTATGCTCTGAAGTTTAATAACTGAGTAAGAATATTTTATAAATTGCTGTATCTTTTTTCATATGTGTATACTATAATGGTTTATAAGTCAACTATGCAGAAGTTCTGACCCGTTTTTATATGAAAACTCCTTCTACCATAAGACCTGCATATTAACCTGCTGTAAGGCCGGGTCGCGTGGGATGAGGTAAACATGCAGCGTGAGGAAAGCCGTGTTGGTCCGATAGAGCAACACGTTGCAGTAGACCTTCACAGGAAAGCCGGCTCTCATCAGAACCGCTCTCGGAGAGAAAACGGGTTCAGCCAGTTTGACGTGTGACGGTGAGACCTCAGAGACTTTCTCCACAGCGTCTCCACAGTCGTCCATGTGGAGGACAGCAAACTGCTCCAAAGGTTTACGGACGTCGTCTGAAGGAAACACAAAGAGCAGGAAAAGTTCTGGGTCAACGGTGTTAAAAGGTTTGGTACCATCATGTTCTCCTACCGACACAGATCCAGTGAGGCAGGAACACCTCCGTCATCCTCCCAGTAATCAGACTGATGTCCAGTAAAGGACCAGCAGGCCGGTATCCTCTGCTCTCCATCCTCTCCATGTGTCCGTCCCAGGAGCAGAACCGGTACCTGAAGACGACCCGTTCGGAGCAGAACCAGCGCAGACCAGAGACGCTGCACTCAAAGAGTCCAGCTTCACTCTGGAGGCTGAACAAAACGTTTCAATAAAGCAAATAAAAATGTGACGATTTATATTTTCAACAAATTTTGACAAATGTTTTTTGTGGAGAATTTTCTGAATCATCTGCATGTAGAAGATATTTTTAGTTTAGTTTCCTGTAATTTAATTGGCCACCTGGTGGACGGATTCCTCTCTGGTTTCCTCATCGTCTAAAAACATGTTAGATTTATTGGTGCCTCCAAACTGTTCATAGGAGGGAATGTCTCTGCTCTCATCTGTGTTTGTGACTGACTGGGTTTACTGGTGTTGTACTGGGAGGAACGTTGTTTTTCACCTGTAGCCTGGAGCCTCGTCTGGATCTGCAGTTTTCATCTCAGGTTCCACTGTAGTGCAGCTGCTGGAGTCCTGATGAGGACAACAATCAGGTTTACAACCAGCCAAGATGTTATGAGACGGTCAATAAAATAACGAAAGGAGAAAATCAAACATAAAAGTACCTTTAGATAATTGACTGTTTCTGCACATTTCAGTGGAAAATCCATTGGAATCCCTTTTTGAAAAACACAACATTTTATTTAAAGCTTAGAAATCATCCTTTACACCAAATCTGACACGCATTTAATCATCATTAAGACTGTTCTCAGAAATGCTTCAGCTGTGTGTGGGATCAGCTGGTTGACCAATGCCTTGGTCTTCCTCTGCAGGCAGCAGCTCCACAGTGAGACGCTGCATCTCCTCAGCATCAGCAGCTGACCCACTCATCCTTTTCTGACACACTCTTTCCCAGATGAAGGTATTCATAACCCTCTGACCTTAACACTTTTATGAAGCTCTCCATGATTTACCAGTTGTTCCTGTCTCTGCTGGTGCAGTGACCCCTCCCTGTCTTTGGGCTAATGGATTATGTTAGAAGCTGTTGCATCGTGTTTATTCTTATCATTGTTGCATATTTAGTTTGTTTTAGCTCCAGCCTCTGAGTGGAGTTTTATTTTCATGATTTCCTCTCAGTGCTCTGTTATGATAAAAGGCCTGAAATATTAATATAATTTATGGCTGATAATCCCGTCAGGAATTAAATTTTTTTAAACAACTTATTAGAGGTTCCTTAAACCTACCAATGAGGTTTGTATCTTTGTTAACTGCCTACAGGAGTGGAGTAACGTCCAGGTGTTTAGATTTGGGTCTATTAAGTGTATTTTTGCATTTTCCAGCCCTTCATCACAGAGGCTGATAATATTTCTGATCAAACCAAACATGCCACTGTTTTGCATCTTGTAAATCTTCTTTTCAGACATATGGATTACAGTTTCTAATCATATCTGTTCACATGTGCCAGAAGTTAGTCTACTCAAGTCATTGCATAACTAATATTTATATTCCACAATTAAACAGAACTATAACCTTTCAAGCATTTTTTGCTTTATGCCATGAATGTTTCAGTAGGTGAAGATAAATGCTATTTATTGGACAGCCTGATGTTCCTGTTTGCCACTCTTTCATAGAGCGAGTATAAATTTGATGCATTTTTGATCATGGGTTCTTTTACAGAAAACAAATAGTTTTCAAGGTTTGTATGAAATGAAAAACTTTTATTTTGAGTTCAGTTCTGTTATTCTGAACCAAACTGTAAATCATTTTTCTAAAAAGAGCTGAGATGGATGGGAAGGGGATGCATCGCTTTCTCTCATGGAGCCATTTCACTTTCAAGAGCAATCCTCCCCAATCATTTCAGGGCACTTCTCAGCAACTGACCAATCAGCGTTCCAAGTACAGTACTGCACAACACTGACAACATCTATCATAGAAAACACGGTCAGAGAGATTTTGAGGAAAATACTCGATAATCACGGTCCCAGTTGTCAGTCCCCACAGCCGTTTCCCAGAACATGCAGACGCTGGAATACAATTTATTACATTTCCAAAACCACAAAGGAGTCTGGATTAACGTAAGAAATGGATGTTGGTTTGCTGCCAACCTCATGTCCAGTTGAATGAAACTGATGGAGGGGAACAGCCATGTTAGTCAGCATGAAGGTAGTAAACATCCCATTTTTCATCATAATGACACTGATAGACAAATCAAGCCATGTAGTGGATAATTAGGCAAATAACTAAACACAAGTGAATAAAGAAAATTATATTTAGGATCCCCTTTGTCATGAATGCTGTTTTAAGCTAATATATTAGTTTTACTTATTAATATATTATCTGGAAGTAATTAAGGGCTCCGCACTAACAACTCACGACTGATGGATAAGTGTTAAATAAACACATTTATAGCTCAGCCTCTGTCCTCTTCTGCTCTGCAGTGAGAGGTTTGACTGACAGACCCACCAGGTCTGTTAACAATATTCACCCACTGTGGAAACTCAGTGACTTTCTTTCTGTATGTAGCGACATTTCAGACAAAAGAAAAATTCATTTATACCAGGTGAGTCTTTCTCACTTGAGAATGAGTACGGGTTGATTCTGAGCCTTCAGACAATTTTAATTAGAGAAGTTTCACTTAACTTAAAAGTTAATGTAAAAATTAATGTTTGTTTTAGCCACAAAATGCTTCTGCTCAGCAGCAAACAACAAATCCCAACTACAGCAGAGAGCAGCTCATCATGTAGCAGCCAGGAAGCCTGACGTAGAAACATTTAGCTAGACAATGTCAGACATTGATAACTTTTAATTATTGTTATCAAACGTTATCAAAATACCTCAGAAATATACAGAGTCACCATGAGAATGAACGAATTTAAAGTTAAAACTCAGTTTCACACAAATACAAACATTGTAGCATAAATGTTTGGCTGGTGAACCGGACCGGTCCAGGTCGCTATCATATATGTTAGCAGCTTTTCAAATCTTTCTGATAAACATTATGTTACCAAGACACAATAATATGCAGAAGAAGAAGAAGAAGAAGACATGCAGAAGACAATGGAAACATTTTACAGCTCCTACCTTCGGATGTGACCTCCAGCGGGCTTTGGTCCAGATCAGTCATGTCTGTTAAAACCTCTCTGGCTATCTCAACGGACTGTTGACCAAACTCCTTCACCATCAGACCCACCAGAGTCAGTGCTGTGGCCACCTGGTCTAGATGGGAATCTGGGATTTGCTGGAGGCCCCAATCAAAGCATGTGAACTGAAGAAGTGACTTAAATTTCACTAAAGTCCTCCTGGTCAACTTATGAAGAATCTCAAAAAGATCCCGGTGAACGTCTGCTGTGGTTGTTTTCTGAAACAAGACATAAAATTAGATTTTTAGCTTATTTAATTAATATTGCAGCATCGTTTGTCAACAGCAGAACTTAAGCTGAGCCACTCCTGTATGTTTTTAAAACACCATGTGCAAAAATGTTTTAAAATTATCACTGTTGTTAAATTTATGATTTATGATAATAAATGGTTAAAAGTTACATTTAAGCTGAATTCACTGAACTAAATCTTTGTTGAATAAAATCATACTTACTTGCTTCAGTAATAAATCTGCTTCCCCTGAGGAAAAAAATATAAAAATGAACAAAACAGAATTTGATCAAACTCCAACAAATGAAACAGATTGGGAATGTACAGTGGAACGAAACATTTCATGAAGCAACAAATGACGACAAATGAAGAGATGAATTATATAATTTTAAAATATTGAGCAGTTTTGCATTTGATAAATATTGGATACAACAGAAAAGTACCACTTAGTAATTGGTGCAGAAACATTTGTTGGGTAACTCAGAGTTTCAGTTTCTTCCAAAGACGGAAGCAGCTTTCAGCTTCTATGCACCACAAATCTGGAACAAAGATCCAGAAAACTGCAAAACAGCTGAAACACTGAGCTACTTTAAATCAAGACTACAAACCATGTTTAGAGTTACTTTGGAGCCAGAATGAACAGAATACTGACCAACATGGTTTCTCTACCGCTGACTAAATTTACAATGTTTGATTGATTGATTGATTGATTGATTGATTGATTGATTGATTGATTGATTGATTGATTGATTGATTGATTGATTGATTGATTCCTTCTTGTGCTCTCAGCCATGTTATGAGGGAGGCAGTTGGTGTTAATGGTCAAACATGCACACATCTTTGACATTAACAGATTTAATGTTTCTCACCAGTTTGTTGAAGATTCTCAGCCAAATCTTTTCTGTTTATTTCAATCAGAAGTTCATTGATCATCTTCACCGACTCCTGGCCAAACTTCTCCATCATCTCATCAATAACTTCTGCTCTCTCTGTCATGAACTCCAATCTTTGTGAAAACTTTGATGAACTTTCTTTAAACTTTAAAAACTCCTCCTGGGTTAGTTTGTCCAGAGTTTCCAGGAGTTGCTGTCTAGCAGCTGCCATCGTTGCCACCTGAAACATTCAGTTCATTCTAGAGAAAGCTGCTTCATTCAGGAGAAAATCACAAACATGGAGGCTAAGATTCATCACATTAGTAAACCGCAGCTTATTTCCTCAGAACCAAACATTAAATCCTAGAGGTTATAAATGATCTTTGTTTTAAACTCTTTCAGCTGAAGGACAGGAAATAAACTCCTGATGTCTCTTTACTCACTTTGTGGCTCAGAGCAGAACGATGTTGACCTGCAGAAGGTTTCTCTGAGGAGAAAACAGGAAGGAGAAAAGTCTGACCATCGCTTCTTTGTGCAACACAATACGATGTGATCAAAACCATGCAGAGAACATCACAACACAGTTATCAGCCATTCTGAGAAGTTTGAGATGTTTTAGTCTGAGATGTTGAACCTTTAGGTCCTGAGCTTCTGCCTGACAGCTTCGCTATCAGATCATCCTTCTTCATCTGCTTTAAAACATCCATGGTCTTCTCCACTGACTGGTGGAAATAAGTCAGAACAAAAACCACCACAATGTATCGCACATTTATTAATCTGGTTTCCCAAATCGGTATATATTCACTCTGATGGTCAATTTTATTCTGAGTAATTGTCTGAAACTTTTCCATCTCTCCCTCATCAAGCTCATCCAGTGTCTCCAGCAGCAGCTCCGTCACAGACTCCAACTTTTCCACCTGGTGAATAAAAACTCATCATCTGTCAGCTGAAACACATCAGAGCTCTTTTCATTAAACCAGGAGTTTCTTCTTCATGAGCAGCAACCAGAAGCTGATTCAGCTCTAGAAGAAACAAACTCCTCAGGATAAAGATCACATTTATTAAATAAAAACTGACATAACTCACTTTCTGGAGAAAAGCAGAGTTCAGCTTCATAGGAAGTTTCTCTGAGGAAAAGATGAAACATTGATCAGTTATCACAGATTCTGGTTTCAAATCTTTTTATTCTGAATCTGTTAGAAAACAGAGACTAACTAATCCAGATTGAAGCTCTGATTGATGTTTGAGTTTCATCAGATGTTAAAGATCCAACCATGTGGTACCTTTAGATGCTGAGCTGGTCTCAGGCAGCCTCAGAGCCAGATCGGTTCTGTTCAGGTCCAATAGAACCTCCCTGATCACCTCCACAGATTGTTTACCACATGTACTGACCAGAAGATCCACCACTCTGGTTCTGTTTGTATCATCCAGTTCATCCCATCGGATTAGAGGAAGATTTCTCTGGAATTTTGTGAACTGCAGTAACAGTTTTAACTCAATGAATTCAGGTTCATTTAAATCCTCCAGAGTTTCCAGAAGAACGACTTTAACAGCTGCCATGGTCGCCACCTTGGAGATTCAAGAACATTTTTCAGGACGTTTCTTCACAGAGAGACGAGAATAATCAGAATAATTTTCCTCTGCTGTCCACTGATCTGGAAAATCAAGATTTACTCACTTTATGGATCAGATCAGATGGATGTTTTCCCAACGGCATCTCTGAGAAAAACAAATGAAAAGTATAATCAACAGATCTAATCACTATATGTCATAAGGTAAGATTTTAAAATACAAAACAATGTTATCAAATGTGTGAGATTTACCAAACAGCAAAAGATAAAAGGTTTCCCCAACAACAATTTTCCACTTCCTGGTGTTGCGTCGCAGCCTGTGTTGTACATCTAAACTCGCAATTTACTCCATTGGCTTGATTTCCCTCAGGTTGTTTCCACTACTCTGTAGTGCAATACAAACTCTTTGTTCATGTAGAGTGTGCAGCAGAGCCTCTTCTCTGACAGAGGCGTATTTTAAACAACCGAAGAACTTTCAACATACTTAAAGATTTTCAGTCAGATTTCAGAGCACAAAACTGCAGCGGTGAAAGTTACTAATGGTATTTTCAGATTTGTGTTGGTTTTGGTTGTGTTAAATCTCAGTGTTGCTTTTGAGACATCAGCCACAATGTTCTGTTAGAAAGGTTTAAATGTGAAAAGGCTTAAACAAAGCAACAGAACGAGGCTGGTTTAAATCTGATTGGTGGAACAGATTCCAGTCTGTTCATGTAAATGATAAATCTCCTTCATCATCATCCAGGATGATGGAGCACCACAAGGTTCAGTGTTTGGACCAATACACCTGATATGCTTTCAATTGGTAATGTGATCAGACAGCATGGGATCAAATAAAGAGACTTCAACCCTATTAATCATTTTGTTAATGATAAATTATTAAGCAGAGTTATTAATAGTTACAAAGCCAAACATTTATGCAATACCTGTCGCAGTACACATGTGTGACTTATTTTTACGTTTCCAGGCTTTATCAGCTCACCTCTGGAGGGAGAGCTGCTGCTCAACAACCGCTGGGCCAAGTCCTCCCTCCCTACGTTCTTTAGAACATCTCTGGTCACCACCAAGGACTTTTCACCATTGGTCTGTACAATGAAAATCACCGTATCCTCCAGGTCCGCTGTCTCCTGCAGGTCTACCACCTCCTGCAGCCTCTGTTGCTTTCTGGGTAAATGCATGAGGTAAACATGACTCAGAATCTTTTTAAAGTCCTTGAGCTCTTGATCTCTCAGATGTTCCAGTGTTTCCAGCAGCAGCTTGATATCACTGTTCAACTTTAATATCTAGGACAGTCAAAGAAAATGCATAGAAAACATGTTTTCAGACTGTATGTTTAAAAATAACAGGTTTATGAATCCTGGTCATATAAAGAACAGTTTCTAATTCCAATCTTTATTTTCACTTTAAGTCTTTGCTAAGCAACATTTATCTAAGGTATATTTTATTTGGCCTCTGTGAACCTTTCTAAGAACTCAAACATTCCCAGATTAAATGCAACCAAACCTGAACCAAACATCTGGATCTCTCCTACATTTCCTTTAAAGTTTAATCAACTAATTTGTGTCTAAGATAATTTCACATCATCTGAGTATCAGCTGCAGCCACATCCTGCAGCCTTACTTACCCTCTGGTCCAGTAAAGATGGTTCTTCATCAACAGAAAGTTCATCTGACAAGAAAAATAGAAACATTCTGATTAGCAGAAATTTTATCATCTGGACTGTAAAATTTTAACCACAAAGTTTCACAACAGCAAAACTTTTCCAACATGTTTTCATTTATCGAGGCAACTTTCACTGATCAGAATAAGTTACATTTCCTAACAAGGTTTCCTGAAACAGATTCAGGAGGAAACATTTCTCTCTGCTCTGCTTCACCTTTTCCTCCTGAGTCAGTAGCTGACAATCTCTGCACCAGATCCAAGCGGTCCATCTTCATCAGAACGGTTCTGACGGCCTCCACACATTCTCCACTGCTGCTCTTCACCATCAGATCAACAACATCCCGAACGTTTGCTGCTTCCAGGCTGCTGGAGGTCACCAAGCTCGGCTCTGCTTCAGCCAAAGTCCTGAACTCTGCAAAATCTTCCAGGCTCAGCTGCTGCAGGGTTTCAACCAGGAGCTCGATCGTCTCCATCGTTCCAACCTGGACAATAAAACACAAAAACTTCAACATTAATGCTGCATTCTGGATGTTTTACATCAGTCACTTTCTGTGACACCATTAGTTTCATGTCAAAGTTTAACTTTACAGAACATGTAAAATTGAAATAAAATGCACAATGTGTAAAAACACTTCACATTACTCTGAACACACCATCCTCACTGTCAAACATAGTGGTGGCAGCATCATGCTCGGGGGGCTCCTGTGCAGCTCCCACCCACAGACATGAATACCACCCATTTCTCAATACTCCAGTATGCAAGTATGTTCTTGTGTTCTTGGCAAGTACATACCTGCAACATCAGTCAAGTCTGTTCTTACCGAGTTCACCAGGATGCAGGACGCTGGTTCTCCAATTGGAACGGGAAGTTCTTGATGATGATCTCTGGAGATGCAAGTGGCTCTTTGGCTCACAACATCAAATAATAAAATATTGCTCTGTGTTTTTGTTTCATTCGTTTTTAAGTGTCCCCATGAAAAAACACTGACTACCCTGGCCCTCGTGGTAGATTTAGTCCTGAAAACTCCAAACCTAACTCCTTATTTCTATAAATATTTTGTTAATATTCTTTAAAATACCAGAATGTTCACATAACTTTTATATTTTTGGCTGTCTGATGACATATTTTGAATATTAAATCAGGTGTTATGACCAGTTACTTTTACAGGTACTTTTTACACCGGCTTAATTAAAGCTTAAGTAAATCTACGTAAGTAAAAAAGTGTTGAAGTTATGCTACTCTGATTGGAATACAATTTTGGAGTACTCTAACCTTTATGTGTGAATGAACGATTGCTCTATGAATCTCTCTTTCTTTTTTTGTACAACAAACACTGCCATCACTGCAGCAGCCATGAGAGCAGGACGACTCAGGGCTGGTCGGCGGCCCTTATTTTAATTTCTGAAAGGTGCCGCTGTGCTCCAAGGCTCTGGTCTGTGCTGCCTCACCATCACTGAGCTGCATGCTGGAGCCGGCATGTTTTCAACACACACACCGGCTGACTCTGGTTTAAATGTTCTTATCGGCCTGGTTCCTTCTTATTTATGAACTTTTTCTTTGCATAATTGAAAGCCGTTATGGCTCACCATCAAATGACTCTTTGTAATTCTTTGTTCCCCCTGCTGGAACAGAAACAGGTAATAAAGCCTTCAGTTCCTCTGGCTCCGCTGTTCAGAACAACCTCATTCTGAACCGAAACTGTCAGAAATGTTTTCTCAGAAAGCTTTCCGCTCCATTTTAAGAAACTGACAATGGAAATCCTTTGAACAGGCCTTGTAAATTTTATATTCATACTGTGCTTTTAAAATTAAAATGGTTTTTGTAACAACAAAACTAACACTTTGCCAAATTTGCATGTTTTGGAAAAGAGCGTCTATGGCTAATGTTCTTAATGTTATAGGATATTAATTAAGACTTGTTGCTGATTTTGTAGAGGAGAAGCAACTTCCAGACTAAAAGTAAAAAAGACAAGAGTCCTGTTTAATAAATCTTTTACCTGCTGCTGCTGGTTTGAAATGAATCCAGTTAATCCATAAGTTACAGTAAGTCCTTCATGTTTCTGTTTTTGCAGCCACTAAGACAGAAAGTGAAACTCTGTGAAGCTCCAATGGCAGGAGGAAGTTGGCATTTCTGGATTGCTGGACTGATCAGCTTCTTCTTTTCCTTTTGGTATTTATTGGTGTTCAACAAACAACGTAATTGTGCATTACTGCTACCAGCTGGTAGGGAGTGTGGATTGGTATTACAAAAAAAGGAATATAAAGTCGTGTTATATTACCCCATTTTAGCAACCTGCCCTGCAGAGGATCCAGATATAGCAAGATTTCATTTTTATTAATGTTGTCAGCAGTGGCGGCGCCAGGGGGGGGCGCTAAGGGGTGCTCCTCCTCCTGGAAAAGTCATAGCACCCTCAGAAAATATTAGATTTTTTTTTCATCTGATTTAACATGTATGTAAATGCATGTTATTAATTTATTAATATAGAAAACTGTATTTGTCAGTTATGTCTAATATGCAGAACGATGGTTTCTGTGATTTCATACCTTCTTTCTTCACAGTGACAGTTTCTGTTGAACATCCTGTAGCTGACAGAGACAAAAACACAGAAACATTAAAGATAAATTCAGTTATGATGAAGATACAACCAGTAGTTTCCTTTCTGAACATCAACGTGACGCAAAATGAATTTTAAACATGAATTTCTCGTTTGAAATTAATCCAGTTAATCCATAAATTTAAAGTGACAGTAAGTCCTTTTCCTCTTTAAGCAGCTGATAAAACCCGCGGCTGCAGATGGCGGAACAGGGAGGCCAGATCCGACAGCAGCGTCCTCCTGTTTCCTCCCGCAGTAAAGTTAATATTGTCAGATTCTCTCCCTGCACACAGGCCGTGTGTTGGTACAGAGACAGCGGCCAGAGGCTCTGGAGCCGCTCGGTTCGGTTCGGTTCGGTTAGGGACCATCAATAAGTTCCAGTTGGTCGAAACCAGGGTGGCAACTCCATATTATTCAGGTGGATGGGAAAACATAAACTGGCGCCCCCTACAGACGGGGTTTTGACGCTGCACCCACTTTTTGCGCAACTGGTCGAAACAAATAATAATAATATAAAAACCTCCAGAAAACCATCAGCTTCCTGGCGACCCCAACACTGAGAATCAACCTGAACTCTGCTACAGACACACCAGGTTATTGATCAATAAGTATGAATACTTATTGATCAATAAAAATCCATGGATTTTTCTTCAGGAAGCTTCAAGTCATGAAAGCTATTAACTGCAAAATAATATTGTTATTATGTTTATTTTCCTTTGTCAGGTTTTGATAATTTGCTTTCATATTAAAAGAACTTATATAATTTTATAATTTTCTGTAATATTAATCAATATGATGTCAATATTCACCACTAAAAACTGATCAGTGAATCAGAACCAACAGTAAAAACGTTCCTGCTGACTCATCTTGTTTGGTGATATTTAATGAACTGAATGTTTGTAATGACCCAGTTTGACCTGTTAAAGGTTGTTTTGCTCCACATCAATGCAAATGTTTTGACTGATTAATTTTTTGACTGTTTTATGTGTCTTATTTCTCTTTATTTACATTTTGGTGATTATTGATGTTATCCTTTTTGTAAAATGTTGTTTCATGTTTTTCAGTTCTGTTTTCATCCAGGTCACCATGGAAACTAGATTTTACATGTCATCGGGTCTTTCCTGGTTGAATAAAGTAAAAATAAATGAAATATTTCCCCTCCTTTACTGGTTAAAACTGGAGGAACTGCGGATGAACAGGCTTGCTGTTGGACCGGATGTTAAGCTGCAGATGATCAGAAGCTCCTCCTCTCCTCAGGCTCAGGGCAGCAGTTGATCTGAACACCAGTTTGTGTTAAACACCAGGCCTGAACGGCGGCAGTCTGCAGCTCCTCTGAAACATGATTCTGCAGTAAAATGAGGGACCGCTGCAGGATTTCAGAGGGGAAACACCAGCAGCAGGTAGGAGAAGTTTCCTTTCTGGATGCTTTCATGTCTAATAACCGCGTCCTGACGCGTTCACACCTCCAGACATTCACTTCCGCTTCACCTGCGTCTTTTTCACCTGGAGGAAACATTTTGTTCTCGTGTTTTTCACAACACTTCATCTTCAGCTTCATTTGCATATTGACGTTAGAATGAAACGAGGAGGATGACCTGCAGAGCCGATGATTTATTCAGTTTCATTTTCTGATTTCTTCCGGGTTCATCATTTTCTAGCTTTTATTTTAACTCTGAACAGCAGAAAGAGAAAAGAAATCAACATTTGAGCTTAATGTTGGGATTTATTGATAAAGTTTTGCTTTATTTTATTGTTTTACTTTTTATTAGTTTTATTTCTGTTTATTTCCCATGATGCAACGCCAGGAAGGAGAGAGATGGAGGCTTAAAACTCAAATCCATCCATCCATCCATCCATCCATCCTTTGCTAAAAGAACCTTACATTCTCTCTTTACTGATATTTGAACGTTTTCGTCCCTCAGTTTTAAATTTTCTCCTGGTTTTTGGTGGTTTTCTCACCTGAGCAGGTGGAGTTGATGGAGTCCCTGGTGGAGCTGCTGCTGGGTGAGCTGAGTCCCAGTGACCTTCAGTGACCTCCTGCGGAGACGGCGCTGTCTGAGGGTTGGTGAGGGGCAGCAGGCGGTTGTGTGTTCGGTGGTTCTGATCGGCGGCAGGCTGGAACTGACCCAGCAGGTTCATGAACATGACGGATCTGGTCGACGCCATGCAGGACGGCAGCTCCACGGCCAAAAGTAAGACGACTCAACATTTTCAGGACAAAACAACAAGAGATGTCAACTTTAAACATGTCATAGATATTTTGTTTTTCATCAGATCTTTTCTTTTCTCTCCAGAAAAGCGGTTTGATGATCTTCTGTTCCACAGGGTGAGTGACGTCGCATCTTTGTGATGCTGCAGATAAAACCCTCATAATCATCAGGTGGCCATATAATAATTTTATCATGATATATTGCGTCACTGTTGTTATAACAATAGAAATGATAAACTCTTTCTTAGTTATTAGATAACTGTAAAGCGCCTCACACATAAATGGAAAAACCTTCCTGTTAGCTTTTTCAGAACGCCTCTCACTGAAAGAAAATGATTTATATCACTAACTGCACGAAGACAATTCATTTAATTATTTTTCACATGTATTGAGATTTATTGATCCTCTCATGGAAAAGAGCTGGTAAAATAGTAAAAATCACATTTCAGTCATTTTTTTACATTGACAAATGTAAATAAATGCTCTTCCCTACATCACAATGCTTTTTTAGATTGGAAGTCCACAGGAAGTCAGGTTGATCAGAAACTGATAAAATGATCATTTATCTGATCAGAAACTGATAAAATGATCATTTATCTGATCAGAAACTGATAAAATGATCATTTATCTGATCAGAAACTGATAAAATGATCATTTATCTGATCAGAAACTGATAAAATTATCATTTATCTGATCAGAAACTGATAAAATTATCATTTATCTGATCAGAAACTAATAAAATGATCATTTATCTGATCAGAAACTGATAAAATGATCATTTATCTGATCAGAAACTGATAAAATGATCATTTATCTGATCAGAAACTAATAAAATGATCATTTATCTGATCAGAAACTAATAAAATGATCATTTATCTGATCAGAAACTGATAAAATGATCATTTATCTGATCTGAAGGTTTGTTTGACATTTTTCCAGAAAACTGGACGTATAAAGTTAGTTCAATCTTATCTGTAGTTTTTGATCTTTAACAGATTTTATTCTCAGAAAATTTACTCTGTGAATTAATTGTTTGTTTTTTGATGCATTGACCGTTTTATAACCAGTTTTTTAGTTTTGTTGCTTTGGGACGTTTCATGCAGCGTTTACTGGATCTTACATAATAATCTAGAGAAATGCTTTTCCAACTAACTTGTAGTTTGCTGTTTTAAAAATCACATGTGGGACTTATTAATATTACTACTTTGGTTTGATGATTGGCCATTAAAGGTTTAGTTGTTAGTTTGGGTCACATGCTGGCGATTTGCTAAAACTGGAAACCAGCAGCAAACAGGACGACACTGGAACATCTGTGGCTGTGAACCGACAAGTCGGTAAATAAACTGACAGGCTTATAACTGCTGGGAGGCGATCAGTGACATGAGAGGAACAAACCAAACCGAGTGCAGAGGGTCTTCACCTCAGGGGATTTACAAAGTGACTGAATATTAAAGATATACTGTCTCCTTAGAATATGACTTTTTCATATACATTGAATTTAAAACTGAATGTTTATCCTGTGAAAATATTTACATACATTTTGTATTAACTGCTAAATTTCACCTGCAAACGTGTTGACCCTCTGGAGTCATGTGATCAAAGAGGCTAAAAGCTGCTTTACTCCATCCAGGCTGACTGCTTTGGAGATATGTATCTATATATATGATATTCTATTTTATCATTTTAAAATATATAAATATGTTTTTGATACGTCAAATTTATAACTAAAAGGGGAATGATTTTTGTTTTTAATCATTCGTGTTTTGAGGTTTGAAGCTTTGATTAAATTTGAGGATAAATGTTAGAAATGGTGTGATTTGTTTGTAAACTTAAATATTAGTTATATGTTTTCATCACAGTTTGGTTCCAGTCGATGTTCACACACAAAATTGCTCAGGACAAAGAGTCAGTTTTATAAATTACATAAGAGTATCTTCCTTCTAAGTCCAAAAGAACTGACCAATAAACAAAGACCCAGAGGTCACGACCTTGACTAGTTGGAGCTGATGTGACATTTCAGGTGTCAGCTGTGGACCTGCTGTTGGAAATCCTGACGGACCTGAAAGAAGCCGAGTTCTGGAAGTTCAAATGGTTCCTGCAGCTGACGCAGCTCCAGCAGGCTCTGCCTCAGGTCCCATGGAGCGCCCTGCAGTTTTCAAACCGCACACAGTTGGTCAGCATGATGTGGACCACCTGCGGTGATCGGTGCCTGGCGCTGGCTCAGGAGGTTCTGATGGACCTGGACAGGTCGGACCTGGTAGAGAAGCTTCCTCTGGTCACTTCCAGCGCTAAAGGTAACCAAAAATATTTATAAGTCATTTACAGAACAGCACTGCTTTTTATAACAATATGTTTTGAAAATGGACTATTTGTTTTGTTTTGTTTTGTTTTGTTTATTTAATTTTTTTAACCAAATAAAACAAAATAAGAGAAATTGAGCAGTTTTATTTTAACTCTTGATTCTGGACTCCAGATCTGCTCGGATGTTATATTTAAATATTTTCAGTAATTTTGCTCCAATATTCAAATGTACAGTTGGACGTTTTTATTTTTTAACTAATTATTAGCCAAATAAATATTTAGCTTCTTTGCTAAATATTTACCTCCAAATTAAATATTTATTTTGCTAAATAAGTTAAATAAATATTTATATTCAGAACTAAGCATTTAATTTTCACATGTTTATTTTATAAACTAAATATTTAGTTCATGCTTAAATAGGTAGCTAACTAATAACATATTTAGCAAGTCAGCTAAATATTTAGTTGCCTAAATAATTTATTTTGGAGCAAACTATGTATTTAGTAAAGTAAATAAATGTTAGTTTAATAATACTAAATCAGAACTTTCTACAGAAGTCTTTATTTTTGCAATGTTTTTAGTTTCAAAAGCTGAACTTTCACTTCAGCATATTGAATTTAAAAGGCAGATGTTGTATGTTTATTTCCTTTACAATCTAAAATGTTTAAATTTGAGGCCTAAATGACTGAATCTGACTTACAGGGAAACTTTCTCTGATGGATTTCTGGCCTGAACTGAAGCAGAAAGTGAGTAACTGGTCCGACTCCAGCTGACTGAAGCCTGTCAGCCTGTTGTGGTTTCCATTATTCTGTCTGCTGCTTGAATTGTTTAATCAGGTTAAAGACATGGAGTCTGTCATAAAGAAGCTGCTGGAGGTGTTGGAGGATCTGACCATCCAGGATGTGACAGATATCAGGAACGCCCTCAGCTGGGATTCGTCTGTCCGTCCTTATTTAAGCCTCTATTGGAGGCTGCAGGGCGTGAATGCAGACCTGCAGGAAACCGTGTTGCTGCTGGTGCAGACGTTCAGCCAGCGTCCTGTGGACAAGATGGAGGAGCTGCTGTCCAGAATGCAGAGGCCCGATCTGGAGTTCGCTCTGATCAGCTCCACAGGAAGTGAGACAATAAAGTACAATAATAATATTTGATCATGTTACAGTCAATATTTCATGACTTTAGTGTTTTTCTGCTTCATCCATTAGAGAAACATGTTGTGGGAAAACGGAAATCTGCTCTGGTGCAGAAGGTGAGAAAGAATCCGGATCAGAGGTCAGAGATCCACATTTATCATTTAATTCACACGAGAAAAGTTCATTTTCAATCATTCAGTTTGAAGCGAAATAACGGTAATTTTCTGTGAAGAATAACCTCTTGGTTGTTCCAAAGGTGGATTCAGCTGCTGCTCATAATCATCCTGAATGTTCCAGGTGGCTACAATGGCTGCTGTTAAGGCTCTTCTCCTGGAAACCTTCAACCGGCTGAACCTGAACGAGTTCCAGCAGTTCAGATGGTTCCTGCAGCTGACGGTCAGCCTGGAGGAGTTCCCTCACACCAGAACCTGGAGTCCGGCAGAGATCCAGAACAGAACCGACCTGGTGACGGTCATGGTGGAGGAGGAGGGAGTCGGGTCGGTGGAGAGAACCAGGAGCATCTTCAGGGTCATGAACAGAGCAGATCTGCTGCAGATGCTGCCAGGGAGCAGCGCCGGGAGGAAAGGTGACCGCTGCTGGGTTCTGCTGGGTTCTGTTGGGTTCTGCTGGGTTCTGTTGGGTTCTGCTGGGTTCTGTTGGGTTCTGTTGGGTTCTGCTGGGTTCTGTTGGGTTCTGCTGGGGTCTGTTGGGTTCTGCTGGGCTCTGTTGGGTTCTGCTGGGTTCTGTTGGGTTCTGCTGGGCTCTGTTGGGTTCTGCTGGGTTCTGTTGGGTTCTGCTGGGCTCTGTTGGGCTCTGCTGGGTTCTGTTGGGTTCTGCTGGGGTCTGCTGGGTTCTCCTGGGTTCTGCTGGGTTCTCCTGGGTTCTGCTGGGTTCTGCTGTTTCTGCCGGGGATGGTTCTGGTTCAGGATGTCTGAACTTGTCTGAACTTTGATACGCAGCCGGGCATTGAGCCATGTGGTACACCACAACAAGCAGAGCCAATAAAGGATCGAAACTCACGATGGAGGTTCTGTTTTGATGGGAAAAGATGATATCCAACATTTCATAACTTTATAAAATGAGAACTGTGAAGGTTCTGGTCCGGTTCAGGATTTTAACTCTGCTGCTTCAATGTGTTTCCAGAAGAAACTTCAAGAAGTTTGGATTCTGTGGATTGTGGAAGTGTGGAGGTAACCCATGTATTTTATAGTCTTGACCTTTGACCCTGTGTTTAATCTACGTAACATGTGAAACATCAACATGTGGGATGATGTGGTGCAGCAGGACTCCAGCAGCTGGACCAAAGTGGACCCTGAGCTGGACGGGGCGTCTCCAGACCAAGATCCAACTTACAGGTAAAAGCTCAGAGCCTGGAGGTCAGCAGGTCAGACTGTGACATCAGCACCTCAAACTTCCTCTTCCTGTCTGGTTCCAGCCTCCAGTCTGCAGCGGGCCACTTTGAGTGCAGCGTCTCTGGTCTGCGTTGGGTCTGCAGGGAGAAGGTGGGCTTTCGGTACCGGTTCTGCTCCTGGGACGGACACATGGAGAGGATGGAGAGCAGAGGATTCCGGCCTGCTGGTCCTTTACTGGACATCTCTGTCCTTACTGGGAAGGTGATGGAGGTGCAGCTGCCACACTGGGTCTGCACCGGTAGGAGAACCTCATGGAAAACATTATTTATGTTTCCAGAACCGATCCAGAAGTTTCTCACCGAGTTTCTCTCCCTGCTGCGTTTCAGACGATGTTCCTGAGTCGCTGAAGAACTTTGCTGTCCTCCATGTTAACGACTGTGGAGATGTTCTGGAGAAAGCGACCCGGGTCACAAAGACCCATGTCGGGTTGGCAGAACCAGTTTTCTCTTTGCTGGGAGCTCTGATAGATCTCATTTGTCATCCAAGAATCTCCTGCAACACGTTAATGTACTATCAGCCCAAAACGTCCTACCTGAAGATGCGCGTCTACCTGATTCCATCGGATCCTGCTCTGAAACAGGTGATCATTTACTCACTGATTTATTTTATAATATTCTTTATTTATCCACATTATGTCATTTTTAGATTAAAGTCTCTGTTTTAGACAAACAGCTTGACCTGGAAGGGACAGAACCTGCTGATATGGAGCATAATAATTTAACGTCATCTTATAATTAAATGTCATATCATTAGAGATGTTTAAACATGTTTTAATACAATAAATGAAAACAATCACAGATTAATCCAGTTACACGTCTTCCTGTTAAATCCTGTTTTCCAAATGATTTTTCTGTTTCTGCAGCATCGACTTTAAACTTGAAGTTTAAAATAAAAACATTTTATAAGCAGGAAGGATTATGAAAACTTTCCAGTCTGTAGTTTTTGTCCCTGTGATCAGAGATGCTTTAGAGTTTTAACTCCTCTGTTCTTAAAGATGAACTGATTTAACGTTTAGCAGCACCAACATCAGCTGAACGCTCAGTTTAGATTATTAATGATCTTTTTTACTTTAATTACCTTCCTCATTATGGAACCAATCTACTGTATATAAATATATTTTATTTACTTCAGATGCAACATGGCAGCAGGTTGATGGTTTCACTTCCTAGGAGAGAGGACTCTCTTCTGATTGGTCGTCAGTGTGAATCACTGGCTGTAGTTTAAAGCTCTTTGGGTTCCTCTGGATCAGATCAAGAGTTTTACAAACATCCCAGATAGCACATGATGTTAAATCAACGTTGAAAAATAGTTAGAATCGTTGATTTTTGGTTGAAGTCGACAAAGGACGGTGGATCAACCATCAAACAACCATCCAATCAAACCGTTGAAACTGTGACATTGAATCAACGTTGTTTTGTGGTTGAAATCTGATCACTGAAATGCCGAAGTCTGATTAATGGTTGATTTTTGGTTGAAGACGACAAATGACGGTGGATCAACCATCAAACAACCATCCACCTCTAGCCAAGTAACCAATGTTGAAACTGTGTCATTGAATCAATGTTGTTTTGTGGTTGAAATCTAATGACTGAAATGCTGATGTCTGATCAACATCTGATCAATATTGAATCAATGTCAGCTGTATTGCCGCACCCCTTCCCCTCCTCTCCTCCTCATCAGCGCTCTGGGTCAGAGCATTTTATTACTGAGCGGGGGTTATCACATTTAAATTAACCACTGCAGAGGATAGTCGGTGGTGATTCCTTTCTGTACATTTTCTTACTTGTTCATAACAATTCTCACTGACTGTGTGTGTGTGATATATTGACACAAAAACATCTACAACTTACTACAAGGAGTGGAGGGGTCCACCCCCACCGTTTACATGAGTGGGATGTCCCAAACACACAGCTGCTTCGCTGTTGGCTTGTTGGAAAATATGTTAATTCAATGTTGAATTATCATCACAAAGGTTGCATGTTTGGTTGAGGTCGACAACTGATGGTGGATCAACTATAAAACAACCATTCAATTCTAGCCAATTAACTAATGTTGAAACTGTGTCATTGAATCAATGTTGTTTTGTGGTTGACATCAAATAAATGAAATGCCAACGTCGAATCCAGTGTGTTTCAGCACTGGTCCTCCAGGCCCTACAAGTTTTAGGCATTTCCCTAATTCAACACACATGATATTAATTGACGTCTGATTAACGGGGTTTTGCTGAACTGAAAAAACGCAGGTCAGTTTGATTGATGTCAAGGTTTGGGGAAGAACTACCCAGATAGCACACGATGTTAATTCAATGTTGAATTATGATCACAAAGGCTGCATGTATGGTTCAGGTCAACGACAGAAGCTGGATCAACCATCAAACAACCATTCAATTCTAGCCAATTAACATTCATTGATTGAAATGCCACATCGAATCCAGTGTTTTTCAGCACCGGCACCAGGCACACTGCCCTGCAAGTTTTAGCCATTTCCCTAATTCAGCACACATGATTTTAATTAACATTTGATTAACAAGGTTTTGCTGAACTGAAAGCATGCAGGTCAGTTTGCCTTGAGGATAAGGTTTGGGGAAAAACTAGTAATCAAAGTGTTCAGGTGTTTTTTGCACCCCTCACCACCGCCTGCCATTCAAACGCCCAACCCCCTTCCCTCCACCCGCCAAAAACACACACACATCTCTTTCCCCCCACCTGGGCCCATCTACCCCTCAATCGGGTGAAACAACTTTAATTTTAAGTGAGGGTTTTTCATTTTTCACATTTTATTTTTTAAAAGATTGTTTTGGCTAGTGGCCTTTATTTGATAGTTAATTGACAGGAAAGTGGGTAATGAGAGAGGGGGGGGTAATGCAGCAAAGGTTGCCAAGGTCAGGAATTGAACCTGTGACAGCTGTGTTGAGGACTGAGTCCTTGATTGTGGTTTGTGCTTAACCCCTGCGCCACCACAGCACAACCCCTTTTAGGTGAGGGTTAATCACGTTTTAACTTAAGCACTATGTGTTGACAACTGAGTTGTGATTCCGTTCTGTACCCAGATTCACTAGCGGAACAAGTCAGCGTTGGGCCGGGGGGCGGGGCTAATTACCGGACCCCTAACGAATCACCAGGCCCCTGACGTTTATCGCCTGCGCTACCAGAAACTTTTGAGCGAGGGGCGGGGAGGTTGGTCTGCGTTTTTTGGTTGATCTTTACCCAGGAAACACATCGGCTAAACCGTGAGTGAAACGGTCACTGGGACTGACTAGTATATATTCCATTGAGGGAAAGTAACTTTAACATTAAATAGACCTTTCTCAACAGGCGGTAGACTTTCTCAGTCTATAATCAGATATTTAAGCCCCCCCCCATAGCTCTGCGCCTGCCCAGATTGCACATGATGGCAATTCAACATTGAATTAACATCTTTTGCCAACAAGCCAACAGCGAAGTGGCTGTGTGTTTGGGACATCCCACTCATGTAAATGGTGGGGGTGGACCGCTCCACTCCTTACTCCTTGTAGTAAGTTGTAGATGCTTTTGTGTCAATATATCACACACAAATGGTCAGTAGGACTTTGTTATGAAAAAGAAAGAAAATGTACAGAAATGAATCTTCACCCACTATCCTTTACAGAGGTTAATTTAGAATGTAATACCCCCCACTCACTAATAAAATGCTCTGACCCAGAGCTCTGATGAGGAGGAGAGGAGGGGAAGGGGTGTGGCAAAAGAGCTGACATTGATTCAACATTGATCAGTCGTTGATCAGACATTAGCATTTCATTCATTAGATTTCAACCACAAAACAACATTGACTCAATGACACAGTTTCAACATTGGTTACTTGGCTGGAGGTGGATGGTTGTTTGATGGTTGATCAACCGTCAGTTGTTGACCTCAACCAAAAATCAACCATTCTGATTATAATTCAATGTTGATTTACCATTGTGTGCAATCTGGGCAGTTTGTTGCAGCCCTCATCACCTCCTCATCTCCCCCTACTCCCTCCCAAACCTCCCCCACCCAGCTGCTCCTCCCAACCTTCTCCTCTTTACCCCCTCTCATCCCTTCTTCCCTCCCCCTCCTTGAGCTCTGGGTCAGAACATTTTATTACTAGGTGGGGGTTAATCATGTTTCAAATTAAGCACTACATGTTGAGAACAGTGGGTTGTGATTCCTTTCTGTACATTTTCTTACTTGTCTGTAAATATTATTACTGACTGTGCATAATGTGTTGACACAAAAACATCTACAAGTCTGTACTAGGAGTTGTACAGTCCACCTCCCCAATTTTACACTTGTGGTTTGTCCCAACCAAAAAGCCACTTTGCTGCTGGCTTGTTTGCTACCGGCTTCTGAATTGAATTCTCCGCTGAGCACTTTTATGGTAAGTTTTTCAATATTACTTTGATCTTAAATGTGTTTATTGAAAAAGAAGGGCATTGTTTTGTGCCCATAGTAATCCTGGTTATTTTGGGGCAAAACGGATATTTTTAATAATTGAGGTCATGTCTCCTTTTGTATTATTTTCATCCTACCCACCACTCCAGGCCTAAGTATGAAATCCTGCGAGATTTTGTGGGATTTGAGTTTTTAAAATAGGGCGGGGCCTATTGTTTGGTCTGGGAGAGCATGTGGTGGAGAAGGAAGTGTAAGGCTGGCTGGTCCAGGTGGGCTTTAAATTGTTGTGATAGTAATCACTTGTTTTTAACTTTTTATTATGATATGCTTAGGGTCGTGCTTAAATGAGCCTCTGTACCAGAACAGCTGAGTTGGATGATTACATGACCGTCTGCACTCATCAAGAAGTGCAGAAGGTTGTTAATCATCCACAGATTCAATCCAGGTGAGGCAGAAGGGAAACACTTAACATGTAAGGCAGGTGAAACACTGAACTAAACCTGCTAATGACTGATTCAGTCTGTTGATCCTTGGATTGGTAACTGGTTAAATTGAACTGGACTATTGTTACTTGTGTGGGATCTTTATTAGCATATAGACACTTTTTAAGGAATTTAATCAACTTATTTGGAAATATTTGTAGTTGATGGAAGATTGAACCAGCTATTTGATGGAAGTTTATTGTGTATTAATTATAATTTTTCCAACTACACTATAAATCACCTTTTGTTCGATTTATTTGTCTCTGGTGTGTTAAATAAACCTGATCCTCCCTGAGTTTTATTGTTAGGTTTTCTGATAAACAGCCCTTTATTTTAAATATTGATTTCATATCAATATCATAAATCCTACACTATACTGCAGCTTGATGGGTAAATGCAGTTGTATATGTAAACATTAAGATAAATATTAATGAAAGATTAAGATATTAATGTAACAGTGAGTGTACATGGGGAACTATATGGTTTGTATTTGTTCTCAGACCTGTAACCAGTACAGTGTTTAATCTTTCATTGTGTTTCAGAACTTTTCAAATGTTTATCATATTTCTAACTGGCACCTTCCTCACTTTTATTTTTTTCAGCTGTTGCTCTGCAGTTTGACCGAAAGCTGACTCCTGAGGACTGCAGCAAAACTGTCAAGAAGTGGCTTCATTATGCACCAGAATGAGAGGAAGACATCACAAGGAATCAAAGTGACGCCAACCAGAGTCAAACTGGGGTTACCACAACTTGTACTGTTTCCCTACTTCATACAGTACAAAGCTTAACTTCATGGACTCTGTTCTTCTGTGGACAACATACTGTTGTTTTGACAGTCAAAAAGGAATCAAATATGTTTAAAGATCTGTCCCTCTTTTCTTAAATAAAATGTTAAATCAAACCCATGTTTTCATTTTTAAACTTTTGTACACAGTTTACGCATCATCTGCCAATAATACAGTGTTTAACACCACTGAAGAAACTTTTAGTGGCATGTTATGATGTAGACCTATCAGACGTAAAATGTACATAAATCCTTAGCTTTCATTCAATATAAAAACAACCCAAATCTGCATGTACATCCACAGTCAAATGAGTGTTGAATCAACATTGATTCAATGTATAATCAACACAAATATGCATGCAGATCCACGTTCAGATGATGGTTGAATCACCATTGATTCCTAACTTATTCAATGTAGAATCAACACAAATATGCATGCAGATCCACAGTCAAATGAGTGTTGAATCAACATTGATTCAATGTATAATCAACACAAATCTGCATGCAGATCCACGTTCAGATGATGGTTGAATCACCATTGATTCCTAACTTATTCAATGTAGAATCAACACAAATATGCATGCAGATCCACAGTCAAATGAGTGTTGAATCAACATTGATTCAATGTATAATCAACACAAATCTGCATGCAGATCCACGTTCAGATGATGGTTGAATCACCATTGATTCCTAACTTATTCAATGTAGAATCAACACAAATATGCATGCAGATCCACAGTCAAATGAGTGTTGAATCAACATTGATTCAATGTATAATCAACACAAATCTGCATGCAGATCCACGTTCAGATGATGGTTGAATCACCATTGATTCCTAACTTATTCAATGTAGAATCAACACAAATATGCATGCAGATCCACAGTCAAATGAGTGTTGAATCAACATTGATTCAATGTAGAATCAACCGAAATCCGGATGCAGATCCACGTTCAGATGATGGTTGACTCAACATTGATATAATGTAGAATCAACATTGATTCATAACTGATTCAATGTACTATCAACACAAATAGGCATACAAGTTGACATACAGATGATGGTTGAATCAACATTGATATAATGTCAGTTATGGTTGAAACCCTAACGTTGATTCAACATACAAGTCACCGACCACTTTCAATGTTGTTTCAATGTCAGCGTTCAACGTTGATTCAATGTTTCTGGCTGACATTGATTCAATGTTGTTTCAATCATTCTGTGCTATCTGGGATTTTATTGCCTCAGTGTTTCTGTCTCCAGTTAAACTCTTGGACAAACATGCTAGGGGTTGAACGACTACATATTTTTTAAGGTCGACTACATCATGATAATAGTTGAGTCGATGTCGACTAGTCGCGGTGACGTCATAGTGACGTAAGCGCAAAAACCCTTCACAACTACTTGGAGGCTTTATCAGCTATTTTCACGGCAAATATTGACCCCCCCCACACACACACACACACACACACACACACACTCCCCTTCTCCTGCTTTTACTAAGTCTATTATGCAGAATTAAAAGAGCAATAAACAGATCATTCTTCGTGAGCAGGGAGAAAAGTTCGTTGTACAAAGTCGGGTCTGACTTTTTTTTTTTGTTTTTTTCCAAACTCCGGCTGATGCTGATGATCTCTGGATAGTTACTCGTATAGGAGTCAAATGATCACACTGACCACAATGGTGCTTTTGGAACATCACAAACCAAACTTATTATGAACGGATCCCGTTTGGTTACAGTTGAATTTAACGAAACCTCCTGCTGCTCCTCCTGCTGCTCCTCCTGCTGCTCCTCCTCCTGCTCCTCCTCCTGCTGCTCCTCCCGATGCGCAGCATGATCTCTGCTGACTCAGCAGCGGCTCTCTGAACCGACATGCAGACGGCGGCAGAGATCGCCTCTATGGGAGCTTGGACTTAGTTTCCAGATGTAGTCAAACCATCTTTATAAGAGCGTAAAGCTGCCAGGTTAAAAGCTTCAATACGCAGGGTGACGCTGATCAGTTGGATGGATAAAAAAGCCTGACATCATGACGCGTTGTAACACATTACTCCGGTAGTCTTTTTTATTTATTTATTTTTTTAAGGATTTTTTTCGGCACTAGTTTATTTGACAACAACCTGACTGTAAAGGGGCAGAGAGAGCGGAGAGAGGCATGGGCCCAGCGAATGGAGGACGGGAGTCGGACTCCTGACTACCGCGGGCTAAAGTCTCTGTATGCGGAACGCCGCGCTAACCACTGCGCCGCGCAACGCCCCTATTGCGGTAGCCTATGCTGTAATTTACAGTTTGTAATTATTAAATTATTTACATTTTTATACAATTTGAGCTTTCTGACGAACTCACCTAGTCCACCTTCTTTCATTTTCTGGGAAAAATCTGTTTAGTCATGTAATTGCGACTAGTCGACTGGCCCAGAAAAAAGTCAGTGCAGAGAAAAGAATCGACTAGTCGACTAATTGGTGCAACCCTCTGGTTTCTGTCCTGTCAGTTGGTCCACAGCAGAGAATCCTCCAAGGGATACGAAGAAATCATGAAGCCCCGACCAGACAAGCCTCTGAAGACGGACTGTGGTTTCAGCCTCCAGGCCACCGTAGAGACCGCCAGGATCCAGCCACCGGTACCATTTGGACTTGAAGCCCCACATACTCAGGCGCTCATCACTCTGTAGAGACTCACATGGATCGAAGCAGACACTGACCTGATACGTTCGCACTAAGATCCGTTTCTATGATCTTACTGTGTCACAGTAAACGTCTCGGCAGGAAGCCGTGTTCACATCCAACTGGGTTGGATCCGACACCGAGTGGATCCGGTCGGCACAAACGGTCAGAGAGACGCTTAGCGTGACTCTGACTGATGGCTCAGCATCCAGCCAGCATCAAATTTACTGGCATCCATTCAGATTGTGGGAAATGAAGGAATTCATGAGAAACGTGGGCGATGTGTACGATCAGCTAAAGCTGAGCCGTTCACAGCCAGACTGGGTCGCAGAACAACACAGAACACCTTAGGATGTGGGGACCTTTAGTTTGAGAAACTCACTTTTCATTTGAGTCCACTTTGGTTCTGATGATGGTATTTAAAACCAGAACCGCCCAGAGTGAATCTGGTGTTATAATCATTAAGCTGCAGGCTGTTTTTATTCCCTGAACCTTTTTGACCTCAGAGTCAAACTGACTTGTTGCTTCACAGGAAATCACTCTGAGGCACGACAGCCAGGACCCGAACTTCTACGAGGTTTTTATTAAGAATCCAGAAGAGAACTTCAACCTGGAGCTGCTGCAGACTCATTCAGAGAAAGTTTGGTTCTGTGAGATTAGGAAAGGTCAGTTTATGTCCTAATTATCACTTCTGTAAACTTTCAGTCTGAACTTCCCTGGTTAACTCGGCTTCATAATTCATGTTTCACATTGAGATTGTTTCTGTTTATTTCTAGATGATCATCCTAAAGCTGGTTCCACTGAAGGTGAGATGCTTCATTTAACTACAACAAACCTGCACTGAAGGATTTTTATGATTAAAATGACATTTTATGAAGAAACTATTCAATGAGCGACTTTTATATGATCATCTGAACTAGTTGGAAACAGACAGTTCAGTTTGATGGGATGAGTTAGAGCTGCGTCACGTTGATGTTCAGAAAGGAAACTACTGGTTGTATCTTCATCATAACTGAATTTATCTTTAATATTTCTGTGTTTTTGTCTCTGTCAGCTACAGGATGTTCAACAGAAACTGTCACTGTGAAGAAAGAAGGTATGAAATCACAGAAACCATCGTTCTGCATGTGAATATTAGACATAACTGACAAATACAGTTTTCTATATTAATAAATTAATAACATGCATTTACATTCAGGCCATGTAACGTAAAGAAATCAGTTTATTTTCAGTCTTTTTCTCTTTGTCATCAGAGGAACATTTTGTGGACAAACACAGAGAGACGCTGATCCAGAGAGTGAGGAACATCGGACCCGTCTTAGATGGACTTTTACAGAAGAAGGTTCTGCTGGAGGAAACCTACGACAGGATCCGATCCCTGCCGACCTCCGAGTCTCAGCTGAGGGAGATCTTCTCCTGCCTGAGAGCTGCTGATGACTGCAAAGACATCTTCCTCTCCATTCTTCAGGAAAAAGAGCCATACCTGATCGCCGACCTCCAGAGGAAATGCTGAGGAGGAACCAGGGACGGATCTGCTGCGGGTTCTGGTTCCTGCTGGCATGATGTTACTTTTTAATGAGTAAAAACTGAAACATTTGACCTTTTTAAAGGTTTCCATCCGCTGACCTACCAGAGGTCTGCATGTACAATTATCCTGTTTTTATTTCACATTAAATGAAGCATTTTAATGAAACAATATATTGAAGATGATTGAATAAACTTTAACTCATTTGGGTTTCCTTTGGTAACAAATATAACAATAACATTAATATTGTTGTAGTTTGTGAAATGTTTTTTTCTAAACCAGGTTGTTCAAGTGGAACCGTGATGAAAGGTGTTGGTCGGGTCCAGACTGAAGTTCTGACCGACTTCCTGTCTCCAGGATTTGAACAAGTCATCAGCCAATCACATTCCACCAACTAAGGAAATATTTTTGAGATCAGTTTGGTGATACTTTATTAAAATCTTAATTCTTAAAGTAAAATCACAAAATCTCAAGACAGTTTCAGATTTTAAAGGCTCAAACTGGATCATTTCAAACAAACAGTTAAAATGAGTTAAGAAACAGAACAGCGGTTACAGCACAGAGAGGCTTAAATAGATCTACCTGCGGGACTGCAGGTAGATCTGTGCAGGTAGATCTGCGCAGTTTCAGTTTCTGCGTCAGTTGACCCCAAACAGGACCGTGAAGGATTTACTGGATCTTTATTAAATAAGTGAATCATTTGAAACGAGCAACAGAAGGTAAAAGTTTTGTTATGAAATTTTAATTTGCCTTTAAGTAAATAATCAAGCAGACGTGGCAGATATTACAGTTTATTTATTACAACATTTATTCAGCTTGATGACTGAACTTCGCCCTGGGAGGAGCGAAGCTCTGAGTTTACGGTAAATAAGAAATTATAATAAAATGTTCTGCTGGTTGCCCAACAGCTTCGGTCAGCATCCAGCGTTATTCATGTTGTTTTAGGACACATTCAGTGCAGTTTTCTAAAGAAGTAATAAAATATTAAAAAGGTAGATTAGCTATAGGGACAAAATATCCCGACCAAATTTGTAGTCAAACAGTATTTGTGGTAATAGTGACGCTAAACGGGACTAAAGTCTTGTTTACAGTTTGGAAACAGCAAAAGTCATTTATGTTAATATGTTTGATTAACATAGCAGCTTAATTAAATAAAATTTACCGTAAACTTCTGAGAAACAAAACACAAAATGAAACTTCTACAGATATGACGGATTTATAAGAAACCGGTATGTGACGTAACATCGATGTGCGCATGCGCATTACCATAAAGGACGCAGGATTGACGGGTATGACAGACAGAACAGGTGTTCACGGCCAATGAAAATAACAGATCAGTTAGAGACGCATCATATCACCACGTCACCAGAATGAATCCACTGAAACCCCCGAAATGTTAACTAAAGAAGTCAGTTTGTGCTTTTTGTGACTACATGAACATAAAGCAGTGAAAAACTGATTCGCTGTTTTCACGGTGAATCAGTTTTTCTGCAGGGTCACTTTAAGGCCGGATGTTGTTATTTCAGCAGGACTTTATTCTTTGATTGCAGGTCAGTTTTGTTTGTGTTAGTTGCCTTCCGGTGAGTTTGGCTCAAATCTGTTATTGATTCTTTGACTTATTTTGCGTTGAAGTTTGATGCTTTGTTAAATATTTGTGGAATTATTAAATTGAAGTTTATGTCTCATTTTTGAACACATTTGTCCTGGTTTAAGTCTGGTTCCTTACAGTAACACTGAGGTTCTAATACAGTTGATTTGCTCCACACCTTCCCCTATAGCGCTTGGGAGTAACGATGACTTTGTGGCTTAAATTGACCAGCATTCTCTTGGTCTTGTCTACATTTATCTGTCGTTGTTTCTCTGTGCACCTCGTCACAAAATGATCCACCAGATTGCTGAACTCCTCCCGTTCCCCTCCATTCTCCATGTATCCGTTTTACTCTGGCTATCAGTTCATGAATGATAATAAATTATGTGTCCACATCCATTTCGTCCAGCTTCTCCTTTGGTAATCTAGGCTGCTGGTGTTAATGGCATCAGGTCTGTCCAGGAGGAAAAGGCCCTTCACAGGTATTTAACTGGATCATCCTCTCCTACATGGGGCTGGGATGCACACACCTGTGTCCTCAGGTACATCTGACCTTCATAATGTCAGAGGTCAGAGCTGTCAGTCTGTTTTCATCCTGGACTGTAGGAAATACTTTGCTTGGCACTGAGACCATAGAAAGGATTTTAACTTCATTTAGTACTTAAAATGTAAAATAATTTGTATTCTAAATGCTCCCACTTGTATATTAGAAGGAAGAAAAAAACTTTTTGGTTGAATTTAAAATAACTTTTGATTCATAAACAATCTGTGTCACAGAAAGTGACTGATGTAAAACATCCAGAATGCAGCATTAATGCTGAAGTTTTTGTGTTTTATTGTCCAGGTTGGAACGATGGAGACGATCGAGCTTCTGGTTGAAACCCTGCAGCAGCTGAGCCTGGAAGACTTTGCAGAGTTCAGGACTTTGGCTGAAGCAGAGCCGAGCTTGGTGACCTCCAGCAGCCTGGAAGCAGCAAACGTTCGGGATGTTGTTGATCTGATGGTGAAGAGCAGCAGTGGAGAATGTGTGGAGGCCGTCAGAACCGTTCTGATGAAGATGGACCGCTTGGATCTGGTGCAGAGATTGTCAGCTACTGACTCAGGAGGAAAAGGTGAAGCAGAGCAGAGAGAAATGTTTCCTCCTGAATCTGTTTCAGGAAACCTTGTTAGGAAATGTAACTTATTCTGATCAGTGAAAGTTGCCTCGATAAATGAAAACATGTTGGAAAAGTTTTGCTGTTGTGAAACTTTGTGGTTAAAATTTTACAGTCCAGATGATAAAACTTCTGCTAATCAGAATGTTTCTATTTTTCTTGTCAGATGAACTTTCTGTTGATGAAGAACCATCTTTACTGGACCAGAGGGTAAGTAAGGCTGCAGGATGTGGCTGCAGCTGATACTCAGATGATGTGAAATTATCTTAGACACAAATTTATTAAACATTCAAATAAATGATATGTAAAACTCCAGGTTCATGGTTCAGGTTTGGTTGCATTAGATGTTGAGGGAAATTTTGTTTTCTTAGAGAAGTTCAAAGAAACTAAATACAATCCAGATAAATGGTCCTTAGCAATATGCAACATTAAATAGAAAACTGTCCCTTATATAATCAGGATTTACATCATGCACTTTTCATCCTTGTTTGTCTAGAAACACATAGGTAAATACTGTTTTCATGTTTTTTTATTCTCTGACTCTCACAGATAGTGAGGCTGAGCAGTGATATTAACCTGATGTTGGAAACACTGGAGGATCTGAATGACAAAGAGTTCAGGGACTTTAAAAGACACATGAGTCCCTTCAGCAACTTCAGGTCCACCTTCAGTCATCAGGAGATCCAGCTGGACTCGGCAGACCGGCAGCATACAGTGATTTTCATTGTTGAGGCTTCTGGAAAAGAGTCTATAAAGGTGACCAGTGATGTTTTAGAGAACATCAGGAGGAAGGATTTGGTCCAGAAGCTAAGCAGCAGCTCAGCCTCCAGAGGTAAGCTGATAAAACCTGGAGATATAGAAATCAGCCTCACACGGTTCTTAACATGTTTCATATCCTTTAACACTTTAACAAAGTGAGATCAGCAGTGTGATCACAGTTAAGAAGGTGAGTTAATGAATGAACCAGAATCTTGGGCTTCATCAGGTCAGACAGCAGAGTGAGTGACAGCTGCTGCTGCCAGGGGCGCTGCAAGGGAATCTTGGGCCCCCTGACAAAAAATTTAATTGGGCCCCCTCACGCAGCTACTGTTGCAATTTCTTGAGATTATCTGACCCATGAAAAACATCACAATTTCAAAGGCTTGCAAGTGCCTTGCTTCTTTGGTCCAATACTGATAACTAGTACAATATTTACTGCTCATGAATGTAACATGCAAGAGTAAAATTCAGTCTGCATCCAGTATGCAAGTTGGTTGCTTAAACGTTTTCTATTAGTTTTAGATACTGAATGTCTCTCCATGAGCAACAGTCATAGGCAACATGCAAAATATACATAAAACAATCCAGACTTCTCAAAAATTCTATGTAGTTGGATTTCATTCAAGCTGCAGTCTATAACTTGAAAAAAAATATGTTTTCTCCATATTTGTTAAAACTGTCACCATGTCGTAGCAGTTTGTTATGAGACAGATAATCTGTGAAAACAATCAATCTCCTCCACCTCCTTCCTGAACTACTATTACTGGTTAACGTCATGCACCGTTCTGACCAAAACAACCACTCCTGCCACTGACTGGTTGTTTCTAGCACTGGGAGAAGGCAGAGGAAATAGATTTTTCACAGATTACCTCTCATACCATACTGTCACAACATAATGACAGTTTTAACAAATATGTGGAAAATATATTTACATAAAAAGTGACATACTGCAGCTTTAATTTCACTCAGGAGAGGACGGGTCAGGAGGGACGTGGTTTAGAGCTGCTGCTGACTGACTCATCTGTTGTTAAGTGATAAAAGGTACAAGGGACAAGTTCAATATATGAATATGTTGGTAATTTTTTTCCTTAATTCATTAAATGCTAGTGAAATGGAGGCAAACAGTAGTTTGTAGCTAAGCTAACGATGCTAAATGGTTGATAATCTCACACAGTCTACTCACCTCTCTCGGAGAAAAACTGGGTTATAAATTAACACTCTTGTCTTTCTCTCTCTCCCTCTCTACTTTTTTTTCTTTTTTTGAAAACCTGATTTTATATTTTTTTGTAGCAGCATAGTAACTGCCAGTCGTTCTTGTTTCCTACTGTCTGCTGCTGAACACCATCACCGTCAAGCGCTCCAAGCAGGAACGAACCATTTAACGCAGATGGGGGGATCAGGGCAAATATGGATGTGTGTTTTTTGATCTGGGAGTGGGAACATTCAATTTTTACTGCAAAAAACAATCTTCTAAAATACAATATGATTAATTTTGTATTTGACAGGACCTCAATTTTTTTATTTTATTTCTATGAACACAAAATAAATGAATAAATTGTGGAGGGTCCCCTGTTGTTCAGGGCCCCTATGTCATCACTTTTCCCCCCTATACCGCGCCCCTGGCTGCAGCGATGAGAGAAACAGAGTTAAATCAGAAAGACAGACAGATGGATCATCTATAGCAGAGGTCACCAACTTCCCTGAACATGATCCTGAATAAGAGCAAAATATATCTGTTGATATTTAATGCTCATGTTTTCATTTGTTTTTCTCAGAGATGCCGTTGGGAAAACATCCATCTGATCTGATCCATAAAGTGAGTAAATCTTGATTTTCCAGATCAGTGGACAGCAGAGGAAAATTATTCTGATTATTCTCGTCTCTCTGTGAAGAAACGTCCTGAAAAATGTTCTTGAATCTCCAAGGTGGCGACCATGGCAGCTGTTAAAGTCGTTCTTCTGGAAACTCTGGAGGATTTAAATGAACCTGAATTCATTGAGTTAAAACTGTTACTGCAGTTCACAAAATTCCAGAGAAATCTTCCTCTAATCCGATGGGATGAACTGGATGATACAAACAGAACCAGAGTGGTGGATCTTCTGGTCAGTACATGTGGTAAACAATCTGTGGAGGTGATCAGGGAGGTTCTATTGGACCTGAACAGAACCGATCTGGCTCTGAGGCTGCCTGAGACCAGCTCAGCATCTAAAGGTACCACATGGTTGGATCTTTAACATCTGATGAAACTCAAACATCAATCAGAGCTTCAATCTGGATTAGTTAGTCTCTGTTTTCTAACAGATTCAGAATAAAAAGATTTGAAAGCAGAATCTGTGATAACTGATCAATGTTTCATCTTTTCCTCAGAGAAACTTCCTATGAAGCTGAACTCTGCTTTTCTCCAGAAAGTGAGTTATGTCAGTTTTTATTTAATAAATGTGATCTTTATCCTGAGGAGTTTGTTTCTTCTAGAGCTGAATCAGCTTCTGGTAGCTGCTCATGAAGAAGAAACTCCTGGTTTAATGAAAAGAGCTCTGATGTGTTTCAGCTGACAGATGATGAGTTTTTATTCACCAGGTGGAAAAGTTGGAGTCTGTGACGGAGCTGCTGCTGGAGACACTGGATGAGCTTGATGAGGGAGAGATGGAAAAGTTTCAGACAATTACTCAGAATAAAATTGACCATCAGAGTGAATATATACCGATTTGGGAAACCAGATTAATAAATGTGCGATACATTGTGGTGGTTTTTGTTCTGACTTATTTCCACCAGTCAGTGGAGAAGACCATGGATGTTTTAAAGCAGATGAAGAAGGATGATCTGATAGCGAAGCTGTCAGGCAGAAGCTCAGGACCTAAAGGTTCAACATCTCAGACTAAAACATCTCAAACTTCTCAGAATGGCTGATAACTGTGTTGTGATGTTTCTCTGCATGGTTTTGATCACATCGTATTGTGTTGCACAAAGAAGCGATGGTCAGACTTTTCTCCTTCCTGTTTTCTCCTCAGAGAAACCTTCTGCAGGTCAACATCGTTCTGCTCTGAGCCACAAAGTGAGTAAAGAGACATCAGGAGTTTATTTCCTGTCCTTCAGCTGAAAGAGTTTAAAACAAAGATCATTTATAACCTCTAGGATTTAATGTTTGGTTCTGAGGAAATAAGCTGCGGTTTACTAATGTGATGAATCTTAGCCTCCATGTTTGTGATTTTCTCCTGAATGAAGCAGCTTTCTCTAGAATGAACTGAATGTTTCAGGTGGCAACGATGGCAGCTGCTAGACAGCAACTCCTGGAAACTCTGGACAAACTAACCCAGGAGGAGTTTTTAAAGTTTAAAGAAAGTTCATCAAAGTTTTCACAAAGATTGGAGTTCATGACAGAGAGAGCAGAAGTTATTGATGAGATGATGGAGAAGTTTGGCCAGGAGTCGGTGAAGATGATCAATGAACTTCTGATTGAAATAAACAGAAAAGATTTGGCTGAGAATCTTCAACAAACTGGTGAGAAACATTAAATCTGTCATAAGTCTAGTCATGTTTTTTTTTTTTTTTTTATGACGCTAGCATTGTATTTTGACCAAAATATAATTTAATACACACACACACATACACACACACATACACGCACACACACACACACACACACACACACACACACACACACACACACACACACATGTTTGCGTGGCTATCTTTGTGGGGACTTTCCATTGACTTCCATTCATTTCTACATCCTAACCCTTAGCCTTATCCCAACTCTAACCAAAACACAATTCACACCTTAGTCCTAACTCTAACCCCTGATCCAAAAACAGCGTTTCCCCTTGTGGGGCCAGGCTTTGGCTCCACAAGGAGCAGTGGGTCCTCACAACATTGTATGTGTCAGGAAAATGGTCCTTACAAGGTATCACAAACGCGCACACACACACACGCGCGCGCGTTTGTGTCACTTTCTTTGTGAGGACTTTCCATTGACTTCCATTCTTTTCTACATCCTAACCCTAACCAGTCCTCAATTCACATGTTAGTCCTAAATCTAACCCTTAACCCCAAAACAGCATTTCTCCTTGTGGGGAGCACCCTTTGGTCCCCACAAGGAGCTGTGAGTCCTCACAACGTAATGTGTCAAGAAAACGGTCCCCCACTGTACAGCGCCTGCAGCTGTATGGCTGTACGCACTCTGCGTACCCTGAGATTTTCCTTTGAGTAGAATATGTATATATGTAATTATTGTACTTTTATTGTTTTTCCCTTTGCTATTCACAAAATTGTGGAAAAAAATTAAAATTGTTTTTGTGTCTAAATATTCTGCATGTAGCCCACATCTGCATGGGTCTGTGGGGGTAGGTACGTGTCTGTCCTAAACCTAAATGTTACTTTACTTTTATTTGGCAGCTTGGCTCTTTCTGTAAGCTAAATGTGACTATGAAGTAAAGCTAGCTAAAAATGAGTAAGCTGACTTTTCATCCTCCTCCTCCCATGGATCACATGGGTAGGCTTTACTTTTCCATCTATTTTTTAGTGTAATTTGTCAAAAAACAAATGAAAGTTGGGTATGCAGGAATAAGTGTGTATCTGCGTTTGTGTGGCATTGTGTGGGACACATTGGGATATGTGTGGATTAGATGTGATATTCATGCGCATCTTGTTCCTATATCATATTTGTGTCGATTAGGTTTGTGCAGTTGATGCGTGTTGGAGATGCGGCTGCGTTCGTGTGGATTAGGTGCAATGATAGTTTTATGGGTACCCTGAGATATTATCTTACTTTACCCATGAGGCATCCAATACATGGGGCACACATACACACACATACTTGTTTTCCATACACTGTGAGGACTTTATTTAACCAGTAACTAGGTGGTCACACATGGGGACACAATTTTTTAAATGAGATAAAGTTTTGGTTTTTAGTTTTGGATTTTTTGGTTTTAGATTTGGATATTTCATGTTCCAGGGACCCTGAAACATGAAATATAATCTTTAATATAAAAATTAATGAAATTTAGAAAATTGAAAATCTGTCAAGTTTTTGGATTCACTTGTGTACATGTCCATCACCAACTACCACCAGGTGGCACTTTTTAAGTTTAGAGAACACTGAGATCCATATCAGGATGTCAAATATGAGTAATAATAGTTTTTTTAAGTCAATAAACTACATTATATTAGATTTTTTGTTTAAAATTATTTTTAAGTACCTGGCAACCTGTTTACTGCCAATCATCAATACTGAACACCACTTTCTGGTTGTATCAGTCCGTAAAATGTCTTGGTCCAAGTTTCAATAAATGTGTCTTGTTTAGTAGTTGTCGGGTTTCAGTCTTCCTTACCCTGGCCATGTCTCTGAGCACTGAATATTTTTTACTTCTGGACTCTCTAGGTAGGTTGCAGTTCTGGAATATGATGGTAATGGAAGATAACGGGTTCGTGGTAGCTTCACATTTGATTTTTCTCCAATTTTTGGCAAATAAGTTATTTGTGTTGATTAGGTCTTTATTTCTCAACACGTTTCTTGCGACACTATTGACTTTTTGATTGTTCTGTGATCAAGCCCCAGTATCTTAGCAATTTCAAGAGTGACACATCCTTCTGAAAGATTTTTTATAATTTTGGACTTTTTAGAGTCACTTAAATCTAATTTTTGGCCAATTTTGCCTGAGGAAAAGAAGCTACCCAATAATGATGGACACTCTTATATAGGGTGTGGATCTTCTTAGGCCCCACCCTCCTTCATTAAGCAAATACACATCAGCTGATATGTTTATATTCAATAAGCAATGGCATGGCAAAGGCCTTGGATACGCCCCTTTAACATGCACAACTTAAGATTTTAAAAATTATTACTCTCCAATGCCTTAAATCATCCCAATGAGGAGTTCATTAAAGTCCAACATGTATGAAAAGTAAAAAATGCCTAGAAATCACCCTTTGACCTTGTGTACCTCTAAGAGACTATTTTTCTTGTTTCTGTCGGTTCTGTACCAAATTTCAGCTCTCTACAATTTGCTAATTGGCCTATCTCATGTTTGGGGGCAATGTAGAGCCATTTGACCATGCCCACTTTTGATTCTATTAAAAGACAAAAACTTGACTTGGAGGATAATTTTTTGCAAAGTTTTGAGTTTTCAAACATATTTAATCCTCCATATTGGTACCTATTTGGAGGAGAATCACAATAATAAACCAGGAAATTTGAAGCACCTAAGCTTCACAGCACTTAGGTGGTTAGGCCTGATTGCATTTTTAATAAAAATAGAAAAAGTAAATATTGGTAAATTTCAGCTTTATCCATCCATTTTCTATACACTGTTGTCCCTTAGTGGGGTTGGGAGGGTCGCTGGTGCCTCTCCAGCTAACGTTCCGGGTGAGGGGGGGTCACCCTGGACAGGTCGCCAGTCTGTCACAGGGCAACACAGAGACACACAGGACAAACAACCATGCACACACACACCTAGAATTTGGAGAGGCCATTTAACCTGACAGTCATGTTTTTGGACTGTGGGAGGAAACCGGAGTACCCGGAGAAAACCCACGCATGCGCAGGGAGAACATGCAAACTCCATGCAGAAAGACCGGAACCGGGAATCCAATCCAGAACCTTCTTGCTGCAAGGCAACAGCTCTACCAACACTACTGTGCAGCCCAATTTCAGCTTTAATTAAAATTAAATAAAAAATTATCTATTGATCCCACACTGCAAGAAGTAAAATTAAAAAGCTAGATTAGTTAAAGTTGAATTGGGGATTAAATTGCAGTTCTCCTTCTGACCAATACTGGACACTAGAGTGAGCAGGCAGTGAGCAGGCAGACACTCTTCAAGAACAGTACACCTAAAGTGGACTGCAATACACATATGCTGGTCTCCACCTTTTTCGGAGGACAGGGCTATGGGGTCACTGAGAAGCTCCGGAGGGACATGGACTGCAATCAGCAGGTGGAAACACTTTGTGAGTCCATGGAACAGGAACTGTGGAACTGCAAGAGACAGGAGGACACAGAACTTTGTCTCTCTGTCTCATACAGATACTTTCTGATTTCCCAGAAAGACCCTGATTCATGCTTATACTGTCTGTTGTTGCTCTTTTTGGGGTTTAACGTGCACAATAAGGAAATACTGGGCAGATTCATAGCATAATTAATGGAGCAACTGAGAAAATATTGGGAATCTAATCAGCTTTCTTCTACTAGAGTAGGGAGATGTAAAATCATAAAAATGATCAGCAGTCAGTCATAATGAATTATTTTGGTCCGGTTCAGGATTTTAACTCTGCTGCTTCAATGTGTTTCCAGAAGAAACTTCAAGAAGTTTGGATTCTGTGGATTGTGGAAGTGTGGAGGTAACCCATGTATTTTATAGTCTTGACCTTTGACCCTGTGTTTAATCTACGTAACATGTGAAACATCAACATGTGGGATGATGTGGTGCAGCAGGACTCCAGCAGCTGGACCAAAGTGGACCCTGAGCTGGACGGGGCGTCTCCAGACCAAGATCCAACTTACAGGTAAAAGCTCAGAGCCTGGAGGTCAGCAGGTCAGACTGTGACATCAGCACCTCAAACTTCCTCTTCCTGTCTGGTTCCAGCCTCCAGTCTGCAGCGGGCCACTTTGAGTGCAGCGTCTCTGGTCTGCGTTGGGTCTGCAGGGAGAAGGTGGGCTTTCGGTACCGGTTCTGCTCCTGGGACGGACACATGGAGAGGATGGAGAGCAGAGGATTCCGGCCTGCTGGTCCTTTACTGGACATCTCTGTCCTTACTGGGAAGGTGATGGAGGTGCAGCTGCCACACTGGGTCTGCACCGGTAGGAGAACCTCATGGAAAACATTATTTATGTTTCCAGAACCGATCCAGAAGTTTCTCACCGAGTTTCTCTCCCTGCTGCGTTTCAGACGATGTTCCTGAGTCGCTGAAGAACTTTGCTGTCCTCCATGTTAACGACTGTGGAGATGTTCTGGAGAAAGCGACCCGGGTCACAAAGACCCATGTCGGGTTGGCAGAACCAGTTTTCTCTTTGCTGGGAGATGTGATAAAAGACTTCTTTCATCCAAAAATCATCTGCAACACGTTAATGTACTATCAGCCCAAAACGTCCTACCTGAAGATGCACGTCTACCTGATTCCACCGGATCCTGCTCTGAAACAGGTGATCATTTATTTCATTATCTCCTTTACTTATTTTCACCATGTAATTATTTAAGCTCTAATAACTACAAAACACACATAAACTGAGGCACTGTGTTGAAACGTTTTACAAATTATTAGATCTAATTATCATGAAGTGCGGTGTGCATGTGGTGAGAGATCCAGGTTGATGAGTGGAAAAAAAAGATGATTTTCCTGAAAACAGTCCACAAAGTTCCAAATACAGGCAGCACAGTTCAGCAGCAGACAGAGGCTCGAAAAACTGGTAGCAACTGTTTAACAGGGAACATCTGAACGAGGACAAGACCCGACAAGGACACATAGACACAGGTGACATTAAAGACACGGGGGGTAATCAGGGAACAAGGCCGTGGTTCAGTTCATTTTAATGTGTGAAGCTTGTTGCCTAAAGTGGATTTTACAAATTTCTGAGTTCCTACAACTGATCGTGATGTTTTAGTATGATCAGAAATGTGGCTGAAGAAATCTATAACTGATCATGAAATTGAGTTTGAAGGCTTCAAAGTCTCTAGAGCTAATAGTTTTGGAAAAGGTGGAGAATCAGTTTAAATTCAATCTGAATTTCAAAGACCCAACCCAGCGGAAGAAGATGGATGAATGGATGAATTTCAAAACAAACAATTCATTGCTTGCTAGTAAAGTCAGTCTTACTAATGTCTTTCACCTTACCTCATTAGGTTGCTACAGACCACATTCTGTAAAAGCTGAGACTCTTCACAGCTGTGTCACATAAACTCTGCAGCACTGAACTGATACTTATGGGTGATTTAGAATGGCTTCTTATGTCGACACAAATCCTGACTGAAGCTGGAGAAGAGCTTGTCCAAACAACTTTTCTGAACATGTTGGACTATGGAGTCATTTTCTACATGAAAGCAGCATTAATAGTTCTGTTATCTAGACATTTCAATGTGTTCCATTTTGTCACAAATGCCGCATTGAGGACTCACCGTTGTCAACGTTACGTCTTCCTCTCATGGCTTTGACTAAGTCAAAGTAGGCTTTTTGTGTTGATAAGTTTGAAAAAGGTGTTTTGTGAGTGGACTGCTTTTGTTGTATAGTTCTACTTTGCATACCCTGAAAGCTGCACTTTAGATTTTGGTTGTTCACCTGCAACATGATGATTTTTAGCTTCATTCTGTGAGAGAGAGGACTTTTATGATTGGTCGTTTATTTCTTCAATAGTTTTGCCTTCAGTAGATGAAATCTTGGAGAAACGTCTCGACCGTTTTCTGTCCTTACAGTCGATCCACAGAGAAGAATCCTCCAGTGGGTTTGAGGTTATGAAGAAACCTCATCCAGACAAGTATCTGAAGATGGGCCATGGATTCACCCTCAAAGCTACTGAAGAGACCGCCAGAATCCAACCGCCGGTACAGATTGGACTTAGCATCAGAAACTGGGTTTTCAATTTGGTTCTGGTGATCAAACTTTGATCCCAGAACCGACCAGAGTGAATCTGGGGCATTAATTATAAAACTGCAGGTCAACTTTATTGCCTGAAGCGTTTTTGACCACAGAGTCAAACTGACTTATTTTTCACAGAAAATCACTCTGAGAGTCAACAACCAAAACTTCTACGAGGTTTTCATTGAGAGTCCAGATAGAAACTTCAACCTGGAGCTGCTGCAGACAGAAACGGCTCGGATCAGAAAAACTTCACAAACTGTTTGGTTCTGTGAAATTCGGAAAGGTCAGTTTATGTCACAATTATTTCTTCTTTCCTTTTGCAGTCAGAACTTTCCATCCGCTCCCTTCAGCTCGGTAAAGCAACAGTATGTAAGTTTCATAAAACTTACATACTGTTTTATATGTAAGTATATAAAACATATGTAAACATGTTTTGTTTTTTTAAACTGTCATTATGTCGTAAATTCTTCAACTTGACCTCAAATCAGCAGTTAGGTTCTCAGAAACGTTCCAATAATCCACATGGTTCTGGATCAGATGAAGAAAGTTTATGGTTATTATGGATATTAATGAATGAAACTGAATGTAAAATATTAAGATTGTTTCTGTTCTTTGTTTTTTAGATGATCATCCCAAATCTGGTTCTGTTGAAGGTAATTATTTTTAAAAATCTGGATTTAAAGATTATGATGATTAAATGTGCAACTTTTCTCTGATCATCCAAACTAGTTGGAAACTCAACAGTGTGCTGGGATGAGCTTGGTCATGTTGGCATTAAGAAGAGAAGCTATTGGTTGGATCCTGCTGTTTGTTTTATCTTCATTATAACTGAATTAAAACCATTTCATTAATGTTTGTGTGTTTTTCTTTTTGATTGGGGGTCTTCAACAGAAGCTGCTGCTGTGAAAACAGAAGGTATGAAAGTTACTGCAAGACATAAAAACCATAAATCTGCATAAAACATTAGAAATTCACAACTGACATGTAAAGGAAAACAATCCTAAAAGATCTTTCTCCATTTTAATAAGTTAATAAATAATGGTAGCTGAATCCTGTATTCTGACTCCTCAGTTTTGGTTCAGTTTCTGTTCCAGCAGCTTCATCTTCCACAGAAATGCCTCGCAGCATTAAGCAGCTTCTAGCTGAAACCCTGGAGGACCTGACCCAGATCAACCTGGACAAGTTTGTCTTCCAGCTGCTGGACCGCAGCGAGGAGCCGCGGGTCAGACGCTGCAGGGTGGAGGGGAAGAGCCGCCTGGACATCGTAGATGTTCTGGTCTCCACCTTCACGGAGGACAAGGCTGTGGATGTGACCGCGGAGATCCTGAGGAGCATCGGCTGCAACCATCAGGCGGAGACACTCGGTGAGTTCAGCTGGAGCTGAGGAGACAGTTTGTCTCTGCGCCGACGAGCTTTTAGATTTAGAAACGAGTTCAAGTTCAGAGGAAACAAGGAAACTCCTGATTTATTAAGGCAAGTTTAAAAAAAAAATGCAAATTTGTTCAATTTAATTTTTGTTCATTTGTTACCTGTAAATCTAAATTGAACTATTTTACCTGCAGGAATTTTAGACAAAACTGCATTTTAGCCTTTACATCAGAAACGCCCCTTAGGTCTCAGTTTAGTTACTGCATCATGAATTGTTTAGTAATGTCAAAAGAAAGTATGCACAGATTAAATACTAGATTTTCCATATCAGGGCAGAGTAAAAATGTTTTTATGATAGCCTTAAATTATTTGAATCTGACTTCAAGTAAAACAAACAACAAACATCTACTCTTAGCTGTAGTGAACTTGTCATGAAGTTAGCTGATTTAAACATGGGGTTAAATAAACAATTTGGTTTTAATACATTTTGTCGTTGTGTTAATGTAACCTGGTTGTAATTTATTTTGTTATAATTACACAAAATGTCTTTTTTTTTGTTCTCTGTATTGTTCCTTATCTGACTGAAACACCTCAGTCATTGTTTTAACCGTGTTACTTTAAGATTGGAAGCCCCCCCTTTTTATTTCTTCTTCTGTGGTATTGTCTTTAAATTGTTTGCGGCCCCCTGGCCCCTCCCCTTTTGTCATGTTGTCCTGCGGGAGCACAACGCAGAAAAGGATCCGGTTACATTAGTACAACAACAAAATAGACAAACATCAGCAACGAGTTCAGAGGAGCAACTGGTGCTGAGAAGCTCAGAGAAATGACCAGGAACCTGAGAGCTCCATCTCAGACTCCACAGCAGGTTCAAGGTTAAAGGTCATGAAGGGACAGTTAGAAAGAGACTGAATGTTTATGGGAAGCAGAAAGTATTTTCTTCCTAAAACAAAATGTCAGCAGAACTTCTGGTCCTTTGGACTGATGAGATCAAATGTTAAACTGTCTGTTTCTGTCTGCTTGATATTTGCTGGATTTCCATTCAGAAGGAACAAACTTTAAAACTTTGTAAAAATTTCACTGATTTGTGGTGACAGATTTTTGTTTCTGATCTGTTTAATAGTGAAGGAGAAGCATGGAGGATGACAGGCAGCTCGTCTTTACGGTGAGTAACTATGAAATGTTTCATTCACAACATAATGTCAGCATTTAAATATTTAGAGAGCGAAAAGGTTCTACGGAAACGTGATGTTTGTGTTGCAGGAAACCTGAACAGCAGCAGAAGATGGAGAGATGACCTCCAGCTGCAGAATGGAAACTACTCATATTATCAACTTAAATAATATTTTTGTATCATGTTCTTATCCTACAATCCATTGCAGATAAATAAATGTTTTTATATCTGGGATGATGTGTTTTTGCAGCAAATTTCTGTTTAAATTACAATAAATTCATAAAAATATGAGTTCATTTTTGAAAGTCATATTTTCACCATGTTATTCCAACATTGATAAATGTCTGAGTTCCAAACTAAATATTTAATTCAATGACTAAATATATAAACAATTAACCTAGAAATAGACCTTTTAAAATCCCTAAATTTAAAGTAAACTAAAAACAAATGCAAGGAAAATTGAAAGTAATAAAATCAAAGAATAAATAGCTTTGACAAATTATTTTCTATTTTTCATTAAAGTAGTACTGATTATGCAAATAGTAAAAAATACCATCTAAAATAAACAGTATAAAGTTAAAGATTTTACACCAGAAAATTAGTTGCTCATAATACTTGTTTATTATCAAATTAGACTAGAAACTGTAAGTTAATTTGCCATTTTTTGAAATGCAAGTCGCAGCGTTTCCATGCGTGGCTGTAATTCCCTGACCTGAAGGCAGGGGGCGGTGGGAAGTCTCAGCGGCGGAGAGGCGCAGGAAGAAGAAGAAGCTACATAACAACACAGCGGACTCTCAGGTGAGCTGACTTCCAGCGGTTGGAGACCCTGTGGCTCCCGGAGCCTGGACGCGGCTTCCTGACCGGACAGAGAGCAGGTCTGGGCCGCAGCTTCCTGTCACATTTCTCGGTGTTTTTCTCTGTAAATCCGCCGTTAGTTTGACTATTTTAGCCAAACAATGAGGCTGTTATTGAACCGGCTGCTCAACGTGACATCAGAAGAATCCACAGAGTTGGTTTGATGTCTAGAGCTGCTTCAAGAAACTTCAGGAGACAGATGGCGCTTTGAACAGGTGTTATGAAGAGAAATGCCTGCAGGTGTTATTCAGGCTGAAGTTGGTGTCTGCTTGGACTTAAAGGGCCAGTACACTCTTTATTGTTCTGGACGCAATTAAATCTGTGGTAATAAATCAGAAACAGTTGGACTTGTGTCACCCGGCGAGTTTATCACACATTAGTCATTAGCATCAATGTCAGATTATTTTGGGCCTTTTTATGGTTTATCTGAGATGATTTTGCGTTAGTAGAAAACAGAACTAAGGATCATGAAAGAAAGTTTAGGGAAAAACATGGATTTATTGATGGTGTCTTTTTTAAATCACATAAAATCAAGTTAGGCTGAAGTATATCCGTAAACACCCAGTAATATTTGGTTGGTCAAGAAGCTCCTGCCATCATTCTTGGTAGTTTGTAAAAACCGATTGTTTCTCAGCTCAGATCCAGCAGGTTTGCACACAAGCAATAATTTAACTTTTACTGTTTCAGATGCTCTGAAGGCATCAATAAGTCTAAACAGTTCATATCCAGGATGTGTGGGGTCTGCAGAGATGTTTGCTGCCCTTTACCTGACCCTTGACTTCAGAAGGTGATCCAAAATCAGACTTTTTTTAACCCATTGTCACTCCTTCTACCTTGGAGATAAATGATCATTCAAAGGCACCAATCAAATAAAACCCAAATCAAGTTATTTTGCTGATAAGCTGTCTAAATTGGTTCTTAAGGCTGGTATCTTTATATGTCTGTGCAAAATGTGATATTTTTGTGGAAATGTATTTAATTTTGCAATATTTTAGCCTGAAACTGTCTCAGTGCTGCCCTCTGTGGGTCAAACAGTGGCTACTGTAGTTGAATTTGTTGTCCCATTAACCAGGCGTCCAGGTTGGTCGACGTCACTCAGTCCGAGTTCAGGTATAAAACCACCTGACTCAAACACACGCCCCCTGCTGGCGAGTCAGGAGGTGGAATAGTGAGTGAATGGACGACAGAGACTGACTGCAGCTGAGGAAGAGCTGAAGGCAGCAGACTTACTCAGGTCGGTTTCTGCAGAGCAGTTGGAGCTTCACACGTCGCCAAAGTCTCTAATAACAGAGAAAAAAGTTGCTACATTTGTCACTAGTTGCTTTTTTGAGAAAAATGGTTGCTAAGTTTATTACTAGTTGCTTTTTTGAAAAAAGTCAATTTGTTGCTAGTTGCTACATTTGTTGAAGGTTGTTTTGGGGAAAAGCTGCTAGGTTTTTGTAGTTGCCTTTTTGAAAACGTCACTTTGTTGCTGGTTGCTTTACAGAAAAGAAAAAGTCTAAATTTGTTGCGAGATGGGTTTTTGCAAAAAGTCAATTAAGGACCTGAAAAGTTGCTAAATTTAGCAGAAGAGTTAAGTTGGCAACAACGATTTCCCTCGTTTTGACCAAACGTTTGGACCTCCTAGGCTCACCCTGTCTTGGCCACGCCCCTCAGTGCCTCTTGGCTCCGCCCACTTAGGATGCAGATTAATTTTCCTGATTCTTAACGTTTTCTTTAAGATCTGCAGACGGTCCCAGAGATGACCAGCCGTCTCCTGCTGTTGCCATGGCGCCGGGGTTTCCGTCATGGCCGCCGTCTCCTCCTGTTCTCCCGGCGGTCCGGAACGTCCAGGTGGTTTAGCTCAGACGGTCGGATCAGCCGCAGCCTCCAGGAGAGCTACAGGGTGCTGCAGCTGCCCGCCGAGGGCCGCAGCAGCCCCGCGGAGGTGAGGGCCGCCTACCTGCGCCTCGCCAAGCTCTACCACCCAGACTGCGGCGAGCCCACCGCCGACGCCGGGCTGTTCGCTCGGGTCGAGGAGGCGTACCGGGCCGTCCTGGCCCATCAGAGTAAAACCCGACAGCCAGACGGAGCGACGGACGACGACGACGAGGACAAGACCCGAGGAGCCGCTCTGCAGCACCGACACTACCTGAGCTATGAGGGCGTGGGCTCGGGCACCCCCAGCCAGCGGGAGCGGCAGTACCGGCAGGTTCGTGTGGACCGGGCCGCCGAGCAGGTCCTCAGCTACCGCCAGAGGGAGCACGAGCGCGCGGCGGCGGCGGACGGGGCGCTGGCAGAGCGGGACGCCCGTCAGCGCAGCCACAAGATCAAGATCACGCAGGCGGTAGAGCGGCTGGTGGAGGACCTGATCCAGGAGTCCATGGCCCGCGGAGACTTCCGGAACCTGAGCGGCGCCGGGAAGCCGCTCAACAAGTTCCAGCACAACCCGTACGCCGACCCCATGACCCACAACCTCAACCGCATCCTGATCGACAACGGCTACCAGCCGCCCTGGGTGGTGACGCAGCGCGACATCCGGGAGGGCGCCGCCCGGGTCCGGAGCCGGCTGCTGGAGGGCCGGGCGCGGCTCGGCGACCCCATGACCCCGGCGGAGCGGCGCCACTGGGAGCGGCTCTGCGGCGCCGTGGAGGAGGAGCTGGCGAAGCTCAACAAGATGGTGGACGACTACAACCTGATCGTCCCCATGCTGGGCATGCAGATGGTCCACTTCAGCCTGGCCCGGGAGGCGGTGCAGGCCCAGAGGGTTGCCGAGCAACGGAGGGCGGAGCTTCTGCAGGTCCGGCAGGAAGAGAGGGAGCGGAGGAAGGAGGAGAAGAAAAGAGCCAACTCTGCAGGCAGGACTCCAGCTAAGAGGCGAGGGCTGGTGTCCTGGATGCAGAGTCTGCTCGGATACTAACCCTGCATAGCAACGGGCAAAAGTCTCCGACCAGCCGCTGCTTTACTCACCTTTAAAAGGTAAATTAAACTAAAACACAAGAGGGAAAACAAAGAATAATTTTTATCATCAACCCAGGATGTTTGTATTGTTCCTGTATGGAAAGCTCTTATTGAATTTAATGTGATGATCATTAAAATGATCCGTTCTAATGCTCCTTTGCACACAGACTGAAGGACTCTCTGGTACCGAGCGTTGGGTCGTCATCAGTTTTGTTTCCAAATTTAGTGCAAACTTTTAAACAGTGGCAAAAAAGAAAAAGTGAATTACCGTGTTTCCACCTGCTGGTTTAGAGAGAATCAACCAGGGTACGAACACGTAACTTCGTCACGTGTCTGGATTACGCTTGGCTGTAGCAAACAGGAAGTAGATGTTGCTAACTAACACAAACCAGTTTTCTCTGAATAACATGGAGAGAACCTGGTCTGTGCCTTACCACAGGCACAAAACCCAGGAGAAACTGCAGAAGCTCAGGAAGCGTCCAAATCTTCAGTGTGGTTTTCCTCTATGTCCTGTTCCTGTTCGTAGCCTGGTTGATTCGCTCCAAACCAGTAGATAGAAACATGCAGAATTCACTTCTTTTTTTTTTTCAGCTTTTTAAAAGTTCACTTATAATTTGGGTGGCACTTGTAAACGTAGCGAATGAGGTGAGAAGATGGAAAAAAAACAGAGCAAACACTAATGTTTGGTTACTGTGAGACATTAAAGATTATTTATTTAAAATCTTCTGGATATCTCACTTTGTGACATACAGTGCCATGCATGGTGGTGGCACCATCATGCTGAGGGGCTGTTTTACTGTAGCAGGGTGGCAGTGTTAGCAGATCATCCTCAGATGATCCTCCAGGTCTGGAGAATTGTTGGTTTATTCCGGCAGCGGCTGCAGAGCCACAGGGTTGCAGAGGACCACTGGGTCCTGGGCCCCCCGCTGCAGGGCCTCGGCTACGGCCCTGGGCGGCCCCACCACGGCGCTCCAGTCGTGGGCGATGTACTGGTGGTACGGGTCCTGGGAGCCCTCCAGCTTCTTGGACCGGATGTAGCTCAGCATGATGCCGAAGGTGAAGAAGCTGAAGAGGCCGACCACCAGCAGGATGAACATCAGCTCCTCAGGCTGAGGGCGACCCCTGGCGGAGGCCGCCGCCTGCTGCAAAGCATCATGGGTAGTGTGGTTCCCGGGCGGCTGGAGGCCGCTGCTGTTGAGGCAGTGCTGCAGGACGGAGAGCAGGAGAGACTGCAGCTCGGTGCTGTTGAAGCGGAGCATCACTGCCCTCTGCTGGCCACTCGGTGCACTGCAACCAGAGGAAAAAACCTACTGAAGCTGTTTATATGCTTATTTTTATTTTATATATAGTTCATACTTAAATTATGCATATACATTTATATATAAATACATTTTATAAATGTTATATTTATATTAGCTAAAGTTTAACATTTTGGATGGAGTAGCTTGACAAATAATTTTCCCTTGAAAATCAATAAAGTATATTCTGATTCTGTTATTCTAGGATTATTTTTGGTTTTATTTGCACATAAATAGCAAAATATAACAACAGAAACACTAAGCTTATCGTTTTCATTTCTATAAAAGGAAAATGCTGATAGGTTTGCCATAAAAAGTACAAAAAATTATAATAATATGCAGGAATTTCAAATATTTAAAGCATTTTAAACATTTCCAAAAGTATTTGGGTTGCACTGGAGGATAAATCTGATCACGTGAATTAAGAAAAGCCTCCATGAGAATAAACTCAACTCCTGAGTAATAATTAATCTTTAATGTGACTCTGATGATACATTTAGCTTTTATGTCAGCAAAATACATCTTTTTATCTTTAAAAATCCTCATAATGAAGAATATTTAACACTAATCAGACCTCACAGGACTTTTTTCTAGCCAACAAACTTCAGATTTTAATCCCGGATCTTTCTTGGCCGACCTTTTCAGAGCCAGTTTGTCTGGTCTGAAGGATGATAAGATCCAGCTTAAAGCCTCGTTTGGACCTACCTGGTGCAGCTGGGCTTCAGGAACATCTCCAGCTCTGCAGCAGGAAGCCGCTCCGAACCCTGCCGCCCGTCGAGGTCACGCTCCACGTAGAGACCGCACGTCAACACGTCTAATGAAACGGGAGGTCGCAGGGAAAGGTTAACGGATCCCTGCAGATGCTCCTCCAGCTGCTCAGGAGAAGAACCACGGGTCCGACCGGTCGGTTCTGTTGGATCTGTGTGAGTCTGGATCAGAAAGCTAAGGTTCTATCACATGCAGTGGTTCTGTTTGTCTCTTACTGGTCTTACTGGGTCAGTGTGATGCTGACCTGCAGCCAGAGAACAAAGCTGCTTTCAGGCTGAAAACCTGCAGCGGAGCAGAGATTCGGTTACAGCAGATCCACCTCCAAACGTCCTCTGGCTGTGTGTCGGCTGAAGATATTCAAGAGTCTGCATGGAACTCGGCTTCTTCTTTTTAACGTCATTCCCCACTGATGTGAGCATGAATTTGTTCAGCAAGTCTCCTTTCATGGAGCCAGATGATTCTGGTAAAGTTCTGGTCCAGTTCTCGGTTCTGTAGTTTTTCCTTCCATGGAGACAAACTTAAAAATCTCCAGGTTTTCTGAACATTTCTTCTCCAAAGATGACCTTGGATTGACCTCCAGAAAGCCCTGAGAACCACTGATGAAGATCCATTTGAGCACTAGAGGAAGGTTTGGTTCTTGGAAAGGGAAAGACAAAAACTGCAGTGGATCAAATTCAACAGAAATCAAACATTTCTAACGAATGTTAAATAAAAACCTGATTCATGAGGTTCAGTTGTTCTGCTGAGGCACGGCGGTGGCAGCATCATGACTGAGGAGTGGGCCAAAATTATGAAATCAAAAAAATGTTTTTAATTAAATCACTAAAAATTATGTGCATTTTCTTAGCTGATCAACAATAAACTAAGCATAAATTATTTTAGTTTTCTTTGTAGGAACAGGATGTTAAAACATAAATTCAAGAGTTTATCATGTATGTATTACTAGATGAAAGGTTAATCTTTTTTAAATTGTCTATTCTCAGCTATAAAAACTGGATCTATGTTAGACTTCATTTAAAAACACTTCCTGTTTTTAACCAAGTTTTAGTAAAACCAGATGTAGCTGCACCACAGTGAACTTTAGAGTATAAATCACTGGACATGTTTTCTATTACCATGAATTTAAAATCAACTGTATGGAGGAAAAATGATGAAAATGAAAATTTAATGGAAGAAACGGAACAAAAATGAGCAAGAAGAAAACAGGAGGATCTGACAAAGTGAAAGTGGGGAACATAAAGCTATGGGATGATGATCACTGGATGCAACAGAAATGAATAAATAAACAACTGAAATCAAAACAGATCAGGATCAATTAAATAAATTAAACACAAGATGGGAGAAAATGATCAAAATAAAATCAAAATCCAACAGAGAAGAGACAGGAAGACATGCAGTGATGAACTAACACCTGGAAATATATAATACTGATAAATATCGGTTATCTGTAGTAATATCAGATACTAATATCGGTCCAAGTTTTCACATCAGTTCATCCCTAGAAATAAGAAAACATAGAAATGATCGACAGACGGACAAGAAGAAGAAAGGAAATATTTTTTCTGCTTGGCGAATCAGGCGGTTTCCCATGGTGGCAGACAGGATGTGACATCAGAGTCCTTCATGTTGTCTCAGGTTAAGCTGAAGTGATAAAGCTGTCAGAACCACCTGAGAGGTTCTGGTGGTTCAGGTCAGACGTTTCCATCAGGAATAAACCTCATGATCATTCAAAGCCTTTCAGAGACGATGAACTCCTGAAGGATCCAGAATAAATCTGCAATCCGTCTGTCTGGATGTTAATTCACTTCTTAAAACTGACATGAGTAACTTTTATGAAAAATGTGGGTTTTTTTACATATTTATCAAACCTGTCATCATTACACTTTGTTGTGAGAGAAACAATCTGTGAAAAGATTGATCTGCTGTCTGAAGAAATGCTCCGAAAACAACCAATCAGAACCAGGAGGCGGGGCTTAGCGCTGTCAATCACCTCAGATTCAACAAATATGTAAAAGCATATTCGTTATGAACGTTTCAGGCTGCAGCTCCAGCGGAGCGTGCTGAATCTGCTCTGGCGTTACTCCGCCTGCACGCCGTCACAGGGATCCTTGGACTCCAGCAGTCTGGAAAAATCAGAAGAGACTGTGAGAATCAGCAGACAGGAAACAGAGAAACAGGAAGTGGAGACTCACGATCCCTCCGCTTCCAGCGCTTTCTTCGCCTCTCTCGCTTCGTGTTCGTCCCAGATCTTCTTGTAGCAGTAGACCATGACCAGGATGAGCCACAGCTGCAGCACCACGATCAGGACGTACATCACGATCTCAGAGATCACCGCCGTCAGCTCCCGGTTGGCTGCAGGAAACCAGCCAATCACGTGTCAGAAAGCTGGACCGGTCTGGGCTGGTCCCGCCCCCAGCGCCTCTCACCTGCGGCCACCACGGTGAGCTCCACCTCCTTCTCCACCACCACGTTCTCGGGCTGCAGCGGCAGGAAGAGGGTGCGGCGGAAGGTGCAGCGGTACGTCCCGCTGTCGTTGAAGGTGACGTTCTGGACGTAAACGGCGCCGATCTGGACGTCGTCGTTCAGCGTTCCCTGCCACTGCAGCCGGTCGCTGAAGTCTTCATGGAGGACGTTTGCGTTGGGGTGTTCATAGTGGAAGATCTGGGATGAATCAGGTCAGCTTTTGAATTGAACCCAATTGAATTTATTTACTTATATTTATTGAAAATATTTTCTGCTGATAAGCAAATCCCACACATTACCAGAAAACCAATCAAGCCATAAAAATTAGAAAAAGTATAAATTAACGTAACTTACATGTGATTTACCTAATTTTTAATTATATAATTGCTAAAATAAACTATATTTTATTTAGGTTTGAACAGTAGCACATTAATATCTAAAGTAATTTATTTTTAGATAAAAATTGAATTGTTATGACTTGTGAAATAATTAAATAATCTGCTAGATCAGTGTTTCTCAACCCTGGTCCTCACTGACCCCCTGTCCTGCATGTTTTAAGTATTTCCCTTCTGCCACACACCTGAATTGCATCTCTGGGTGATTAACAGGCTTCTGCAGTACTTGATGGTCATGCAATCATTTGAATCAGCTGTTCTGGAACAGAGGCACATCTAAAACATGCAGAGCCGGGGGCCTGAGGACCAGGGTGGAGAAACACTGTGCTAAAGTTTCAATTTGAAATTGCTGTTTTATCCGTTGAATGGATATGTTTTGAGAAACAGGATATTATGGCTAGAAAAAAAGACATAGAAATACATGATCATGTTATCTCTGCTCTGATTGGCTGATCAGGCCCTCCTGTCGCCTCCTCCTCCAGACACACGGGCTGCTAATGACCTTTTTTTTTTAAAGCAGTTTCTGATTTTGTGACCTTGTCTTTTTGTTTGTTTGTTTGTTTTAAGCAGTTGCTGATTTCCTGATGGTTCTGACTCACATGTGTGAACTCGTGGTCCTCGGGCCGTTTGAAGTGCCAGTCCACCGTGGCTCGGGCCGACACTTCCTCCCTCTTCTTACAGGAAATGCAGCCGAGCAGGAATCCTTCTCCGGCCACGGCTTCGGTCATGGAGTCCACCTCCGCACAGCCTGCGTGGCACCAAGGCACTTCACCGGAGAGCCGACCAGTTAGACAACAACAAACATTATCAGTCAGTCTGGAGATCAGATGTTAAAGAAATGAAACCAGAAATGTGATCCTGTTAGTTTTGTGGTTTTGTCTTTAAAGGGAGAAATATAGAAATCTCTTCTTCTGAGGAACTTTGTCTTCCATCAATTCAATGATTTTTGTATTTTTTGTTGCCGTACATGAGTTCAGACATGGAATCTGATCAGAGACCAAATCAGGATTTAAGTTTTAAGGTAACAATTTGAGCTGCAGATGTCTGAGCTGTTCTGTTGGTTGTGATTTCTTCTTCTTCTGTTCTTTAGTTCATCTTTTCTCTGGACACATCGTTTCTGTTTGGACAGTTTCTCCCTCTGGTTCTGGATGCTGGCCAGCTGGGATGATTTCCAGTTGCTATATTGTGTAACCGTGGCAACAAGATATTGTTTTTCCAACAGAGCAGGTGATTAGCATCTCAGAAGCTCAAATAACACCTGAACTTTGACCCCAAATCCCAGAGCTTCATGGATGCAGAGAAGAGACGGAAAGAGTTCAAAGGTCAACGTCTCTCCAACCGAACAGCCTGACAGATTTAAAGAGGAGCAGCAAAAGCAAAAGAGGTGGATTAGCACAGCTTTCTAGCAACTGATGATGTCATCCAGGACTTGTTACTGTGGAATATCAGATATTGAGCTGTTAGCAACAGTCTTCAGTCAGAGGCCTCTTCAGACACGCTGCGAGACTGACTGCTACTGGACTCGACTGTTTGAAGGTGTTTGGAAGATCTGAGTCACAAAAACATTTAATTGATTCACCTGCAGGATAAATAAAGGAGTTTTGAACTGAGCTGAATGTAAAAATCTATTTTTTTAATCTTTTATTTCCTTTGGTTTTAAGCTGACTTGGTTTCAGTGATTTCTCATTTTGTGGTTCTTTAAGCTACTTCAACCAGAATGAACCCGATTCGTGCCCCTTCTGGCTGGTTCCGGTTGAAAGCTCAGAGCATTTTCATGCTGGACTCACCAAGAAGACTGAAGGCGACTAAAAACGTCCAGCAGCTCATCGTTCTGCAGGGGAAATATTCAAACAGCTGCTGCAGAAAAGCCCAGACATTCCCAGATCCAGGAAAGTTCCTGCAGACTGGAGTTACTCTGGACTCCGGACCGGCACCATGCTTCTCCTGCAGGACCGCTCCACTCTAATCCATCAGAACTTCAGATATGAATCATCAGACATTCAGAGCCTCTGAGGTTTTACGGTAAGCTGTCCCTCTGCTGTCTCATCTGACTTTAAGGCGGCTAAATTTAGAGTGAGAATCCGGCGCTGGGCGTGTTGGGAGGCAGCAGAAACCTGAGATGATGAGACGTTCTCCGTAGCAACGTGACCGTCCACGCCGAGTTACACTGGGACGCTTTGGAGGGTTTCCTTCAGGAAAAAGATCATTTGAGTTTAAAATCTGTTTCTTCTTCTTGTCTGATGTCCTTCATCTAAAATCACCTCGCTGTGTTTTGTTAAACAAATATGTGAAGAGCAAGCAAACCCTGAGGTGAAAGTAAATATTGTCACGTGCAGCAGGAGGGTTTCATGTTGTCTGTAAATACAGATCATGTCCTACAGGTCAGAGGTCACGGCTCAAGCTGGACGGGACTCAGGGTTTGGATCAGGGACGTCCCAGCAGGACAAACACTCTTCTGTCAGCAGTTTGATTTGTTGTTGCTATAAAAATGCTCCATTTATTTTGTATTTTTACAGATTTGAATCTTTGATGTTTTCATCAGAAAACAAAGAAAAATTCTTTATTTGATTTTTGTTCTGAAATACAAACATTTTCTGTTTGATGGTCAGAAACAAATAATTTGCTTTTGATATTAAAAGTAATAAAAATAGCATTTATAGTAAAAACTGAAAACTGAACCAGTTTTTGTCAACAGACCTCTGATTCTTGTGACTGTAGGAGGCGCTGTTTTTACTCAGCTGTCGTTTCTCACATGTTTTCACCACAAAAATAACTTCACATATAAAATACAAACATCTGAAGCATCCATGACTGAGGATGAAACGTCTGTGGAAAGTTTCCAGCTGTTTGCTTTGTCTGATAGAACCAGAACTCAACTCTTTGCTAAAAGACATCATGATTTATGGCATCAGATATTACTGACTTGCTAACAAAAAGTGCAGCAAAGCAGGTTTTAACATCCAGACTGTAGACTGCAGAGGGAGCAGCGACGTGCTGCACGGCTTCTCCAGACGGGGAAATGTGAAGACAGACAATGAAGCTGGATCTACAACTTCTGGAAGGAACAAGTTATATTTCTCTAAGCTTCAAATTATGCTACTGACATCAGATCTCCTCTATAGAACATGCTTCATTTTTTATTTATTTCTTTTTTACCATAATTGAGACATAATCCACAGATTTGAGTGAATCTGTGTGAGCTGGTACCAGGCAGCGGCCCGGTCCATCTGGAGTCCAGGCTCATAAAGCAGATGCTGGCTGAAGGCCTGACTTGGCCCTGCCGCTGGCGTGATGAATGACCTCTGACCCCGCCGGGTCAGACTGAACACCATGTGGTCATCTGGGAGTTTTGCTGCAGCGAAGCGTCCCTGCCCCTTCGACCTCAAACAAGAACAGAAATCAGACAGAGCAGCAGCATAAACAGCGAAGCAGCAGAGGGGGGGGGGGCTTCAAGGAAATGTTGACATATGATAAACCCTGCATGCATCTGTACCCTGACCAGAACAGGGAGAGCCAGCTTCTCTCTCTCTCTGCTGCTGCTGGCGTTTCTTTTATTTTTAGCTCAGATCGAGTTTCCAGCCGTCAGTTCAGCTGCTGCAGGCTGAGCGTCTCCCAGCCAGCCGGACACAAGCTGTTCGCTGCACAGGCTGCGGCATGTGAGCTGACCACTGCAGGAGGTGACAAACTGGAGGCTGAGGGACGCAACATGGGACGTCTGGAAACTGCAGAGTCACTGTGATGCTCTGAAACGGGAAGGTAAAAACGCTCTTTTATTCGTTATGCAGTGACTGCAGCGCTCAGAGCTGCTCTGACGGAGAGTCAGGTTAGAGCCGGAAAACGTTTCCTCTAATCTGGGTTTAAATGCAGAACAATGAAACTCTGTAAATATCTTAGGACTTCTGTGTTTGAAACAGTTGATATAGTCATAAAAGATATAAAAGGCACATAAAATATTGTAATAAATATGATGATATTTTTATATTTCTTCTGTTTATGGGATTTAAAAAATCAGGTTAAAGTGACAACAAATCTACTGCGGAGCTGTTTCATAAATTATTTAATAATTCACAAAGTGAGTTTTCAATCTGTCAGGTTTATTTTACAGTTCAGCAACAAGGCAGTTCAAAAATGATTTACATAATAAAAACACAAAAATAAAAGTCATAAAAACAGCAGGCTGTCACCAAACATTACATTGTGTCTACAGCCATCAGCATAATCATCAACACACATCATGTATTTTCATATGCATTGATCATATGCAATCAAGCACATAATGCAATCTTTATAACGTTGCTGGATGGAATAAGTATTCATCTCAAATAATTATCATCTGCACTTTTAACCTGGTGTTAACCGAAAACTTTTTTAATATATTAATTGGCTTCTATCTTTGAATTTTAATAAGTTCCTTTTTATTTTTCATCTTTGTGACTGTGAGAATATTTATTCTTTTCTGTATTTCAGATCAGCGTGGTTCACCAAGTGTACAAAACTTTCTTTTAAAGCTTGAAAGATGTTGAGTCAGATATTATGGGAAATATCCTGCAGATTTCTTTTGTTTACATTATGACATTTACCAGAAGACTTTCATAATTGATATTGATCTTCCATAAAGAAATTCCAACTTAAACTATTTAAAAATGTTTTGCTCTGAACCCAAACATGTATAAAAGTAAATTGCTTTGTTTTTCCATAATGAGGGACGAAACAAACAATGCAGCTCCTCCTGAATCTGAGGCTCTGATATCCATCTGTCCAACAATATGATTAGTAAATTTGGTGAAATGAGTTTGAGATAATCCAATAAATGAACCAAACTCTTTCTGAAGCCATTCAGAGATTTAAAATAACAAGACAAGCTGATGAAAAGTGAAAACCTCTCCACTCAGAGTATTACATGTTTGCATCTTAGCATGTTTCCTTCTTTACGTTGTTTTTATTTTCAGCTGCAGTCAAGGTGACCTGCCATCCGCTCCTCTGGCTGTTGTTTCTGTTGAAGACATCTGATCTCCTTCTGGTGGGACTCTGTGGGATCAGATGAAGTGATGCCGCTACAGGAAGCAGGTGGGACTTCACTGTGCTTTACACACCCAATCCCAAGTATCGACCCCTTTATTACTAATCATTTCAGAGAGTTTGTTCTGAATATGTCTTCATTAAACACGTAAAACAGAGTTCAGGTTAAAAAAATGGATGCACAGACACTGATCGGACACCAGATGTCGCTTTGACACTGTGAATTCTTAAAGCTTGTATTTTTCCTCCCTTTAAATGAACTTTAAAGTTCAGAAAGTTGTGGGATTTTTTCTGTATTTGCTGTTTTCCGTTTCGTATCTGAATCTGTCATTGTGGTTTTCTTGTGGACGTACAAAAAAGACCGTTATTTAGGCGAAGTGTGGTTTTATTATTAAAACTGCCTCTGCATCGGACCAACTGAATGGTTCTTTATTTAAATTGTAGATTAAAGTTGATTAATCGCTTATTTTAATCTGTTCGCTGTGCTTTGTGTGGTGTAAACACTCCTTCCTCTCGCCACATCTTTGGGTACAGTGATTTCTCCCGGAATATACCAAAAAGTTTTCAGGCGGGGGGGTTTGGCGTGTTTAACTTAAAACGTATCACCATTTTAAGGAAGTATTTAGACTTTTTATCTATGACATGTTAAATCGTTCAATACAAAACATAATTGTAGATGTAATAATTTCTACAGTTTGCCCGGTTATATTAATGTAGCTCCGGAGGGGTTCGGTGTCCTCCCCTGTCTTTTGACTCAGTCTGCCGGTTAACTCACTTCGTTCTTTTTCACTTTCCGACAAAAACCGCTTTTGTTCGGCTCTTTAATCCGAGACGGTTCGGCTCTCTTGCCAAGCGTACTTCGATATTTAACCTACAATTAATCTGATAAAAGTGACTCTAACAGACTGGAGATGGACGGCGTTGGGACGGTGTTGTGTCTGCTGGAGGTTGAACCCTGCTGGTGATCGGTTTTCGGGCCTCTGGGGGTCCGCGGGGAGCAGCCGTTAGCCGGCTAGGAGCCGTTAGCTGCGGCCGGTAGATGCCTCCTCCTCCACTCTAGTCTCCCGCTGCTGCTGCTGCTCCTCCTGCTCCGTTTCTCGTCTGAGAATGTTGATGTGTTCCTGTGAGAAAGTGGATTTCAGCATCGGCTCCCGAACCGTGGCCCGGCTCGTTTTCGAGGCCGAACAAGACAGCAGAACCGCAGGAAACTCTTCCAATGGGAGGTAGGAGCTCCAAGTTTGGGCGTAAAGTTTCTCAGATCCGGCGCTGAAGCGAATAAAGGGCTGTTTCACATATTTACATCACCTTTAGTTTAAAATCTGAAACACGTAGTCCGGTCTAATCCGAACTGGGTCACGTTACGCTGCTCAGATGTTTCTGAAATGCAGTTTAAATGTTGCTCAGTGTGAAAACCAAACAGTGGAAACTGCAATGCTCTGACCTTTAGATCTCCTTGGATGGAGCAAGTCCAACTTGGAGTGGACAGCTAAAATAGCGGGATTTTAAGACTCATTTCACTCAGTTCAGAGCAGTTTGAGGTTAACCATGAAAACAAAAATACTGAAACAATTTAGAGGATAATTATTCAGTTTGTGGCTTTTAAATTAAATTATTCATGTAAATCGATCTTTTTGGCATATAGAACACCGTGGACAGGTTTGAAAACTTTACTCTGACTTTCTCTCTGAAATATTCAGTATAAAACAGGATGGCACAATATGAATATTCACGCCGATAATTACTACAGTAAACCACTAGATTTTTCTGCAGAATGTGACCCCAAATTACTTGTGGACAAATAGCTTTTTTACTATTGTTTTTCTTCTGTAAAATGTTCGACAGAAAACCCAGCATGGGAAGCTGAAATACCGTGTATCATCACCGATTGGCTGGCATTTGCAAAGCAGCCAATCCAGGAGCGCCATTTTTACCCCATTTGTCCTGATTGGCTGAACCGAGAGCTGAAGCGAGACTGGATGTTAGCATCTGCTTTAGCGCCAAAACGACCTGGATACTTTAGTATATGTTAAGATATATTTGGTGTTTGACCTGATATTCTGGGTTTTGGAGGGAGTCTGAAGCTGATGTTTCTCTGCTTCAGTTTAACATCTCAATCCTGCTGCTTCGCTGTCTGTCACATGACCAAACAAATACCACATGACCAACTTCCCCCATCAATTACTGTAATCATTGTGTTTTGAAATATTAATGCCTTCATATTTCAGTTTGCGGTTGAACTCTCATCAGCTGCAGTTCTCCTGCTGGAGCCCATCTGTCGTGACCTTTGACCCTGAAATAAACATGTTGAATTTGTCCTTTTTGCGTGTTTTCACACCTGGACTAAAGGGGGCATAATTCAGCTGAGCTTTGATTGGTCCAGGTGTTTCAGATGTTGAACTGCAGCTGTCGGCCTGGATCGTTTGAAAACAGTGGAATAGCCCTTTAATCAGTCCGACTCTAAAGCTCCTCTTTCCTCTCTCCACTTGGCTCGGTTCGGTTCTGGTCGGTCCAGGAAGTTGTCGGCTCATCATGTTGTCTTTCATCGCTCAGATTGTTTGGAGGATCAGGCTGTGCGGCTGCTGAGATTACGGTGGATTACTGAGGACAAACAAGCCGCTGCCCAGATTGTTCTTGTTCAAACAGATCGCTCCGATAGCGCTGGACGGGATCAGGATCTTTTCCCTGGAAGTTTCTGCTTTGAGGACAAACAATGGAGCGGAGCAGCCGGCTGCAGGGCTGCTGCATGGTTAGCGCCGGGCTTGGTTTGGACCGGATCTGTCTGCTGATGTTGGGTTCTGTCTTCTCTCTGTTCTGGTCGCCGGCTCACAGCGGCTACAACCACAAACTTTCTGCAACTTTTCAGTTCTTACTAAGGGAGTTTCCTCACAGTTTTTAAATATGTCCTTCATACATTTTACATTCTCTAATGTCTTAAGCAGTGTGTTACTTGCTATATTATTCACCACTGGCTCATTTGTATGGAAGATGATTAGTGCCACTGAAAAAAAATGTCAAAATTCTTTTTTTTTTTTTTTTTACAAAAATTTCATGGAAAGAAATGCCAATTCTAAATTTGTTTTACATAAATTAAAGGGAAAATGTCAAAATTCTCATTGTGTTTTACAGAAAATGGAGGAAAAAATGTAAAAATTAAAAATATTATCACAGATATTTGAGGAAAAATATTCTGAGATCTGAGGGGAAAAAAAAGTAAATTCTTTATGATCTGATACAATGTTGATTAAAAATGGTGACTTTTGAGAAAAAGTTGTTTTTCTCAGTTGTCTTCTGTAAACTCGTCATATCAGTCGGTTTTTTGACTCTGGGATTTTCCGTGATGGTAGAACTCGTCAGTCACCATCATGAGGCAAAGTGCTTCCTGTCTGAAGGTGCTGATGTCACAGACCAGAACCAGAAACACATTCACTTACATTGACAGTTTATTTACTTTACTTAACATAATAACTTCCTGGTTATCATGCTGGTCTTTAGTTTAAATAACCTTTAAATGCTTTAAAACGTCTTGGATTAAAGTGGCAGAATCTGTGATTTAATGCTGCAACCAAAACGATCAGATTCATCCAGAGATGAAGGTCTGTGTGTTGAGTGAAGCATATTGATCAGATCTGTACTGCAACACGAGTTAATAATCAACCATGTGGTCACATGACCCAGAGCGCGCGGCGGCGGCGGCGTCAGGCTGAACATCAGCTCTCTGCTCTCTCCACTCCTCAGGCAGACTCAGGTCAGGGTGGCGAGCCGCCGCCGCACCGCGCCTACGCTCGCCTGACTCTCTGATGCTGGCGCCATCTGGCGGGACGTTTTGGGCCAGAGGTCCAGAGGCTGCAGCTGGTTCTGGTTCTGGTCGGCTGTTGGAGTGAAGGAACGTCTGCGGAGCCGTTCTGAAACTGTTCTGTCTTCCACCAAACTTTCCTCAGCGTCACAGGGGTCGTGACCTGAGCCCCTCTGTCCGGCGCCAGCAGCATCATGGCGGAGACCGGGTCGGACCCGGCCATGGCCGCGCAGCAGTGACCCGATGATGAGCTCGTCGTCCCCGCTCAGAGTGGAGCCCGTCTCCGTCCCCACCCTCACCGTCTTGCCGCCGTCCTCAGACACAGAATCCTGGTCCCGCCCCCCCAGCCCCAGACCGCCGGGCCGGTCCCACCGCAGCAGGACCAGAACCAAGCGGCGCTGCGAGGGCCCGGCGGGCCTGCATGTCAGTGCCGCGCGGCCGGGATGGGGCGAGACGCCGCAGATCGTGGTGGAGGATGGTGAGCGGCGCCGCAGCCCGTCTCCCTCGGTGGAGCGGCGGAGCGAGGACAGCCCGTCACATGACCTGCTGCTGCCGCCGCCCCGGTCCTGGTCCAGAAGCCCCTCCCCCGGCCGGCGCTCCCGCTGGTCCCTCAGGAGCCTGCTGAGCAGAGACTCAGACGTGGACGGCTGCAGGTTAGTGAGCAGTCAGTCGGCACTGGACCGGACCGGACCGGTCTGCAGTTCTCCTTCAGCTCATCCACATTCAGGTCCAGAGAGGCAGTACCAGATTACTGGGCCTCAGTAATCAGATTAGGGACGTTTTTGTAGGAATTTCAGAACCGGCTGGATCTGTAGGGCGGAACAGATCAGAACCTTCAGATTCATGGTTCTGTCTGATGTCAGCTGGCCTGTTTCTGACCCGGTCAGAACAATCTGGCTGCATAACCTGCATGGAACCTGCAGATTACCGGGGTTCTAATCCCAATGTATAAGCAGCAGGAATAATGTAAACAAACAGGGAGAAGCTGCTGAGGAGGCGGGACCATTCCTCACCGTGATGACATCATCTCCAGCCAATGGGAGCAGGCTCTGGTTCTGATGATGTCATGTGAATCCAATCAGATCAGAGTGCATCACTGAAGTGGGCTGCATGAGCAGCTGCTGCCTTTTACTGCTGCTGCATGTTAACCATGCTGAATAATCTGCTGCATGTTAACCATGCTGAATAATCTGCTGCATGTTAACCATGCTGAATAATCTGCTGCATGTTAACCATGCTGAATAATCTGCTGCATGTTGGGTAGAAATAAAGAAATTCTGCTTAAAGTTTAGTTGAAATAATTTGTGTATTTAATTTAATCCAGACCTCCTTCAGATTTTCTTTGATACATTTATTATTCTCTCCAAACGTTTCTTTTAATTTGCCCAGGTTGTGGATTATTCTGAGTCTTTCATGTCGGTGTGTTGCCGTTGGAAACCAGTTTTCCTTATCGGCACTCGGACATGAAGAAACAGGAAGAGGAAAGAGAGCACATATAATTTTTAATCAGATAAAAATCATGACACTAGCTTGATGTTTAATCCTCCATTAACATGCCAGAGCCAAACCACAAACCAGATGAGATTATCTGCTGCAATAATCTGTGAAACTAACACCAGTCAGTCTCTGGGATGAGAACTTGTTCATCACAGTATCACAACCTGTCAGCTCTTCCACAGAAGTCAGTTTTCCTACACCAGCTTCCTCTGTGTCACTTCCTTTGGGAAAGTGGATGGAAGCAGTTAGAAATCCCACTTTTCTACACGTTCATATTATAGTGAACCCCAAGTATTCTCAGGGTCAGAGTTCACAGCTAAAGTCCATTATTTTGTAAGACCTTCTCTAAAATTCAGTTCAAATTCAGAAATACTTTATTAATCCCCAGAGAAAAATGTAAGACCCTGAATGCAACATTTTCAATTCTTCATATTTTAATCTACCATATGCATCAATACGCACAGTGACTGGGCTGAGGAGACTCCAGCTGTGTCAGGAGGACGTTCTCCTCTGCAGGAACCTGGGATCCTGCCAGACATTGAAGCTGGAGCTGAGCTGCATTCACAGTCTGGGTTTCAGGCTGCAGGTATAAAACTGTTGACTGTAAACATTGACGGTGAGGAGCATCATGGCTGCTGGTTCCGGATGGTTCTTGACCTCCAGCTCGTCCTGGTTCTGTTGGGTTTGCTGTTTTATCAACAGTTTGTTCATTGGAGCTGTTTTCTTCCTGTCATCTCTTGAAGCGTTTCTCAGAGTTTTTAACCTGATGTGAACGCAGACAGGAAGCTGATGAAACCACCAACTTCAGACCTCTGCTTTCACCCACTTCCTCTCCATGCTGTCGGCTCGTTTCATCTCTGTTCTCTTTGGCTCGGGTTCGGACCGCTCCTCATCGTCTGCAGATTACACAGAGGGACAGCCATGCATGCGGGCCTGGCTCAGGCCAGCCTGGATTATCATCTGGACTCTAATCCAGAGAGATGGACGCAGGTTGGGGGTTAAGGGATTGGGTGGGCTCGGCTCCAGTCAGGCCAGATATTCTGCTCAGATGAAGCCAGATTAAATAATCTGTGTTTTTCATGTAGAACGGTCTGGTGGTGAACGTGAGGCTGCAGTTTGTCCTTCAGCTCAAACCTTCAGTTTTCCTCTGCCTGGTCATCCTTATCTGAGCAGCAAGGCCTGCTCTTCCTCCTCCTCCTCTTCTTCCTCTGCCCCCTCCTCCTGTTACTCCTCCTCCTCCTCGGCTGCAGGGGGATTAGGGGTCGGCTGACAGACGGCAGCCCGTTACCGGCTCTTGTGTTCGGGCTAGTGGGTTGGCTCGGTCCGGTACCGGGGAGCTCCGCCCGCGGGACGCCGCCGCTTTCCGATCCGAGGCAGAGCGACTGAAAGGCGGCCGAGCTGCGGTCGGTGATCCGGCCCCCTGCCCGGATCCCCGGGCTTTCTGAGTGAGCTCACCGGGGGAACAGGCAGCCAGCGGCCGGCCGGTCGGCGGTTCTGGTCGGGTTTCATCTGGACCTCTGCCGCCTCATGACATGTTTGAGTAAGTGTTGCTTAGCGGGGCCGCGCTGCGCTGCCAGCCGGCTCTCTGCGCTCGTAGCCCGGCTTATCTCCGGGGAAATGAACCGTATCCTGCAGATTAGAGCGCAGCGCCGGTTAGTGGCGGTAAACAGAGATTTGACTGAACGGCTCGCTGCTGCGGGGCTCCTCCATCCCGCACGGAGCGCGAACAACGCGGCCCCGCATGGGCGCTGCTGCTCGGCCCCGGACCGTTGTTGTGCTGCTGATGCTGCAGGCTGCAGGCTGCAGGCTGCTGCTGACCTGTTAGCTGCAGTCCGAGCAGCAGAAGCCTCTACGGATGATTTATTGACGGGTTTAATGTGATGAAGGCAGAAGAAGTGAAGCCGGTTTACCGTCCTGACCTGTTGATCTGATTGGCTGCTTCCTGGTTAGCCTCCATCTTTAACCAGCATGGACTGGTTTCCAGTATGAGGGAGAACTGAGGTTTTAGCAGTTACGGTTTTGCCTGCTGAGCATCATGAATTAAAATCATTTCCATTCTGATGTTCTTTACAGAAACATCACAATCCATTTTATTTTTGGTTTTAGTTGTTTTGTATATTTAAAATATCTTCCAGCTACAAGTTCTTTACAAAATGAAACTTTATTGGTCTTTGCATGATGATGATATCAATAAATTACTTGAAAATGGTCTCACTACAACATGATTATTATTATTGTTAATTACAGTTTGTTGTCTGGTAATATGTGACAGGAAACGTTGTGGTTTCAAAGCAGCTCAAAATTCCCCTCATGAAGTTTTAGTACAGAAATAGAAATTACCTTTAACATCCCACAGAGAGGAAAGAACATGTCTGTCTGTAGTTTAACGCAGGGCTATGCTGTGCACTGCTGCTCAGCTGGCTGAATGCAGGAGAAATGTAGAATCTGCATAATGAGGAAGATCTCTGGAGTAACTAACATGTCTGTTTCTGGAATAGTTGGAATATTTGTTGCTTTTTATTAGATTTTGACCATGTTTTATATTTTTTGGTGGTGTTTTCTATCAGACTGGTGAACCATTTTTGATCCTTCTTGCAGCTTTTTTTAATTTATGTTTTTTAGTTCTGTACATTATCGGCTTCCTCTGCTGGTTGAAGCTTTCGGACACATTAACGGTTTCCTGTCGGGGGAATCAAAATGTTTCTGAGGGATTTTTCATGATCCGTCCGTTAAAGACGTCAGCTTTGTTTAGCTGGCGGCTCAGCTAGACGTCAGACCATCTAATGCCTCTTAAAACTACCAATCATTGCTAAAGAGATGTGAAACATAAAAGCACCATGATTCTGTTCTGAGCAACATCCAGTTTCCTCTTCATGTTGCTCATAGTTCCTGTATCAAATTCACACCACTAATGTGACAAAGGTCACATTAGTGGTGAAATCTAAAAGATAAATGGAGTTGGTTTGACTCTGATGTTCCTCCTGCTGGTGAAACGGAGCAGACGATCAGTTCAGACCCACTGCTGGGGACGGCAGAGGGCGTGTGATGCTCTGGGCCTGTTTCTGGTTGCAGATAAATTAATCGGCTTCGTTTGTGTGGATCCAGCAGCAGAGCGAAGCGTTTCAGAGCCTGTGCAGTCCTGCAGCTTCCTGCTTCGGTTGAAGCGTTTCCTCTGGACGGTTTGACTGTCCTGCTGAGCAGGAAGCTGAAGCATCGCTGTGATGATTGTAGGGAAGCTGTTATACATAAAGAGTGGAGACTGAATCCATCAGTAATAATCAGAGTTCATAAGACTGAACTCAGACTCCATCTGCAGTTTACTGATGAATAATTACTGGATTTCAGTTCAGTTTGTTGGTTTTACTCCGCTAATGTGTGTGTGTGTGTGTGTGTGTGTGTGTGTGTGTGTGTGTGTGTCTGCAGCACGGCCAGTAACTCTCCACGCAGCACGCCTGGCAGCTCCCCCTCCCTGCGGCGGAGGGTCCTGGGGGGGGGCAAGGCCAGCGAGGGTGAGGCAGGGGGGGGCGGCGCCGACAGCCCTCTGCCCTCCGTGCCCTCCGCCTCCTCCCTGTCCTCCGCCTACCCCCTGGCCTCCCGCCACTTCAGCCGTAACGCCAAGGTAAGGACGGCTCTGAAGGCCCGACTAGCTGGACCCTGAAGGGAATCTAAATGTTGCCGTAACTCTGATCATCCATGTGTTTCCAGTAGCAGTAAGTGTTGCAACGAATCTGGAAACGCCTCTGACTGAAGATGGTTAGCATATGATGATAAAGTGAGAACTAGAACGCTGTTCTCTGAGGGCCGATGTCCAACAAAATAAAAATAAGTCTGTAGAGATGTTTAGGACAGCAGACGCAGATTCAAAGAATCGGAGTGAGATTATTGTTTTGGTCAGGATTTAAAAATGAATAAAATGTCTTTAAATATTTGTGCATGAAACAACAAAATACTGTTAATAGTATTTAAACGAATACCAGCAGGGTATGAATACTTATTGCTTGGAGCAGTGTGACAGCAGCGTCCATCAGGGGCGTTATTTTACCCAGAATCCCTCTGGCTCGGTGCTCCGGGGGGCAGAGCAGCTCTTCCTCATGACTTTGTCTCCCTGCTTCCTCTCAGCTGCTGCAGATTCTGAATCTTCAGTCAGTTTTAGGGGTTTTGTATCTGCAGCTTTAAAACAGGGAAGCTGAAGCTGACGGGTTGCAGCAACCTGCTGCAGCAACCTGCAGAGTTTCCACAGCAGGCTGCAGCAACCTGCTTTGGAAACTCTGCAGGTTGCTAAAGCCCAGCAACTGTCTGTGCTGGTGTGAAATCAGTTTCTGTGGTGACCTTATCTGGCTGCAGAGCTTAGTGACTGTGTTGTTTCTCTTTGCAGAAAATGCAGAGCTGGTACAACGTGAGTACTCATTAACGCCGCCGCTGAACTTTGGCTTCACCTGAAGCCTCTGGCCTCTGAAGCCATGTCTGCCTTCCTCTCCCAGGTCCTCAGTCCCACGTACAAACAGCGCAATGAGGACTTCCGAAAAATCTTCAAGAAGCTCCCCGACTCCGAGCGGCTCATAGTGGGTGAGTTCAGGACGCTTACGGGTCGTTCTGGGATCAAAGTTCAGACAGACGCCCGGTTCTTCAGCCCGGCGGCAATGAAATGAGGAAGAGGAGTTTGGGTGATTTAGTTAGAAGACCATCGGCTGAAAGGAGAAGTGAAGTAAGAATGAATCGCTGCTGTTTGTCAGCCACATGGTTCCCTCACACTTTGCCCTGGAGGAACATCTAACGACCATCACACAGTTTCACTCACTCACACACACACACACACACACACACACACACACTTAGATCAGCCTCAGAACAAAGCAGAACTGGTCAGAACTAGAGCTGCGGTTACCATGACGCTAAAAACCCACACTGCACCAGGATGGGATGTTAAAAATGTGCGTTCTCTCTGCATGCGCTGCCTGAGCAGCAGGTTGGCGTTTCGTCTCGGTGCAGAGCTCAGGAGGGCGGAGCGTTGGGAACACTGCAGTCGGAGAGAAGGAATGAGTTTGGAAAATGTGGAACAATCGGAGCTGATATCGGTGCTGCGCTCTGTTCACACACAGCGTCTTAAAGGGGCGGCATGTGTTTTCTAGGCACGTAGTGATGTTTTATAGCACAATCAACTAACTATGTTACCTTCAGTTGGTATAAAAATGACTTAAATTTAATTTGATTTCACATCAAAGCATCACACCTGATGCCTTCAAATTGGACTCTCTCTTTAAGAAGCTCCCACTGTTTCCAATATGCCGCTTTCAGCACGTCATCACAACAGTGCTCCTCCATGATGCCGTTCACAACCATTCTACGTTGAGCTAAGGGTCCAGCAGGTGTTTGCTAATTGCTGCTGCCGCTAGTCTGGAGGAGTGTGAGGGGTTCTCTGTGCGGCGGAGTCTTAACCCTGTGGGCGGTTTGTGGTTCTGGTTTCTGTCTTATAGTTGTTGAGTTTTGCTAACTCTGCGGCTAATTTAGCCTGATTGACTGCAGTGGGGCTTCAGTCAGAACGCAGCAGGACGTCAGCAGATTTTAAACTGTTTACTGTAGAAAAAATTAGCTTATAGGAAGTTCAGTGCATTAAGGGTGTTTAAGGTTAGCAAAATAGTGAAGCTAAAAGTAGCTTCACTACGACATTATCAGATGTGCACACTACTGGATATAAGCAATATGAAAACAAGATGTACGTATGCTCCAGAGAGCGATTAATGTTGATGACCTGAGGAAGAACCTCTGGGTTATTTTACTGTTGTAGACAAAAAACACAGCAAAGCATCATTTTCCAGGCAGAGACGCCACAAAGCGCTGGTGTCTGACATCATGGATGCAGAGAAGCTGGACTGATGGTCTCTGCAGACTGAATCCGTTCAGATCCGTCTAAACAGAGTTGGTTTCACAACAAGCTGCAGATCTCTGGAAAGTCAGAAAGTTTCACAGGAAATCCTCCGGATCCACACCGTTGACCAGTCAGAACCTGACCTGAACCTGCGCTGAGGTTCGCTTTAAAGGTCAGACCAAAATCTGCCTGGAGACCAAACACAAGGGTGTCTGATTGGCTGATGTGTCTAAAGGGCAGAAAACACTGAAACAAGTTGGATTTACAGTTATTCCTTCACCAGTCCTGATTATTCTAGTTATGAAGCTTTCAGCTCTTCTCTGAATCATCAGTGAGACATCAGTGAGCTCCTCCATCCCTCAGGAGGGAGGAGATCCTCCTCCCTCCTGAGGGATGGAGGAGGAGCTCCTCCATCCCTCAGGATGGAGGAGGAGTGTTTACACGGTTTAATCGCCACTGTCAGCCCGACGTCTGGAGTTGAAGTGATTCCTGCAGAGGTGTGTGTGTGTGTGTGTGTGTGTGTGTGTGTGTGTGTGTGTGTGTGTGTCAGCTGACCTGCTCTCTGCTCTGTTTTCACCAGACTACTCCTGCGCTCTGCAGAAGGACATCCTGCTTCAGGGACGCCTCTATCTGTCAGAGAACTGGCTCTGCTTCTACAGCAACATCTTCCGCTGGGAAACCACTGTACGTCACACACACACACACGTTTGTGTTGCTATCTTTGTGGGGACTTTCCATTGAGTTCCATTCATTTGTACAGCCTAAACCTGACCTTTACCCTTTTCCTAACCATAACCAACCAAAACTCAACTTGTACCTTAGCCCTAACTCTGACCCCTGACCCAAAAACAGGGTTTCCCCTTGTGGGGACCAGGCTCCGGTCCCCACAAGGTATTACAAACACGCACACACACCTCACTGCAGACGTCTACTTCCTGGTCAAACTCTGCTGTTTGAAGGTTAAATGATTCATTTCACCATCTGAGGTTTTACTTATTAAGTTTAAAGGCTGACGTCTTTATTTCCACCACAGTCAGTTATAAACAGTTATAAGCGGTTATAACTGGGTTAGTTTAACCAGGTGTCTGCATCCTTAAAAAGTCTGAAAATATCTGGAACTCAACTTAAAAACCAAGTCGGCCTTTAATACGTTAAACACAGGCTGACATTTTGTCTGGACAGGATTATTTCATTTGAACATTTCTGTGGAGATAAAGGTTTTAATTTCCATTCATAAATGTCTTAAAAAGGTTTTGAAAGTTTTAAATTTGAGTTGCTTAAATCTGCAGAGAGCCTGTTAAAGCAGTAAATCATCCTCTAATTATGACATGAGGCTGCGTCTTCATCACCACGTAATGCAGAAGAGCTGCAGTTATAATAAACTGGAGCTACTGTAAAACCCCCTGTTATGAAATGAACCTCAGTTTATCACAAATCATAAGTTACAGTTTAAAGCTGCTTGTTGAGTTTTTCCTGTATGAAGTCAGATCTGTGGTTTAGGAGGTAGTGAACTGAGGAGGTGGTCATAATGTTCTGCTGGGTTTCTAACCGGTCTCGGACCTTCAGCAGCTGTAAACACAGAGGAGTTGTGAAGCGGCCCGGTACCGTCGCTCCTCTTGGTTCCAGTTGAAACAGTTCAATGTTCCTCTGGAGGTTCTGGTAGAACCCGTCCGCGGTGGCGGTACGCGCGGTGGCGGCGGTTCGCGCGGCGGCGGCGGTACGCGCGGCGGCGGTACGCGCGGCGGCGGTGGCGGTACGCGCGGCGGCGGTGGCGGTACGCGCGGTGGCGGTACGCGCGGTGGCGGCGGTACGCGCGGCGGCGGCGGTACGCGGTGGCGTTCCTGGAAATGAACCAGATTCATTTTCAGATTTATCCATTAATAACTGCATGAAAAATATTCTTAATAGGAAATTTATTGTTTTGTCTTAAATGGAAAGTGTTTCTATTTATTGCTCAGTTTTGGCTTAATTACATCTCGACTGTTGTTTTTCCTTTTTACACTCCAGTTATTGATTTATTGATTCTGAACTGGTTGATTATTTCAGCGCTGCTGGAGACTCTCTGCTCTCAGCTGATCTGTTTTCCACTCTTTGTGAGACCAGAAGCGCCGTCTGTCTGGACCTCTGTTCAGTTCAGTCGCTGAAAGGGAGCGAATCTTTACGCCGTCTCTTATTTTACCTTTCATATTTTTACTTGTCATTAATTCGTAGAAACAGTTTTCACTTTGACATGAGAAGGATTTTCGTTGTTGATCAAAATAAATTTATAAAAGCAACAAAAGGATAAAACAACCAAGGGAGCGAATACTTTTCATCCTGTTAATGACTGTATAGTTTAACCTGCAGGTTTTGTGTTTTTATTTCTTTAATGATGAATGAAGCTGATGTTGTTTCTCAGATCACCATCCAGCTGAAAGACGTGACGTCTATGACGAAGGAGAAGACGGCCAAGCTGATCCCCAACGCCATCCAGATCAGCACCGACAGCGAGAAGGTACGCCGCCCGCCGCACCTCCTGCTGCAGCAGCGATAGGCGCAGCGTTCCTGCTGCTGCTGCAGCAGGACGGAATCGGCTGACTCGGCTGGATCTCCTCACGCTGACGAAGCGAACGCAGGAAGTCCAGCTGTCTCTCTGTTCTCACGCCTTTCTCCCCGTTTCCTGCCTCAGCATTTCTTCACGTCGTTCGGCGCCAGGGAGCGCAGCTTCATGATGATTTTCCGCCTGTGGCAGAACGCGCTGTTGGACAAGGTACGGCCTCCCGCCCACATCGCCACGGTTACCGTCTCCGAGTGGATGACAGTCGGGAAGGAGCTGTGAAAACGGAACCACAGGCCCGAGGGAGCGGATCTAATTACCTGCTGAGTTCCTGAAACATTAGTTATTGGATGAATTGTGAAAAACTGTTTAAAGTTGTTTTTTAATCACCTGATCAGAATTTTCTTTAGTCCGTCGTAAAGAGTCGCCGTTTGTTTCCGTAGCTGTTGTAGGACAGTCCGGTCTGACGGTGTGAAGCAGGAGGCTGCTGGTGAAGTCTGAGTCTCGGTTCTGTTTGCTTTCAGTCTCTGTCCCCCAAAGAGCTGTGGCACATCGTGCACCAGTGCTACGGCACCGAGCTGGGCCTGACCAGCGAGGACGACGACTACGTCTCTCCCACCAGCGAACACCTCAACGGCCTGCTGTGAGTGTTTCCATGGAAACCAACCAGAGACTGAGCTTCAGATGAACTTCTTTCAGCTGGACTTTATAAAACTAAAGTTCCTCTGTTGTTTGCATCTGTTCCTCAAAAGCACAACCAGTTTTCAGCGTGAACATGCAAATGCTTCCCCTGGGGTTTCGTTTGCATACTCTAACCAATATTTCTACTGTCTGTCTGCTTTACATTAACCGCCTGCCTCCTCAGGCCGGGAGAGGAGTCTGTGTCGGTGACGGACCTGTTGGACCTGAGCACGGTGTCGGCGCCGTCTGCCGGCAGCTCCCCGCCTCACGTCTCGGTCCACTGCGGTCTGACCAGTCCGGCGTCCGCCCCCATCCTCAGCGGCGCCTTCCCGCCCCCCTCCGCCGCCTGCCAGCCCATTGAGGTGCCGTCCTCTTCAGGAAGTAGACCCGGCCCAGAACCCATGGAGCCCAGCCCGCCCAGCTGCCACGGCTCGCTGCTGGCCCTCACCCCCCCCATCACCGCCTCAGTCTCTGCAGCTGCTTCCTTCGTAAGTGATCGCAGCATCCACACTTACAATCAGCTCTGAAAAGCTGCAACTGAAACATAAACTGCAGCAAATGGAGAAACGTACGAAACAGATTGTTTAACTCTTTAACCTCTAAAGTTGCTTTTTTAACACATCCAGGATTTTAAATTTTAATGTCCTTGAAATTTTATGCTTTTTGTTCTGTTCTCTGAAATGAGTGTTCACTTCCAGATTCTGCTGCTTTTTCTGCATATTTTCTAATTTTCAAAATTTAAGGACGAAGAGCAAAATATGTTGTGATATGTCAAGTTGTTAATTTATAGTTTTTTGGGAATCACAATTTGTTACCAAGCTAGTTTACTGCTAAATAATGGAGTTTAAATAAACCAAGCTAAATATGCTGATAATGTAAAATAAGAAATCAGAAGCGTAAATAAATCAAGAACAGGAAAATTAAACTAAACTGAGAAAGTTCAACCCAGTTAAGGTGATGTTTAACACACTGATGTTAGCTGTGCTAAAGCAATGCATCGTAAAATAAGCTATGCTAGCAAAATGTATTTGCTGTGCTAATATAATGTAGCAAACTATGCTAGCACACTACATGAAGTGAACTGTGCTAATAACGAAAATAAGATACAGCGTAGCATAAAGTAAGCTATGCCGACGGCGTAAAGTAAGCTATGCCGACGGCGTAAAGTAAGCTATGCCGACGGCGTAAAGTAAGCTATGCCGACGGCGTAAAGTAAGCTATGCCGACGGCGTAAAGTAAGCTATGCCGACGGCGTAAAGTAAGCTATGCCGACGGCGCAAAGTAAGCTATGCCGACGGCGCAAAGTAAGCTATGCCGACGGCGCAAAGTAAGCTATGCCGACGGCGCAAAGTAAGCTATGCCGACGGCGCAAAGTAAGCTATGCCGACGGCGCAAAGTAAGCTATGCCGACGGCGCAAAGTAAGCTATGCCGACGGCGCAAAGTAAGCTATGCCGACGGCGCAAAGTAAGCTATGCCGACGGCGCAAAGTAAGCTATGCCGACGGCGCAAAGTAAGCTATGCCGACGGCGCAAAGTAAGCTATGCCGACGGCGCAAAGTAAGCTATGCCGACGGCGCAAAGTAAGCTATGCCGACGGCGCAAAGTAAGCTATGCCGACGGCGCAAAGTAAGCTATGCCGACGGCGCAAAGTAAGCTATGCCGACGGCGCAAAGTAAGCTATGCCGACGGCGCAAAGTAAGCTATGCCGACGGCGTAAACAATTCTATTGTGGCACAAAGATGTGCTAACAGTGTGAAATAAAATCAAATAGGCTTAGCTCATGTAACTAACCTAAACTAAAATAAGCTCAAGGGGAAAAAAAAAAATGTAGCCGTAGCTGCATCCCGTTTCTCACCCATCACATGACGCTGGGCCGTGTGCCCCTCTCACCCCCCTCTGCTTCAGACCCTGGAGGAAGGAGGCGACAGTCAGTCCGAGTCGACCAATCACATGCCGCCCCCACCGGCCGCCAGCCTGGGAAACCTCTCCTCACTGGACATCACCAACGACGAGGAGCTGCCCACCGACCCCAGCAACTCGTCCGACACGCAGGAGGAGAGTAAGTCTGATCTGTTTCCTCACATGAACTGGTTAAAAGAGGCTGAACTCTGGAAAACGTTTCTAATGAAGCCGTCAGAGGGGAGTTTTTACCTCCAAGACTCGGTTCTTAATTAATGTCAGCCTGGAAGCACCATGAGGCCGGTGAAGTTTAAAATTAAAGTAATTAATTAAATTAAAGTGACAGGGTCAGTGTGCGTGTGCGTGTGTGTGTGTGCGTGTGTGTGTGTGTGCGTGTGTGTTGCGCACACTCTTTAAAGCAAACAGGTCTCGCCTCCAAGCTCTTATTAATGATAAATATCTCGATTATTTGATTCAAACAAGCTGTGCTTAGTTCAAGTTCATCATGTAAAAACCAGCGTCCTTAAGAACAAAGTTGATGCAGAACCAGACCGTAACTGGACCTCAGATTGCTGAACTGTTAGACTCTGAGTTCACCCGGGTTGACTCTTTCTTTCCAGTTCAAACTTTAAATTGTTTCTTTCTGGGTCACTGTGGGTTTTTTAACCCAGCAGTGTCTGGAGAACCCGTCTGGTTCTGCCTGGGTGAATTCGGCCTGAAGGAGAACCTGCAGGTCTCTGAACTGACCCTTGACCTCACCTGACCTCCAGCTTACAGGAATGGTGTAACGGTTTGTCTGTAAATGCCCAGGAAACAGTTTTCATTTTCAGCGGCCTTTAAGCGGTTCTGGATCAGAGGTTCTGCTGCAGAACCGACCCGGACGGCTCTGCAGCAGAACCTCAGAGACGGAGATCTGTGACCCCACAGAGGTTGAATGAGCTTCACCTTTAAATCACTTTATACCAAAACAGGATTTATTTACAGCTGCAAAACATTCCTAAGATTTGGCCCAAATGTGACGTTTAATTGACCGAACCAGATTCATGTTCTAGGAATAATTTTAGATCTTTCAGAAAGATTAATTTTATTTGCATTAAAACATTTGTTTTAAAATGAAGCAAGAATTTTCTCAAAAGACCCAAAACGTTCCTGTGGATCATGGAAAGTTCTCCAGGTCTAGAGCCAGAGCAACCAGATCAGCTCCAAACTTCAGATTCAGGATGTTTCCACGCCTGCATGGAGGAGGAATGGCAGACGGTTTACTTTAACTATTCACTTACTGCAGATGAACAGCAGCCTCCAGTCAGCTCATTTCTGATCATCTCTGGATTTATAAATAAAATCTCTGCTTAATATTTTGTTTCCCTTTGGGTGGAAATAAGTATTTTAATTGAATTCAGTAAAGTTTCAAACTAAATAATTAGCTTGTAACTAAGATTAGAAATTATATATGTAGCTAAGAGCTAAATGTCTTACAAACTAAATATTTAACTTGAATTTAAATATTTAGCTTTAAACTAAATATTTAGTTTAGTTTTTGTTATCTTGGAGCTAAACATTTAGTTTGATGCTAAACATTTAGCATCAAACTAAATGCATATCTTGTAGTTAGATATTTAGTTCAACTAAATTTTTTGCTTAATAATCTAATATTTAATTTAGAACCTGAATATTAAGTTAGCAAGCCAACAATTTATTTAGTTGAACTAAATATTTAACTTCAAGATATGTGTTCAGTTTGAAGATAAACATTTAGCTTTATGCTAATTACTTGGTTTACAAACTAATTTTAGCTCCAACTAAGTTTAATTAACTACAGTTGTTCTGTTTTTTGTCAGGAAAAAATAAAAATACAGAAACATGTAAATGGATGTGAATTGTTGTGAAATGTGTTGGGAATGAAAGGATGTTGGTAGTTTCAGCTGTTTTCTGATGAGCTGAAGCAGCTTTGGCTCCCGGTTCTGTTGGTCCGTCTGTGCAGCCAGCAGTAACTGTTTGGGCCGGATGTCAGGGCTGCCGTTTGGTTTCTGTGAATGTTTGCTGGGACGTGAGCGACCCGCCTCTGTGTGTTGCAGCGTCTGGCGAGGTGGAGGCGTTCTGTTCGGACCTCAGCGGCCGCCTGAACATCAACACGGCGGTCCGGATGAGCGTGGACAAGCTGCACGACCTGCTGTTCTCCGCAGACACGCACTTCATCCAGCACCTGTTCTCCCAGAGGCACTTCACCGGTACGTCAGCCCCTCCCCGGCCCGGGTCCGGGCCCGGCCCTGTCTCCGCCTCCCTGGCGGTTCAGTCGGCTGGTTCTGCAGAGCGTGTGTGAACTTGTCTCTGTGAACATGAATGCCAGTTTTTCCTGTTGAGGCGGCGACCGTTGGAGCGTTTTGTTTTCTTGCTGCTCTCATTGAGCTCCTCAGACTGCTGACACACACACACACACACACACACACACACCTCTAACCGTGTGTGTGTGTGTGTGTGTGTGTGTGTGTGTGTGTGTGTGTGTGTGTGTGTGTCCTCCTGCTGCTTTCTGCAGCCGTCATGAGGAAACTTGCTGCTCATCAGATCATCTGAACCCGGTTCAGTCAGTTTGAGCTTCCAGATCAGTGTTCGCACAACGCCAGGGTGGAAAGACATCAGCAATGACATGGGGAGGGTCAAAGGTCATTTCCAAATGACTGGACGGTGACTCTCCTCTGCTGGTTTTATGGGAGTCCAGCAGCTGAATGTGGGTCAGCCGCTGCTGGTTCTGGTTCTGATGGAGACGCTCAGCGTCGAAGCTTTTCTCCAGGTTTAGAAACGATTTTAACCAAATTAAACTTAAATCACAGAAAGATCATAAAACGACCACAGCCCACATCAACTGTTTACCTTCTGGACTTTTTCATGTTTTCATGTCCGCCATTTTCTCTCTCTCTCTCTCAGACCTGTCGGTGGGCGAGTGGCAGCAGGACGGCGCCAGCGGTACCAGCAGCCGGGTTCTGAGCTACACCATCGCCCTCAACAACCCGCTGGGCCCCAAAACCGCCCCGGTGGTCGAGACGCAGGTTGGTTTGTGCAGCCGAGAGCGTCCAGGTCCAGCTGACCTTTGACCCTGCAGAACTAACCGTGCTGCCCCTGCAGACGCTGCATAAGAGCTGCTCCAGAGGAGAGTGCTACGTGGTGGACTCAGAGGTCCTCACGTCTGGGATCCCCTACCAGGACTACTTCTACACCGTCCACAGATACTGCCTGACCTCCATCAGCAAACACAAGAGCCGCCTCAGGTGGGCTGCGCGGCGCCGGTCGCCTCACCGCAGGGGGGCCAGCTGGTGTCTTGGTTTAACATTCAGAGTTATCTTTGGACACAGTAAGAAGAAACAAACATTTAACAAAATGATGAAATGACGTCGGTGAGCAGAAATCTGTGTAAAGTCACGTTATGATGATGATCTCATCAACCTTCATAATCTCAATCTCAAATTAAGCCACAACATGATAAACGGAGCTAATAAAACTTTATTTGACCAATAAATAAATATAAAACGACATCAACCATAGGAAACCACAGGATGTGGTTAATCTGTTCCAGGTAGAGCTGCTTCATGCTGTGCTGCTGCTTCGCTTCTTTGGGGAAAAACATCATTTCTGAAAAGTCACTAAATATTTGGACCAAGTTTCTGGTCCAAATAAGCATCCAGTCATGATGTGGGAGCTTCATGACTGTCTGAGTGTTTTTAGGCTTGAATTGGTAGAAAATATTAAAACTGACCCAGATTTAAATCTGTGGATTTAAATATTAATAACTTTGTTTTGTTTTGCGTCTGAGCTGCTCTGACCACCGTTGGCCTGCTGACCGGGTCGAGCCGCTTTCCTCACTCTCACTGTTTGCTCTGCGATAACAAACCAATCCATGATTAGATAAGGGAGCACAGACTGAATGATTGTGTTGGTGAGCGCGGGTCGGGTCAGAACCGCTGCTGCTCGTTGGCAGCAGCTCCAACGTTTCCAGCCTGTCTGGGTTTAGTGAGCAGGAGACGAGCGGCACATCAGACATCCACAAGAACAAAAGGCTGAAAGGTTCTGACCCGTTTGGGTCCATCTGAGGACGTAACTGATGAGGTTCAACCTGTTGAACTGTTTTACTGTCATCTTTCTCATGCTAACGTCTAGGAGTCGTTTCTGAATAAAATCGTAAAATGTTAAAGTTACTGTCCAATGTAACGTAAGCTAAGCTAACTGAGCTAGTCCAAAATAAACTCAAAGATGCTAAAGTTACTAAGCTAAGCTAGAACAGGCCATGCTAAAGTAAGCTAGGCTAACTAAGTCTGTCTGGCTACTTACTCAAGCTAAGTTAATGTAAAATAAGGTGAGCTAACATCAAAGCTAAGCTAACTGATACTGAGCTAATACAGAAGCTAAAGCAACCTAAGCTAAGATGAATTATGCTAAATGGATTAACGTGAGGACAAATCTAAGGTTGGTTCAAGTTTAGAAGTGAATAAAAGCCATTTTTGTCCTCATGAGTCGCTGCAAGTTGCTGCTGCGCGTCTGACGGCTTTGCTTGGTTTTCCCTCCATGCAGAGTTTCCTCAGACATCTGCTACAGGAAGCAGCCGTGGAGTCTAGTCAAAGCACTGATCGAGAAGAACACCTGGAGCGGCATAGAGGAGTACTACAGGAACATGGGTGAGGCGCCGCGCCGCGTCCAGCCTTCGTTTATCCTCATCATTCAAACATGGATGATGATGATGATGAGACTGGAGGTTTTCCTGCTTCTTTAAAACTCATAAAAACCAGATAATGTTTTAAAACCTGAATATAATAACCAATGCAGGTTGTTTTTTTCACTGAACTTTCACTATAAAACAATATTAAAGGTACTTTATTTGGATTTAATCACAAAATATAATTTTTTTAGTTTTTAAATGATTTTCCAAACATGTCATCCCTTCCTCCTTTTGAAAAAGTTTGTTTTTCTTTATTTTGAAACTTAAAATAGAAACAAATGTGATTCTGATTAAGACTCACTCGCAGCTCTGAGCGATTTATTTTACTGACAGCAAAAATGGCTTTTGATTAAAAATGTTGCCGACTTCTTGTTCATATTAAAGCAGATTTATGGGTTAGAATGGCCTAGTCAAAGTCCAAACCCAAATCTAGTGAAGTTCTCAGGGTGTGAATATTAATCTCCTTCTCACTCTTCCTCCTCCTGCTTCCCACATGCAGAGAACGAAGTGTGCAAGCTGGAGACGCTGCTGCAGACCGAGGTTTCCGTGGTAACCACAGGCGAAGCCGCGGGCGCCGACGCCGCAAAGACGCCGCCGTCCCTGCGACGGCGAAAGCGCGCCTCCTCCCGGCGGCAGAGCGAGAGGGAGGGAGGCGGTGCGGAGGCGGGCGATCGAGGGGAGCGAGGCGTCGGGGAGGAGCGGAACCGCAGGGAGGCCAGTAAGTCCAGGCCGCCCCTCTGCTGCCCCCCGGTGGCCGGAGGGAGACGTCAGAGCGCCGCTCGGTGTTTCCTGCTGCTGAATCGCTGCTTGGTGTCTGCAGGCGCTCCGTTCCTAAAGCTGGGCGAACGCGGGCGCGCCGGCGGACACGGCGGCATCTCCACCGTCCTCCTCATCGTCAGCTTCATGTAAGCGCCCCCTCTGGTCGCCGTCGGTCCTGCATGTTTGCCTCTCTGCTCTGATTGTCTCTGAATGTTCAGCTGCGTCTCAGTAAGTCAGAAAATCAGTGAGAAACTTAAAATAAGTATTTATTCCTCTTCATTTTAATGATTGTGGTTAAAAACACAATCTGTTTCTCAGATTTTATATTTTCCAGTAAAACAGATTTGGAGCTCGTTGAGGCTCCGTCCACATGAACCGTCGCTTTCCTTCCACTCAACTTTCCCCCCATATGTTTAAATATAAATATTTTTATTAAAGTTGTTTTATTGGTGTGATATAATCTTTATCTTACAAACATATTGTTTGGTTTCTAGCTGTAAATAATCTGTCGCTCTATAAATGATCCACTTCGTTTTTAATCCAAATTGATTTAAATCAACTTTTCAATGATATTTTTAACTTACTGAGACGAAGTCGAGTTGACCTTGCACGCTGACCCCTGACCCCTGCTGTTGACTCTGTGGGTCGGACTAACAGCCTTCCTGTTTCTCCCCCCCCATGCGCAGGATCTGTATCAGGTTCGTATGACAGCTTCTGCTTCTCTGCTGCATAAATGAGACGATGTGAATGACAAACGTCCCAAACTGTGAAAAATCCACCATTTAATGAGAAAGCCGCCTGCAGACGGAGAACTGGGCTGCAGAACCGCTCGGCTTCACGACCAGAACCAGAAGTCTGAAATATTCAAACCAATAACCTGAAACACAGAATCATAATCATTTTATTATTATGTGGCTCTAATAAAACAAGGAAGCGACAAATAAAATAATTAGATGTATAAACACTTGGATAAAGTGATAAAACTCTGATTATAGATGGTTTATGGATTCACTGAACTTCCTGATGGGTTTTTATTGGCTGAGAGATGAAAGTTACAAATATTAGTAAATGTTTAAATAAATGACGTTTTGGAAAATGGCTCCAGTTTGATGCAGTTTCAGTTCAGATGTGATAACTGAAGGTCTCAGAAACAAGTTTAGCCTCAAAGCTAAAGGCCGCCCCCTAGCATCTGAAGGAAGTACTGCGCTGCCGCAGGTTGAACAAACTGCTTCCTGTTTGTTTTAAATTCAGAGCCTGAAATCATGGAGTCCATAATCCTCCACATAGCTGCTGATTCCACTGATATTAAATGAATCTGACGTGAAGAGCAGCTGCAGTTACCAGTTTACGTCAACAGGAGGCAGAGTTGTAGCATTTCTGCAGGTATTCCTTCACCTTTCAATAGGAAACAAATCACTGTTATTAAAGATTATCTGATGGACTCTGAAATGTTTTCACTCCTAGACATGAAAAAATGATTTCTGGTTAATTCTGAACCAAAACTGAAATCCTGTTTTGATGATTCTGGGTTTGGTGGATTGTTCCCACAGTTTCATGAGTGTGTTGTTTTGTAAATGAGTCTGAACTGTTTCTGTTTCCTCTCCATCCCGTTTGCTCTGGTCTCCATCTTGTTTTGTTTTCTGGCTGAGTGTGCGGTCCGGTCCGGTCCGGGTGTGTCTGACCTCTCCGTCTCTTTGACCCCCAGTCTGGTGGTGCTGGTGGCTCTCAACATGCTGCTGTTCTACAAGCTGTACGCTCTGGAAAGAGCAGCTCACACACTGGAGAGGTGGCACTCCTACTCTGTGGCCGACAGGTAAACACGCCGCAGGTGTTTCACACAGAACACGAGCCGCTGGGATGGAGGAGGGGTTCTGGTCCCAGCAGGGTTCTGGTCTCCAGACGTTTTCCTCCCACTGAACTGTGTATTATCATTATGTCATAATTTACACTTTAGCTGCTTTTCCAGTCGTTTGCAGTTCATTAGCCAAACACTTTCTGTTGAATATTCTACGATTCATTGAGACTGGAGCCCAGAGTTTGCCAAATTATTTTCTTTGGGATTTTCATAGATTCTAAAACTGGAACAGAGTAAAACTATTTTAGCTCCAACAGAGACATGTTCGACATGTTTACATGCATCTTTCATTTCAAGAGCATGAAAAAAATCAGTTGTGTTGTTTTTAATGTGACTAATTTATTTTTTTAAAATATTAAACAGAACTTATTTAGTAATTAGTTTCATAACTAATTAGCTCTGATTTAACTAATCTTAGTTTTTCTTCTTGTTTTTATCAGATTAGCATAGTTTATCTTAACTTTTCTTGTTCTAGCTTAACTATTAGCTTAGTGTCAGTTAGCTTACTTTAGCTGGATTGATTTGAGCTTATATTATTTTATGGTATCTTACCTAGTTTGGCTGAACATAGGTTAGCTTAGCATGAGTAGCTTAGCTCCACTGGCTTTGATTATGTTAACTTGGGCTATGTTGCATTAAAATAGCTTATTTAGCTGAGTGCTAGTTAGCTTAGCTTAGTTGACCTTAATTACTTTAGCTTAGCTTTGTTGGCTTTTGATTAGCTTAACTTATTTAGCTTGGTGTGAGTTAGCTTAGCATCATTGGTTTCAATCAGCTCATTTTTTAATTTTGCTTATTTATCTTGGTGTCAGTTGGTATGGCTTTGATTATGTTCCATTATTTTAAATGAAGTTAGCTAAGCTTATTTTTTTATTTCTGTCTTACCCTAGCATAATCGTCCATAGCTTTAGCTTAGCCTTTTCTAGTTAATTTAGAAGAACTTGGCGTATTGAACATTTTTACCTTAATTGGTTTCTCCCAGTTTACTCTAATTTATTTAACTTATCCTAGCATAATATAGTTTCTTTATATCTTTAATAGTTTGATTTATACTAGCTTAGTTAGCCTAGCTTAGCTTGCCTTGGCTCCGGCATTAAGAGGTCAGGGACTGTTGTGACCGGTGAATGTGTGGACTGGATCAGAACCTCTGAACTGTTGTGACTTGTTGCTGCTGTGCCGTCAGTCCTCTGCCCCAGACGGCGGGCGAGTGGGCCCAGGTTCTGCACCTCCAGCGGCAGTTCCACCAGGCGCAGCTCAGTAAGTGGCAGCAGATCCTGCAGTCCTCCGTCTCCCTGCTGGACCAGGTCAGAACCCACCAGCTCCACACAGAACCAGAACCTCCCGCTTTCAGCCGCCGCAGCTGACCGGTTCTGTTTGCTCCCCAGATGAAGCATTCCCTGGAGAAACTCCACAGGAACATCGTGGTTCCGGACCAGGAGCCGGATCCGTCCGCTGACACAGAGTCCCTGTCTGAGACCTGACCTCCGACCCGACCCGCATCCCCCTGTTCCGGTCTCAGGACTCCGACACTTCCAACCAGAACCCGGTCCTGGGTGGGACAGACGGACGAACTACACTACCCACAACCCCCCTCTCCTGACTGACTTGAAGTCGCATCAGACGCCTTTAGCTTCGACCAATGAGAAGCTTCCAGAACCACAGCAATAAGCCCCTCCCCCCGCCGCCCCATGAACCTGAACAGAACCGGGCCACAGGCGGGCCGCCGGGTTCCAGACTGCTTCCTGACCTGCTGCGTGGCGCCGGGACCGGACCGGTTCCGGCCGGAGACGGACCTCCTCAGTATTTATTATTACCTCCCAAGTCTCGTCCTGCTTGAACAAGTCATGTGATGGCGGTTCTGCACTCTGATTTGCTGATGTTTGGACCAATAGGAGAAGGAGGTTCAGCAATAATGAAAACCTTTTGCTCTTTACGAATGTTTCTCTGAAAACTAGTTTATTATAATATAATGATAATAATAGTGATGATGATGATGAGTGCGTGAAGAACGAGGAGAGGGTGCGTCGCCATGGTTACGTTATCACATGCTACTTTTTCTCTTCAGTGTTTTTGTTTCTTTTTGCAAATTTTTCTTTGTGTCCAAACCTTCAGCCGAGTTGGAATGAAACGGACCAAGCAGAACTTTTCAGGCCCGGAAGAACAAAAAGGGAAATAGTGTTTTGTTTATTTTGTTTTGGTTTTTTGTGAAATTAATCTGAATTTACTCGTCATTATTTTTTACTTTTTCACTTCCTGTTCTAATTCTGACTGAGGATCGGTTTCTCATCTCTGCTTTCTGGGATTTTCTCCCGACTTCAGCGGCTGCAGAAGCTGGTCGGCCCTGCTGTGCACGGTCGTCATGGAAACGAGAGGCTGGTGTATTTATTGTGGAAGGATGAGGAGAGAATGTACTGTAAAATTGTGATTGTACAAAACAAGATGGAGAGAAATGAAAATCCTAAAACATGCAACAACTCGCTCCTGCCTGACTCTGAGGTTTTTCTTCACGTTATCTTGAAAAATATCAATTAAATGGTTAGAAATTATAAATAAAACATTTTAATTAATAAATGTTAATGTTTTTATTTTGTTGTGGAATACTAAAAAAGCAAATATAAATTTCCAGTGAGATATTTTAAGATTTTCATTCATGTATATGAAGCTGAGAAAATTAATCCCTTAATACATTTATATCCTTAAAAACTATTTAAGAATGTTTGTCTATTAAATCCTAAAATTTCACAAACACATTAAAAACAGAATTAATATTTAATTTCTTAATGGTTTATTTTTTCCTGAATTTGCTAAAAATGTAATGTTTAAATACTAAAAATAAAAAAATAGTAAACATATTTGAATTTGTCATTTATAAGAAAAACTACATTTTATTTTGTGTCCTAAAAATAACCAAATGTACAAATTTTTCATAAAATATAACTAAAATGTTTATCTGTGGAGCCTCTGCATTGAGAACTAAAAATATAAAGTCTCCAAAGTAAAAATGTATTTTTCCTGATCAGCTCCAGGTGGAAATATTTTAGATTTTCTGTCGGTTAATATTCAGAAGATCCATAAATATTCAGTTTCTTCTCCGTGTCGTTTTTTTCTTCCGGTTCATTCAGTCAACATGGCGGACTCCTCGGAATGTTCTTCGGGTTTTCTGTTGGTTCTGTTCGGTTTTCGGAACCGAACCAGTTGATGGTTTGTTTTCGTCTCCTTCACAAACTCATTCAGACCCAAAGAACGACTCAGAACCCGACCGGGAAACTTTTATGTTTTTATTATTAGGACTGACGTTTCCATGGCGACGCATGCAGCCAGCCTGCGGTTTTGTTTCCATGCAGCGGAACCGGAAGAGGAGCAGCTTAGCCTGGTTCTGTCCAGCTTGGTGTTCCGTTACCGGGACCCAGAGCGGAGCAGCGCTCTGCTGCCCCCTAGTGTTCACTGGAGGCAGGAAGAAAAGCTGCTGGAGCTAGCAGAGCCGGCCCAAGGCATAAGCTGGCCACACATCACAAAACTCTACATTTATGTTTATTAAAAATAAAACTTTCAGCGCGAGTACATGAAGAGATTTTAATTTCAATTTCAGATTTGAAATTGGTAAGTTTTACTTTGTAAAAATGCAAATAATCTGGATTATTAGATTGCAGTGTAACCATAGTAACAGTCTCATGCATAACAATACATTATCACTGATTACTTCTAAAATCACCCAATTAAACTCCACCACCTTTTCCAGATTTCACCTAATCTGGATTAAAACGCTGCTGGTGGAGAAAGTTTTAACAGGAAGACCAAGTCAATTTCTACGGAAGTCTTTAAGTGCCAGAACTTTACCCAACCTGAAAACAAGGCTTCACCTCTGACATTTTCTGAGGGTTGGTGTCGTGGAGCATTTGCTGCACGGCAGTGAGATTGCAGGTTCTGCTGCGATGATCCGGTGAAACGCAGGAAGTCTCGCTTTGAGCTGCAGCTTCCTTCTCGGCTCAGCGCCTAAACTTCCTGTTTTCTGCGTTTCTGGGTCCGATTGTCACTCTGTGAGCTCCCAGAAAGAACGTTTGGTTCTGAGCTCTGACTCCTGACCGCTTCTGGTCTACAGAACCAGCAGATTTCCAGTTCGATTCGGTCAAATTTAAATACGAGGAAAAAACATCAGAGGAGGAAAACTGATGATCAGACATGTTTAAAAAGAGTGAAATTTGAGATTCAAATGTGAAAAAACTCAGATTTTCTTTTTTCAGACAGATTTGGTTTGATTTGCTTCAGTTAAAAACAGATCAACAATAAATAAAATGTAACCAATGTGAGTTTTTCCATTGTTAAGCAGGAATTTTCTTTATGCTGGAACATTTGGACTGAATGTAATGTTCTGCAGGGTTCTAGTTCTGATTCTGCTCAGAAAGACGCTGGACATTCGGACACTTTTACAGGAAACTTCATTAATATATTAGAAATATAAACGTGAGCTGCAGCAGCGTGAGGCTTCAGCTGGAGCTTTGAATTATTTTATGATTACAGCAGATTATAATCCGTGGAAGGCAGAAATCGGCTTTGAGTTAAAGCACTTCTGGAGAGTCATGCATCGAAAAAGGACTAAAAACTGTCCAAATATGCCGACTGGAAGGTATATTTTAATATTTGCCGACTTTTTACTGGGCAAAGCACCTTTTAAGACATCATTTTAAGCCTGATTTGGTCCAGAGTTGCATGGAGGAGGACCCGAGTCTGCCTGGGTTCATCTCCTCGGTGCTGGTGCCGGAGCAGCAGATCCCACATCGGCCCTTTTCCTCCTGGTCCAGTTTAGTAAACATGCACAATTAAAATGTTTCCGCTGTAATAACGCAGGTTACTGACAGAATGTCCACAGCTTGATACTCTGCAGAATATTCAGCTGTGATACGTGTAGACTGAGGCCTGGAGTTTAATTTATTGATTTATTTGATAAATAAACCCCCTGAACGCCGCGGAGCATCCAGGCAAAACGCGTCGTTTCTCTTTTGGTCCACTGGGTGGCACTGCTGCAGCACCGTTAAGTCCTCTGATTAGACAACATGCAGAGGCGTGAAACATGAGCCAGTTTGGTTTTGATGCATAATAACTGATGAATAATGTTTGTTTTTCTCTTTTTCTGCAGGTTTTAGATGAGAAAATCCAAACAGGAAAAACTTCAGCAGCGTTAACAGTTGGCAGTGAGCAGCTGAAGGTTCTTAAAGGATTTTTTAAAAACTATTTGTTGCTGCTTTCCTTTTTAAAATGTCATCCTTAAAAGCAAACAGTGAGTTAAACCTGAGGAGGAAGGAAGGACTGGCTGCTGGTCAGCATGCAGTGGGAGGCGGACTGGAGTGGAAGCATATTTACAGCGGCTCTCCTCCTCCTCCTGCTGCTCTGCTCTCTTCTTCTCTCACTCCTGCCTGCGCTCAGGGCTTCCAGGATTTCCATCACGAGGAGAGACGAGAGGGAGGTGGAGTTCCTCAGGGCCGTCGCCTTGGACTCTCCATCAACCTGGAGGTTAAAGCCAACAGAAGAAAAGTTGCAGCTCCGACGTTTCACTGCATTTTGTTTTGGCTGCAGAAAAGTTAAAGGAACACAAATAAAATCAGAAACCAGTGGCGGTTCCTGATTGGGCTGGTATGGAACTACATTGGTGCAAAAACCTGGAAGAAAAGCGAAACATGATGCCTGTTAGACGTACCGGGTCATTCTGCCTCCTGGACGGCGCCGCAGTTCTCTTTACTCTCTGAAGCAACGGCTAAATACTCGGCCCTGCAGGGACAGAGAGACGGACTGAAACGGATCTGGATCTGGATCTGGATCTGGACCAGGATCTGGGTCACTCACTCGGTCTCCCTCAGCGCCTCCTCTCCGGCCGCTGAGATCTTCCTGTAGCAGTAGATCATCTCCACCACCAGCCAGAACTGAAGCCCGATGATGGAGACGTACATCATGACCTCGGACAGGATGGACGCCATGCTTCTGGTTACTACGGCGACACACAGGGAACACGGGGATAACAGCCAGTGGTTGCTATGGTGACCCAGTGACCTCCAGCTGTTTGCGCAGTGAGAACAGCTGCAGACCAGCAGGAGGCCGTGTTCTCCACTCTTTCCCATTTTGAGGAGAACCTGAGAGGAACTCGCTTCTCTGGTTTCCGACTGAAATTCAAAATAAATTTGACTAAAAGCTTCTTTTCATGAACGGCTGCAGCTTCATGTCGTATGAATGGATGTTTTTAGACTCATTTCTAACACAAATATTTAATAAAAGTAGAAATGCGTCATAAACGTGATGAAAGCAAACAGGAACACTGCAGACGTTTCTTCCTTTGTGATGAGTTGGTTTGAAAAGCAAACAAACCGACTGCTGCAGTTTGCTGAGCTGCAGCTCCATGTTTGACTAACAAATGAAGCACTCTCACACACACACACACACACACACACACACACACACACACACACACACACACACACACACACACACAGCTACTGCTGCAACGTTCAGCTGGATCAGATTACAGCAACAATCAGACACAAAACCTGAGAAGCAGATTTTATGTTTCCATCAAACGTCTCTGATGATAAAATAGAAAAAGCTTTAAAAAAGAAAATCATCTTGACTCAGTTTTCCTCTTATTTTTCCTTAAACGTCGTCAGGAAAAATGATCAAACTCCAGTTTTTATTATATTTAGCTAATATTTAGCTCCAAACTATTTATTTAGCATTTTAAATATTTACTTAAACTTAATATTTGGCTCAAAACTAAAATATTGAGCTAAATATTTAGATAATATTCAAATTAGTTTACTGATAAGCAGAAGTAGACTTTCAAAATAAAAGCTGGGTATCACAAACAATGTAAATATAACAATAGAATAAATTGATCTTTTAGCTTTCTAGCTAAATAATTGGCTTCAAACTAAATATTTAGTTTGCTAACTAAATTGTGATATGAACGAATGAACGAATGAATGAACGAACGAACGAACGAACGAATTAATGAATGATGGTGAAAATATGAAGCCGTATTTTAGTTTAACAGGATAAAACTAGATCTTTGTTTAGCTCTGCAGCAGGAACATTCACGGCGACCCGGTTCTTACGTTTTGGGACCACGTGGAGGCGGATCTGCTTGGTGGTGCTGTTCTCAATCTGGTAGTTGGTGTAGATGAGGGTTCTCCTGAAGGTGCACATGTAGGTTCCCGTGTCGTTGAAGGTCACGTTCAGGATGTAGATGGAGCCGTCCTGCAGGTCCTCCGTGTTTTTGCTGCCGTTCCAGTCCAGACGCTCCTCGAAGCGCGGGTCGAAAATGTTGCCCCTTTTCTCCTCATACTCATACAGCTGGAAGCAGAGGAGAGACAGGAGCCGTGAGAAGTTTATGGGAACCAGACCCAACCCTGAGGAACACCGAGCCGCTGCGGACCGCAGGCTTCCTGCCTGGACTCCTGCAGCGAGTGGATGACCGTCTGCCCAGAGGACAGGAGGATGTAAGACTCGGCTCTCTGCTGATGAAGGCGTCCGATTCCCACAGGCAGGAAAACCAAACAGAAATCCTGCAGACGATGAGGGAACCAGTGAAGCTGCTTCCAGCTGTAGCAGGTGGATCGTTTCTGCAGGATTTCTCTGCTGATCAAACTGCAGCTAAAATTCTAACTATAAAAACCTGCAGAGGAAAAACGGTGGAGCTGCAAACACCTGACTGACCTGAGCAGCAGTTTGGGATTTGTTCCCCTGAAGAGCGTCGGTGGTCATCTTCTGTTCATGACCTGTTTAGACAACCTGCCGGCGGAGAGCAGCAGAGTGATGAAGCTGTGGCTCTTACCGGAGAGAAGTCTTTGTCGTCGGCGCCTCTGAAGGACCAGGAGACCACGGCTTTGGCCTCCACCTCGGCTCTCATCTTGCAGGAGATGCAGCCCAGTTTGAAGCCCTCGTTGGCCACGGCCTCCGTGTCCGAGTCCACCTCCACGCAGGCGCCGCGGCACAGGCCGGCTGCAGAGAGGAGGAGTTCTGTCAGTTCCTGCTGGTCGCAGGTCAGAGGTCAGAGAGCCGTGGGCGGCCGTCGGGCTCCAGGAGGAGCTGCAGCGTTTTCTCTCAGTACTCGCAGGCAAACTCTCAGTACTTCAGAAAACAGCAGGAGCTTCTGCAGCTGTGGCTTTGCGTGCTTGCTAAATGCTCAACACATGCGTGACTTTTTTTTTTTGTTCTTTTTTTCTTGCATTGTTTTTATTTCCGCTCATCGCTTCACTTTGATATTTGATAAATTTGGGTTTCGGTTCTGCTGAAATTTTCTCTTCAAAATGTGAAACTGAGAGGAAATAAAGAGGCTGCAGTGAGACGGTTGTTCTGCATTCTGTCAGTTCCCAACCGGAGCCAACATCATATATAGAGGCGAGAGTCTATATATGCCGATTATCATCATCATCATCATCATCATCATCATGACACAAACTCGTCATCGGCCAAAGTAACACACCTGGAGCTCCACAGGTTTCTGTCTCAAACTGCATCTCGCAGTTTCCACTGAGGCCTCAGCACCGATCTCAACCAAAGACGTGCTACCCTGAACTTTCACCTCAGGGGCGGGACATGGGGGCATGGGGGCGGGGCATGGTGAGCATGGGGGCGGGGCATGGGGAGCATGGGGGCGGGGCATGGCGGGGGCTTTTATTTTAATAAGATGGAGGGGGTTGGGAGGTGAAGGGAGAAGACAGGAAACAACTGCAAATCAGATCAACGCTGATAAAAGCTTTAAAATGTGTTTGGTTTAAATCTGAGGCTGTTGAAGATCAGAGGAGAATGAAGGGGAAGAACGATGGAGGACAGAGAGGAAAACGTTCACAAGATGGAGATGAGGGGAGAGAACAAGAAGAGGTCAAAGGTTAGCTGCAGAGGAAAAGGAGGAAAAGAGAATATTAGGAGCAAAATTATATAGAAAACTGTTTATTCATCATTTCATATCGACCAACTGATCACTTATTGATTGTTTTTATGATTTATTCATTAGTTGTTCATTTGACCAGCAGCATCACAGTCAGAGGTACAAATGTGACGTTTATAGTTTATAGATCTGTTTCTGTCTCTGAGGTCAGGAAGAACCGATCAGCTGATCGATCAGCTGATCAATCGATCGATCAGCTGATCCATCGATGGATCAGCTGATCTGCAGAAACACCAAAGGAAACAGATCAGAAGCTTCTGATCCACAAACTGAAGCTGTTAGACCTTCAGATCTCATGAAGACCAAACAGCATCGCGATAAAACTTTGGGTTTTGGTCCAACCTTCACTAAGACCAAAGATCCAACCGATCATCCAAGTCCTTCCTGAAACTGGACCCAGACTTTATGAAGAACACTCAGTATCTCAACCAGACTTTGGATAGACCGTCTAAGACGTCTGCGTTTCCTTACAGACGATCCAAGCTCTCATCAAGCGTGTCTGAAGTCTGGATGGTGGATCCACATTCTGGCTGATTTTCATGTCTGGTCCAGAAGAAATCATCTTCTGATCATCAGCTGATCAACGGCAAACACTTTTATCCCACAAAACATAGAAATGCAACAATTTAACTAATAAACCAAAGCACAAAATCTTAGCAACATTATTTAACAGGATATTCTGCCGACGTCTCAGGGAAGTTATCTGTTATCTTTCCTCCTGCATCAGAGATTCTCCAGCCTGAGAGAATCACTGATTCCAACACAGAGAAACCAGACTGTCCTTTTAAACCACTGAGCTTCGAGCTGCTTCTGTCTGAGTCCAGCGCCGCCCGGCTGCGTCTCACAGGTTCATGTTTTAACCCGAAGCGACGGCTGATCTGAGGCCAGATTCTCCGGTTATCTGCCTGGCAGATCCGCAGCGCGCCGAACAGACCCGAGGCAAAAGGTGCATCTATAAATACTGAATGCCAGAAGAAGCAGCTACTTCTGGTGCTTCAGCTTCATCTCTGCTGCAATCATCTCCTTCGCCTGTGAGCAGCTCCAGCTGCCGGAGGGACACAAAGACACTCATCGCTTCACGGCAGAGACACGGACAGCAGCAGGCCTCCAGTTATCAAAACACTGACTATTCATGACACTCTGCAGCTGCAGGCAGGAGGGGAAGGTTTGATTGGAGAAAACCTGGAATGCAAGTAGAGGAGAAACTCTGACTCTGCAGCAAACACGGGAAAAAACTGGAGTTTGGCTGCAGGATTCATCAGCCTCAACGCAAAACAGGAAGCAAAGCAAAAAGGTTCAAATCTGGAGGTCAGAGATGGAAAAACTCACGACTCCACATCCCGAGAAATAAAAGCAGCCGACGCTTTAGGAAATAAATCCTTAAATGACTCATTTTAACTGATTTAGGAAGCAATAAGAGCATCAGAGCAGAAACTGAAGGTCAGCATCGTCTGCTGGAGTTTATCAGGGGTCTGCTGGTGTGTGTGTGTGTGTGTGTGTGTGCCTGAGGCACAGCTGCTGCTTCACATGAATCTCCACCATTCTGGGGTTTGTTCTTTGCCGTTCAGAAATCTGCGTCATTCTGGTTCATCCTGATTTGCCAGGAGGCGCCGCGTTTATCCGTTCAAACACTTTCATGATGTCATAGAGAGGATGGGAAAGTCCAACCGTCATTCTGCTCAGGAAGGAGACGAGCTCTGGTCCAAAAGGTGCAGATTAACTCCAGAACAAAAGCCAAAGGGTCAATGCTGCGGTGTTGGCAGCGTCATGCTGCGGTGTTGGCAGCGTCATGCTGCGGTGTTGGCAGCGTCATGCTGCGGTGTTGGCAGCGTCATGCTGCGGTGTTGGCAGCGTCATGCTGCGGTGTTGGCAGCGTCATGCTGCGGTGTTGGCAGCTTCATGCTGCGGTGTTGGCAGCTTCATGCTGCGGTGTTGGCAGCGTCATGCTGCGGTGTTGGCAGCATCATGCTGCGGTGCTGCTTTGCTGCAGGAGGAACTTCATAGAAAAAATGGAGCATCTAAGGCCAGGAAGTTGAAGCTGCAGATGGACGATGTCTGCCACAGTTTTAAAGACAGTTGTCCCGATCCTGAGGAAATGTATAAAAACTTTTGACCTTAAAGATATTAATCAATCAATAACAGATTATTTCTGTCATTGTTGAGGCTTTTGGTACATAGATGGTGATTCTTGCTGACCTGGAACAACAGACGTTTGCTCTGATTTAACTGCAGACAAGAAGACGGATTCCCTGGGTGTATGTAAACTTTTGGTCTCCACTGCACTAAAATGAAGCCGGATAATAAAGTTCAAACACGTTTTTAAAACAGGAGTTAAGAGATGATCCTGGTCGCTGCGTTGGAGGAGCTGGGAGTTCGGTTCGGATTCTCCGACTCAATCCAAGATGGCCGCCGCTGAGGATGGAGAACTTTAGCTGCTTCTGGTGTTTTTTGTTCGTTTGTTTGGTTCCATCTGTAACTCTGAGCGACTGAAACCGACCAGAGCAGCAGGAGGCGGAGAAAAGACGGAGCGGAGAGAAAAGAAGATGCAGAGCGACAGGAAGGAAGAGCGGAGTCATCACATCGAGGAAGGACGGTGATCCGGTCCAACAGCAGCAGCAGAGGCAACGCAGCAGCAACAGAGGCAACGCAGCAGCAACAGAGGCAACGCAGCAACAACAGAGGCAACGCAGCAGCAACAACAGAGGCAACGCAGCAGCAACAACAGAGGCAACGCAGCAGCAACGGAGGCAACGCAACAGCAACAGAGGCAACGCAGCAGCAACAGAGGCAACGCAGCAGCAACAGAGGCAACGCAGCAGCAGCAGAGGCAACGCAGCAGCAGCAGAGGCAACGCAGCAGCAACAGAGGCAACGCAGCAGCAACAGAGGCAACGCAGCAGCAACAGAGGCAACGCAGCAGCAACAGAGGCAACGCAGCAACAACAGAGGCAACGCAGCAGCAACAGAGGCAACGCAGCAGCAACAGAGGCAACGCAGCAGCAACAGAGGCAACGCAGCAACAACAGAGGCAACGCAGCAGCAACAACAGAGGCAACGCAGCAGCAACAACAGAGGCAACGCAGCAGCAGCAGAGGCAACGCAGCAGCAACAGAGGCAACGCAGCAGCAACAGAGGCAACGCAGCAGCAACAGAGGCAACGCAGCAGCAGCAGAGGCAACGCAGCAGCAACAGAGGCAACGCAGCAGCAACAGAGGCAACGCAGCAGCAGCAGAGGCAACGCAACAGCAACAGAGGCAACGCAGCAACAACAGAGGCAACGCAGCAACAACAGAGGCAACGCAGCAGCAGCTGAGGCAACGCAGCAGCAGAGGCAACGCAGCAACAGAGGCAACGCAGCAACAGAGGCAACGCAGCAGCAACAGAGGCAACGCAGCAACAACAGAGGCAACGCAGCAGCAGCAGAGGCAACGCAGCAGCAACAGAGGCAACGCAGCAGCAACAGAGGCAACGCAGCAGCAACAGAGGCAACGCAACAGAGGCAACGCAACAACAGAGGCAACGCAGCAGCAACAGAGGCAACGCAACAACAGAGGCAACGCAGCAACAACAGAGTCAACGCAGCAACAACAGAGGCAACGCAGCAGCAACAGAGTCAACGCAGCAACAACAGAGGCAACGCAGCAACAACAGAGTCAACGCAGCAACAACAGAGGCAACGCAGCAGGAAATCCAGCCTGCAAGCTGCTCTCTGAGGTCTGGGATTATCCAGCAGCAGCAGATTAGGATTTTGTTGCTGCTGGTTTTAATCTGTCACATCAGCAGCTGTTTGTCTCTGAGGACTGAAATGTCCTCCAGCTGCAGAAAAGGACGACCTCTGCAGCCACAGGGGACACAATAGGCCCGGTTCTGGTTCTGTGTGTGTCCACACTGGATCCTTTGAATCCAAAAGAGTAAAAACACTTTCCAGTAGAAGAGGAACAATGGTGTCCTCTGTCCTCAGACTGGGTCATTCCATCCATCCATCATCTCTGAACCACCGGTTTGGTTCGTTTCCAGTCCACTAACTGGTTTCTCCTGGTCCCAGTTTGGACAGCCGTCTCCGTCCTCCTGCAGGTTGGACTCATTTTGGGACAAACTGAAGACGTTTCCGGCTGAACAGCAGCTCTGATGTCATTCACAGAAACTTCCTGACGTTTCTCACGAATGAGGAGAAACACACACACACACACACACACACACACTCACACACACACACACACACACACACACACACACACAGACACTCACACACACACACACCCCCTCACACACACACACACAGACACTCACACACACACACACACACACACACACACAGACACTCACACACACACACACACACACACACACCCCCTCACACACACACACACAGACACTCACACACACACACACAGACACTCACACACACACACACACACACACACACACACACACACACACACACACACACTGTGCAGCCGTGCATCACCAACGCTGACGAAGCTGCTGCAGCCCTTCCTGTCCTTCTCGGTCCATCTGTCTGCAGGGCGTCATCTTCCTCTGCTGCTTCGTCTTCATCGTTTGTGTTTAACTGACAAGTTTCGCTTTTTGAAATGAAAAACTGGATTTTAGTTTCAGTTTTTATGAATATCTTTACTTTGTTTTTGTTCCAACAATTATTTTTGTTTTCTTGAGAAAAATAACTTCTAGTGAGAAATGGAGAAAAATGTAGATTTACAGCAACTCTTTGTTTTAAATGCAAAAGTATGTAAATAAAACTCAGGAGGTTTTAGAACAGGGAGCCCAGAGTGGGTCCTGGAGGCCCGGCATCCTGCACGCTTCCGTTCTCTGGCAGAAACAACCTCAGCAGGTCAGTGATCTCCTTAGGCCTCCATGAGCATCAGGTGTGTTAAACCAGGGAGAGAATAAAACATGCAGGACCCACCGGGCCTCCAGGACCCCACCGGGCCTCCAGGACCCCACCGGGCCTCCAGGACCCACCGGGCCAGAAGATTCCTGTCGGTTCAGGTGTGTGTGTGTGTTTGTGGGGGGAGTGTGTCTGTGTGTGTGTGTGCGTGCGTAATCAGGTCAGAGAATTATCTCGCTCCAGATTCTTCTGTCTGGGACAGACCCATGGAGGAAACCCGGAGCTTCAAACAGAATCAGAACCGAACTCCGTCCCGTCTGGACTCAGCTGCCAGACGGAGCCGAGCAGCGAAATCACATCCGACCCGTTTAGCCAAGCGATGACTCCGATGAAGAGCGTCAGTCAACAGCTTCCTGTAACCAAGACCAGCTGCAAACCTGCAGCGATTCATTCTGAAGGAACCGGTTCCGACCCGCTTTTGGGTCTGTTTGCCGTCAAACCGCCGATTAAGAAAGATTCTGCGGGTCAGAACCTGGAGGCGGTATCATGGTTCGGATCGTCGCCGTGGACGGAGGAAAGACGTCAGAACCTTAAAGACACCGAGTTTCACAAGGATCAGTGAAAAGTTACCTGTGCTGCTAACATGCTAATGCTAACATGCTAAACCAACGAGACGTTTAGCAAAAGCTAATGCTAACATGCTAAACCAACGAGACGTTTAGCAAAAGCTAATGCTAACATAAACAGCATGACTGTTCCCGCCCTGACAGCAGAGGCGGAGGCGGGGGGGCCAGTGCCCCCCCTGTCATCTGATTGGTCCCCCCAGTGGCCCCCCCTGATGATTGACATGTAACAGCACCAGGTCATTCCTGTACATTATTTGGAATCATTTTAAGCCAATCTAATATCTAAAGAAGAAAAACAATAATAAATATATGAAAAGAAAATGTATAAAACTTTATATAAGTCCATGTGATGACATAAATAGATTTACATCAGGCGCGATATCAGCCTCTTTTATACTTTTACTCATAAAAACGAGCTGATATTGATCTCCTGGATGTTTTAAATGTGCTGCGCTGTGGTGCAACTCAAAGGCTAAAACACTTCATACCTGGTGGTTGTAAAACACCAAGAAGTTATTTACTGATCCTCCACAAAAAAAACAAAAAAAAACGAAGAGGGGACGACAACGTTCGTAGTTTGGAGCAGAGGTTGCGATAGAGATTTTTCGTTGTCCGTCAAAGAAAAAATTAATTTTACTTCCAATTTGTAGTCATCAAACGAAACATTTAGTATTTCTCTGTGAGAATGTTTTTGAAATCAGGTAACATTTCACGAAATGACGTGATTAGAAGACGGCAGAACTCTGATCGTTTCCTGATCACTTCCTTCGGCCTGCGGGAGAAAAACCCCGCAGAAGCGGATCAGCTGCTGGTCGCTCCAAAGCCTCTGTCCGTTAAAGCGTCCAGATCAGAAATGATTCTCTGACAGATATTGTTCTTAGTATGATTAATAATGAGCTCCATGATGTTCTCTGTTCTCTGTGCGTAAAGTTGAAACTTCCTGCGCACCAAGTGTCAGCTGCGCTTGATCACAGTCTGGACAGAAATTAAATTAAGCGACTCCACTTAAATTACCATTAATTCACCCGCTGCTGTCTGAACGCTCAGCTTCACAAATTCTTCCTGGTTGCATCTGCAGAGAAATCTGCGCTGGTTCATCGACAGTTAGATCTGTATGAACCAAACCGAACAATTGAACTCTGCGAGATTTTTTTCCCCCCCTTTTAACCATGTGTAGGGTTCGGGCGTTTTTACCAGGATTTTTTATTTTTATTTTTTGCATGGTTTCGCTTCTCCAAAACGGACAGATGTTACGTCTGCCGCGCTCCTTCTGAGCATCGCTCTCCTTCTGGGTGCGGGAGGGTAACATCTTCAACTCCATTTGTTAAAACTGCAGGGCGAGTTAAGTTTAATTCTTCGGAGCGGCGGAGCCGCGTCCGCATTGGTTGTGCAGCGGACTGCGCATGGATCTAATTAACTTCTGCACCTTTATTTAGTTCCTCAAAATAAACTGCTGGCTCCTCTGTTTAGACTATAAATGGATTACAACAACGTTGCATTGTCTTTAGTTTTCTCTGTTCTGTACTGGAGACTGGAGTTAAAGGCGCCATTTCAACTAAAGATTTGCAATGATCTTCCTAACCAAGGTGTCCTGACCATCACTCTTCAACACGCTGTCAGCTCCCGGTCTGAAAGACACATTTAGTTCAGTGTCCATGAGATGATATTCAGAAAGGATTCTTTTATTGATTGATTTTAGTTGCCTCTGCAGTGAAATCTTTGCGTAAAGTCTGTCATGTCTCCATGTGAACCAGTCAAAGGTGTTTATATATATATATAAAAAAAAAATTCCCCTCTCACCCTCCGTGGGTGGTCTCTTTCATCCTCTGAGCTCGGGTCCTCTACCAGAGGCCTGCGAGCTTGAGGGTTCTGCGCAGTATCTTGGCTGTGCCTAGAACTGCACATTTCTGGACTGAGATGTCTGATGTTGTTCCTGGGATTTGTTTGAGCCACTGCTCCAGTTTGGGGGTGACTGCCCCGAGGGCCCCGATGACCACAGGCACCACTGTGGTCTTCACCTTCCAGGCCTTCTCCAGTTCCTCTCTGAGGCCCTGGTATTTCTCCAGTTTCTCCTTTTTCCTGATGTTGTGGTCACTTGGTATTGCTACATCCACCACAACAGCTTTCCTCTGCTCTTTATCCACCACCACAATGTCCGGTTGGTTCTCCATTACCATCTTGTCTGTCTGGATCTGGAAGTCCCACAGGATCTTAGCTCGGTCATTCTCCACCACCTTTGGGGGTGTTCCCCACTTTGACCTCGGGGCTTCCAGTCCATATTCGGCACAGATGTTCCTGTACACTATGCCCGCCACTTGGTTATGTCGTTCCATGTACGCTGTCCCTGCCAGCATCTTGCACCCTGCTGTTATGTGCTGGACTGTCTCAGAGGCCTCCTTGCACAACCTACACCTTGGGTCTTGTCTGGTGTGGTAGATCTGAGCTTCTATTGCTCTGGTGTTTAGGGCCTGTTCCTGGGCGGCCAGGATGAGGGCCTCTGTGCTGTCCTTGAGTCCAGCTTTCTCCAGCCATTGGTAGGATTTCCTGATATCAGCCACTTCAGTTATTTGTCGGTGGTACATCCCATGTAGGGGCTTGTCTTCCCATGATGGTTCCTCCAGCACCTTGTCCTCTGTTCCCCATTGCCTGAGACATTCGCTGAGCACATCGTCCGTTGAGGCTTTGTCCTTGATGTATTTATGGATCTTGGATGTTTCATCCTGGACAGTGGCTCTCACACTCACTAGTCCTCTGCCTCCTTCCTTACGGCTTGTGTACAGTCTCAGGGTGCTGGATTTGGGGTGGAACCCTCCATGCATGGTTAGTAGCTTCCGAGTCTTAACATCCGTGGCCTTTATCTCTTCCAATGGCCAGCTAATTATTCCGGCAGGGTATCTGATTACTGGCAAGGCATAGCTGTTTATTGCACGGATCTTGTTCTTGCCATTGAGCTGGCTTCTCAGGACTTGCCTTATTTGTTGGAGGTATTTGGCTGTGGCTCCTGTCCTTGTGACCTCATCGAGGTTGCCATTTGCTTGCTGTATTCCCAGGTACTTGTAGCTGTGCTCTATGTCTGCTATTGTTCCCTCTGGGAGTGAGACCCCTTCTGTGTGGATGACCTTCCCTCTCTTTGTAACCATCCGGCCACACTTCTCTAGTCTAGTAAATTAATAAGTAGATTAAAGCTGGTGGTAATTCATGAATCTGATCAGATAAATCTGCAGCTTGTTGTTTCCCTCCTTGGCGTCCAGCTGAACTTCATTCACTGCTTGAGTTTCATGAACGCAGTCAGTTCAGCTGCGGCTCTTTAACCGAGTCACCAAAACCTGAATCCCGCTGAAGACGCCCTTTGACCCTTTAGAAGATGAATGCAGGAAGTAAAGCGTCCGTGATGGAGAACGTTCTTCTTCTCCTGGTTTCAGGGATTTATCTCATTTTCAGACCAGCAGATGCTTTTGGGCCTTAAAGTGGAAATGATAAAAAAAAAAAAACATCTCACACTTAATCATCTAATCATTAAATATGAAAAAAAAAATTTGGTTGTTGGCTGAATTTTTAAAAAAAAGTTCCTCAATATAAACGTCTGACTTTTTAATTTATTCTGTCTTTTATTTAACCCAAACCGTCATAATCTTCCTCTTTCTTCTTCACGTCTGTTTCCCACTCATCCCCCTTCAAGACTCATCATCATCATCATCATCATCATCATCATCATCATCATCATCGTCATCATCCGTTTTTAACCCAATAATCTTCCACTTTCTCCTTCTGTTTTTCCCACTCATCCATCCTTACAAACCTTTCATCCCTCATTATTTTAATGAACTTTTACACTCATCCTTCCTGCTGATGTTAAATAAAAATCAACATATTTATCAGTTAAATATGATGTTTCCCAGCATTTTAAAGTAAATTATGGTTTTAAAGAACAGAAGGAAGTTTTGGAAATGAAAAGTAACTCCTCATTAAGCAGCAGCACTTAACGAGTTGGGTTTTGCAACTTTCTGTATTTTTTCTGCATCTTCAGCCGTTTGCTCAAATGGTCATGAATAAAAACTCCTGTAAACACAGCTAAAGTTCAGGAAAATAAAATAATGATATTTTAGAGCAGTTCCTCGTTGGATCAGACTCCCAGCATCTCCACTGTTTAATAAAAGAAGGACTAATCCCTCTTTGGTGACATTTTCAGCCTCTGTGTGGTTATTTGTCCCGTTCAGCAGCTTTAAAACTCAACCTTTAATCGCTGCTGATCGTTTCCTTCCTGTCCATCTTTACTTCTATCTGCAGCCTGATCTGAATATTTTATGACTGATGGAGGCGTCCAGAAGTTCACAGCTCGTCTTTAAGCTTCTCTTCTTTGGCTCTTTATTTCTTTCATGTTCTTATATTTTGGTTTCCAAGCAGCTGGGAGTTCTTACATAAACGATGATATTTCTGCAGCATCTCTGAAGGTCATGCATGAGGAAAAGTCCCAGAAAGCCTGAGGAAGTGTTGGTTAAAATATCAAAGTTTGCATGCTGACCTCCAGTAAAACAAACAGGAATCCTGGTGAAGCCAGAGATCAGCAAACAGCCACTCACCTTGAAGAGCCAGCAGGGTCAGAGGCAGCAGCAGCATCCCGGCTCCGTTCAGGCACCAAACACACACCGACACACACTCTGCGCCCTGCAGCTGGCAGCGCCGACACGTCCGGACCCTCTGCAGCCCGGAAGAGGAGGACGGAGCTGCTGGGACTCTGGGTGTGGTCTGCCCTCCTCTTCCTCTCCTCCTGATGAAGAGGGGAGCCGCCGAGGGAGGAGGAGGGGCTGAGGACCTGATGGAGGACGGCCGGTCCAAACGGATAAAGAGCTCAGAGTCCAGAGCAGGAAATGGAAGCAGCGTCGGGTCCTGGAGACGTTTCAGCTGCTTTTACTCTCACATTTCTCTGCTTCCTCCACAAAAAAATCTGATATTCTCCTCCAAAACCACCGATGGGTCAAAGGTGAGCGGATTCCATCCCGCCGTCCAGCAGGAGGACGAGCTGCAGACAGGCTGATCCGGAGCGGCCAGACCGGCCGAGGAATCGGCTCTGGAGCGTTTATTCCCTCAGAGCGACGCGCGGAAACTGACGGAGGGATGATGCGCTCCGGGACGGGGGAGGGAGGCGAAACATAGCAGCAGAGAGGAGGAGGGGGGGAGCCATAGAAGTGTTGCTATGGTAACGGATTTCCCTGTGATGTTTCCGTATCCTCTGAAGGTCCCACATGCTGCAGAGGAGAAGATGCAAAAACAGAAACAGGCAGGAGGTTTTTAGGCAGATGAAAAGGTTCTGCTGATGAGTTAAAGCGTCATAATTAACGGCTCCAAGTTCAACAGATATGACACTTTTAAGAAACAAACATAAAACAGAGAAGATCTCAGAGTTCATATCAGGACTTTTAAATCCTCCTGACCTGTAGGGGGGGCTACACAGTTAGCTGCACAAACCCTAAAACTCTAATCACAAATATTAGCACCACTAAAGCTAAAAGGCTATTCCAGCACTGTAATTAGCAGAAGCTAATACTAACGCAAATACCAACATAATATTAGTGGAAGCTATTGCTAAAGCACTATAACAACATTGTATTTAAGCTATTGCTAAAGTGAAATAGCATGATGTTAATGAAAGCTAATGCTAAACTGCTATACCAACATGGTATTTAGCAGAAAGTATGAAAAACGCTATAAAAACACATTTGATGAGAGCTAATGCTACCAGAGCTACAGTAACCATCATGGTATTTAATGAGAGATGAAGCACTACAATAACACGGTGCTAATTAAAATTGTTGAAGAAGATTTTAGGTTATAATAAATTTTGGAAAATTTCTGGCTCTATCTTCTTCTCACAGTTCTCCCAGCGCGCCACGTGTAGCCACACAGAAAACAAGTGTTGACGTCACATAATTACAGAGTTTAATCCAATAGAAGACAACGCATAAAATTACAACAGAAACTGCAGAACAACAGAGACATACATTCATTTACCTGATACAAATGGAAAAGAAGAAGAAGGAAAGACAGAAAGAAAAGCAAAGACGTGCAAAGATGTCTTTGGATAATTGCAAGAGCAAATCTGATTTTTTACTTCTGTGTACAAACTTTTATAGTAAAGGCGTATTCTTGTCTTTTAATTTATTCAAATAAGGCGTATCTTTGCTCATCCAACCAGGAGCTGTCTCAGACCCTCTTTAAAGTTAGAAACTCCCTGCAATTTGTTTCCAAGATCAAACACCAGTTGTCTCCTTTATCTAAACAAAGAGGAAGCGGAGACTCTCCTCTAGTGGCCTGGACTCCTGCTCTTTTATGGCTTTTCACGGATCAGTGTGAAGCTGGAACTTCTCCTGATTGTTTCCCACACAGACAAAGGGCAGATCAGAAGATCTTAGCAAACAATCTGCTGTAACTACAGGTTATATTTATGCAGTTGCATAAATAAATAATGTATCGAAAATAATTGGGGACATTAAGTAAAGCTGAAATACTCTCTGCTTCCAGGGGCTTCTCTCACTTCTGGGTGACAGAGGGACACCTCTAGAATACAACCAGCAAATGTTAACGTTGCGTGTGGGCCGGCTTTTCGAAGAGGCGGCTAGATTTAACACCAGTTTAAAAAACTTAATTTTTTTTTTATTTTAATTTTGGTACTAATTTAAGCTTCTCTCTCTCTTTTTTTTTTGTAAATCACTTAGCTGAAATTAAGTATGTCTTGGTTTTTATCCATATTATTAGTTTTTGGTATCACCACAGATTCCATCCAGGTGTGGCAGAAGGAAAACACCTGAAACATGCAGGACAGGGGGCCTGAGGACAGGAACTGAGAAACACAGCTCCTGTGTCCTGCCTTACAGAAATAAACTGCTGAAGGAACAAAGCAGAGCTTCTACTGTTATTGTTACTATTACTGTTCATATGAATTAGTCTGAGCCGGAGGACAGAAACTGAACTCAACATGTAAAGGCTGAGCGCCGTCAGTAAGGATGGCTTTAGTTTCCCTGATGATCCATTTATCGATTAGTTCTGTAAGTGAGCTTTTTTCAACTCTCAGATTTTATTACTAGTATTTATTACTTTGTTGTCCTAACACTAAGATTTCCAAACAAACAGAGGAGAGAAAACGTCAATATATGATCCATGAAATAGGATCATCGTATCAACCTGAAACTTTCTTAGAGCAATCTTTCCTGGCCCTTTGTTGCTGGTTCTCTGCAGGCCTGGTGGCATGGGTGGGCATTGGGAGGAGTTGGGGGGCGTTGGGGGACCCTAACCCATAGAGTCAGCCGTGCCCACCTGGGCTGGAAGCTGTTTTGTTGTTTTTACCTTAGAATGGCCAACTCTCTGTTATTCCTATGTCAATTTGATACAGTAGAGGCTTCCACACTTCACATATTTGTGTCCTCTGTCACTTTTATCAGCAGTTAAAACTGTTTAATCCGTTGTTAACATGTCGTAACCTGTTTTTCCGAGCCGCCTTTAAACGCAACATGATTGCTACGCTGCTCGCGCTGGGTTTCCACCTGTGAAGGAGACCTGCTGCTGCTGTGCGGAGCTACGTAGGTTTGTGTTAGAATCACGGCAGCAAACCAGCAAAACGCAAAGATCTTTTCAGTTTTTCCCTCCAAACGAACCGACTGAGTTGAGTGAAGCTGCTGGATGCAGGTAATGTTAGCTAAAAGATGACTAGCTAATGTTAGCTAAAAGATGACTAGCTAATGTTAGCTAAAAGATGACTAGCTAATGTTAGCTAAAAGATGACTAGCTAATGTTAGCTAAAAGATGACTAGCTAATGTTAGCTAAAAGATGACTAGCTAATGTTAGCTAAAAGATGACTAGCTAATGTCAATACAGAACCTTAAGCTTGTTAAGTACAGGCTACTGTTGTTTATGTTCAAAAGTGTGTAGTACTTGTTACATTCACTTGAGTAACTTTTTTGGAAAAAGGTACTCATAAAAGTAGTTCTACTGCACTGTACCGTTTTCTTTTACTTGAGTAATATTATTATTGCCCTGTAGGGTAACACTTTATTCGAAGGGTTGTGAATAAGACTGACATGACACTGTCATAAACATAACATCTGTCATGAACATGAATAAGCCTTCATGAATATTTATGACTGCTGTCATAAAACGTCATTGGCTAAATTATGACACTTTAATACAAAGTTGACATTATTCAAAATGTCTTTGTTATCCCTGATAAAAAAAAGACTATACTTTTTATTATCTAAATACAAAATTTTAACATACTTATCGATGTACTTCAACTGTACTATTTTGGAACAACTTTTGGAAAACTAATTTTGTACTTGGTATACTTTAGTAGTATTTAAATAGTATAAAACTACAATTAATAGTATACTTTAGTATACTATATGTACTTTTTTGGAACAACTTCAAGTATACTTAGTGTACTTAAAGTATACTTTTTAAATTTAATATTTCAGAGCTTTATTGTTATATTTTGATATAATTATTATATTTTGAGTGTATATAATTATGTCTCAAAATTATATATATATATATATATATATATATATATATATATATATATATAATATACTTCAAATATATTTTAAACATGCTATTAATATAATAATGTATTTAAATTACACTTAATTTTTATTTTTGATTTCCTGCTATTGATAAACTACAATTTTAATTACTCTTAATTCATCTTTATTCCTACGTACCTATTTTGTACATGTGACATCACAATGAAATAAAGTATCTTAAGCAAAAAATAAATAAATAAATAACCTCCGAGAATAAAGCATGGGTTAATGAAATACACATAATTTTTGTTGTATTGATATGTATGCAAGGATGTCTTGTATGTATGTATTTTATTTGTGAAAGTCCACGAAGTAAAAAAATATCTGGGTCACAACTTTTACCGGAACTGATAAAAGGAACAAGGGACACTGGATTAAAAGAGAGAGAAGTGGATGTTGTGCTCCCTTTATGAAAGTGTTAGTTCTTAAGGTACAGCCACCACAAGCATAGTAGAAGTTGTTCTCCACAACCCTCCTTACTTCTTCGTCAGGTGTTGTATTTTCCTTTGTGTGTCTCTGCAATGCAGAGACAGCACAGCATGGGCTACAGACAGTGCCAAATGGAAGAACTTGCCATTCAAACACAACTGGAGGTTGTATTATTTTCACATCCCGCCATAGAAATCTTAAGAGAGGTTTGTCCTCAGATAGCAGGCGGACCTGATGGAACATTCCTTTAATGTCACTTGAAATGGCAATGCTGTGTTGTCTGAAGCGCAAAAGCACTCCCAAAAGTGTAGGGCCGAGGGTTGGTCCTGGCAACAGATAGTCATTCAGACTCTGTCCTTGGTGTTCAAATGAGCAGTTAAACACAATTCTGTGCTTTCCATTATGTTCCACCATGTGGTGTGGTATATACCACGCTTCCTTTGTTTGTGCAACATCATCTGGCTTTAACTTGGTGATGTAGCCTGCATCTTCCAACTTGGCTATTTCTTTATTGTAGATGTCTGCTCTGTTAACATCCTTCAGCAGTTTCCTTTCTGTGCTTCTTAACAGTGGCAAAACAGCTTCTTGAGCAGCATGCAATGTGGGCATATTTATGTTGCGAAGAAGCGGGGTTGCGTACCTGTTAACACTGTTGACAGTCACTTTTGTAGTTTTCTCCTCTAGAAGCATAACTGCCTGACGATCTTGTGATCGCATAATCACCTTTTCATTTCTGAAGGGCAGCACATCCAATTACCAGAGTTGTTGCACATTCTTCATCAGGTCAGAGTCTGTGGAGCGTGTGGATGTGAAAAGGCACTGAACCTGTGTGGGAAGCTGCTCTTTTAACAAGCTTGTAGGACCCTGTAGAGTCCATCCCAGTCTGGTTTTAATAGCGGCAGGACCACCAGGGGGTCCAAGTCTTACAGGCTCGATTGGTGTGATTAAATGCGGATAGTCTGAACCTATCAAGAGGAGTGGCTTCACTTGATGGAAGGAAGTGAGGGGGAGGTTCTTCAGGTGAGCATATTTACTTTGTAAAGTGGCAACTGGGTGTGAATGTTCCGCTAAGCCTAAATGCTCTGCCGTAAAGGCTCCTGTTATTTCATACCTTTTCTTGGGATTTGAAGCTGGTGAGACTGTAAAGGAAACTGACTCACCTTGGACAACTCGAATGTCTTGTCTGACTGTCTTCAAGGCTAAATCCTCATGATTGCCATGGAGTTTAAGTTGCTGTGCTGCAGCAGATAGAAGAATGGTTCTTTCAGAACCTTCGTCCAAAATGGCAAATGTCTCCATATTATGGTTGCCATTCTGCAAGATGACCTTACTCATCTTGAGTAGTACATGGCTGGAAGCTGTTGGTCGGTCCACATACAAAACCTCACTAGATGAGTGTGGAGGAGTCTCTTCTTTTGCTGGTCTTGATTTACATCATGAAGGGCTTCTAAGTGTCTGCCATTGCATGTACTACATCTAGTTTTCAGCTTACACTGAGCAGCTTGATGATTCCTTCCACATTTCCAGCATTTTTTGTTACTCTGAATCCACACTTCTCTCTGATCTTGAGTGAGATTACTGAAGTTTGTGCAGTGATTCAGAAGATGTTGGTTGTTATTGCAATATGGGCAGTACAACTTAGATTTCTGACTGGCTGTGGATGACTCTGTGGAAATAGAACATGTCTGTGGAGGGGTGGCAGCTGTGGTCCTAGGTCCTGTGCTGAGTAAAACAGTAGAGGACTTTGGGTGTGCTTGCTTCTCTTGTCGCTCCCTCTGTCTGTATGGTCTCTCTCTGGAACCTGATATTACTATTTCACTTTCCTGTACCTGGACTTCAAATTCCAACCAGTCCGAGAAATCGTACAGTGTGGGTACTTGTATGTGCTGAGAAAGAGCATAGCGACGAAAATTAGTCCTTAAAGCATGTGGTAATTTCGATGTGAGTCGAGTGACGTGAGAACCACAAGTCAGTTCGATTCGTCCATTTTGTCCTAGTTGATCCAGCATTCCAACAAGAGCTCGCAATTTTAGAGCAAATCTGCGAAAAGATGCAGTATCACTGTCTCTGACATTAGCTCCATCCATTAACTCTGCAATTCTTTTTAAAGCGAGCTGATGAGGCTGCCCGTACTGTGCTGTGAGTGCCGCCATGGTATCACTATAGGGGGAGACTGAGTTGCTGTAGGAATCTGCAATGAGTAATGCATCCTCTAACTTGAGGTGGTCAACCAATATTTGATACTTGAACCGTTCTGTGGCATCACTTGGTAGAAGGTTGTCCAGAGCTATTTTAAGCCTGGAGAATTCTCTGGTATCGTCATGTATAAATGGGGGGATTGTAGGCTTCGGTCCCCTGTAGATCTTCTCCTGATTTTCTGGTCTGGGTACAAAATCTTGTGGTTGCTGATTCTGAGGATGAAGAACATTACTTGTAGCATGGGGATACTGCACTGCATGATAGTGAGATGGTTGTGAATATTCTGTGAGAAATTGGTACTGCTGTGGCCGAACATCACCATATGTGAGTGAAGGTCCTCCTTCCCTTACGTCCATCCTTTGCACATCATGACCTACATCTTGTATGTCATCATTCATCACTGAAGCCAACTTGAAATAGGAGTAATGAGAAGGAGACAAGCGTTGTCTTACAGCTGGGGGTGGGTCTTGAAGGGGTAAACCTTCCTCCTCCACTTCTGCATCTGCTTGACCAACGTTTGTCTTTAAACATTCGAATTGGGAAATGGCTTCTGACTCTGATCCAGATGTGCATGGAGAATCTTGAAGTTCCAAATCTTTAAATGACTTAGCTGCAATAGAATGTTGCCTTTCCTGCTGGACTTTGGGTTATCTGCAGCTTGCTTACTGCTTCTGTGAGCCGTAACATGTTCTCCTGCATCTGACGGCTTTCTTGTCGGATTTCCCTAATTGCTGTAAAGACCATCTCGTCTCTTGCTTGTTCACCGAAGGCTGGTGTCTTATTTCCAACTTCAAAGCTTTGTATGGGGAGGGGTGTCATCCTGGCAGATCCCTCATAACGTTGCTGATGGCCATTATGTAAGGGTGAGTGTTGATGAGTGTCCTTGCTGTACACTCTCTGTCCAACAGCTGCGTAACGTCCACCATACGAAGGTGCTCTACTTTGCTGACCAGCATACTCCACATAAAATTCATCGAGGTAAGGTGGCTGACGTATTTGCCGTCTGGGTCTAACCTGTTCGTCCCGCTCCATTGCATTCTCAGGAAAAGTCCAAGACATGCTCTCTTTGTGGCAACTGTAATCCGGCTCGAAGGACCATTAAATGTTGTGCTCCCTTTATGAAAGTGTTAGTTCTTAAGGTACAGCCACCACAAGCATCCGGTAAAGGATGAGAGGAGAGGTTGCAGGTCCAAACTTTCTTTAATAGAGCTGAGAGTGGTTTTTATTCATTGACACGCTCCCAGGTTCTTGAACAATCTCTTAAACAAACAGCTTTAACGCTCTCCGTCGATTACTCCCGTGAACTTTCTAATTATCCAACACTGAACATGTGCTCTAACAACAGTAACAGCTATTGGTAGCCTGAAATTCCAACGAGCCAATCACAGCAGACATTACTCAGACAGCTTGCTGAGCTCTTAAAGTGATATACACATAGTTACAATAGTCCATTTTCAACAGTGGGTGTGGCAGCACGCTGGAAAAGGACTCCGAGCGACGGACCGAGGAGCTCGAAAGATTAGCCCGGAGATACCTGATTGTTGGAATAAACGCGTTGCCAGATCAACTACTGAAGGAATCAAAAGTCTTCTGGAGGCAAGATAAAGCCACACGGGGCGGGTACGTTTACAGGCCTGACAAAGGGAACCGCCCGGGTACACCGACGCCTTCCCGGTGAGACTGATACATTTTTTGGGCCCCAACGTTGTTTTTTTTTGCGTGGACGGAACTTTATTTTTGATCGCCCAATTATGGACTTTTCGATTAACTATTATTATTGATGAAATATTTTTTCGTTTTGATTCAGAGGCTGGGCTATAGAATTGAATGCGGGGTTATTTAATTGTAAAAAGTTCCGAGAGTGACTGATATAATGCCATGATTCCAGGAATCAGATGATTGGTTATTAAACGTAACGGGCAACTCTTAGCCGCATCAGAGAGCAGACGTGTCCTATCCTTCTTTTTATTTAAATCAAATAATTTTTCTAGCTTTGATTAGGGAAAGCAGCGATCATACTTATTTCTAAATTTGTATAAAAAACAAGTCAAAGAACTCTCTTGGGCGTGTACATTTCTAGTTTATACTAAGATTTGTTAGACATGACATGCATAACTACACTACAGTACTTACACTGTTTTAGGCTAAAATTACATGGAAAGATCAATTACTCAAGATGCACAAGGTAATTCAAATATTTTTATTACAGACATTTTAAAATTGTCCAATTTTACTCACAACTTTATGAACTTTACATAAATTTTCAGTTTACACATCAAAGTGAACACATGAACATGAAAATTTAAGTGTGACAATAAAACATGAAAGTGAGGATCAACGACAGAACATTCCAGTTCACTGCACCTTACAGAAACCTACAAAAAAAGAACAATAGAGCAATTAAACAGAGAAAGCATTTGTATTTAAAGAGAACAGAAAAATGGCAAATAAAAAAATAATACTTACAATTTCAAGACGTTGTGGACTCGCCATGCATGTGACATCATAAGAACTGATTATGATTGGGACCAGATGCCTGGGGGGGAAAAACATTTCTGGGTGTCTTCTTTGCCTGTTTAGGTTAGAAGCAGAAAAAATTGTCAGCAATGTCATAGAATCAGTTGATGTTGGCATTAACTATGAAGCTGTTTTAAGTGTGGACTTAAGGAGACAAACTACCTTAAAATCTTTCCATCCATGATCTGAACATGCTGATCCTTGCAGGGTGGTGAGGGGGGCAGGTGGTGCCCATCTCCAGCAGCCATCAGATAAGAGGCAGGGCTCATCCTGGACAGGTCACCAGTCCATCACAGGGCCCTGAAAGCCAACAACAAATAAAAAAAGAAAGATAAATGTTAGATTAACAAGAAGAGAAAAATTCTTTCCAGTTATCTTTAAATCAAATCATGTTTATTAAGCACTTGCAGGGTTTCCCCCAGTGTATTATAAGCCTGGCGGCCCACCATGCTTTACTAGCCCCACCGCCAGGCTAAGCGTTGCTTGTTTACGTTTCTAGGGGGAAAAAAATCAAAATTTTTTTTTTTATTAAAAGCCTGGCTGCAAGCGTCTCTTTTGCTCTTAGCATTTCACTAGCAGAGCAGATTTATTCTTAAGGACAGGTTTATAATAGATAGGTTTATAGTTTATGCATTTAAAAGCCGACAGCGCGGACCAATCACACCGCTGGCGCCTCTGCGCTTTGCCTCGCGCGCTGCCGCTGCTTTACCTCAGCGGGATCGCGCGCTCCTCCTTTCACTCAAACTGGACACAGGCTGACCTGTATGCATGGGCGTAGGTTTGGGTAGGGACGGTAGGGACATGTCCCGACCAATATTCACGGGATATGAAAAAGTCCCGACCAATTTTTGCCATATTGACTCAAAGAACGTGGATCTACGATCTTTGATTAGCAGCAACAGGCGGTGCGCGGAACGGAAGCTTCTTAGTTTGATATTTATTATGAGCCTCCGAGACCGTGTCGGAACGGTGCTGTGGGGGGGGAGTCAGTTGAATCGTCGGACGTTCTTTGATTAGCTGCAAAAGGCGGCGGCTAGCTGGGCACACGCGTCTCCTTCTGAGTCTCCGAGACCATGTCGCCACCAAAAAAGAAAAGGACAGACATTAGAAGTTATTTCGCTACGTCGGCTGTAAGTACAGTGAGTGGACCCATAAGTTAGATATCTATCATGCAACGCATTTGTTGTAAAGTCCGGTGTTTAGTAAGGTCAGCACTGAATGTGAGGTAGGAAAGGAAAAAGTAAAGTGTTCTTGAACTGATCTGCTGAGTATGACTGTATCTGGTTGTATACACAAGATGTATGATATGGTTATGGTTGGGGGGAGGGGGTTATTAAGCCAATGTGGTTTCCCCCCCCTTCTCAAAAATGTTCGGTGCTCTTGGGCATTTCACTGTGCTGCCGGGGGGGGGGTCAAGGTCCCCACCAAAACTTAGACCGAACCTACGCCCTTGCCTGTATGGATATTTACATCAACTTACTGTGAGGAATTATGATCCTTTGGAGAAACTCTAGGTAAGAGTTTAAAACCCGCCGCGTAGCTCTGGTTGGGCAGCTTAATGTGAACCGCAGGAATAAGTTGTAGCAAATTCAGAGGCGCGTTGTGGAGCGGTGAGAATGATTTATCTTTGTGAACGAACAATTATATGTGGCGTTTACATCTCAACACGCTGCCCAGCGTGTGGCTCTGTGTCTGTCTTCCCTGTAAAGTTTATGTCTGTGGTCCCTGTTGGCCGGAGAGTTTGTGGATAACGAGCAGCGCTAACCTGATCATGCAGGTTCAGCCCGGTTGAGGACCGCAGTGAAGTTAGTTTCAAGTTGGATATTCGATATTCGAGCTCCGGGGAGTAAGCGGCGTTTAGCTCAAGGTTGATCTGATTTATGAACGCTAATGTCGGCCAGCGGTTCTCCACCGCTCCCGGCCCGAGCTCCGCGGAGTAACCGACGTTTAGCTGAAAGTTGATCCGATTTCGGAACGCTACTCTCGGCCAGCGGTTCTCTATCGCTCCCGGCCGCAGCGCCCGAAGGTTCACTTAGGGACTATCAACAAATTACTGAACCTAACATTCCTGTCAAAGAAATATAATGTTTTCTTCAATAGCTTCCAGGTCATTTGACCTAATGACTCAAAATCACTTTGAAATAATTATACTAGTCTCTTTAGATGAGGCACAGACATTTGTTTTCCATTTTAAATCATTTTCAATTTTTTATTAATTTTTTTCATCAAAATTGAGTGTTTTTCCTCAATAGCTTCCAGGTCATGTGACCTAATGACTCAAAATCATTTGGAAATAATTATAATAGTCCCTATAGATGAGGCACAGACATTTGTTTTCCATTTTAAATCATTTTCAATTTTTAAATAATTTTTTTCGCCAAAATTGAGTGTTTTTCCTCAATAGCTTCCAGGTCATGTGACCTAATGACTCAAAATCACTTTGAAATAATTCTAATAGTCCCTTTAATTGAGGCACAGACATTTGATTTCCATTTTAAATCATTTTCCATTTTTTATGAATTTTTTTCGTCAAAATTGAGGGTTTTTCTTCAATAGCTTCCAGGTCATGTGACCTATTGATTCAAAATCATTTGGAAATAATTATAATAGTCCCTATAGATGAGGCACAGACATTTGTTTTCCATTTTAAATCATTTTCAATTTTTAAATAATTTTTTTCGCCAAAATTGAGTGTTTTTCCTCAATAGCTTCCAGGTCATGTGACCTAATGACTCAAAATCACTTTGAAATAATTCTAATAGTCCCTTTAATTGAGGCACAGACATTTGATTTCCATTTTAAATCATTTTCCATTTTTTATGAATTTTTTTCGTCAAAATTGAGGGTTTTTCTTCAATAGCTTCCAGGTCATGTGACCTAATGACTCAAAATCATTTGGAAATAATTATAATCGTCCCTTTAATTGAGGCACAGACATTTGATTTCCATTTTTATCCATTTTCCATTTTTTATAGATTTTTTTTCATCAAAATTGAGGGTTTTTCCTCAATAGCTTCCAGGTCATGTGACCTAATGACTCAAAATCACTTTGAAATAATTATAATAGTCCCTATAGATGAGGCACAGACATTTGTTTTCCATTTTAAATCATTTTCAATTTTTAAAGAATTTTTTTCGTCAAAATTGAGGGTTTTTCTTCAATAGCTTCCAGGTCATGTGACCTAATGACTCAAAATCATTTGGAAATAATTATAATCGTCCCTTTAATTGAGGCACAGACATTTGATTTCCATTTTTATCCATTTTCCATTTTTTATAGATTTTTTTTCATCAAAATTGAGGGTTTTTCCTCAATAGCTTCCAGGTCATGTGACCTAATGACTCAAAATCACTTTGAAATAATTATAATAGTCCCTATAGATGAGGCACAGACATTTGTTTTCCATTTTAAATCATTTTCAATTTTTAAAGAATTTTTTTCGTCAAAATTGAGGGTTTTTCTTCAATAGCTTCCAGGTCATGTGACCTAATGACTCAAAATCATTTGGAAATAATTATAATCGTCCCTTTAATTGAGGCACAGACATTTGATTTCCATTTTTATCCATTTTCCATTTTTTATAGATTTTTTTTCATCAAAATTGAGGGTTTTTCCTCAATAGCTTCCAGGTCATGTGACCTAATGACTCAAAATCATTTGGAAATAATTATAATCGTCCCTTTAATTGAGGCACAGACATTTGATTTCCATTTTTATCCATTTTCCATTTTTTATAGATTTTTTTTCATCAAAATTGAGGGTTTTTCCTCAATAGCTTCCAGGTCATGTGACCTAATGACTCAAAATCACTTTGAAATAATTATAATAGTCCCTATAGATGAGGCACAGACATTTGTTTTCCATTTTAAATCATTTTCAATTTTTAAAGAATTTTTTTCGTCAAAATTGAGTGTTTTTCCTCAATAGCTTCCAGGTCATGTGACCTATTGATTCAAAATCACTTTGAAATAATTCTAATAGTCCCTTTAATTGAGGCACAGACATTTGATTTCCATTTTAAATCATTTTCCATTTTTTATGAATTTTTTTCGTCAAAATTGAGGGTTTTTCTTCAATAGCTTCCAGGTCATGTGACCTAATGACTCAAAATCATTTGGAAATAATTATAATCGTCCCTTTAATTGAGGCACAGACATTTGATTTCCATTTTTATCCATTTTCCATTTTTTATAGATTTTTTTTCATCAAAATTGAGGGTTTTTCCTCAATAGCTTCCAGGTCATGTGACCTAATGACTCAAAATCATTTGGAAATAATTATAATAGTCTGCATAGATGAGGCACAGACATTTGATTTCCATTTTAAATAATTTTCCATTTTTTATGAATTTTTTTCGTCAAAATTGAGGGTTTTTCTTCAATAGCTTCCAGGTCATGTGACCTATTGATTCAAAATCATTTGGAAATAATTATAATCATCCCTATAGATGAGGCACAGACATTTGTTTTCCATTTTGAGCCATTTTCCATTTTTTATTAATTTTTTTCATCAAAATTGAGTGTTTTTCTTCAATAGCTTCCAAGTCATGTGACCTATTGATTCAAAATCACTTTGAAATTGTTCTACTAGTCTGTATAGATGAGGCACAGACATTTATATTCGATTTTAGTCCTTTTTATAATTTGTAGGTATTTTTATATTAGCTTCTATGTCATCAATCAATCAATCCAATTTTATTTGTACAGCACATTTCAGCAGCAAGGCATTTCAAAGTGCTTTATATAATAAAAACATGAAAACACAGAGTCATGCAACATAGAATCAACAATCAAAACATTACATTAAGTTAAGAGCTGTCATTAAATTCGTAATTGATTACGTTTCAAATACAGCTCTAAACAGGTGGGTTTTTAGTCGAGATTTAAAGGCTCTCAGTGTTTCAGCTGTTTTACAGTTTTCTGGAAGCTTGTTCCAAATGTGTGGTGCATAGAAACTGAATGCTGCTTCTCCTCATTTGGTTCTGGTTCTGGATGCAGAGCAGAACCAGAACCAGAAGACCTGAGGGGTCTGGAAGGTTGATAAAACAGCAGATCTTTAATGTATTGTGGTACTAAACCTTTCAGTGATTTATAAACTAACAACAGTATTTTTCTATTCTAGTCTATGAGCTACAGGGAGTCAGTGTAGGGACTTTAAAACTGGTGTTATGTGCTCTATCTTCCTGGTTTTAGTGAGAACCCGAGCAGGAGTTCTCACTAAACTTTCACCCAATTACTCTAAATCAGTGTAAATTTGTTTTAGTAGACTGGAACAATGAGGTACGCTCATTTTTAATTCATTTTGACCCATTTTATTATTTTTTAGGCAATTTTATATTTAAAAAATATATTTCCTATTTTCTCTTCATCTCCATAGGCTGCCACCTTATCGTGATGAAAGGGTTTGAGTGCTGAAGTGACTCTAGGAGTTATGCTGTCAGGGGTTTCATACCCCTTGTAGGGTCACCCAATGCTAGAGGTCGTAGGTCATGACAAAGAGCAGCCCAAGACCCTTTATGAAGAGCACAATCAATGGATACAGTGTCCCCTCACCTGGACGCAGGTCACCAGGGCTCCACCCTGGAGCCGGGCCTGGAGTTGGTGCTCCGTGGCAGCATCTGGTGCTAAAACACATGGAGTCTGGCCAGGCTCACCCCACAGTGGATTCACCTTCCCATGGGCTCACCAACTGTGGGCCAAAAGGGCTGGGTGCAATGTGGGATGTTAGAAGGCCGAGGGAGGGGACCTTGGCCATCTGACCCTGGGCGATAGACTTTTCATCAGTGGGCATCACCTCTCTGGTGGGAGCCTGAGCTGGTGTGTGAGGTTGAGAGGTTCTAACTAGAAATAGTCTCATCTCATCATGACCCGAGATGAGAGCCATGCGCTAATTAATGGAACATTAATAAACAATCTGATATGTAGTGAGATAATGTAATGTTTCAGTTGTTGGCTGTGTTTCTGTGACTTTGTGTTTTTGTGTTTTTATGGTGCAAAGCTCTTTGAAATGCCTTGTTGTTGAAATGTGATATATAAATAAAATTTGATTAGATTTTTGGATTTGGGTGTTTTCTGTCCGAGGCCACGTTCTGCACAACCGGGGTTCTGAAGGGATCCATTTTGGTGGCCTTGGGATCACACCTCTGCTTTTGGCAGATGATGTGGCCCTACTGGCTTCATCAGGTCGTGATCTACAGCTTTACTGGAGCAGGATGCAGATGAGGAGGATCAGTACCTCCAGATCCAAGGCCATGGTCATGGAAAAGGGTAGAGCGCCTTATTTGGGTCAGGGAAGATTGTCCTGACCCAAGTGGAGGCGTTTAAACATCTTAGGATCTTGTTCACTGTTGGAGTTCATTCATTTCTGTCTCTGTTCTCCACCCATGTCCATTAACCAGTTTCAGGACCCGACCAGAACCACTCATCATAAATGACCTTGAGAAATAATCAGATTTGGTTATATATAAAAACAAGCTTTAATGCTAAAAGATGATCCAATTCCACAAGCCATACTTATCATCCAAATGGAACATCATGCTTCTTATGTTACATTCACCGTCAGGCGTTGGGCCAAGTGAGGCAAAGATTGTAGCAGGTTTAGCTTTTTATTCATCTCTGCAGTCTGTACCCTCCCTAAACGGTACTCTAATCAGTTTCAGTCTGTTTACATGTCAGCAGTCACATATAAACATGGTTATGTATGCTGCAGCGTGTTAAGAGGGTAAAAGAGATGGAGGAAAATACAGAATCCATAACATCAAGAATGAGGGCAAAATGGACAGGAGATCAATAGAAGGATTGGTGCAGTAAAGTGGTCGCTATGCCGATCTGTCGTGGTGAAGAGAGCTGGATCGAAAAGCAAAGGTCTCGATTTGCCAGTCGATCTACGTCCCTACCTTCATCTATGCCATAGGCTGAAGGGTCCTGACTGAAAGAACAAAATCACAAACTAACGGCCAAAATTAGTTTTTTCCATAAGGTGTCTGGGCTCTCCCTTAGTGATAGGATGAGAAGCTCAGTCATCCAGGAGGGACTGAGACTGAGCTGCTGATTTTTCACTTCGAGAGGAGCCAGCTGAGGTGGATCAGGCGTCAGATTAGGATGCTTCCTTGACGCCTCCCTAGTGAGGTCTTTTGGGCACGTCCCACCAGGAGGAGGCCCACAGGAAAACCCAGGACACGCTGGAGGGACGATGTTTCTCCAGCGTGGACGAGCGTTCCAGCTCCTCCAGGGATTCCCCTGGAGGAGCTGGAACAAGTGGCTGGGGAGACGGAAGTCTGGGCCTCTGCTGACCCCGCAACCCGACTGCAGACAAGGGGAAGATGATTGATTGATTGATTTTTCTTCAATAGCTTATGGGTCATAAGACCCATAAGTTAATTGGGTCTTATTAACTCAAAATCAATGTGAAATTATTCTACTAGACAGGATAGGTGGTGCAAACTCATTTTTATTCCATTTAGCCCTTTTTATTCCTTGTCAGTGGGTCACATGAAATTTAAGATATTAAACACCAATCATATTTTTTAATTTGTAAATTTAAATGATGTAAAAAATGGATAAAGATCTAAAATGGGGAAAAATGAGGGTGCCTCATCTCTAATGATTAGTACAACGATTTCAAAGTGGTTTTGAATCAATAGAACACATGTCTTGGAAGCTATTGCAAAAACATACTAAATTTTGACAAATTAAATTGCTAAAACATAAAAAAATGTTAAAATAGGAAACAAATGACTGTGCCTCATCTATACAGGATAAAAGAACAATTTCACACTGGTTCTAGGTCAATAGGTCACAATAACTGGAAGCTATTGAATTAAAATACTCAATATTGACAAAACAAATTGCTAAAAAATAAAAAAAATGTTAAAATGGAAAATAAATGTCTGTGCCTCATCTATAGGGACTATTATAATTATTTCCAAATGATTTTGAGTCATTAGGTCACATGACCTGGAAGCTATTGAAGAAAAACACTAAATTTTGGCAAAAAAAATTCCTAAAAAATGGAAAATGATTTAAAATGGAAATCAAATGTCTGTGCCTCAATTAAAGGGACTATTAGAATTATTTCAAAGTGATTTTGAATCAATAGGTCACATGACCTGGAAGCTATTGAAGAAAAACCCTCAATTTTGGCAAAAAAAAATTCATAAAAAATTGAAAATGATTTAAAAATGGAAATCAAATGTCTGTGCCTCATCTAAAGAGACTAGTATAATTATTTCAAAGTGATTTTGAGTCATTAGGTCACATGACCTGGAAGCTATTGAAGAAAACATATTATTTAATATTAAAATTATTGAAAATGTTGTATATGACTTTAAAATTTTATAGATCCTATTTTGGCTCATGTAAAAGCCTGAATTAGCACTGACAATTAGTTAGTTGGTTACAGTTCAAGGCATTTATTAACATTTCTTTGACAGGAATATTTGGTTCGGTAATTTGTTGATAGTCCCTAAGTGAACCTTCGGGCGCTGCGGCCGGGAGCGGTGGAGAACCGCTGGCCGACATTAGCGTTCATAAATCGGATCAACCTTGAGCGAAACGCCGCTTACTCCGCGGAGCTCGAATATCGAATATCCAACTTGAAACTAACTTCACTGCGGTCCGGTACCGAGCTTTAACGCTCTCCTCGGAGTCACGCACCACGCTGATTTTATATTATTTTATTATTATTTTTAGTATTATTTTTCCGGTTACACCATGCATCAAACCATATCAAATGCGTCGTCTACTTAGAGATAATGCATGCGGAGATCTGAGAAACTCGTCCCATAAAGTCGATCAACCAGAATAGTTTCTGTTACCCTCATTAAAAACTCAACAGACACGAAACGGAAGAGCTACTAAAGCCACATTAGCCGCATTGAATTAAATCTCCCATTTGTTGTGCATTTCTGCGTAGTGCAGTGGATTACCTCATCATGCAGGGCCGGTCCAAGGCTGTATGAGGCCTTGAGCTGAATTTGATTTAGGGGCCCCTTTTGTTGCTAAAAACATCCGCACCTCTAACAGCTTCTGTGTTAGAGTTAGTTAAATATGGGAGAAGGGAGTAGTTTAATTGGCCAGCTTAAAAAGCAATAAGTTATAATCGCAGTTTACTAAATTGGATTTGTAAATTCAAAGATTAAACTCACAGCATCAGTTTGTTGCTATGGTAACAAAACAATCTAACTGTGAATATTGTTCTTTGAAGTTTTACAAAGTAAACTTGCCAGCTCCTTAAAATCTTGTATTTAAATGTAAAACAATTTAAAATAATTTAATTTATGTATGCCTAAACAATTGAATAAAATTTAACAGCATTGATCATCTCAATAAACAAGCGTTACATTTATGTATCTGTGGTCTGTTTTAAATTATTAGCATTTATGGGGCCCTTGAAGCTCTTGGGGGCCTGATGGAGCTGCTGACTTAATTTGGATTAAACAGAAGTGCAAATTTGTTGTTTTTAGACTAATTGTGGGTTTAGATAACATTTCACTGGAGATCTTTTCCTGTAACATAGGAAAATGTTACAGGAAAATATTAAATTAGTATTTAATACTAAATACTAATACTAAATATTAGTATTTAGTATTAGTAAATACTAATATTTAGTATTTAGACTGCGGTCCGGTGGACCGACTCGACGCCCCGACCACCGGGCTTAGCAAGTTTTCTGGGGGAAACCCTGACTTGGTGTTGCTAACAGAAGGTTTTGTTGATGAAAATGTAGCTAGCTCCTCATTAAAAAACCAAACTTACATCATTAAGACGATGTGGAGGTTCATCCTCAGAGTTGGTTGGTGATCTGGTGGAGTCAGAGCTGCTTCTGAGACAAAAAGTCTTTAGTTTCCTAACACCCGATTTCTCTGGCTTCCTCTTTCATCTTCATTTGCTTAGACTGCAAACATATGTTGAAGATAAAAACATTGATGAACGAACAACAACCTCACAATATCAAATATATTTTCTCTCTGTCATATGGAGCTTAATTAAAACCAGGTTAGTTTATGAATTAAAGTTTAAGTCGCAACAAACAGCCTCCATGCAGTTATAACATGAAGCTGAATGATTACTATTGTAATAATCATACAAGTCACAATAAAATTTATAAAATAATTAAGAAACCAACGTAAGTTATATATCTTTACTGCACTCCGGGCTCCTTTTGTGACACACATTTCATTTCCATCGGTTGTTGTCCCATTGTGTTGTCGTCTAACTCGGATTAGGACGTCACCAGCTTGAATTTACCAAAATTAGTAACTATTGTCAAGACCCTCTCTACTTTTAAGGCAATATTATGCGAGTAAAAATGGCGAATTTGAACAGCGTCTGTTATCTTCCCTGCGTTCAAGTTTTTTCTTCTCTTTGTGGCGTTTTTTAAATAAATGAAAGTGTGCAATACCGCCACCATCTGGTCTGGCGTATGAACTGGAGCTAATGCCGTTGATTATAAGGTTTTAACAGCTGTGTGAAGCTGACACCCCACCCACGTCAAAAAATTCAGCAAATAGTCTGAATGGTTAGTGCTCCGTTTGTGCAGGTTTGTGCCGTTAAAATTTTCGTTTGTGCAGTTTTGGTTTCTGAGATATTAAAAATTATTTTTTAGGTCATCTAGAGTTCACCATCCCCCCATATCGCTCCAAAACAAACCAAAGTGGGCTATTTCGTTAGTGCTCCGTTTGTGCAGTTAAAACTGTCGTTTGTGCAGCTTTTGTTTTCGAGATATTAAAAGTTATAATTTTGGCCGATGACGTCACCGTCACCCCATCTTGCGCCAAAACAAACCAAAGTGGGCTACTTCTTTTAATTCTTCAGATTTTCTGCTGTTGTACAATGTGTACCTTTTGTTTTGAACTTCAATAAAGACTTAGAACAAGAAAAAATGTGTCTCAGTTCAAGTAATGTTTCAAGATAGCAATGTTTTCTCACGAACGTAGCGTTCTCTCCACAATAATTGAATCCTGCTAATAAAGGACATGCAGCCCTGACCCTAACGTAATGTGTATAACCTGTTCAACTGTGCTTTGATTTCGGAGGTGGTCTGAACAATTATTTTCACATTGTTGACGTACTGTCTGCTGATTATGCAGCAAACGTGTAAAAAAATATACATTAGCCTATAACGGTTCAAAAAATAGAAAAAAAAAATCCACAGCCAATTTGCTAGTTGCTTGAGCTAAGTTTTTGCAAAGTAAAACGGAAATGTGTCATTGGTTCAAAGTTCATCCAAGTAATGTACTTAATATTTAGTAAATATATTTTCAATGCAACGACTTTCATTTCATCCAATTTCTTACATTAAATGTGTATGGGCTTCAAGGATTTTGAAAAGCTCCACGTTTTGCAAACTTTGACATAGTTCTCACACAACTGGGATTGGCTCCACCCACACTGTAGTGAGCCCCCTCCCCCACCACCCCCGATCTTGTTTTGGCGGCAGAGCAAGTGTAATTTCAACCTCTCGTTAATATTGTAACCGGGTGGTTTTATTGGAAGATGTAGTTTACATCTAGTGGTTGTAAATTCCCACCGTGGGTTGGGCCTTTGAACACATCTAGGCCCCGTTCCCCACCGTCACTTCCGTTCACAGCCTTGTCGGGCTCATTAAGCGTATATAGGCACCGGGTGTGCACGCCAATCTGTGTGTGTTTGTTGGGTCCGTCGTTCGAGTTGGCTCTCAGGGCAGATGAGCGCTGGCGCCGTGCTCATCGGGTTGCTGTGAGTGTTCGGATCGTGGACATTTAATACTGGTAGGATAAATGGATTTTTATGTCACTACTCTACCTGTCTATTATTGTCAGCAGATGCGTCATTGTTTTCTTTTGGTATTGCAGACTGCTGCTGTTGCCTATTATGCTCCCACAAACCATACAGAACCACAAATATTGCAGAACCACAAATAATGCATAGCTCTTTATATTTTTTATTAGCTTGCTGGGCACAGCCTTAGGACTGGGTTGGGGCAATGTGGGGTTTGTTTTCTTTTGTCTAACATTATTTTGTGTTTCTACTAATTTGGTTTGCATTTGTTTTTGGTTCCAATTGCTTCTAGTCTTGTCCTGGGTTTTTGAGCCTTATTGCGTTTTAAATTAGAATAATAAAGTCTATTTTTAATATTGTAAAGGAATGTATAAATAAAATATATTTTGTATACTACTTCTGTTTCCTCATTCTCAGCCAGACCTACCTGGGTATCATTAATTGGGGAAACTCTAGACCACTTGATATTTCAGTAGTCTACCAGTTGGCTTTAGGGCCACGTCCTCAGTCACAATCCGGGTTCTTTCCCCCGTGTTACAATTTTCTGGTGTTGTTGGCAGGATCTGGCTGTTTGAACAGATGGTATACATATTTTTACATTCATTTCTGATAGCGATGGTGTTGGTTCTGTGGTAGTGTTGCTTTAGTGGAGAGCATTATTGCTGTATTTATTCATTGTTTGGAGCGCTTGGAGTGTGGGAGCATAATAGTGCAACAGTAGGCACATTGTGCGACCTGGCTGGATATTTCCGCCTGTGAATGAGGATCAGCGTTCCTGGGGCAATGGCTGAGGAACTTCAAGAACTCCGGGCTCGAGTCCAGCAGTTGGAGGCCGAAAGGAGCCGTCTGCAGCAGGAGAGGGATTCTGCACAGGCAAATTCAAATCAACAGGATGATGAACAAGCTGGCCCGAGTACAAGTGGAGCTCCGATGAACACTCGGACAACTGATCGCATAATCTACCTGCCGAGGGAGCGAAAGTGTCCAATCTTTCGAGGAACTCATGGTGTCGGGGTGGAGGAGTGGATAGAAGAGGTTCGCACCAGCATGCGAGTCCGCCATGTTGGACCCACAGATCAGGCTGCTTTCATTTTTGACCATCTTGAAGGTGAAGCTCGAGATGAGATTAAATATAGATCCTCAGCTAAACGTGAGAATCCAGAAACTGTTTTCACCATTTTAAAAGAACTGTATGGTTGCCAACAGTCGTATGTCGCATTACAGGAGGACTTCTTTTCACGGAGACAATTAGATGGTGAATCTTTGCAGGAATTCTCTCATTCATTGTTTTGCTTGATGGACAAAGTTACATCTAATTCTCCTCATGCTATGGCAAATGCTGACATTTTACTTCGTGATCAATTTATTCAAAATGTTAGTAATTCTGACCTGCGTCGAGAGCTAAAGCGTTATGCTCGTGATAATCCGAGGTGTACATTACTGGAGGTTAGAGCTGAGGCAATTATGTGGGAGCGTGAGGGCGGGGTGGAAAATAAAAGTAGTGTTGTCCCCTCTTTTTGTGCTGTACAGAGTGCCAGTGTGTCCCCTCCCCAAATTGACTCTCCCACTGGTTCTGTTGCCTCTCAACTTGCTACTCTGACTGTAATTGTACAAAAACAGCATTGACTAATCTGAACAGTTGGATCAGATTAGTCAATCCCTTGCAGCTATGCAGCAGTCCCCTGTGGCTAGGCCTCCCAGTTCTAGTAGTGTGATTTGTCACAAATGTCAGCAACCAGGCCACATTGCCCGGTATTGTACCGCTCGTGGCCGTTTTAAGTCCCACACACAAGTGGTGCCCCTCAGGTTCAATCCACCCCTAGCCATCAGCGGTCGGAAAACTAACTCCCCCTAGTGTTAGGAGCCAGACATTAGGAGGGGGTGGTTCAGGCTCGGTGGGTCCCCAAATTGAAGAGGTGAAGGCGTGTTTAATTGCATCGTGCCCTCAAGTCACTGTAAAACTATCTGGGGTTCCAGTCCAGTGTATTCTTGACACTGGTTCTATGGTTTCTACCATTTCAGAAAGCTTCTTTAAAAAGCATTTTCCAGATAAGTTAAAGTTATGCCATTGGTTAGAGTTGAGAGCTGCAAACGGTTTGAATATTCCTTACTTGGGTTATCTCGAGCCTGATATTGAGGTGTGTGGAATGGTAATCCCCAGAAGAGGGATCCTTGTTGTTAGGGACCCTCCAGGTCAGGCCAGTTCACCTCAAATACCAAGCATAATCGGGATGAATGTAATAAAGGCCTACTATCTTCAGCTATTTGACCAGTATGGCCCTGATTTGTTTAATCTTCAATCTGTTCAGGGGGCACAGTCTTCCTGGCTTCCTGCCTTTCAGCTATGTCAGCAGACTGAGGTTCAAGAAGGCCATATTCAAACCAGTGTTGCAAAACTTCGTGGTAGAAGACCTGTTGTAGTCCCTGCAGGCACTATAAAGTTTGTGCCTGCCACATGTTCAGCCATGTTAGCGCTGGCTGGGGCAGCATTAATTGAGCCGTTGGATGTAAAGTTTAGCTTACCTGAGGGTTTGTTAGTGTCTCCTTCCCTTTTGCAGGTTTTTTGGGGCACTGTTTATGTTCCTGTGGTGAATGTAGGGGTGTGTACAGTCACACTATAAGACCCCGTAGTGCTCTGGGTCTTTTGTCTCCTGTAAAAGTGGTCAGTTTACCGTCAGAGTTGCAGGAAGTTCCTTGTGCACAGGAGCAAGTCGTGGCTGCAGTCAGGTCCCATACTGCTGAGACTGGTTCGGTTGGAGAGAAGATAACATCACTTAATCTTTCTATGCTGGACAGTGAAGAGCAGCATAAGGTGAGAACATTGTTGCTAAAGTATGAGTCTGTGTTCTCTGCTTTTGATGGCGACCTTGGTGTTACTAATTTAATCGAGCATAGCATTCCATTGTTAGACAATGTTCCTGTGCGGCAGAGGTATCGGCGTATCCCTCCATCTGAATATGAGGCAGTTAAGTCCTATATTAACCAGCTGCTGGCAACCCAGGTTATCAGAGAGAGCAGTAGCCCTTATGCATCACCAATTGTCCTGGTCCGAAAGAAGGACGGCAGTCTTCGCCTATGTGTGGACTACAGACAACTTAATAAAAAGACCAGAAAAGACGCTTTTCCACTGCCCCGAATAGAGGAAACATTGGACTCTCTATCAGGCGCCTGCTGGTTCACAACCATGGACCTTGTTTGTGGCTATAACCAGGTTCCAGTTGCGGAGAATGATCGCCCAAAAACAGCCTTTTGCACGCCTTTTGGCCTGTTTGAATTTAATCGCATGCCATTCGGGTTGTGTAATGCACCAGGAACTTTCCAACGTTTAATGGAGAGGATGTTCGGGGCTCAGCATGGTCAGTCACTCTTGCTATACCTGGATGATATTATTGTGTTTTCTTCCAGTGTTGACCAGCACCTGGCACGGCTGGAGGTGGTGTTAAGTTGCCTGAAACAAGAGGGATTGAAGGTCAAGTTGGAAAAATGTGACTTCTTTAAAAAGCAGGTGCAGTACCTGGGACATCTCATCTCTGAGGATGGCGTGGCCACGGACCCAGACAAGATTGCAGCAGTGTCAAACTGGCCTCACCCTACAAATGTCTCAGAGCTGCGGTCATTCCTGGGATTTGCCAATTATTATCGAAGGTTCGTAGAAGGTTTTTCTCAACTGGCTGGCCCGCTCCATCGTCTTGTTTCAGAACATGCTGGGTCGAAGGCGAGTCGAGGACGAGGGAAACTATTGGGAGGAGCATGGTCACAAGACTGCGAAAGGAGCTTCCAGGAGCTCAAGGCCAAGCTTGTAAGTGCTCCCACTCTTGCTTTTGCTGATTTTTTCCCTGCCTTTTATTTTAGAGGTCGACGCCAGCCACAGTGGACTAGGAGCTGTGTTGTCTCAGGAACAGGGTGGCCGAGTACGACCCATTGCCTATGCCAGCCGCAGTTTGCATGCTGCTGAGAAAAGTTATAGCTCCATGAAACTTGAGATGTTGGCCATGAAGTGGGCTATGGCTGAAAAATTCAAGGAGTACCTGTGGGGCCACCGATGTGTCGTTTGGACTGACAACCCACTGAGCCATTTGGACACTGCCAAATTGGGTGCCACGGAGCATCGATGGGTTGCTGAACTTTCTGCATTTGACTATACGGTCAGATATCGTCCAGGCCGTGTGAATAAGAATGCTGACGCCCTCTCAAGGCAATCAACAAGTGGGGACAGAACACAACTACACCACCACCTCCCAGGGACAGCCATTCCAGAACAAATCTGTGAGATGTCGAGGGGGTGCAGGAGGATGCTGTGCAGTTGGCGATCACTGTCCTTCCATCCCGCAGCAGAGAAGATCTGTGCCTACTTCAAGGGGCTGATCCGTCCATTTCAGCCTTCCTGGAGTTTTGGCAGCAGCAAAGAGTGCCGAGTCGGGCTGAGAAGGAGCGTCTAGGGCCGGGTGCCCGTGGACTTCTGAAACAGTGGGACCGAATTGTCCAGAAGGAAGGCCTTTTGTATCGGCGCACCTGGAGACCAGATGGTGGAGAAGAAGTTCTTCAGTTTCTTCTCCCAGAGAGTCTAAAAGCAGAGGTGTTGCAGGAGCTTCATCAACATCATGGCCACCAGGGGGTCGAGAGGACAACTGATGTAGTGAAGCAGAGGTGTTTCTGGCCAGGAGTGGATAAAGATGTAAAGGATTGGTGCCAACAGTGTGAGAGGCGTACCCTTGCTAAGAACACCCAGCCAAGAGTTCGAACTCCTATGGGTCACCTGCTTGCTTCAAGACCAAATCAGCTGCTGGCCATTGATTTTACACTTTTGGAACCAGCCCGTGATGGAAGGGAGCTTGTAATGGTGATGACAGATGTATTTTCGAAGTTCACCCAAGCCATCCCTACTCGTGATCAGAAAGCGACGACGGTGGCAAAGGTCCTGGTTCGTGAGTGGTTTTACCGTTTTGGAGTGCCGGCCCGTATCCACTCTGACCAGGGGAGGAACTTTGAAGGTGTCCTAGTACAACAGTTATGTGAGTTGTATGGAGTTCAGAAAAGTCGCACCACGCCCTACCACCCGCAGGGAAATGGACAATGTGAACGTTTTAATCGAACTATGTTCAATCTGCTTCGTTCCCTAGCTCCAGATGAACAGCGAAATTGGCCAGAACATCTCCCACAGCTGGTCTTCCACTATAACACCACTGCCCATCAGTCGACTGGTGAATCTCCTCACTTCCTCATGTTTGGACAAGAGCCCCACTTGCCAGTTGATTTTCTGCTTGGCCATCTTCCTGAGCCCACAGAAGCTAAAGTGTGTGATTGGGTGGCAGAGCACAGGAGGCGCCTAAATGTGGCCATTGATGTTGTTAAAGGCAGAGTGGAGTTGGCAGCCCACAGGAGAAAAGTGAGGCATGATGAGAAAGTCCGGTGTGAGCCACTTCAAGTTGGACAAAGAGTGTATCTGCGTGATGTTGGCCCAGGGCGCAGAAAGATCCAGGATGCCTGGGGGTCTACAGTGTACAAAGTCGTGAGGGCGCCAAGTTCAGGTGGTGTTGTATATTCAATTGCTCCAGTTGATAACCCTCACCTTGTTAGACAAGTGCACCGTACCTCCATAAAGCCTGCCCTGTCACCAGTGTTGTGTTCAAGACCACCTAAACCGAGACCAAGACAAGACCAAGACCAGAGTGTATCGAGACCGAGACAAGACCAAGACTTTTAGGGTCCGAGACCAAGTCAAGACCAAGACCGAGGGAAGTCAAGACCGAGTCAAGACCAAGACCAGCGGCCCGTGCTACATGACACAATAAAATGTAAAATATGATTGAAATTGCTTCTCAGAATAATCTGAAAGATCCATATTCCTATAAAAACACCTAGATATTAAATACTTAATACATTTTACCAATATTAAATATTCCATTTCTGTGTTACAATGTGTGATGGTCTCATGCCATCCCTAAAAACATAACACCCTGGGAATTTGCCCATATTGCTCATATAAGAAACCACCACTGTTGCACCATTAAACATAGCAATTGAGGCAATGCCCTGACGGTAAATAACGCTCAACCATGAACACTGACCAAGGAGCAACAAGCAAGAAGTAACCAAACAGAAGGCGCTCATCGTGACTGTTTTCACTCTCTATCCCAGTACATGAAGCCAGGTAGTCTGACACCATGGCAGACATTACTGCTGCCACTTTGAACAAAAACAAAGAGCAATGTGCATGCTCTGCGTGCTCTTTCGTTCTTGTGTTTTAGTTATTTGTTAATTTAAATATCAACGTACATAATTAAATAATGATGCAGCGTACACAGAGCATTACTAGAACAAAGAACGGGTGTTCTGTCAGGTCAGATCGTCATAGCTTAACACGAACTCACGGTGTTCTGTCAGATCAGCATACGTTGTCAGATTAGTCGTACGCTTAGCTCAGACATGCATACGCTGTCATTACCATATGATTTTATTTAATTAGCAACATAGAATCATGACGTAGATCATCATACACTTGGTTATTAACAGTTGTATGGCATCCAGCTGCAGCCAGACCTACTTTAAATACACTTTGAAACCACGACAACGCATGTATATCTATCTAGTTATCATATTATGTCATATTATAAACAATTTAATGACTTATTTTCGTCATAACTTGTTGCATATGCTGAACTGACAACTCCTCTGACGGTCGGACTTCTTAATGCGCATGCGCAGGCATGGTACTCACTGCACGTATGCTATTCTGACAGTGTATGGTAATCTGATAGAACAACGGCTCTCAGTGAGTGACACTCCAGTCCTATCTAATAAATAAAGAGCCGTGGAGAAGAATCGACTGTTTCTGAATGTCACATCACTATATTGCAGACTTTTGGACATAGCGTTGTCCTATATATGCGACAAGTCAGTCAACATCTCCGCACAATAATTCAGGCAGTGAGTGACTTTTTTTCATCACAATTCTTATGTGTCTCTGTACAGCTAGCTTTGCTAACATCACGTTAACGGAGCTTACCTTCTTTGAGCTACTTTTCTAAGTGACGAAAATAGTTAGATGTTGTCCCCATCATCTCTGAAAGCGAAGCGCTGCTGAGTTAGCTCTGGCCATCGGATTTCTTACTATTTATGCAGCGCTATTATATTACTGACGATTAGACAAACATTTTCTGCCGCTGAGAGAAAACCACTGCGCATGTCCTGGAGCGCCGCGTGCGAGTGAAAGGTGGGGAGGGGGAGGGGGAGGAGGGAGTAGCGCCGCGCACGAGTGAAAGGTGGGGAGGGGGAGAAACACTAGTTGCTTGGATTTTAATCGGTGAGTTTTGCATCCACTGAAAACAAAGATGTTAACAAATAAACTGGACAGTATGCTGTACGTTTAGTGGTATTTTCACAGTTGCGGTCTCGACTGGTCTTGAAATAAAATGCCGAGTCCTCAGAGCCCGAGACCGAGACAAGACCGAGACCAAATGCGGTCGAGTCCGAGACGAGACCGAGACCATCAGAAAACGGTCTTAAGACCGGACTCGAGACCAAGACCGATCTCGAGTACCACAACACTGCCTGTCACCTTCAGAGACCTGCTATGATGATTGGCCACCGAGGGCACTGGAGGAGAACAGTGATGAGGAGGATGTGGAGTCGGGATCGTGGCTGGTGTGTCGAGAGGCTGTTGGTAATCCACCCAGGCCTGTGGACTCAGAACCATCAGAAAGGCCTCCAGCTCGAACACCTGTTCAGGTGCCGTCAGCTTCGCAAACTCCCCAGAGCACTAGGGTTGCCCCTAGAAAGTCCACCCGTAAAACTGCAGGCAAGCACTCCAATCCTCAGCATCTCCCAAGATCAGCTATGAGTGAAGACAGAGGGGCTGCTGTTTCTCTGGTTCCAGGTGTTAGCAGTATGGCTACAGCCATTTTTCGACCTTGGTCATAGTTTTACTTAATCGGTGGGTCACCGATTCATAGAGGGGGGGTAGGATGTAACCGGGTGGTTTTATTGGAAGATGTAGTTTACATCTAGTGGTTGTAAATTCCCACCGTGGGTTGGGCCTTTGAACACATCTAGGCCCCGTTCCCCACCGTCACTTCCGTTCACAGCCTTGTCGGGCTCATTAAGCGTATATAGGCACCGGGTGTGCACGCCAATCTGTGTGTGTTTGTTGGGTCCGTCGTTCGAGTTGGCTCTCAGGGCAGATGAGCGCTGGCGCCGTGCTCATCGGGTTGCTGTGAGTGTTCGGATCGTGGACATTTAATACTGGTAGGATAAATGGATTTTTATGTCACTACTCTACCTGTCTATTATTGTCAGCAGATGCGTCATTGTTTTCTTTTGGTATTGCAGACTGCTGCTGTTGCCTATTATGCTCCCACAAACCATACAGAACCACAAATATTGCAGAACCACAAATAATGCATAGCTCTTTATATTTTTTATTAGCTTGCTGGGCACAGCCTTAGGACTGGGTTGGGGCAATGTGGGGTTTGTTTTCTTTTGTCTAACATTATTTTGTGTTTCTACTAATTTGGTTTGCATTTGTTTTTGGTTCCAATTGCTTCTAGTCTTGTCCTGGGTTTTTGAGCCTATTGCGTTTTAAATTAGAATAATAAAGTCTATTTTTAATATTGTAAAGGAATGTATAAATAAAATATATTTTGTATACTACTTCTGTTTCCTCATTCTCAGCCAGACCTACCTGGGTATCATTAATTGGGGAAACTCTAGACCACTTGATATTTCAGTAGTCTACCAGTTGGCTTTAGGGCCACGTCCTCAGTCACAATCCGGGTTCTTTCCCCCGTGTTACAATTTTCTAGCGGTCTCAAATCGTTTTGAATAAGTTATTTTTGGAATTTTTTCAACCCCGATTTTGATTTTTGAACAAGGTAAGTAAATTAATGCTCAGGTTTCACATAAAATATTGACTCAATGCCAGGGGCGGATCTACTGGGGTGGCATGGGGTGGCAGCTGCCACCCCAAATGAGAGCCTTGCCACCCCTGTTGCCACCCCAGCTGGCGACTATGAATTCAATAAATAGTTATGGAAAATCGGAGATTAAGCGCATGAATCTCTTTTTTCCGACAACTTTTAATGCAACACAATGTAACCTGACACCTACTGCTGAGTAGGTGCGAGAGAAAGACAGTGTGTGAGGCAGCAGCATTGATATGAATATAAATTACTGGACTGGACATTACGTGACTTATCGTGCGCCATTGCTGTCCATTGAGTCAACATTATGGGTGGTCAGGAAAATACCACAGGCCCGCAAAGAATCTGAAAAATGGAGGCAATATTTAGCGGTTAATTCAACCCTATGAATTGGATAACAATGGCTTCAGATTTCACAGGTGAGGAAAACGTTTTAATTTAAAGAAAATATTGAACAAGTGAGCAGTGGGTCAGTTATACTAGCCTAACTGTTAGCCTGGTATTGACTTTGATAGCCTTAGCATGTGCTGCGCAGTTCGGTGTGTTTTGGTTCCGTTAGCACTAAAAACAACCCGCCACCAACTCATCGGTAGAGCAGCTGTTTAAATCAGTTAATCAACCACCGCGGTGTTCAGGCGAAAACATATTAATAATCACAATATAGACATTAAGCCTGACAGCATAATGTAACGGACTGGATGTTCTGTTTTGGTGTTTTTGCTACTTTTTTGTGTGGGAAATGTTTGTTTTTTGGTGTTGATTCCCCTGATCGGTAATCTCTGCTCTATCTGCTCGTTGAGCTGTTGTCTGTCGGTTGCCATGGCAACGGGTAAAGCCGACACGCAGCGAGAAAAGGCAGAATAGAAGTGGTGTTTGGTTCTTCACCTGTTTATCAGCTTTATTGTACCTTTATTGTGGCGGACTGTCTGCAGCCGCTGCAATTCCTAAAAACAAGCGACAAAAACTGAACTAATCATCAAACTACGGCTCCTACAGCATATTTAAAATGAAACCATTGACCAATATAAACAGAAATTCGCCCCTTCTTGGATCTTGACAGAACTAACAGAAACAAAATTGTTTATAGATTTGTATCACGGAGAATTTATCAATCAGTTTTCCCCTCTTTATTTTAAATCGTATTTAATAGATATATCTGATAACAAATAATAGTGCTACAAATACTTTTGTGACAGATTTCTGCTCGTCCTGCATGGGGATAAAATGGTTTTCTGGACACAATAAATCACATTGTGACTAATAGGTGCTGTCCAATCCAGTAATACATATCAATTAGCAGGAGTATGAAAGACATAAAAATAATTAACTATCCTATATTAACAAATTATATTTAATTGTCAGTGCTACATGAAGCTCATTTTGAAAAAATGCAAGTTAAAAACAATATTTTGCAACAAGTAAATCAAGTAAATTAAGTCTAATGTTAGGTCTGTGTAAGCTAAGTGTGAGAATAAGACGTGTTATATATATATATATATATATATATATATATATATATATTGGCATATGCTGCCACCCCTGAAAAAATCCCTGCCCCCCTCTTGCCACCCCATAAATATTTTTCTAGATCCACCCCTGCTCAATGCAATCCATCCCCATAAAAGCAGAGAGGATGTATGCAGGGCTAGCTTATATATGCATTTATTTAAATTCACAACTTGTATTAAATCGATATTTCAAACCTTTTGAAACATAGCGAGGCATCATCTTGCAGCCTTTACATTTATATTGAATCATTAACACTTAAGCATATGCACAAAGGGCACATCTTCTGAATTCAATTTAAAAAATTATTCCAAAGGAAACGGAAAGTACAGCCTACGGCAGGTGAAATTAATTATCCCCTAATTGGGTATAATTAGGGGATAATTATACCCAGTCGATCACATTCAGACATAATCAGCTGAATCTTAAACTCTGAAAGCGCCAAATAAAGTAAAATCAAATCTAGTCATTTGTATAATATAATCCTTGGGTGACATTGTCGTCCATTTTACATACCAGTTGGTGGTGGCGAGATAATAGTGGTAAAGCAAAAAATTTCTTGTTTGGAGCAAAATGGGGGCCAAAATTCTAACTTTTAATATCTCGAAAACAAAAGCTGCACAAACGAAAATTTCAACGGCACAAACCTGCACAAACGGAGCACTAACGAACTAGCCCACTTTGGTTTGTTTTGGCGCAAGATGGGGTGACGGCATGGGCGTAGGTTTGGGTAGGGACGGTAGGGACATGTCCCGACCAATATTCACGGGATATGAAAAAGTCCCGACCAATTTTTCCCATATTGACTCAAAGAACGTGGATCTACGATCTTTGATTAGCAGCAACAGGCGGTGCGCGGAACGGAAGCTTCTTAGTTTGACATTTATTATGAGCCTCCGAGACCGTGTCGGAACGGTGCTGTGGGGGGAGGGGGGGAGGGGGAGTCAGTTGCTGTGGGGGTGGGGGGAGGGGGAGTCAGTTGAATCGTCGGATGTTCTTTGATTAGCTGCAAAAGGCGGCGGCTAGCTGGGCACACGCGTCTCCTTCTGAGTCTCCGAGACCATGTCGCCACCAAAAAAGAAAAGGACAGACATTAGAAGTTATTTCGCTACGTCGGCTGTAAGTACAGTGAGTGGACCCATAAGTTAGATATCTATCACGCAACGCATTTGTTGTAAAGTCCGGTGTTTAGTAAGGTCAGCACTGAATGTGAGTGACAACAAACATTGCAATAATACAGAGAATTTTATTCATGTTTATTTTTTTGTTAGTGCAATATATTTTATTTTATTATTGATTTCTTCTTATCTGCAATTGTGTTTGCTGTATCCAGAGGATATTTCTTTTGATCTTACTTGTAACGTTTGCTGAATTTTGTAAAGGAAAAAGTAAAGTGTTCTTGAACTGATCTGCTGAGTATGACTGTATCTGGTTGTATACACAAGATGTATGATATGGTTATGGTTGGGGGGAGGGGTTATTAAGCCAATGTGGTTTCCCCCCCCCCCTTCTCAAAAATGGGGGGGGGAATCCATTTTTGGTTTCCCCCCCAAAAATGGGGGGAAATAGACGGCACAGACCGTGCCGTCTAAGCACGGTCTGTGCTTAGACGGCACAGACCGTCTAAGCACGGTCTGTGCTTAGACCGTGCTTTTCACGGTCTAAGCACAGTGAAATGCTGCTTAGACCGGCAGCATTTCACTGTGCTGCCGGTCTAAGTTCAAGGTCCCCACCAACTTAGGTGGGGACCTTGAACTTAGGTCGTGACGTCACCCAACGTCACGCCCTTGGGTGACGTTGACGTCATCGGCCAAAATTCTAACTTTTAATATCTCGAAAACAAAAGCTGCACGAACGAAAATTTCAACGGCACAAACCTGCACAAATGGAGCACTAACGAAATAGCCCACTTCGGTTTGTTTTGGAGCGATATGGGGAGATGGTGAACTCTAGATGACCTAAAAAATAATTTTTAATATCTCAGAAACCAAAGCTGCACAAACGAAAATTTTAACGGCACAAACCTGCACTAACCATTCAGACTATTTGCTGAATTTTTTGACGTGGGTGGGGTGTCAGCTTCACAACATCACACATCTGAACATTTATTGGGTACTTTCTTAAAAATTACATCATGATTATCATTTTTTTATTGTATGCAATTTTAATAATTAATAATATTAATTAATTAATATTAATATTAATTAATATTAATATTAATTAATAATATTAATTAATTAATATTAATATTAATTAATATTAATTAATAATATTAATATTAATTAATAATATTAATTAATTAATATTAATATTAATTAATATTAATATTAAGGCACTTGAAAGTTCATACATATTCATTCAGATTTTATTCACTTTTATTTAATATATTAAAGTGTATTTTGGTACAACTATGTTTAAGTGTGTTTAAAGTACTAATTTAGAAATTGGTAGAAGTGTATTGTTTGTATACTTCAGATATACTTATAGGTAGTACACTTAATAATTAGTATACTTAAAGTGTACTTTCACAAAATTAAGTATGTTTAAAATATACTAAGGTATACGTTTTTTTTAACCAGGGATGACAACTTGACATTAACCAATAAATCATTACTGTTTAAACTTTACCTTTAATAACATAAAGTTACCTAATTTTTAAAGTGCAATCAGTAATACTTTTATAACAAATTCATGTCAGATGATTTCTTCGTTAATGTCAAGTTGTCATAACAAAGACATGTTGAATAATGTCAACTTTGTACTAAAAGTGTCATAATTTACCGAATGACGCTTTATGACAACAGTCATAAATATTCATGAAGGCTTATTCATGTTCATGACGGTGTCATGACAGTCTCATTCACCCTCTTCAAATAAAGTGTTACCCTATGTATTCTTGTTGCCCCTCCCCCGCATCTATCACCCCCACCCTGGGAAAAAAAAAATAAGCGGATGACCGCCCTGTTAAGCTCATCTGGAGCCGGGGCTGGTTCTCTGAATGGCAGGTAAATTTTAACTTATTACCCAAAATAATATGGAAGGCGCCAAACGGTTTAAATATAGACAAAAATAACTCAACTTTTATCTCTATGAAGTAAATATGTTTTGAAACAACTTTAAATTTGTTGAGTTCGTAGGTAATCTGATTTCTTGAGTTATCAGTATCAAAACAATTTTTCAAAGCACCGAAAATTATAAAAGAAAAATCTCAGACTTTTAACTTCAATTGTTATGCATTTTTTAAGATATGATTTTATGACATAACTTTCATTTAATGAATGAAAACTTAAAAATAAGTCGGCTGAAAACCAGATTATCCTCCACTGAGTCTAAAGCTGAACCTGGAGTTTTTACCATTAAAGTTTTACTGTTTGGCTCTTTGATGGCGTCCAGCTGAGGGGAAACCAGTGAAGTAGCAGGAAAGCCTGTTTTGCGGTCTGTGTTTCTGAAGTGTGGATAAACTAAGCACTCAGGAGTCCAAACCGTGGCGCCGGGGCCATTGTTGGACAGTTTAATATAAATTTGGCTCGCCATGCCTCCACATGATGCAGACTGGAGATTTTTAAACCACCAGGCTGAGAGATTTTCTCAAATTTAATTCTTCCTCAAGTGGAAAATGTCTGGTAGAAGACAAAATGGTTTTTTTACTTTTAATCGAACCACAAACATCGCTGGGGAAATAAAGCCCTGAAATGAAGAACCTGTTTGTGTTTCGGTTAAAAGTCTTTTCATTCGCTGAAGCTGGTTCTACAAAAATCCTGTTTGGGTAAAAGTAGAAATTAATTTTTCATTTCTTATTTTAGAAGATGGACGTAGTTTTGTGGCTCCTGAGTTTTTCTACGCTGATGGTTTCTGGCCCATGTGGTAAAAAGTTTGGAGCTCCTGGCTGCCTGTGGTTTTATTTTGAAATGCTGAATGCCCAGTGGCCCAGACTTCACCTGTCGCTGTCTGCCTTCCTCCTCCTCTTCCTCGACAGTCCTCCAGGCCAGCCTGCCGCTCCTCTACAGCTCCACGCTCTTTCAGCGGGACTCACCTGGCAGGTGCGTCCGCTGCGCCATGGTGGGGAACGGAGGAATCCTCCGAGGCGCCGGCCAGGGCAGGAACATCGATGGCCACAATTTGGTCTTCAGGTGAGGAACGGAGACGCTCCGGTTTCACCTCCAGTTATCATAGTTCACCAAACTATAACTGAGACCAGGCAGGCATTTTCAAAACTAACTGAAATTATTAGAATATTATAATATATCTGTTGCTTTCATGAATCCGTTAATTATTAGCCTTTTGAACTGATGTGAAATTAAAAAATGGGAGAAAACGCCAGACAGTTTTTCAACAATAACTGACTACATTTTAAAAAAATATATATCTTCTATTGATTAGTTACCCAATCCATGGAAACATAATCACAATAAATACTGACTAAAAATGAACCAAAGTATGAACAACTAAAACTAATAGGAAACTAAACTAAGCTGCATAGTAAACAGCATTCAACTAATAGTAGCCTATAAAAACTAAGAAGCACTCCAGAAACAAACAAACTATCTGAATTAGACAAAAAGTCGCAATAAAACTAAAAACTCAGAGCTGTTTGGTTTCTCTGGATGATTCATGTTTTTCTGTCGCCTTATTTTAAATCATTTTAAAGAATTGTTAAAAACCAAATGTTCATAATCCTGAACAGGAATCAGGCTGACGGCTTCTCATGTGTAAACCCTGAATTATCTTCACACAAATATCCTGCAGAGGTTGTGGGTCAGGTTGCTGGTTTTGGTTGCTAGTTTCTTTGGTAAGATCCAGTCCAACTGATCTCTGTGTTTGCAGAAGATTAAATTCATCTTCATCCTGCCAGACGTCAGAGATTATGAAGTCCTGCAGGGCCGCACAGTTGCCTTGAGGTCAGACACAGGTGACAGACGAGCTAGTCACACCTGGGACGGGATGTTGTGGAAGCAGTGACGTGCGGTCAGGGAATATGTGGAAGACTGTTATTCTTCCACATATTCAAACTACCTCAATTTATATGATGTTATTCTGAAGGAGGCCATATTGTAGCTCATCAGGTCCATGAAATCTTTACAGTTTACCAGAATTGAGCTTTTATTTCACAAAACTTCATCAAAGTTTTGTAAATTGTCAGTTATGGTGTTGACACATCATGGTTGTGACAAGCAACTTAGGAATAAAACAGAAAAAAACCCCTAAAGAATAACTTGAGCTAACTAGCCCTTTTAGCAGTTCATCTAAGAGGGCTAGATGAACTGCTAACCCCCCAATAATGTCTGATTTTTTGACGTAATGCGATCTGTATCCGATCTTTTCATAGCAGTGTGAACAGCACAGGTCGGATTCTTTTTCGAATGTGACCCAAATCTGATACTATCCGATTCAAATGCGACCTAACGTCCAGGTCGCATTCATTTGAACTGAACGTCACTGATACTCAACAAATCTCACTATTCTGCATCCTGATAAGCGCAAGTGGGAAGAAAAACAACAACCATGACGGATTATATGAGGATGAAGTTGTTAATATGCTGCTGCGGTTGGACAACAACTTCAAATATGTAAGCTAAGCTCCACCGTTAGCCTCCATGTTTACTTCCGCAAACACTGAGCACTTCTTCTTTTTATGGCGGTTGGCAGAACACTGAGAACGCTGACGCTATTGCGCCCTCTACTGTGCATGCGGGACACTTTCAGGTCGTTTGCCCGTTTACACTGCAGAAGGCATACAGGTCGCATTTACTGGCAGTGTGAACGGCCCCGGCAAAAAAATCGGAATTGAGTCACTTCAGGCTGCAGTGTGAACGCACCCTCTCTGTGCTGCCAGGTTTTTGGATCATTAAAACATCTTTTCATTCCAACCTGGGTCCTCAGTGTCTGCCTCACCACCTCACACCACACTACATGACACTGACAGTGTTGACAAAAACTTGGGACAAAATTCAATTGAGTTGGAAAATATATAAAATTATTTTTAATTCAATTTATTGATACTTTTATATTGATTTGAAAACTTATACTTAATTGTCATATTATTTTATCCATCCATCCATCTTATCCGGGGTCGGGTCGTGGGGTCAGCAGCCTAAGAAGGGAGGCCCAGTCTTCCCTCTCCAGCCTCTTCCAGCTCCTCCAGGAATCCCAAGCCATTCCCAGGCCAGCAGAGAGACATCGTCCCTCAGTGTGTCCTGGGTCTCCCCTCCTCCTGGTGGGACCTGAACTCCTCACCAGGGAGGCATCCAGGAGGCATCCTGACCAGATGCCCGAGCCTCAACTGGCTCCTCTCGACGTGGAGGAGCAGCGGCTCTACTCTGAGTCCCTCCTGGATGACCGAGCTTCTCTCTCTAAGGGAGAGTCCAGCCACCCTGCGGAGGAAACCCATTTCGGCCGCTTGTATCTGTGATCTCGTTCTTTAGGTCATGACCCAAAGCTCATGACCATAGATGAGGGTGGGAACGAAGATCGACCGGTAAATCGAGAGCTTCGCTTTTTGACTCGGCTCTCTCTTCACCACGACGGACCGGTACAGCGCCCGCTTCACGGCAGACGCTGCACCAATCCGCCTGTCGATCTCCCGCTCCCCTCTTCCCTCATTGGTGAACAAGATCCCCAGATACTTAAACTCCTCCTATTGAGGCAGGACGACCCCCCTGACCCGGAGAAGGCTCTCTACCCTTTTCCGGCTCAAGACCATGGCCTCGGATTTGGAGGCACTGAGCCTCATCCCGGACGCTTCGCACTCGGCCGCGAACCGTTCCAGCGAGAGCTGCAGATCACGTTCCGATGAAGCCAACAGGACCACATCATCCGCAAAAAGCAGAGATGCGATCCTAAGGCCACCAAAACAGATCCCCTCAACACCTCGGCTGTGCCTAGAAATTCTGTCCATGAAAGTAATGAACAGAATCGGTGACAAAGGGCAGCCTTGGCGGAGTCCAACTCTCACCGGAAACGAGCCCGACTTACTGCCGGCAGTGCGGACCAGACTCTGACACCGGTCATACAGAAACCTGACAGTCCGTATCAAAGGGCCCGGTACCCCATACTCCCGGAGAACCCCCTACAAGGCCCCCCTGGGACACGGTCGAACGCCTTCTCCAAGTCCACAAAACACATGTAGACCGGTTGGGCGAACACCCATGCCCCCTCCAGGACCCTGCTGAGGGTGTAGAGCTGGTCCAGTGTTCCACGACCAGGACGAAAACCACACTGCTCTTCCTGAATCCGAGGTTCGACTATCCAACGGACCCTCCTCTCCAGGACCCCTGAATAGACCTTACCAGGGAGGCTTAAGAGTGTGACCCCCCTGTAATTGGAGCACACCCTCCAGTCCCCCTTTTTAAACAGGGGGACCACCACCCCAGTCTGCCAATCCAGAGGAACTGCCCCTGATGTCCATGCGATATTGCAGAGTCACGTGAGTCAACACAACCCTGCAACATCCAGAGCCTTAAGGATCTCATCCACCCCCGGGGCCCTGCCACCGAGGAGCTTTTTGACCACCTCGGCGACCTCGTCCCCAGAGATTGGAGAGCCCAACCCAGAGTCCCCAGGCTCAGCTTCCTCAACAGAAGGCATGTTGGTGGGATTGAGGAGGTCTTCAAAGTATTCCGCCCACCTGCCCACAACGTCCCGAGTTGAGGTCAGCAGCACACCATCCCCACTATAAACAGTGTTGGTGCTGCACTGCTTCCCCCTCCTGAGACGCCGGATGGTGGACCAGAATTGCCTCAAAGCCGTGCGGAAGTCTTTCTCCATGGCCTCTCCAGCGCCATGAAGAGGCCATGGTGCTCTCCATAGTCGCTGAGACAAAAACCCTCCCACACCTGGGTTTTTGCCTCAGCGACCACCTGAGCCGCATGCCTCTTCGCCCGCCAGTACCCATCAGCTGCCTCTGGAGTCCCACAGACCAAAAAGGCCCAATAGGACTCCTTCTTCAGCTTGACAGCATCCATCACTGAAGGTGTCGCGACAGGCACCGACAACCTTGCGGCCGCAGCTCTGATAAGCTGCCTCGGCAATGGAGGCACGGAACATGGTCCACTCAGACTCAATGTCCCCCACTTTCCCCGGAACGTGTTCATAGCTCTCCCAGAGATGGGAGTTAAGTTATAGCTCCGCCTCACAGGGTACTCCACCAGACGTTCCCAGCAGACCCTCACCACATGTTTGGGCCTGCCAGGTCTGACTGGCTTCCTCCCCCACCTCCGGAGCCAACTCACCACCAGGTAGTGGTCAGTGGACAGCTCCGCACCTCTCTTCATTCGAGTGTCCAAGACACACAGCCGCAGATCCGATGAAACGACGACAGAGTTGATCATCGAACAATTAAAGTATTCCTTTAATTGTTTTAAACTATTATAATCTAGAGTTCTGCTCCAGGACAAGGAATTTTACAGACACCATCCACCTACTACAATGTTTAAAATGAAAAATATTCAGCGAACACCAGGAAAACATACATTGTTGTGCTCACATGGCCCAGGTTAGTCAGATCTTTGAAAAAATTGTATTTTGTGTATATTTTATTAAAATTTTGTGCTTTATCCATGTTTTGTCCCTCTTCTGAAGAATCACTGAAAAAACATTTCATATATAAACTGATTTTCCATCATGTAGCTTATCTATATAATATACAGTGTTTTTGGTCACCAACGTGTTTTGTGTACTGAGGAGTGATCAGAAATGGCAGAGAACAGATTGAGGCAAGCAGTTTTCTAGCCTCATGCCAGGGGGCACTCATGATCCCAGACATTTTGACACCATAGCTGCAGAGTAAGAGATAGTGAGCTTGTGATACAGTAAATAAGTGAAGCTACACACGAGTCTACGTGTAGCTTGGCTACAGAGAGTGAGATAAAGGTGGCTTGAGTTGTACTTCAATGGGTTTCCCCTTTGTTGTGCAACATAACACTATAATATAGATATATTAATATCTATATTTCCAAGTTTCATTAACGGAATTATTCTACCTTGGCACCACGGCTATGGATGACGTGAAAGTATAGTCTTTTTGCCCTTCAATGTTCGCATGCGCGAAATTTCCGTATGTAAACAATCACATAAAGATGGTCTTATGATTTTGATTAAGTCAGTGCCTCACCAGCCATGAACCTCACTGTACGTCTCTGTGTGGAAGATACTAACATGGCGTGGGGCACTGGATTTATGCTGTAAAGTTAGTCACTAAAACAAACTCAGTCTGTTCAAGTCTGGATCTTACTGCGTCATAAAAGATGAAATGGTTTCAGTGCTGTGACATCAGAAATGCCGTCTCGTGGAATCCTTTCACTCTTTCACTGCTGCCCAACCACACGACAAAATGAAACAAAACAATTCCAATCATTTAATTTGCATATTCAAAACATCAGCAGTCTCTGACAATTGTACATAAAAAGAAAAAAAAAAGATTATTTATTAGAAATCAGATCTATTATGTTCCTAAATAATGCCTATAGATTGTTTGAGATTTTTAAAAAACTAAGTAAACAACATAAACTTTGTTTTCTGGTGTGTGGAAAAGGTGGGTGCTCAAAATAATATGCATGTGTTACACATTGTGCCATATGGGTTGTTAAATAAAACTAAGGCTTTTTGAAATCATGCTTTCAATTTCACATATTTGGCAAAACATTAATATAAAACAAGGTTGGGTGAGTTAGAGGTTTGAATAAGGCCAGAAATCTTGCTGCAGCAGCAGACTTCTGATTTTAACCTTTATACTCTAACAGGAGAGTCTGTGAGAATGCTTACGTTGTTCTGAAACTGTATTTAGTTTTTTTTACAAGACACTCTCAAACACTGAAACGATTTCATATTAAAAGAAATTCACAGAACAAGGAATATAACAATAGCAAAATTCATATCTGTATTCAATGCATAGTAACTGCCAACAGTAAGACACTAACAGAAAAATCAATAAAATCTTCTTGTCCTGATGCTTGTATGTTTGTATTATTGTTGCTTGATTCACTGATTTGGATTTTCTGAGAAACAAAGTCAACACCTTGATGACTGTTCCAGTACAAACTAACTGGCCATCTTATTAAGCCTGAGAGGAGCTGTTATTTGACAGGACTGTTATCTTGTAGGCCACTGGGCCTCTGAATGTAAATCCCAGGTAGAAGGTGACATTTTCATTACTGTGGGGTACTGAAGGCACATGAAGAGGCTGGATGCTGAACTTCCTTTTTTGGGGGCCTTCAAGGTACACTACTCCATCTTCAGTCCACCCAGAAACACTTTTCAACATCTGAGCAATTTCAGGCATTTTCCACGCCTCACCTGTAAACCACTTCATGCGTTTCTCATGCAGTGTTCGACCCTTTGTGTATTTTTCAGTCTTGCTTTTGTGTACAAACTTATCCAACCCAGTCCCATGTCCCAGAAAAAAATGGGTGTAAAGTCTTCTCCTCCGTGGAGGAATGTCCTTTATCTTTGCCCAATGGTCCCTTTTCAGGTACTCAATTGCTGATTGCACAATTTCATATTTTTTGTTTTTCTCGTCTCCTTTCTCATGATCTTCTGGCCAAAACAGCATGGTGAGTAAGAACAGGGCAGATGGAGAACACTTCCTTCTGTCAGGGGGGAACTGGTGGCTGAGAGCTTGTAGATCTTGTAAAGCAGCAACTCCTGGAGACTGTGGTGAGAGACACTTCATAGCTATGTTGGCTGCTATGTAATTAACTATGTCATTCTGGGGAAATTTTGCTGTCAGTGGATTGCTTGGGTAAAGGGAAAGAATTGTCTGAAGGTCCTTTGTGTCTTTTTCCTGCTGGTTATTCAGTTTGAAGAAGATTGAGGTCAGATTACCTCCACCAAGGTGGTAGATAATCATACGTCTTGTGTTGGGACTTGCATTTGCTAGAACTGATTTGGAGGACTTCAAAAGTTTGCCTGAAACTCCACTCAGGTATTTTCCATACTCTGAGGATGCTTCAGTCAAAAACTTGAGTGGATTCCTTACTGTCTCTTCAGGACTTTCAGATGTCTCCTCTTCATGTGCACCGATGTCTTTCTGGAAGTAACTGAGGTCTTCTGAAATCCATTCCAGTGATTCTTTAATTGTGTTTTTAAGGTTTTTCAGACGGTCGTGGAATGGCTCCCAAGCCTCCTTAATTTTCTCTGGAATGTAATCTTGGTTGGTGAGGTATTTTATGCACTCAGAAGAGCTGTCATCTCTTTCTGCAAACTCTTGAATTGAGAAGATCAGTTTTAGCAGACTGCATCCAACCTCAACTTCAGCAAAGAACCCTAGCTTGTTCATGGTTTCTGGATGAGCTTCAGCTACTTTCTGACAGTGTCTGAAACACTCAATAGCTGTCAGTGCAGTGTTCACAGCGGATGCCATGTTTTTGGCTGTCTTTGCTACATTATTAGATTCAATAGCTTTCAGTTTTGCTTCAAACCATCTTCTGTACACCTGGCCCTTTGTGTTGAGTATGTATGAATTGTTGGACATCCTGGTAGCAGCTCTCTCTGCCCACAGTTTTGCATCTGAAAATTGTTCATATGAGTAATGCAGTCGAGCAATTGTTTGTGCAAAAAATGCATCTTCATGAAAACACTCGTATGCTTCCTTGAGTACCTCAAGTGCTAACTTTGGACTTTCATTTTTACGCACATGCTCAATAAGAGGAGAAAACAAGGTGTCATTTTCATCTCCTCGGCTAACCCTTGATCGCCTGTTGAGAAGTGCTTTAAGAAAGGCCAAGTAGTCATCCCTCCCAAATCTGTGGTCAAACAGAACTTTCTCACCAAGCAGCTCTTTTGCCAAGCTACCTCGTGTTTCTTGGTCACCAAGCAACTGTTTGAGAATTTCCTCTGCAACTCGAGGGTGGATTATTCTGATTGATTTAATGTGTGTCTTCTCATCTCTGAGATACAAGAAGATGAGTTTGGTCTGCTCATTGAGAGACATTTCAAACACTGATTGTCGAAGCTTTTCTGTGTATGTGCTTAAGCCTTGTAAAGCCTCATAATGGGATTGAGAGATGAAAGAGTTTTGAACATAGGTGTTCAGCAATGCCACGTAGAGTAGGAAGCGAGAGACAGGAGATGTACGATCAATGCCATGGAGCAAATTTGTCACAAAGTTTTCAACATATCCTGCTACCTTTTCAAATTCTTCACTCATCAAAACAAATGTGAGGATGAACTCTGGCTTATATTCTTCCTCTAATACCTTCCGTTTTGTAGAAAACATCCGTTTTTCTTTCGAAGACAGTTTGTGAGTGACAGAAAAATTTTCTAACGGAGACTCCTTAATTTTTTTGTCTGGATCATGACATCGTCTGCAGCTCAACAAAATGAAGCAAGGTTTTTCATAAAGAATCTTTTGGCTGCGAATGGCTTCTTCTAGTTCATCCTTCAGGTCATCAAGGTATTCTTGCTCTGAGTCTTCAACAAGGAGCATCACAGGAAGACACCTTTGAGGATCATTTTCATCGTGTTCTCTCAGCTTGACTGCGTGCTGAGCAACAACATCAGCTGAGTATGAAGGCTTGACTACCGCGCACCTTAAGTCTGTTCTTTTGTTCCACAATACTTGCCTTGCCACAGTGCTTCCTCCACTCCCAGGATGGTGGTAGATGTTGATTCTGTTCACAGGACTCTGCATGGTGTTTAATTTTAGATCTTCAAGAAGTTTAAAAACTTCATAGTATGCATCCCTTTCAATAACATCTCCAACAAATTTGTGCTCAGCAAGCCAGAGATGCAACCAGGTCACTTTCCCACCATGATAGAACTGCCGCTCAATGTTTTCTTTCTCTTCTTCAATGGACTCTGCGGATGTTTCATCACAATGATCAATTGCCAGGATGTCCAATGAATACATGTCTTCCTTTCCTCGTGTGTCAAGACAACATTTTCCTTTTGCAAAGGTGGGTAAATGTTTGGTGCTGTGAGTTGTCACAGGTTGTATTTGCTGCAGTGTTGCTTCAATGTGGCTCATTTTCATGCCAACAACACTGTGATTATTGACTATTTCTGTGCCATACGTTCCCTCTGCAAAACTGTTCCACTTCTCAAAGTTTTCCTCTGATTCACAGATGCAAATTATGTCTTCATGGCCTTGTGTGTCTGCTGAAAACTCATAAAAAGTTTGAAGTACAGGTTTTTCAACCGGTGATGTGAGGAGAAAAAGTACCTGGAATGTGCCTTTTGGCAAAATGTGCTTACAGATCAAAGACACAGATTCTCGTAGGAGAGGACGTTTTGTGTTGGTCCAGGTTCCTTCATCGCATGGGGGTTCACTTCCTTTAAAATCAGTCCGTCCATTGCAAAAAATCCAGCTTGTCTGCTCAAACAGATGCAACTTGTTTGTGAATTCTTTGATCGTTGTTTCCCTGGAAGTCTGATAGCTCTGTAGAGAATGCATATTTGCAGCATGGTGTTGACTGTATTTACTGCAAAGACCTGATATGTTTGAGTCTGGATCAAAGTCAAACACACAGAAGATGTTCATTTTAAGTAGCCAGTCAATGTGACAAAGATCATCACGTTTGAATTTGTTTGTCACAAGTATGAACCATTTCTCCTTCTCAATGAATTTCTTCCCACTTGTCATTAGCATTGTGAGTTTTCTTCCAAGGTTTTGGTAGATTTCAGGTTCATTGGGAAACAGACATTTCTCTGCTTCTTCTCTCTGAGTATCTCTATGTTGTACACGCTGAAAAAAATCCAACTGATCTTCAATCACTGGTTCTGTCTTAGAACCTACCCGACGCAGAATGGTGTCTTTGTTAAATTCAACTTTGTTTTTTGACTCATTGAACTTTGGCAGACGGACTTTATAGACCTTTCCTCGAACAATGCTTATCGAAGGAACAATGTCTACCTCTACCACATACGTCTTCTCTGTACTTGTGTGATCCATGACCTCTATAAATCTCGGCGGACGCACACACTGACGAACGTCTTCCTTGCCAGAGGAGAAGCATTTTTCAATGTAGTCCAAAGCATCTACAAAAACATCTCTGTCTTTTATGGGAACACCAATTATCTCACCGTGAACATATCCTGCATCTTCTCTGCTGTCCATCACACCAAAGTGGATTGTACCATTTGTTCTGACATTCATACACCCAGTTGCAAATTTGAGAACTTCGTAGGCAAATTTGACTCGAAGTCGCGTGTCATCCAGTTGAGAGGCAGTTACAAGAGACTTAAATTCCCGGCAGGGATTGATCAGATTAAAAGCTCCCGATTCAGGTTGCAGTACTCTGTGTTTGACATATATGAAGTCAGGATCTTTATCAAATGGTCTTGCTTTGCAGTCTTCATTTGTCACTGAACATTGTTCCATTACTGGTTGTTTTTCTTCTGACACATTTTCCTCTTGCTTAACTTTTTGTTTGGGTTGACGGTTTTTATTTTCTGACTTTTGCTTTTTATTTTTCTGGTCTGACTCAGCATTGATGCTACTGGAAGAGGTTTTCTTCTCTTGAGGCTTTAGATTAACTTTAATAAGCTCATCTCTTTTTTTAATTATTAGATTGGCAGGCCCTGATTTCATGGAAACCTTAGTCACCAGGAAGTGTTCATCGAGTGCAAGGAGGCATTGTCCATCCACCTCTTCTTCATAAAGTTTTTGAATGTATGGCTCCTTCACTCCAATAGATCTCAACCAGTCACTAACTTCAGTTTCAGTCCATTGTTTAGGTGACTGGCAAGGTTGGTCTGCTAAGTGATGAAAACAAGGGAGAAAGCAAAGGTTTAGTCATAAATAATAGCAAAAGGTTTATATACAACAAAGGTTCTAATCATTTGCATTTTATTGCATGAAGTATTGTAGAAGAATATACTAAAAGGCATGCTGTTGGTTGATTCACATTAAGATATGTTTTGACTGAAAAGAAATGTACTGTGTCAAATGTACTAGGTCAAACTGACCTAGAAGTCAGAAAGGAACTCAGATTGGAGAGATGTGGAATAAGCAATCACTAAAGAGGAAAAGGTTAAGTTGTTGTGCAAGAAACTTTTGGCAAACGTCTTTTCCTGTTTGCGTGCAAAGAAGTCGGCCAGGACTGGGAAAGAATCTTTGTTGGACAGATAAAGAACTGACAACTTGACTAATAGTTCTTCTGATGGAGCAGATTTAACTTCCAGGAGGTCAACCCCTAATTCTCTGAACTTCCAACACACATCCAGTGTAAGACGGAGCCAGAATTGCTACGCAAGCGAGGTCCAGTAATGCCATTGGTCAAAGATTCCCAATACACAACAGTAGAACTGGAACTGTATAAAAACTTGATGTCAGAAGTAAGAGACAAGACATTTTGGATTCTGAGACGATGAAAATGAGATGATGAAAATGTAATGTGTGAATCCGCAGATGTGCATTAAATGTCTTCCTGGTTGTCTGTGAGCCGGAGAGAATGAACTTTGTGTACCGTTTCTTATTTCATGAGTTTAGCACCTTTTAATTCCTCAATAGTATTCGATCCAGCAGCAGTGATTCAGGCTCTCACTGACCTTTTAAGCCCCTTTTGCACTGCACAGCCAGACCCGGACCGACCCGGGCAGGCCTGGCTTCAAAGCAGGGCTGATCATTTTTACATTAGCACTTCCAGCCTGGTACCACTCAGCTCACTGAAACCCCAAGAGCTGCGGTTCCAATCGGGCCGGCCAGACCGAGCTTAGCCATTGATTGTATTGGCTGCGGAGTGGGACCAAGACCCAGATCTCTGGGTCAGATGAACGACTGTCATTTTTAACGTGGTGTAAAAAAAATTGCCATCATTTAAAATCTTACCCATACGTTTTTAAACGTTTAGTAATGACAGTATATTCAATTGTATTTTATTTTCTTTTGGTTAAAATCATTTTAAACAAGTTGAATGAACGATCCATGTTATGTCACCAAATTAAACAGATAAAAACGCAACTTTTTCCCGCAGTGAAAGAAAAAAGAAAAACTACACTGACTCTGGTCCCACTATAGTTTGGATATAAATGATAAAATTTAATGTTTTCACCTAAATTATGAGCTATTTATCTGCGGTATCCTGAATGAATACCTCAACTTCCTGGTCTGCATCAGTTGTAATCATAAGGGTTTTGAAGTTGATCTGAATGATGACTCTCCAACTCTGTGCTACACTGGGATTACAATAGCCTCTTCTGCTAAATAATTTTAATGCTAAATGTAAAACACACTTATCCAATTGAAGTCGGTAAGGCTGTAAACGAGGGGATTGTTGCATCTGACGTCGCTAAAGCAGGGAAATCCCACAAACCGCAGTGGTATTTCAGCTGGCCGCGAGCCAAGTTCAGAGACCACACTCGGATGAGATTTTATTTTCCCGTTAAATGTAAAGCTGTGGTAAATGTTTCCCTCAGCGCATACAGAAGGAGCTGGACAGGAGACCCTAGAAGGAAACTGTTCTGCGGTTGCTGGAGAGATCGCCTCGGTAGCTTCAGCAAGAATTCGATTTACGTGACGTATCCTGCTCAATGCAAAACGACCAGGGCTATAGGACCAATTGGACCGGGTCGAACGGAGCCGGTCTGGTCCAGGCCGGACCCTGCAGTGCAAAAAGGGCTTAAGTTTGTCTCAAAGTATCCCTCCTATCCTTCACTGAAGTGTACCTGTTTTAATTGCATCTGTAGAAGACACCTGTCCACATACTCAACCAGCCTCAATCCTCTCCACCATTGGTAGACTGTAGAGCTGTCAACAGATACCAGGGGTATCATTATAGACTTGCACCAGGATCGGATGGGCTACATGACAGCTACTGTTGCTGCAATTAGTAGAAAGTGGAAGAAACTCAAAGTTTAGTCTCCCTTATGAAGTATCAATGATCACAATGAGGGATCAACCCAGAACTACATGGAAACCCCTGGTCAGTGACTGAAGAGAGCTGGGACCACAACCTCAGAGGTTGTGTGGATAAAGGATGAGCTCAGTTCTAAGAACACCATCCGAACCATGAAGCATGGCACTGAAAGCAACATGCTTTGAGATTACTTTCCTGTGGAGGTGAAAGGTTGACTGTGTAACCCAGGTTAAAATAGCCTCTTCATAAAAATAATAGTAAATTAGATAAATAGGAAATAAATAAATAGGAAAATAAATAGGGAATTAATCGATCTTAAAATTGTTATTCTCTTATTCTGAAGGGTCGCATTTATGTGTAACCCACGTGACTAGCTTCAGCCAATCGGGTTGCTACGTTCTCTGACGTGAGAGAAAGCAAGCAGAGAGCGTAAAGCAAGCAGAGAGCGCAGAAGCAAACGGGATTGTGCTGAAAAGAAAAGACAGATAAGAGAAATTGAGCACTCGTAGCTGATTTGCTGTCTAAGACGAGTTTGTGTTTTTATTTCTTGAGAAGGAGCTTTTCGCATATTTTTTCTCTCACCCTGACTGCGTTCGGGATCATTTTTTGTGTTGTGGAACTGGACTTGGTGAGTTGAAAGTGTATTTTGTTTCTTTTGTTTTCTTTTTTTTTTAAAGATAATGTATTTGTTAAACATTTATTTAACTTAAATGGAAAGCTGAAGCGAAGGCTGATCAGCGGAGGCGTCGGCTGTTGCTCTTGGTGCTAACAGCAAGCCAACTGAAAGTCAACAGGAGTAACAGCTGATCCGCTGAAGCTAACAGCTGCTCTTGTCAACAGAAATTCAACGGCTTATCAGCAGAGGAGCTAACTGTTGCTAACTGTCGCTCTTTGTTGGCAACAGGCTTTTTTTGTTGTTGTTTTGTTTTGTTTTGTTTTGTTTGTCGTTTTCGTTCGGCTGGGATCTGGACTAAGGAGTCTCGGATCGTCACTGAACTGGATCTTCCTAAGGAGAACGAGATGGCGAGCCAACCCTGGAGCTAAAGACCATCAAGTAGGAGCTACGCCTTCTGCTGGACATTGCCAACCCTGCAACTTGGTAGAGAGACAGCAGGCGCAAATCGTGACACCGCACCTACTACTGGCACTTCCGGTGGCAGGTGTGACACCTGCCACAAGTGCCACTGCGTTCGGGACTAGCTGCCAGTGCTGCCGCTGCGTTCGGCTGACTTCGGCTGACCTCGGCACCTCGTACTGGCACTTCCGCTGACACCTGCCACAAGTGCCACTGCTTTCGGGACTAGCTGCCAGAGTTGCCACTGCGTTCGGCTGACTTCGGCTGACCTCGGGACCTCGTACTGGCACTTCCGGTGACACCTGCCACAAGTGCCACTGCGTTCGGGACTAGCTGCCAGTGCTGCCGCTGCGTTCGGCTGACTTCGGCTGACCTCGGGACCTCGTACTGGCACTTCCGCTGACACCTGCCACAAGTGCCACTGCTTTCGGGACTAGCTGCCAGAGTTGCCACTGCGTTCGGCTGACTTCGGCTGACCTCGGCACCTCTTACTGGCACTTCCGCTGACACCTGCCACAAGTGCCACTGTTTTCGGGTCTAGCTGTCAGTGTTGCCACTGCGTTCGGCTGACTTCGGCACCTTCCAAGGGTTTCCACGACCTCATACTGGCACCTCCCACGCCTCACGGACCGCTCTCGCCTATTTTTGCTGACGAGATTTAGGGCGGCCATCTTATAGCGTTCGACCGCTCCACTCAGCGTTATATGTTTAACAGGGACAATGACGTATTTGAACATTTAATCTTTCATAACACGCTGTTTTGTTACTGGAAACCTTATACATGCAGCCATATTTATAAACAGTTGTATTTTTAAAGTATTTTTAATTGTATTATACATACTTCAGCATATTTAAATATGCTTAGTGGGGAAAACAATAGAATAGGAATAGAATATTCTTTGGTGACAGCTTCTGTGTCAGATTTAATATGAATGAATTTATAATTAATGAAAATAATGGTGGATCTGGCACAAAGTATTGCATTTCCTCTTAAGTATTCTGTTCCCTTAAAAAAAGCAAATATGCCCTGGTCTATTTTTTATACAGTCTCAAATTTCAGTTTCCAATAAACAGCCTCAGTGAAAACATGTTGACAGTTGCCATAAGCTGTCACTTGTGCCACGGGCTTCTGGGTAAGGTGCCACTTGTGCCACCTTACCACTGGGTAAGGTGACACAAGTAAGGTGGCCATGGGTGCCACAGGCTGCTAACCTCATTCTCTATCTGTTTCAGACAGAATGTAGCATATGAATAACTTTAGATCAAACAAATAGAAATAAAATATATCTTAATTACAACATAATTCTCATACATATTTAAATATACAGCCGGTGTTCAGACTTAAACAGAGAAAGACAACTCCTGCACTGTCAGATGGGACCTCTTCTGCAACAGCTGATAATAGCTACCACTAGGTACCTACCACTACAACTGACACTCGGTTGCCATGGTATGCCAGTGCTGACAAGCTCCTGTCAGTTCCGGATTATAATTATTTTCATACAGGGACCTTAATATAATGCTATTGATTATTAAACCGAGTAAGTTCACTAATATTGACTTATTAGTTAATATTAGTGACAGTGGCAACATGAGATATTGACAATTCCAGAGTGACATTATGTTCAGCATGGTTCCATGACAGTGCACAGGGTGTCATAAGTTATAGTGGCTGCCTGGTCTATTATCTAACAGACCAGGCAGCCACTATAACTTTCATTGTTTTTTGTTAAGATAATGCAATTTTTAAAAAAAAACATGTTATCATAATTTTCCAAAAATGCCTGTTAACCAGTTTTAAATAGTTATTACTTGTTTTTATTTATTAAATTTAATCCCCACTATTTTTCATTATTTGTCAAGTTTATTACAGATTTGTGTCGCATACATGAAGGTTGCTTCTCTGTGTTTGTTTCTGGTTCTGTTCATTGTCTTCAAAGTTTTCTTATTCAAAGATGAGAAAATGACTAAAATCTGAGCTACAAAATGCATTTCAATAACATTTTCAAGGCAGCAGGAGGACTTTCACTTTCAAGTTAAACCGCCTTCAAAATTTTTTACACCAATATTGAATATTGATAAGTCAAAACACAAAGTATTTACACCTCAAAAAATTTGACAATGTGTGAATCATAAGCAGCATTAAGAACAAGATTGTTACATATTTTTGGAAATAAAAATTACTTTGGGTTATACTTAAGATGAAAATGCTTTTTTCAAAGAAAATTGTGCTGCTTACATATTATTTTATTTGGCAGATATGTTTCAACATGTTTTCAAGTTTATGTCACAAAGTATATGCATAGTAATTGATTTGTCAATATTTATTAGCCATTGTATGTAAATACTTTAAACAGCAATTTGAAGTCTGCTGTAAAATTCATGTTTAGTCAATGTGTGAATTTACTACATCAGGATCAAATAACTTATTATTCCTCCATGAGAAATTATGATCATTAAGCTTAAATTTATTTTTCAAACTTTATTAATTTCTACAATACACGTTATACAGAGTCTGATTATTATTACTATTATCCAGTTGCAACATTTGGCTTCCTGTTGCACCATGTCAGCCACTGTTCTGCGATATAAACATAGGCAAGGGTTGAATGTCATTTTGATTAAGTAAAAAGTCCTATTAACTATCAGTGATGTGTGATTAACCAGATGTGTCCTTGAACATAGTGACAGGTTCCACTGTAATAGTGACACTTTATAGTATATTCAATTCAACCGGCCATCTTGCTTGAATTAAACTCAGTCAAAAATATTCAAGGTGTTAAATGGATAAATAACCAATTACCATTGAATTTTTTTTTATAAACACGCATTATAAGTAACACGTTTTCAAAAAACTGTCATTGCCATCCCCCAAAACATCGGCACCAGTTGTGACAGCTCTGAAACATCCTGGACACCTAACGGCAGCTCTAGTGGAAGCCAGACTCAGTTGTTACAAAGGTGACGAAACCAATGGCATCCCTGATACCTGCTGTGTATTTGATTAATTCAAAGACGAAAGGAGTCGGCTGGATTATTCAGATGAACTTTAGTGAATAAATAGGATGAACGAATCATACATGATATACAAAACGTGTAGGAATTCAGCTAACATAAGTATTTCTGCGAAAAAAAAACTTATTAAATTCTGTCTTCTTCGTCTGTCTTTAAGTTCTTCTTCTACTAGTAATAAAGCATCATGGGATATGTAGTCCATTTGCCTAAGTCAGTGGCAACACTGACAGCTAGACCCGAAAACAGTGGCACTAATGGCAGGTGTCAGCGGAAGTGCCAGTACGAGTTGCCGAGGTCAGCCGAAGTCAGCCGAACGCAGTGGCAACTCTGGCAGCTAGTCCCGAAAGCAGTGGCACTTGTGGCAGGTGTCAGCGGAAGTGCCGGTAAGAGGTGCCGAGGTCAGCCGAAGTCAGCCGAACGCAGTGGCAACTCTGGCAGCTAGTCCCGAAAGCAGTGGCACTTGTGGCAGGTGTCAGCGGAAGTGCCGGTAAGAGGTGCCGAGGTCAGCCGAAGTCAGCCGAACGCAGTGGCAACTCTGGCAGCTAGACCCGAAAGCAGTGGCACTTGTGGCAGGTGTCACACCTGCCACCGGAAGTGCCAGTAGTAGGTGCGGTGTCACGATTTGCGCTCGGCCCTGCTGACTTGGTATGACCTGCCCATGTTGTCATGCGTATTAGCAGTGGGTCACTGAAACAGAATTAACTGTTGGATCATCGGAAGAAACAAGACATCAATCTGAAGCACAGTTTGATCTGTCCTTTCTGAATTGTTCTGCTGTGTTGTTGTTTTGCTGTTATGTTTTTTTTTAACTCCTTAAGGGAAACACCAAAGAATTAAAAATAGATTAAACAGATTAAAACAAACTGTAAATCAAAATAGATAAATAGTATTAACTAGAACTTAAATAGAACTAAATAGTATTAACTAGAACCTAAATAGAACTATAACCTAGGTAAAATAAATAGTATCCTTAATTTAGATTTATAAAATACTCTGAAAGGAACTGGAAACTATTTTTCTTTTTTTGAATTTGTGTCATTATGTGTTAATTGTGTAACATTGTTGTTGTTTATTCTTTTATTGTTCTTTAAACTAATAATAAGCCGGCTGTTTTAACTTAATTTTCTTTGGTCTGTGGTCATTAATTCAAACTACACTTCTCACTACTCCAGTAGCCGAACCTAGCTCTGGTCTTATTACCAATTTATTAACTGTAAACACATAGCGAGTGTTACAGATGGTGGCGACCCTAACTTTCAAAGAGAAGATCAAGAGTATTAGTACCAATCAAGAGAGAAGATTGGACATTGGAGCGCGTGTTGGGAACAACCAACGCAAGAGAAGACACGATAAATTCATGTCCAAAACTGTTTTTTGGAAATGTGATATCAATACAAATATAGCCTGAATATGGAATATTCTGACCATTTGCGGCTTCAACTTCAAGAAGGTCGTGTATGGAATGGATCTCCAAATGTGAGAGATAACTATCATAAAACGACTGTGATACGGTTGTCACTTGTGAGCCGGTGTCAAGAAGGCAATTACAAGCCTGTCCATTAATTAGCACCTCAGCAGTGTATTTGGCTCCAACTAGGCCTTTGGGTAACTTCACTTTGGCTGATTTGTTGTGATGGAACCGTTTTCTGTTTTTTCTTGAATGCTTAGTGGGACTGGTTTCGCTAACAGCACTCATTTGTCCCGCAATGAGAGCCTCATCTAGTTTAAAGACTGTGTTTGTTTGTTCTGTTCGTCCCAAAGTAACTGCTTTGCTTTTAACTGCTTCCTCTTATCAGTTACAAGGGACGGATTTGATTCATTGGAGCAAGCTGAAACAATATGGCCATCTTCGCCACATCGAAAGCAATACCAAGGCTTCGGCCTACTCTTTACAGTTTGGACTGTCGTGGTTTGTTCAGGTGCTCTAGGCTTAGTTTGTGTCTTAGCTTTAGGTGCACTAGCATTTTTCTTAATGGAGTTTAGTGGTTTTAGTTTAGCCAAATGACTTTGCAGCTCAGTAATTTGTGCTTTTAGTTCTGCGATCAGATCATTTTGGGGAACCACAGGTTGAACTACCTTTTGGGGTTTCAATCTTGTCAGCTGACTCTGCATCTGGGTTATCTGGGTTTGCATCTCAGTGAGATTGTCTTGCACTGTGGGTTCAAAAAGGTCAGAAGTTGCAGTAATAGTGTGGGAGGCTACTTTTGGTCTAGTAGCAGCAAAGTGTTTTTTCATTCTACTCTCCTTTGCACTACGCTTGTCTTCTTCAATTCTCAACTGCAACAGCAGCTCAGTGAATGAAGGGGGGTCATTTCTTTTTCTTTCAAGCTGGAGCTCTGCTAGTAAAGCATTGTCCCAACATCCACGGCAGAACTGACGCAGAAGGTGTCGGTCTGCTTCAGTGGGGACTGCTCCGCCTCTGCTCAAAGCTTTAGAGAGGACTGTCTGCAAGCGATGAAGGTAATGTGATGCTTTTTCACCAGGGTCTTGGAGGGTGTTAAGAAATTTGGCAAAAAGCTCATCACCATCTTCTACTGTGCCAAAAGCTGAATTTAACAGTTCAAGATAAGCTGATGGTAATGCTGTAGGGCCCAAGGGTTTTACTACATTGGATGCAGGTGGCACCAGACTGTCTAAAATCTTTCTTGAGCATTGCAAGACAGATACATCTGGATCCTTAAGTAGGAGCTCAACACTGTTGCGCCATGTATCAAAATCAGCCTCGTGACTAGGACAAGGTAATTTGCCTGAAAACTGCCTCAGACGAAAAGAGGCACTCACCTGTGAGAATGGGGCTTCACTTCGTACTATATGCTCTACAATTACTTTTTGCACCTCAGGGTGAGTGACAAGGTTCTGTGATAAGTTGGAGGCTAGATTGAGTCGAGGTTGATTAACTGAGTCAGAGTCAGAGCTGCTTAGAGTAGTTTTAGACTGCTCTACATTTTTACTTTGAAAAGGTTGGTAATTTTCTTGGTTTGGTCTGGCAACTGGGTTCATTAAGTCACTTTGTGTTTCGAGAGTAAAACTCTCAGCTTCAGGTGTCTCAGAGCTGCCTGTGATTGATTGAGAGCATTTGGACAGATGCTCATGCAGGACAGCTTCAAAAGATTTTCCACATAATTTAGCAATTTCTTGCAACTCACAGAAAAAACGGTGGGTGGCTCTGTCTGTGACGTCAGACACGTACTCACTGGACAGGGCTCTGATTTGAGGAGAGACTTTGGTTGAGCTCTCAAACATGTAAGGGAGTAGGGGTTCAAGTGCTGTCAAGGCAGTTCCACTCTCATATTCCACAATTGCATTTTGGTGGTAAGAGGACTGTGAGTCGTCTAATTTTAGGATTCTCCTTATCTTCCCATACCTGTTCAGGAAATCTAATACATCCTCATCAGCTTCCGTATCGGCAATACCACTGACAATGACCGAGTTCGGGACATTGACGTTTTCTCTGTTGATTATTTCCATATTTTCTATTCTTGCTGAACTTGGCTTTTTTTTTTTTTTTTTTTTTTTTTGATCAGGGTCAGAAATAAATGTTATGCTTCTATTTCCTACTCCTGGCTGGCTCGCCACTTTCTGTAACACTCGCTATGTGTTTACAGTTAATAAATTTGTAATAAGACCAGAGCTAGGTTCGGCTACTGGAGTAGTGAGAAGTGTAGTTTGAATTAATGACCACAGACCAAAGAAAGTTAAGTTAAAACAGCCGGCTTATTATTAGTTTAAAGAACAATAAAAGAATAAACAACAACAATGTTACACAATTAACACACAATGACACAAATTCAAAAAAAGAAAAATAGTTTCCAGTTCCTTTCAGAGTATTTTATAAATCTAAATTAAGGATACTATTTATTTTACCTAGGTTATAGTTCTATTTAGGTTCTAGTTAATACTATTTAGTTCTATTTAAGTTCTAGTTAATACTATTTATTTTGATTTACAGTTTGTTTTAATCTGTTTAATCTATTTTTAATTCTTTGGTGTTTCCCTTAAGGAGTTAAAAAAAAAACATAACAGCAAAACAACAACACAGCAGAACAATTCAGAAAGGACAGATCAAACTGTGCTTCAGATTGATGTCTTGTTTCTTCCGATGATCCAACAGTTAATTCTGTTTCAGTGACCCACTGCTAATACGCATGACAACATGGGCAGGTCATACCAAGTTGCAGGGTTGGCAATGTCCAGCAGAAGGCGTAGCTCCTACTTGATGGTCTTTAGCTCCAGGGTTGGCTCGCCATCTCGTTCTCCTTAGGAAGATCCAGTTCAGTGACGATCCGAGACTCCTTAGTCCAGATCCCAGCCGAACGAAAACGACAAACAAAACAAAACAAAACAAAACAACAACAAAAAAAGCCTGTTGCCAACAAAGAGCGACAGTTAGCAACAGTTAGCTCCTCTGCTGATAAGCCGTTGAATTTCTGTTGACAAGAGCAGCTGTTAGCTTCAGCGGATCAGCTGTTACTCCTGTTGACTTTCAGTTGGCTTGCTGTTAGCACCAAGAGCAACAGCCGACGCCTCCGCTGATCAGCCTTCGCTTCAGCTTTCCATTTAAGTTAAATAAATGTTTAACAAATACATTATCTTTAAAAAAAAAGAAAACAAAAGAAACAAAATACACTTTCAACTCACCAAGTCCAGTTCCACAACACAAAAAATGATCCCGAACGCAGTCAGGGTGAGAGAAAAAATATGCGAAAAGCTCCTTCTCAAGAAATAAAAACACAAACTCGTCTTAGACAGCAAATCAGCTACGAGTGCTCAATTTCTCTTATCTGTCTTTTCTTTTCAGCACAATCCCGTTTGCTTCTGCGCTCTCTGCTTGCTTTACGCTCTCTGCTTGCTTTCTCTCACTTCAGAGAACGTAGCAACCCGATTGGCTGAAGCTAGTCACGTGGGTTACACATAAATGCGACCCTTCAGAATAAGAGAATAACAATTTTAAGATCGATTAATTCCCTATTTATTTTCCTATTTATTTATTTCCTATTTATCTAATTTACTATTATTTTTATGAAGAGGCTATTTTAACCTGGGTTACAACTGCACCATGTGGAGTCAACCTTTGGTGATGGATGGGGCCATTTATCACCAGATTTTGTGATCACCAGTAAGAGCATTGAAGATGGGTCATATGTGGGTCTGATAGAGTGACAATGACCCCAAACACCTGGCCATGGAAGCCACGGAGTAGCATAGCCAGTCTCCAGACCTGGACCCCATAGAAAATCTTTAGAGGGAGCTGAAACTCTGTTGCATTGCAAAAGCCTTGAAACCTGAAAGATGGTGCAGTGTGTTCAACCCTGGTTCATTACTAATTTCCACCACTTCATCCATTTCTCTGACTGTCTGTTTACGTGAAAGAGAGACTTTTTACAGTTCATAGAATAAATATGTAACTACTTACCCATGCTAAATTTATGTTTCTTCTTTTTTGTGTGTCTCTGTTGGTCTTGTTGCAGTCATCTGCCAAATAAAGAATTATTGTTTTAGTCATAATTCATCCATGGTGTGCAAAAAATATTTTTTATATTAAATATTTTTTTCCAATCACTTTGGTCAAATTTTTAAGTCACTAAAATTTCCCTAACATCTTGTGCATTTCTCAAAGCAGTTTGTAGCATATCTGTGTAAACAGTATACTATATTTCTAAATAACTGAAAATAGATCATGACCAACAAGGCCATCAATGGGCCAGTTCTCAGAAGTCAAGATACGACTCATAAAGGAGTAGACAGACTAGAAGTTTGCAGATGTGAGTGCCTTGTATTCTCAGTGAATAATTAAGTACATATATACATTACAATAAGAAAGGGAAAAAAACATTCAGATGGCCATATTAAATAAATAAAAAAAACAATTAAATCAAAGAAACATAAATTAGCTCCGTAGTTCTGGCAACAAGCCACACCATTCAGTTTATAAACCCCCCGTGCCCTCCCGAACTGGGGTGGTTCAACAGGGTCAGGTGAGTTGGTTAGAGCGCTTGCTGCAGTTCCTAGGCTGACAAAAGTCAGATCAGAGTGGGAACAGTTTTGTTCATGGGCTGCAGGAAGTCTCCCACCAGCCTGGTGGGGAAACCAAATATTTTGACACCACAGGTGAAATCCTTTTAGGCTCTTGGACCTGATTCTTCAGCTTGCCATCAAACCTGGCCTGTATAATAAAACAGGACCAGTCTCAAATATATATAATCAAAACATTCCAGTGTGCACACAAAAAAAGAAAGAATTGGCACTCACTGCACTATGAATAATCCAATCATCATTTTGGTAATCAATGTATTTCTAAATACAAAAATTTAAGATAAATCTTATTCATAAAAAGTCAATAAATATACAAAATCAATCAACACCAAAAATGTAAAAATCATCAAGCTAGGCAAATACTTAAAAAAAATTAATAATTATAATATTTAAGGCACCTCATTGTTCTCCGATTTGTTTGTTCAGAGTCTCATTAGAGCATCCGGATTGATATCAACTAACACTAAGTCTTCATAAAATGACTCACCAATTCCGCAGTTCATAAGGCATACAATTGGTTTTATGTTTTTCCTGTCCCTCAGCTCACGACAGGAGACTCGTAAAGTTAGTACAATTTTATCAGCATCATACAAGATTACAGAAAAAACTGAATATTACACTTAGCCGACCTGCAGCTCTGCTCTCCCAAACTTGCTCTGATCTTCCATGCTTCTCACTCCAGCTAATATACCTAGCTAATGGCCGACGGTGGTACATGTGACTCAAACACTCAACGATTGGCTGCTTAGTAATTCTCACGAGAATTGCATATGTATATATCAACTATCGTGAGATTTTGAAAGGCAAAGGGGATAAATAGTAGAGAACCAGAAAATGAAACTTAACATCTACACTCGGGTTACAAGTTGGTACAAACTTCTCAATCTAGTTGATAGCCTAAAAATGCATAGTTTTTGTTAAAGGCAGCATCGGTGAATGTGTTATCAGCAGGCCCTGATTGGTTAATCATCTGAAACCTGTCTTTTTGAATAGGAAGGAAACATATATGTATTTTCAGTGGCCTTTGAGGCTTGGATTTGAGAATCCTTGGATTTATCAGTCAACATCATACATCAGCATCCAGGGTACATTCTTCTGTTTCTCTGCATCCATCTTTTCCTAATTTTCTCGTCATCCTGTCCATCCTTTACGACTCTGCGACCACAGCTGACAATGTTCCCATAGGCGTAAACAGAGACATCAATACTAGACGCCTCATGGAGCGCTGAGTCCTACGTAACGGCGTCTGCCATCTTGTATGTGGCAGCAGATCGGAGCTCCTTAAGTCCTGTTCTGTGTGGACTTTTTTCAACCGTTTTATGAAACAAACTGGGTTCATTGGCTTTACCTTCCACAGGTAAGGATGAAAGATCAGAATTACTTTGCAGCCAGAAATTTGCTTCTAAACAACCGAGAAATATTTCCTATGTAGTTAAATTGGCCCGAAGTAACCGCTGATTGTTAGCATAGCAGCTATCGTTTTCATACTGTTATCTAAAGGGAGAGAGAGCTGATGAGAAACCGCTGTTAGAGGAGAAGTTCATTAGAAACCAGAGGATTTAGGGAGGAAAGATCAGTCAGGATCAGAGCTGGAGCTGCTGTTCTTCAGTCTGTTTCCAGCTCAGCTTCACCATGTCGGTATTTAGCTATAAAGATGCTACGAGTCAGAGCCCAACATGCTGAAAATGGCTTTTTATGAATGTCAAGGAAGCATATCGTATGTATTTTCTATTAACTTTTGGATAATTTCTCTTTTATCCTTGGCTTCAGCCTGTGAACCAGGACGTCTCAGAAGTCATTGAGTTCTCCCAGTGTGACCAGCAGACTGAAGCCTGTGACCAGTGCTCCTAGTATAATAAATAAATGTTTTATTCTTTCACTTTTTGTGTATTTTTAAATATCTCAGTCTGAAGTATTAGTGTATTAATGCAGCTTATGTAACGAAATAAAAATAATTTACTCTGTTATAATTATTTTCACTCTTTGCTGTCAATAGCAGAGTTGACATACTGTAATAAATATGTATTCTCTGGAAAAAAGTAAGAAAAATATGTAGTTTAATGTTTGACAATGACTGGTTTATAAATCAAAGTTATGTGAGTTTGTAAAGAAGCATTATAGATCATTTCAAGACATTTTTTAAAAATAATTTATATGCTAAAACGTTGTTTTTTTGTTCGTTGCCTCAGGACAACATTGCACAGTTAGGGCCCTTTTGCTCAGACAATATTATTCTAATGCGATGATATGCAATTGATTACAAAATAATTATCAAAGCCAATTTTTTTACTTTATTATTGACTAACAGCAACAGGAGATGGATGCAAGATCATTTCATGGACAAAATGTGCATGGTTCATAAGCTGGGGTCATTCCCAATGAAAACATGAGGATCCATTGTAAAACCATTATTTCATTGTTTGTTTATCCTCAAAACTAACTTCAGTCCCAAAGGGTGAAGAGCTGGTCATCAATGAACAAATGGCCCCATTCCAAGGCAGGCAAAGACTGAAGCAATACCTGCTAAACCCAAATATACGGGTCTGCAGGGAACTTCATATGGCTGGTGCAGATGGTGTTCCTTACAACTTGAAAATCTACACAGGGCCAAATCTACCAGATATGGGAGCTGGTGGAAATGTTGTCCTTTGCTTGGCTCAAATTCTACCAAAAAAATCAGATCTACAAACTCTTAAAAAAAGAACCTGCAGCCCTAAGTCATGTCACTGATGTGAATCTGGTCACTACAACCCATAGATAATCAGATAAACAGATGGTGATTCCCAGGTATGGCAATAATCAAATGCCAAAATGTAATACACACTTTTTTTCACATCAGCAAGCAATTCCTTCCTGATGTTTAACATATAATGGGAAAAAGACTGATTTCAACATCCTTAGTGATTCTAACTCTGCCAACCATACACATGTACAAACACACAAATGCTCGTTTTAGTAATTTGTGCAAATGTACCATTCATTAATGAAAGTTAGTTGTTTATTTTATATTTGGTGAGTTGGAACCATGTCGGATTTATTTTTGTCAAAAAACGTTTTTTTTTATTTATATAGTTTTTGTTTGATTTGTATTTAATTTCTTATAATCACTGTAGAAAACTTGGCGTTTTAGACCCCTTGTAGCTCAATGTTGCCCTGAGGCAACAAACCCAAATCCGGTTCTGGGAGATGTCAGGGTCCAATTTTATGATTGATATGTAATTAGGGACCAACAAGCTCCCAAAGAATGCAGGAAAATATTTTTTTCCCCCAAAAAATTAAAAGTCATGCCATAGAGGGTTAATAACACAAAGCTTTAGCCTGTTATAGCCGCTGGAGAGAAACTTGATGTGTGAATCAAACATAAACTGGAGATGCGCTTTTATTCTGAAAAGAGAGCGCCCTGACCATAGACATCAATACATATTTACGTATTGATGTCTATGGCCATAACTTGTGCTGTCGCGCACATTAGAATAGAGTGCAGGCTGGCTTTACTGCCATTTCCGAAGAGACAGCTAGCTTTATCCCACTGATAGATGGGGTTTCCGATGCTGGCTGTCGGCTTCTAAACACTTCTGATAATGCTGACATTACTGTGGGAGCGCTAACGATGTCATTTAAAATATTAGTTGCCTCTGTGAGTCGCTGCCGCTCAGCTATTTTTCTGTCCGTGAAAACCCGCCTACTCCTGCCTGGGGTCCAATCAGAAACTGAAATTACGTGTAAGAGAGTTTGACTGTGAATGTGAGAGAGTTTGATAGTATGTGTAAGAGAGTTTGTAAGTTTTGGCCCATGGGGCCTCTCATACAGTTTTGGAAGGTTAAACTGTGATTTTAATGCATTCACTTAAAGTAGTTTGTATTCAAAGATACTTATGCCAGTTTACAATAGCTTAATATACATGCACATAAAATGTCACTGTGTGTGATTAAATATGCATATAAAGTGCAGTGAATTGAAGGTACATGATACCTGATGGAATTGTGACTAAATATGACGTTGAATGGATTATTTCTGCTTTAAGGAAAGCTAATGTTGATGTTTATGTTTATGATGTAATATGTCTACATAGACTACAGTAAATTACTGAACTATAAATTGGGATGTATTGACAGTAAAATGAGCTGCTTTGTTGAGAAAAATTGGAGTAACACAGATTGCATCTCCCGTGTGCTCATTTACATGCTGTTTTTCAGCTTCATCATCTGCTGCTAACGGACCCAGAACCCTGGTACCCGTTACATCTGCTAGCTGCAGCATAGCACAGAGCGAGGAGGAGGAAGGATCACATGAGATTGTGATTGACAGCGCTAAAACTCTCCTGCCACATACTGGTTGTTTCTAGCACTGGGAGAAAGGAGAGGAAATAGATTTTTCACAGATTACCTCTCATACCGTACTGTCACAACATAATGACAGTTTTAGCAAATATGTGGAAAAATATATTTTTATAAAAGTTATTGCAGCTTTAATTTCACTCAGATTGGCCACATATAATTTTAATAACTAAAAAAGATTATTGAATAGGATTTAATTGACTCTCCTGTTGCTAAACATGAGTTTCACAAAAACTTTGTAACAAAATTGCATTTACTAATTTTTTAAGTATGTCTATCTGAGTGACAAGGCTGCTATGCTACAGTTTAAACAGCAGATGTTACTAGTGAGAAATGAATAAACGACCGAGTAATGAACCTTTGGGCAAAGCAATGGGCTGGGAAGCTTCATTGCTTCATGAGGCTTCATTTGGCCATCACTAGTGATCAAAGCACATGACTTGGGGAGCTCCGAACGCTCTACTGCCACACACAAAATGGTGGCGACGTGACATTGGACTCAGTGCTACGAAGGTCTACGAGCTTTGGAACGTGACGTCACTACTGTATACGTACTCTGCGGCTGAAGGGATATCAGTGCCATCTTCAGGGGCTATGAACAATAACCGACAAAAACAACTTTCTTGCAGATTTTTTGAATCCAAGTTACTTAAAGTAATTTAGCTATGGTACAAACTTGTTGCGTTATTGGATGTAATGTCTGATCACGTGACTGAAACGATAGAAAGATGGAAAACGGACTTTCGTTTCACTATTTTCCTGCTTGGAAACAACGCGAGGAGGCTAAGCTATCGGAGCTAACTAAAAGAAGATGAATGTCCTGCTATCAGCGGTGAGACGTCCTGATGTTACCTTCTCCAACATCCCCGGAAACCTACAAGTTTGCTCCAGACATTTCCATTCTGGTGAGTGTCTAAATTTGCTTTGTTGGTGTTGTGTCATAATTGGGGCGTGCCATAGCAATGCATAGGGAGAGCAGTGACTGACCTGCTTCGCAGGTCATGCATTGCATGGCAGGCACCTATTGTTCTACACCTAATAGAACGCCTCTTTATTATAGTTATTTATTTTTCTTCCGTCACCGTTAATGCGGCTCGTACCGCTGCGAGAAACCCCACAAAAGTGGTATCAAAACGTGCGGCTGAATCCCGGGAAGGGAGCTATTATTTTTATTGGGGATCGGAGTTGCGACGTAAAAAGCGAAAAACAAGCGAAATTTCCAACTGCCGAAACGCAGAGTGTAACTTAAACCAACTGCCGCTTTTTTAGAGTGAGAAATTTTGAAATCGCTCTCATGGGTGCAAAAATTGCTCTATTGGTATGAAAGTCGGTCATGACATTGATACGAATGCCTGCTCCGGTAAAATGTCTTCAAAATTTCACTAGGGCTTACGGTTTTCGGTCCAGGTGCTTCAGAGCAAAGTTTTGGGACAGGATAACTGACGCTCCTCCCCAGTGTTTTAGATACATTTCTGAAAAATCTCTGAGCTCAGCGCACAACATTTTTCTCTCATCACTGCAATTACTGTGATTGAGCTACAGATATGAATCGCGGTAATAGATGAGATGAGAAATAGTCCTCTCATATGCTTCAAACGGTTTTTGGATCGGGCTTACGGATCCCGAACTGGAAGCAGTCGTTCGGACTGCTTTTTCCATTAAAACTGACTGGGTGTCTCATAAAGATAGATAAGTCTGACACACACAGGGCAGTTTCATCACCATAGCAACAGAATACAGAGGAAGGCTGGCAGCTGGTTTGGACTACAAAGACTCTGTAGTTCTAAACATGGCGGAACACTTTAATACAGAGGGCAGAGCAGGAGGTCAGAACTACAACATGGCGGAACACTCAATTATTACAGAGGAGGGCTCAGCTGGCAGTTAGAACTACTTCCTGTTTTGGGCATTATACAGGTAGATTAACCAAACCACTGTTACACATTGGATTAGTGTGGTTATGAAAATTAAGTTTGCTGAAAGTTTCAAAATAAAACTCTGCAAATTCCACTCACAAAGGCGGTGCAAAAATGAAAATCTTTTTTTTATGTTTTTTTTCTCAGGATAGTGAGCATTTCATGGGTGTCTCAAAGATAGAAATTGTTCCCCACCTTTCTGTCTCACACACACAGCAGTCAGCTGAGGATTCACCGCTATACCAACAGAATACAGAGAAAGTCAGAGCTGCTGGTTTGGACTACAAACCAGCAGCCATAACTGCCATAGCTGTAGTTCTATCTATGGCCAAGACTCAGGGTGCGTTCACACTGCAGCCTGAAGTGACTCAATTCCGATTTTTTGGCAATTCCGATTTTTTTGCCGGGGCCGTTCACACTGCTAGTAAATGCGACCTGTATGCGTTCTGCAGTCTGAACTGGCAAACGACCTGAAAGTGTCCCGCATGCGCAGTAGAGGGCGCCATAGCGTCAGCGTTCTCACTGTTCTGCCAACCGCCATAAAAAGAAGAAGTGCTCAGTGTTTGCGGATGTAAACATGGAGGCTAATGGTGGAGCTTAGCTTACATATTTGAAGTTGTTGTCCAGCCGGAGCAGCATATTAACAACTTCATCCTCGTATTGTCCGTCATGGTTGTTTTTCTTCCCACTTGCGCTTATCAGGACGCAGAATAGTGAGATTTGTTGAGTATCAGTGACGTTCAGTTCAGATGAATGCGACCTGGACGTTAGGTCGCATTTGAATCGGATAGTATCGGATTTGGGTCACATTCGAAAAAGAATCCGACCTGTGCTGTTCACACTGCCATGAAAAGATCGGATACAGGTCGCATTACATCAAAAAAATCGGAATTGAGTCACTTCAGGCTGCAGTGTGAACGCACCCTCAGTTAAAACAGAGGCCTGAGCAGCATGTCAGAACTACAACATGGCGGAACACTCAATGGGCTCTTTGCACCTCAGCTTCCGCGTTCGGGGTAAAGCGGCTCGATTGTTTCCGATCCAATACAAATATCATTTACAATAGGTGCTTTCAGGGCTTGGCCAAGGTTTGTACATCGATCCGAAGCCCCAACAAGTCAGCTGGAGAAAGGTTTTAAGATGTTCGCCTCGTTATGCATTCACTGATACGAAGGTGAGTTTTACTTAAACTTTGTGGCTAACATTAACGTTAGCTTATGCTAGTAGGCAATATTTTCGGACATTGTTCTTGTAAAATGTGCTATTTAAGTATCTAAACATTCTAACGGACAATGTATTTATCTTATTTTCAAGTATATCATGTGTGTTTATTGTCGTTAGTGTCACAGACTAACGGGGTTCGGTTCCGGTTCGGGCTTTTAGCTTCCGAAGCCTGACGAAGCACAACAAGCCTCATAGCTTAACAGTAGCGCAGCTCTGGTGTCAGAGATCTGGTTCAGCTGTTCAGGTTCAAAGTTGCTGCTTTTAGAAAAATATGACCGTGTTGCTTCATGTCTCCGTGTTATTTCGTTTTATTACCTTTGCATGTTTCTTGTTCAGAGCTCAGATAGGACGGTGTTTACAGCAGGATGTACAGGCGGATCAGTCGCTCGGCTGTCTGGCTCTGGTCTGCTCTCTCGTTCCCATAAACTCTTTCAGGCTGAATATAGAAGTGATTCCATGGAAATAACTCAGGGAGGCTCCTTTATTTATCATCCGTATCCCCGGTAGTTTTAGGCTGATCCGGAGTGAAGGCTGCAAACTTTGCTGTGCGGCGTTAGCTGGTAGCGACAGATATTTACAAGCCATCTTCTTAATTCAGGATCGCTTGGAAATTAACGAAAACTTAAAAGCCCATTATATTAGGAAGACAACAATGTTAATAGTATTGTTTTTTTGCATCTGAAATACGACTTAGTCTTTTCTACCAGTCATGGTAACTCAAAGCGGAAAAAAGTGAGCCGCATTAGCTCCTGGAGATGTGACGTCAACGCCTTAGGTGCAAAGAGCCCATTATTACAGAGGAGGAGTTGGCTGGTATGCTTTGAGCATCATAAAGCTGATTTAACCCGATCACTACTACACATGAAATTAGTATAGCCATTTCAAATGAAGCTTATTAAAAATTTTCAAAATAAAAGCCTCGACAATTTTTACATCATGTAATTGCTCTTTTGTTGTGTTAGATAACTGTTTTAACCAAACCACTGTTACACATGGGATTAGTGTTACCATTTCAAATGAAGCTTACTGAAAGTTTCAAAATAAAAGCCTGCATACTCCCCTCACGTCAGTGCACCGCCATAGGCGGTGCAATAATATTAAGCTTTTTTTTATGTTTTTATTCTCAGGATAGTTTATTAACATTAGCACAAACATTAGCATTTCACTGCCACCCACTAGTGCACTTCCTTGCACGCATTAGCATTTTACCTAAAATAACCTATTAGTTAATTTTCTTACTTATTTGCCAAGTTTAGCATACTGAATGGAGTAAGTCAATAACAGACAACATGCTAGTTATGCCCCAAATGCTACTGATAGTCTTCATGCTAACATTAGCATTTTGGCATATAGTTTATGCATTAATTTTAACACACTGAATGGTACAAGTACAGCTTAGTCCACATGTTTCTGACTCTCCACAGGTTATTGACTACATTGAAGCTTTATTTAGCATTAAGGCTAATTTTTAGCATCGGAACGCTGGGTCCAAACCGACGGGCACACTTTGGCATTCCCCTTAAAATTTCTGCAGGAATTTTCTAGTTCTTTGCTATAGTTTTGTCCGGGTGTGCTCATGTTCGGTTTTTTGCAATATAGCAAATTGCTCATGTTATTCAAAAATTATCAAAATCTTTTCAAAAAGTCCCAGATACATCAACACTTATCCCTGGTTTGATTTGTTACTGTTATTTTTGATTTAGTTTATTTCTCTGCATTTTATTCATTTGAATTCTGAATATTTGGACTCAGATTTTATGGTTTTATTTTATTATTAACTTTTTCATTTTTGCAGTTGGGTGCTACTCCCATATCCTTTCTTTCTAAGAGGATGTGCACATACACTACTCTTTGAAAAGACACTAGTCCAAAAGTTTTTAAACAGTACATTTTTGGGATGTACTCTATCAATACTGAATTCAAATACAAAGTGCTTCATTTTAATTTTTTTCCTCTGTTACTTTCTACTTCTCTCCTCACTACATTTGAGAGGGAAATCTTGAACACTTTGCCACCCATCAATCCATCCATCCATCTATCTGTCTATCTTATCCGGGGTCAGGTCATGGGGTCAGCAGCTTCAGAAGGGAGGCCCAGACTTCCCTCTCCCCAGCCACTTCTTCCAGCTCCTCCAGGGGAATCCCAAGGCGTTCCCAGGCCAGCCGAGAGACATCGTCCCTCAGCGTGTCCTGGGCCGTGCCCGAAACACCTCACCAAGGTGGCGTCCAGGAGGCATCCTGACCAGATGCCCGAGCCACCTCAACTGTTAGCAACTCACTAACCGGCTTTTGTCAGAGCTTTTAGGCTATAAAATATGTGGTAACACCAGCTATCAAAGCTCTGGGATGAGCTTTTACTGTCAGTTCTTCAGAGAAAGGAGCTGTTAGCAGCACTGCTAATTCACTGTCATTCCATTACAAAACTTAACGATCTTGTTCCTGTCGCTCCCCGTGATTAAACTCATAATTACAATCCTCTGCACTGAGCAGCTCTCTTATAGCAGATGGTGTGTCCGTCACATTTCAAAAACCACTCCTGTTAACGGTAGCTGTTTCTCTATTAATAACGTGCTCTTGTTAAAGAAACATCTGAAGCCCCCTTTGCTACTAGGATCATGTACATTGATTTTACCTTAATCAGAAGAATGAACTCTTAATTGACTCAATTAATTTAACTGTCCAGAGCATTAATCAGACTTTAATATTTTATTAGCAAGCTTTAGCAGGGGAAAATGACAAACAGCTTCTTCAATCAACAGATCAAGAGATTAATATATATAAGAAATTTAGAAATCACACCTCCCTCCAGTCCCTATACTGTGTCATCAGTGAGGCTTTGGGATGCAGTTCTACTCGTCCTCAGATGTTGAGTTGATCTTGGCAGCGGGAAACTTTAATATCCATGGTCTGAGTCCTGTCTTAGCAAGGCAGAATCCTTTTCAGAATAGATCCAAAGTTGAACTGGTGTGTTCTTTGTGGACTCAGTTCCTTATCATTCCATGATCTTTGTCTATTCCCCATGTCCAGTGCAGCATAGTTGAGATCTTTTGGGTTGAGCGTAGGGCAGTTGTCAAATCAGAAACCTGGGCTGTGGTTAAAAGGATCTTGTTCCATTCTCGACCAGTGCGAAGTCTTCACCTTCCCGGGGTTTCAGAGCGTAGCCCTCCGTTGATCCTGCATCTTTGTGTGGTCTAGACTCGAACACTGCAGAACTAAGAACCCCAGTTCCTCCTCCTCGTGTATTCTTATACTTTCTGCATCTTGGTTCTGTACGCCTCAACTGTTACCCAACCCTCATTGTACAATTTTCCACTCCAGGTGTCAGCCACTCTTGGTTAACCGTAAACCTATACTTTGAACTTCCTCTTTCCTTGAAATACTCTTGCTAGGCCTGTCGCGATAAACGATATATCAATTAATCGCACGATAAATTAAACCTATTGGCCTCATTTTAATTATCGGCTTTATCGTCTCTTCCTGCCTTTTTTTCTTTATGTTGATGACACTGAATAAAAAAGGCTCAGCTCCGGTGCTCTCTCTCATTTCCTTGATGTAATGTCCAGCGCACACTACACGAGTTGTCAACCAATTGTCGGTCCATTTTCAAATCTGAGAGACACATTAGCTGACAGAAATCCTGGGTATAACGGTTCGATCGGGTTCGATAATGCCATGTGGTGTCCAGCCACCTGGGCACAAAATAATGGCTACAAGTCCAGTTAACTCATTTTAAAACCAGGCATTAATGACTGCTTTACTAGAATCTACCTGTGATGCATGTGGCTAGAGTCAGCGTAAAGTTCTGACTGAATGAAAATCATTATAACCTATTTATGTCACGTTAACGAAGAACAGCTGAAAACTTACCAGGTTTATCAACTGCTGTAGCAATTTGGCTCCGACTCCTCCCTTTGTCATTTCTATATTCTTTGCACGACATGTTGAATAAACATTAATGTTTCCACATATCATCTCCGATGTCCGCTGGACTTCGGGTTGCGCCGTGTCAGTTGTTTGGGATTCCCCTTGTTATTTCCCCTCAGAAAGCAGGAGAATCCGCGCTTTCTGATTGGCTACCTGTCACATTCAGCGTTAAGCTCCCAGTTGGGGAAAGCCCCTGATTTAGATCGGAGCGGCCACGACGATCCACCGTAACACACCACGCACTGCAGGATGATCGGTTACGAAATCACCAGCGAGAATCTTGGAACGCCCAACGTTCTAAGATTGTCATAAGGGCAAAATGGGGGCAAAAAATCGTGTAGTGTGAACTATTGCATCAGGATGTGCCCATCTTCTCTATTTAAATCCGTTATCAACAATTTTATTGAGGGATCAGACTTGGACACTGAAACATCAGCAATACAAATTTGTCCTCGTTTTTCCATATGTGAACATAAAATATAAGACAATACGAAAAACAAAACAGAAATGACATCAACAAAAACATTCCCATAGCCCATCCCCTCCTTTTCCCTAGGACTTATATCTTAACACACCGAGGCTCAAATCCAATCCTCTTCAAAAAGAGTTATCAATATATTGCCGAAGGGGTTGCCAAGTTTTATTAAATTGCTTTAAATTATTTGCTAATGAGAACCGTAATCTTTCCAAATGAGAGAGCCTTACCATTTCCTCAAGCCATAACTTAACAGATGGAACTTCTGCTTTTTTCCAAAACATCAACACTAGTTTTTTTCCTATGATAAAGGCATAAGATAATAATTGTTGTTGGCATTTATTAAATTGAAAAAGCTGACCAGAAACTCCGAGTACAATCAGAAGTGGTTCCATCCTCAGCTCTGTATGGAACATATCTGATAAAGTTTTGAATATACCAGACCAAAATGGGGTTAATTTAGTACACAAAGAGTAAGAGTGGAGAAGCGTGGCTTCTTCAATATGGCATTTATCGCACAACGGGGATGTGTTAGGAAAAATTTTATGTAGTTTCACCTTACAGTAATGGAGTCTGTGAATGATTTTAAATTGAATAAGACAGTGTCTGGAGTTAGCAGAGCACTTATGTATATTCTCTAAAGCAGCCTTCCAGAGTTCATCACTTATCTCGGTTCCCAATTCCTGTTCCCAGCCTGTTCTAAGGCCCTGCGTGGACGGCGAGGATCTGAGTAATAACATATTGTAAATCTGAGAGATTAGATGCCCTCCCCACCACCCAATTTAAAGAGCTCGTCAAATTCAGTAGGTATTATATTCTCTAAAGTGTGCGTGTGTTTTTTAACATACACCCTGACCTGTAGGTATCTGAAATGATTATGTTTATGGAGACCAAATTTGGCCTGAAGTTGAGAGAAAGAGGCAAAATGACCCCCCACCAACAGGTCACCAATAGTCCTGATGCCTAACTCTTTCCATTGTATGTAACCTGAATCTAAAGTGGAAGGGACGAATGAGGGATTCTTTGCGATTGGTAATAAGATGGACATAGACTCATTGCCAAATTGGGATTTTATTTGTTTCCAAGTACGTATAATACTGTGGATGATGCAGTTATTGTTATATGTCGAGGTGTCTATAGTTGTTGGTGACAAAATAAGAGCACCAATTTCATGAGGACTGCAGTCTTCCTTTTCCATTATGATCCCCTTGCATTGTATAAAATTGCAATCTAGCCACATTGTAATGGTGCGAAGCGCACAAGACTAATAGTAAAACTAGAAAATTCCTGCAGAAATTTTAAGGAGCCTGCCAAAGTGTGCCCATCACTTTAAACCCAGTGTTTCAAATTTGCTATGAGAAACAGATATATGCAGGTCTGACATACTTAACCCACCACTAGCACATAGTAACTGTAAATATTGTCAGGTTTATTATGATGATATGAGTCTCCATTGAAAAGCAAGGTATAAACCCAAAGTGAGTGAAATTTAATCCGAGACCGACGACTATAAGCTTCTCACATGTGGTTCTCACTCATGGTCCAAAATAAAAAAAAAAAAAACATGAAGAAAGTTGGTAATTGTTAATTTCTAAAAAAAAGATCAATTTTCATACTAAGCATTTTGATTTACACTCAAAAATTCAGAGAAGTAATCATTTTATGTAAGCAAAACATGAATAGTCACAGGAAATATGTATTCTTCCCACAATGCATTGTGAGATCTGATTCAGCGCTGTGAGAATACTCACTGCCTCTGTCTAGGACCCGTTGCTATGGTAATTAATTATCTGCACCTGGGCAGGCTCTCTCTGTCAGACAAGATGCTGGTTTCTATACTTGTGAGACACCCAGCGTTGGTCTCCAGGACCCTTACAAAAAACCATAAGCCCTAGGAAAATTTTGAAAACATTTTACAGGAGCAGGCATGTGTATCTATGTCATGACCAACTTTGAGATCAATAGGCCTCTATTTGTGCCTGTGAGGGGGAGTTAAACAGAGTTTTGGAGTCAGACCTCCACTGTGCTGTGTGTGTGTTTCAGAGAGAAATCTTAGTGATGCTGTGAGTTCCTCAAATTAAAGTTTTCTCGTTTTTCTCAATTTATGTCGTCATTTTATCTCAGAATCCCACTAAAAGTAATAACTCCAATGCCGGGATCGAGCCACTCGTTTTGATACCACTTTTGTGGGTGGGCACGCAGCGGTACGAGCCGCATTAACGGTGACGGAAGAATAATAAATAATATGAAAAATAAAGAGACATTCTATTGGGTGTAGATTAATAGGGGCCTGCCATAAGCAATGCATAGGGAGAGCAGTGACTGACCCGCAGGTCAGTCAATGCTCTCCCTATGCATTGCTTATGGCAGGCCCCAATAAAAAGTTTGGGAGGGCCAGTCCACCCTTTGTTTTTGCCTTGCAAAGGTGAGCTTTACTAATTCTGTGCATTTTATAGTCCCATAGAAATGGAATGATTGTAGAGTCAAGTTTCTTAAAAAATTTCTTAGGTAAAAATATAGGAATATTTTGAAACAGATAAAGGATCTGAGGGAGAAAGACCATTTTAATTGCATTAATTCTTCCCACCAGGGAAATGGGAAGAGATCTCCAAAACAGAATGTTATTTTGTAGCTTTACCACAAGGGGGGAGAAATTAGCTTCATACAGTGAATTAAAATCCCTAGTAATCTCTATGCCAAGGTAGGTGAACTTATTACTAACTATTTTAAAAGGCATACTTTCCAAGGTCGAAGAGTCTTTGAGCTTAATTGGCATCAATTCACTTTTAGACCAGTTGATCCTATAACCGGAAAACCTGCCAAAATGAGAGATTATGTCTAGGACAGCTGGTACAGTACACTGAAGATTGGTTATGAACAAAAGGATATCGTCCGCACATAAGGAAATTTTGTTTATTGTCCCTTTAGTAGTATATCCCTGTACAAGGGGGTTGGCGCAAATTGATTGTGCAAGTGGTTCTAGGGCTAAGGCGAAAAGTAAGGGTGACAGCGAGCAACCCTGTCTGGTACCCCTATAAAATTGGAATGCAGGAGATAATGTCTTATTGGTGACAATTCTAGCACAAGGTTTGTGATAAAGGATTTTTAACCATTTTTCAAAGTCCTCACCAAGGTCGTATCTTCTCAGGGTCGCAAAGAGATGGGGCCATTCTATTTGGTCAAAGGCCTTTTCCGCATCAAGGGAAAGGGCAGCTAAATCAGAAGTTTCCTCCCTCTGAGAGTAGATCACATTATAAAGACGTCTCAAATTGAAGAAAGAGTGTCTGTTTGGTATAAAACCCGTCTGATCGGGATGAATTAATTTGTCAATTAATAAACTCAACCTATTAGCTAGAATTTTAGCAAGTATTTTTTGATCATAGGTCAGCAGTGATATTGGTCTGTAATTACCCACTTCCTCGGGGTCCTTATCTTTTTTGGGTATTAGTATTACAGTGGCTACTCTCATAGTAGGCGGTAGTATAGTATCTAAGTTTGCTTGAATATACATTTTTAACAAATATGGTGATAAAAGGTCACTAAATTCTTTATAGAATTCCCCGGGGTATCCATCGGGACCAGGCGATTTCCCATTCTTTAATGCTTTAATAGCAACCTGAATATCTATACAAGAGAGATTTGCATTAAGAGAGCTCTTGTCTTCTTGAGTTAAGGTTGGGAGATTACAGCTATCTAAAAACTTCTGTATAAGTAAGTCATCTTTTACAGCATTGGAGGAGTACAATGATTCATAAAACTGTTTAAATCTATGATTAATGTCTTTGTGTGAGGTTAAAATTTCCCCATTTTCTGATTTGATTTTGTTAATTGTACGGTCACTTTCCATTTTCCTTAATTGTCTTGCCAATAATTTATTAGGCTTTTCTCCAAATTCAAAATATTTCTGTCGTGTAAAAATAAAAGCTCTAGTGATATTATTTGACAATAATTGATTGTATTTATATCTTAGAGAAAGAATTTTTTTATGAGTTTCTGTAGAGGGGTGTGTAGCGTTATCCTTGTCCAGACACCTAATTTGTTGCTCTAAATCTACCAACTCTGCTCGGTTCCTTTTCTTCCTTGCTGCTTGAAAGGATATAATACCTCCCCTTAAATAGGCCTTCATAGTTTCCCACAATATTGAAGGAGACGTTCCGGGAAGGTCATTCATTTCAAAGAAAAATGTAATCTGCTCTCTGATAAACTTGCAGAATTCTGGTTCTTTCAACAATTGTGGGTCTAATTTCCATGTCCTTTCGGTTTGGCTCAAATTATCTAAATGTAAATCTAAAGAAAGGGGGGCATGATCTGAAATTGCTATATTGTGATATTTTACTTCACTTGTATAGGGTAATAATTTTCCATCCAACATTAGATAATCAATTCGTGTGTACACATTATGAACATTTGAGTGAAATGAATAGGCTCTCCCCTGCGGGTTAAAAATCCTCCAGCTATCGAACAAATTAGAGTTATTTAGATATTCCTTAAGAATATTTAGATATTCCTTAAGAATATTTAGATATTCCTTAAGCAGCGGCATTAGAGGCCGCTGCTCTACGTGTTGATGAACGGTCTAAGTATGGATCTAATACAAGATTTAGATCCCCTCCAATGATTAGATTAGTTTGCGAAATGTCAGGTATTTGGGCTAAAACATGTTTGTAAAAAAGAGGAGAGTCTATGTTGGGGCCATATATATTAACCAGAGTTATAGGGACAGAATACAATTCTCTAACTAGTATTAAATATCTACCTTCCTTGTCGGATATGGTTGACTTATGGATAAAAGGTGTACCTTTCTTGAATAATATTGCCACGCCTCTAGCTCTCACTGCACAAGTAGAATGATAAGCTTGCCCTGTACACCTGCATCTCAGTTTTATGTGCTCATTCTTGTTAAGGTGGGTTTCCTGAAGAAAGATTATGTCGCTAGACATTGTCTTTAAGTGTGCTAATATCTTACCCCTCTTCACAGGATTATTCAAACCTTTAACGTTCCATGTGACCAAAGTGACTTGTCCCCACTTCTTTGTTTGTGTTACATCAGCCTGCATAACTCTGATTAAAATGAGAGAATATAGAATTCCTCACGAGTGTGATAGAAACGATTAAACATGGTATCTAAGTCCCAGCCCACCCTCTCGAACAAAATACTTACTGTCTTGCCTATACTAAGAAAAACCTGCAAAGTAAGGCGCGACCCCTCTAAGGAAGAAAAAAAAAGAAAAAAAGGAACGAATAAACAAAAGAATTAAATTAAGAGTAACACTCAAACAACCAAGATACATTAACCTGCTAAACTAACAACTTCCCTTACTTTTCACTCCTAATTAGAAGTTGAAAAAGGCTCTGCAAAAATAATTCGTTCGAGCACCAACCTGACACCTGAACAGTTGGGAAATGGTCTAAAAAACATGTCAGGTTATATAAGCTGCCTATTTGTAGACATCAGACCACCCTAGATTATCAACGATATTCAAGGCAGCTAATTATTTAAGCAACACCAGAATTCTAAATATTATCTAAACTTAACTGGTTAAGCATCACAGTCCAGGCATTAGGTACCACCAGAACCTGGTCACTCCGCGTCTGCATCAGGTGTCCGCTGCGGGTCGCCTACATCTTCTCTCCCGGCGCCAAAGTGGAGCTCTGCGAATCTCTGGGCTTCTTTCGCGTCTGTGAACATTGTTTCTGTTCCTCTGAAAGTCACTCTCAGCTTTGCAGGATATAAAAGTCCATACCGAACTCCCGGCTTGTCCCGAAGAAGTGCTCTGACACCGTTAAATGCAGCTCTGCGTTTTGCTATCTCGGCGGTGAAGTCAGGAAAGATACGGATCTTCTGTCCCTGGTAGGCGAGGTCTCTCTGAGTCATGGCCTTCCGGAGGATTGTTGTAACGTCGCGGTAATAATGGAGTCTCACCACCAACGCCCGAGGGGGTCCTGTGTCGTCTGGGCGCCTTCGTATCGCTCTATGAGCGCGATCCACCAGCGGCAACTCATCCAGAGTCAGCACTTCTTTCGGGAGTTGCGAGACGAATCAGTTCAATTCCGCACCCTTTTCTGCCCCTTCTTTTAACATTGCAATCCATATATTTTGACGTCTGGACCTTCCTTCGAGATCTATGTGTTTTTCTGTTAGCTGATTCATTTCTGTGCATAGACGTTTTATCTCCGACTGTAGCGCGGTTACTTCGTCTGCTGACTGTGTGGCCGCTCGTTCGAGCTCAACAATGGATGCGCCATGTTGATCGCTGGACATTTTCAGAACGTGAATGGCGTTTTGAGTCTCGGTCTTAAGGTTGAGGAGTTCTCTGATAGTGGTGGACACTCCTTCGATGCGAGTATCTATTGTCTGGCAAATTTCGAACTTGGTGACTTGTAGTTCTGTACGAAGAGAGTTTATAGCTTCTAGGATGGTAGCATTAGCCATCGGATAGCTACCTTCAGGCGAGTCCGGGGCGGCAGGGCCTGGCTCTCTCGATTTCTTGTCCTTGTTGGCGGCATGCATCCTTAAATTTGCTTTCATCCTGTCCTGATGCAGTTAAAGTCCGAACTGTTCTCACTCCCAACCTGTTATAAGACTGCCCAAATTCCAAGCTAGTAATAAATATATTTAGAAATTTGCAGGAGCTCAAGGGAAACGCTACCTACTTCTCCATCGCTCACTAGCGCGCCCCTCCCGCCCCCTCTATTTAAATCTAGTGATTACTGAAGGCCAATATAGTATACAGACTTTATGATCTGCACTCTTTTGGTTGAATGCAGTATTTATTTCCACTTTGGCTTTATGTTGTTTAGTTTTTATTTAAGTAAGTTTTTTGTTAATGGAGACTGAGAATCAATTTTATTTTTGTTTTTGATTGTTTTGTTTATTTAGTTTATCAGTTACAGTATTATGTGTTCTTTTGAAAATAAAGTGTATCTATCTATGGCAGGAAATCGCATGCATTATTAGTCAATATCGTTTATCGTAATAATTTTTTAGACAATCGCTCAGCAAAATTTGTTATTGTGACAGGCCTAACTCTTAGGCCTGTCACAATAACAGGCCTATCAGCACTCAACCACCTGCATTTTGCAAGTCACTTCTGCCTTTTGCAACACTTCCTGTTTTCTTCATGCTCACAGTTCTCTTTTCCTCTTCAGCCTCTTGTTGAGACACAGTATGTGACATTTTCATTTTACCTTCTTACTTTGACTTTTCAGCCAGAATCTCATAACTCATTATCTTAATTATTAGCAACTTTTAACAAGGAAACGTCAATCAACATCAAATCATAATACAATTAATAGTATATTTAAACCAAAGATTACATAAACTTTAATCAGCATTAAATCATAGTACAAGATTACTTGTTGCCTCCAGGCTTCTGTAACCCATTTTCTGTGTGTCCTGATAAGATCTCAATCAGTCCCAACAGGTTTCACAACAAGTTTTACTAAATATTGTATTATAACTGAAAAGAGAGATGTAACTTCTATCATGAATATAGATTAGCAAAAACCCTACAAATTACAATGAAATAATGCTACTTCCGCTAGCCGCCGGGAGTAACACCCATAATCATTTCCCCAGTAAGCCTCTCAGGAATAAAGTGGATAAGTAGTGTGTAGTTTAAAAAAAAACTAGACTTTGACCATTAAGTAATTGCAACATACTCAGCTTTGTTAAATTAACTTAAGTTATGGTCACTAAAATTGCACAAGTTAATTGAACTCTAAATTCACAAGTTAGTCAAGTTGTGTGAACCTAAGATGTACAACTTGCATGTACCAATATTTTTAAGCTTTAAAACTAGATTTATTTGAGGAAATTTGTTTGGACACTTTTTTTAAGTAAGGTGAACTAACTAGATTTTGCATCCTGTAAAAATTCATTTTGATGTTGCATGAGCCCAAACAATGCTTAAAATAATATAAATATACACAAGATTTTTGATTATTAGTGTTCTTTATGTTCCAGTAAGAACACAAAAAACTGACCTTTATTGTAATTTAAAGACTTTCATTTTTTGTGCCTTACTTGATGTTGCAGCTGGACACTCTTCAACTCTAATCCTTTTGTTTTTGAGTCCAGGCTATCATCTGGAATGGGTCTTATAAACACAGGAAAAGGGAAAAGGTTTGACTGTGAACACATTATTCACCAGAATGAGGTTTGGAACAGAAAGTTAATGTTTGACTTTCACTTATAACAAACCTTTGAACAGTCACTTCAAGATTTCAGACATAAGATAAAAGCATATTAACTGTCTCCATCAGGCTGCTGTATTAATGAATATAATCTCTACTTTGTTTTTCTATTAAAGCATATCTAAGCTGATTTAAAATCAGTTCTGCAACAATAACTAAAACAGTCCCTCGTTTTATCTGCTGGGTTGGATTCAATTATTTATTTTTGAAGAGCAGGAACGGCTTTCACATAATAATCAAACATTACTGCGTATCTGAAAACAAAGCTTACCTTCTGAAACTGGCTTCTGTTAATCTGAATGTGGATCTTTTTAGGAGCTGGGATGAGTTTTTAGAGCTGAAGTTGGTAAGAAGTTATAGCGTTCTGTCTCTGCTGGTTTCTGCTTCAGTCCAAACGTTACGTCTGTGTTTTTATACCCTTAGGTTTCGTTTCTAAGAAATAAATACCACACCCAAACATGTGACCTGTACAAGCAGTGTAATGTGATCAGCAGCCATCTTTTCCAAGCAGGCTAGAATGATATCTTTTAAAGCGGAAGCAGAGATGGACAAATTAAAAAGCAAAAGTTCAAAAGAACATCTGCTTTTTGGGAGTCTGTTTCCTCTGCAGATCATAAAGGGAGACATGTTTTAACAAAATAAAACTCTAGTTTTCTTTTTTCCTTTTATATTTAGCTCTGGGCAGTCACATGAAACTAACTGGTTTTATGCAAGAGAAAACTGAATTATATAGAAAATTTAAATGTATAAAAGTATATTTCTTTAGCAGTATGCATAAGCAGAAACCTCTCCAGAGAAGGTGTGGCACAGTCAGTAGGTAAAGACAAAGGGGAAAAGGGTGGAGTTGGTTCAACGTGCTCTGAATACTTGTACTGTGTTCTTAATGTGTATTCAGAGGTCCTGTTTGGGAATCAGCGCTATTTTTAAATACCTCAATGAGTCATAGAGAAAGTCAACTCTCAACTAAAGAAAGTTTTTGACCATGAAACTCTGAGCTAAAGTATAAACCTGTCACACAAAATATGAGCAATCTGGATGCCAGCTGGTATTGAGGGACACAATTCTATAAATTAAAAGTCCCACAATTTATATTCAGAAACTTTTAATAAAACTTGCATGATGCAAGATGCATTCTATCTATTAATAATCTATAGTAATGATTAGATTATATATTATACTTAAAGTATTTGTATGTGGGTATTAAATATTTTTACTTAATTATGTGTTGAAGACAACCCACCGGTCACAATAGTGACAAAGAAATTTATTTTACTTTCAAGGACTCCAAAAAGCTTCCTGATTAATTTTCAGTTAATGTTATATGGAAAGTTTAGAGTGTTTGGATACTTATGCAGCATCACATGTTTAGAGTAAATTATCACATGACCAGAGCTGATTATATCTTGGTTGCACCTTGGCGAGAAGAAGAGTGACACAAACCTCCCAAAGAAGAGGCTAGTAAAGTATGTTTAAATAAACATATAACAAAAGTTTTTGGTGCACATGATCTTTAAAGTGTCTAGTTATGATATACACCTTTGCATTTACAAAAATTAGTTTGGTGTGTGAGCAGGATGTGTAAAGATGTTGACGGTCACAATAGTGACCGGTGGGATAATACCTTTGATCTAGGTAAGCTTATTTAAATACATACCATATTCTTCCAATTCCAAACTGTTTGTTATTACGCAATAGTCAGCCCCGCCCTTATCTCACCTCCGACTGACTACTGACCAGTTCTCTGTCTAACAGGTCCGGAAAATCCCTGAAACCCGGGTCTTACCCTAGAATAGGTTTATAGGAGATATTCTATTTAAACTGGCGGTGGAAAAGACAAGTCTAGCTCTAACTACCTACAAATCCAGAAGTTATGACCCTTTTCAGTTGAGAAACAGTCAGCTGAGTAGCCCTCACAGCTGCATAGCCTCTACAACCACTCCTGTTAACGGTAGCTCTTTTCCTCAAAATAACGTGCACTTGTTACTGGCTAGATTGGATTTAGTGACTTAGACTTAAGTCCCAGGGTCATTATTTTTTACACTCACCAAAGGAAAGTACGAAGCCACCACATCTCTGGAATCATGTATGCTAATTTTATTATAATCAGGAGAAACTACAATGATCAAACGACTCAATTAATCTCAATGTCCACAAGTCCCATCGGTAGTTTTAGTATGTAATTTATTAAGCAAGCTTTAGCAGGGGTTTATGACAAGCAGATTTACTTTCAGAGATTACAAACTTGCAATAATACAACAAATTCAAATTAAAATCAATCATAACCTATTTTCTTCTCTATCCCTATCCTGTGTCACTAGTTTCACTAAGCGAGGCTTTTGGGGGGCAGTTCAACTCACACCCGATGGCAATTGATCTCGGCAGCTGAAGTCCTCAGATGTCCTTGGTCAGAGTCTCTGTCCTGGCGGAGCAAAGTCCTCTTTTCAGAATAGAAGCAAAGCAGAACTGTCCGTTGTCCTTCAAACGCACAGAATCTTCATCAATCCGTGACCTTTGTCTTTTCTCCAAGTCTGCTGCAGTAGAATAGGGATCGTTGGGTTGAGGCAGAGGGGTTGGTCGAATCAGGAACCAGGGCTGGGGGCAGATGGATCTTGTCCCTTCTTGGCTGCGTGAAGTCTCAACTTCCCCTTGGTCCCAGGGTGCGGTCCTCTGCTGATCTTCTGTCTGCATCCTCTTGTTGACTCTCCTTCAGCGCCGCGGACAAAGAACAGTTTCCTCCTTCGTCTGCTGGTTTTTAAACCCTCTCAGCCCATGGTTGTGTATGGGAGAGGTCTACGTGACTTCTGACTCATCCCCCTTGAGTGTGTGGAAAGTCCCAACCTTCCCCAATCACCATCTCCTCCCTGACTCATTGCAGCAACTCTCTTCGGTACTTCCCTTTTTCTACTGGCCATCTGGCCTTTGAGGCCATGTCTCGTAACTTACTTCCTTTGAGTTGTTCCAGCACCCCCGCCCAGCTTAATTGCAACACAGTCTGTTTTATTTCTCATGATCTCAAATCTTCAGTCATCTCATTTCTGTAACTTTATCATAAAACATAATCAATTTAACATTTTACCAACTTATAACTACCAACTTATAACTCACAGTACGATTCTTCATCACTTATCTGTTCTGTAACTTAAGCTGTTACCATTTCTAATCATCAATAATCAACATACAACAATCAAATTGTTACTGTTTGTTACAATTCAAGAATACAGAACATATATTTCAATTATGCATTACAGACATTCCAACCATTACATATTACATATGTGTGTATTTTGTATTTATCTTTTTTAATCATCATTAAATCAATATACAAGATTACTGTTATTTCTCAGGCCTTTGCTCCGTTTTCTGCGTGTACCTGGAAAGATCTCACACCCTTACGCCAGTTTTCACAACAAAACTTCTTCCTTTTTAAGATTAATTTTGAGTGTGGTTCTTGATATGTTGGACTTAGCGATGACCAGACAAGTATACAACAATGTAGTTGTGAGAAAAATGGAATCCTAACTGATTTTGATAGTGGTGACTCAGACATGGATTATAAGGGGAAGATGGGCCATTTTCCATGCCTGGTTTTGAATGCATATGATATGATCAGTTCATGGGAAAAGAGGATGATCTGACCCTTCATCAGTCATGTGGCACTCTGTTACCACCTGGAAAAGTTTCTGATGAAGGAACAACTGTCTCTTTGATGTACCCTTTTGTAAAGTAGGTTAGGCTCAAGGGTCAGAAGTGAGCAGAAAATCAGGACCAGCCACTGCTTCAGTTTCTTCCAGTTATATTTTTTATTCAGTCATTTCTCAGACTTCTCCCCCAGCATTCAAAAACTCACTGGTTTTATACACATTTGGCACCACACCTGTGCTTAATTGGACACAGCCACCAAGGAACAGGTCAAACAAACAAATTCTAAACAAAGAAACACCAAAACTACAAATCAATTTACAAACTCCTACCTAATGAAATTATCTGCAAAATAAGTCACATGATCCAAAATAACTCTAAAAGATTATTTTTAAAGAAAAACAAACAAAGCAATACACAAAAGAAAAACCCTCTAATTGGTAGAACCCAATAAGGTAATCAATGACATCATCCAGCCACTTAATCAGGAAGTACTGGGTCGGCCCCTCCCACACTCCTGCAGATCTACAAGGGCAAATGATGGTGAATACAAAGAAAAAATAAATACACCTTGAAACAAATTCAACCCACAATCCAGAAATAATAACCAACCTAAACATAGATAGATCCTGCAACATAATGCTAACACAAACAAACCCGGGATAGTAAGTAAAGCAAAATTGCAATGTTTACATTAATTATTATAACCAACTATAAAATAAGTGAATGATAAAATATAAGGGACAAGTGGTGAACATCAACTGAACCACTTTGTCACATTCCCCCCCCCTTTAAGTCATTTAATCTTCATAGGAACGGGAAAGGTAATCTGCCACAACATTCTTCTTTCCAGCTTTATACTGAATCTTAAAACGATAAGGTTGCAACGACAGGTACCATCTGGTGATTCTTGCATTGGTCTCTCTCATTTTGTTCATCCATTGTAAAGCTCGATGGTCAGTCTCAAGCACAAATTCACCACCCAGTAGATAATATTTTAAAGTGTCAAGAGCCCATTTTATCGCCAAAGCTTCTTTTTCTATTGTTGAGTATCTAATTTCTCTGGGAAAAAGCTTTCGACTTATGTACTGCACTGGTCTTTTGTCACCTCCATCACCTTGCAGCAACACAGCTCCCAGCCCCACCCCTGAAGCATCAGTCTGCACAGTAAATGGGCGTGTAAAATCTGGACACTGCAACACAGGTTCATTACACAAACAGTTTTTCAGATCTACAAAGGCAGCCTCACTCTCAGGAGTCCATTTAATCTTGTTAGGACAAGATTTACGTGTCAAGTCACTAAGAATGGCTGATCTGGTAGAGAAATTGGGGATGAACCGACGGTACCAGCCAGCTAAACCTAGAAAAGATCTCAGCTTTTTCTTAGTTGTAGGAGGAAAACAAGCAGCAAGGCTATCAACCTTACTCACCTGAGGCCGGATAACCCCACCCCCGATAACATACCCCAAGTATTCAACTTCAGTCTTCGCAATGTGACACTTTCCAGGGTTGATGACTAATCCAGCTGCTTTGATTCTTTGCAGGACATCTGTCAGATGCTTCACATGGTCTTTCCATGTCTCACTGAACACCACAATGTCATCGATGTATGCTGCTGCATAGCCATCAGCTCCTTTTAAAACCAAGTCCATCATCCTCTGGAATGTAGCTGGAGCTCCGTGAAGTCCAAAAGGCATAGTTCTGAAACGATAAAGTCCACTAGGAACCCTGAAAGTGGTTAAATCCCTTGAGGATTCTGTTAGTGGAACTTGCCAATAACCTTTACAGAGGTCAAGTGTTGTCAGGTAGTTAGCATTCCCCAAGCGCTCAATAAGTTCATCAACTCTCGGCATTGGATACGCATCAAAGACAGAGACAGCATTAAGTTTTGAGAAATCAATACAAAATCTTTGTCTTGAGTCATTTTTCTTGGGAACAAGCACCACAGGGCTGCACCACTCACCTCTGGAAGGTTCTATGATCCCCATAGACAGCATTTCTTCCACCTCCTGTTTCAGAGCTGGCATCAGCTTTGCTGGAACTCTGGAGGTTGTATCTCTGATGGGTGGTTGATCTGGATTGCGCAGTCGTATGTCATGCTGAATGAGATGGGTGAAACCTGGCTTTGTGCTGAAAAGTTCTTTTGGCAGAATAGTCAGCAGTTCTCCTTGCTGTTCTGCCGACAGATGGCTTACATCTGGCAGAAGCTGTTCGCCCGCTTTAGATGGAAGGAATTGCTCTTGAAGCTCTTCTTCGTCGATTACAGCTCGAGCCCACAACTGCATTGATGGAACTGGCCGTTCAGTCCATTCCTTTAACATGTTGACATGAAAAACTTGTTGTTTTTTCCGCCGATCTGGCATGTTGAGTTCGTAAGTGACAGGACCTACTTTCTTGTTAATGACAAAAGGCCCCTGCCACTTGGCTAAGAGGCTGCTCTCAGTAGTTGGTAAAAGTAACAACACTTTCTGTCCTTCTGTAAAGGTTCTCCTGCGAGCTGTTTTATCATAGTTCTTCTTTTGACGCTGTTGGGCTTCTACTAGGTTACTATGAGCCAGTTCCTGAAACTGTTCAAGTTTATCCCTCATTTTCAACACATACGAGAGTGATGTACACTGTTTTTCAGGTCTGGTCCCCTCCCAGGCCTCTTTGAGGACATCTAGTGGACCCCTGACAGTATGACCATACAAAAGTTGAAATGGAGAAAACCCAGTAGATGCTTGAGGTACTTCTCTATAAGCAAAAAGCAGAAATGGTAACCACTGATCCCAGTCTTTCCCCGAGTCTTTTACAAACTTTTTCAACATTGACTTCAGGGTTTTATTAAACCTTTCAACAAGTCCATCAGTTTGAGGATGGTAGGGACTAGTTTTGACCCCGGTAATTCCCAGAAGTTTATAAACCTCTTTCAATAAGTTTGAAGTGAAGTTCGACCCTTGATCTGTAAGTATTTCTCTGGGAATTCCCACCCTTGAAAACAGCTGAACCAGACAATTGGCTATTTGGCGAGCTTTAACTCGTCTTAATGGGAAAGCTTCAGGGTACCTAGTTGCATAGTCGCACACCACTAGAATGTATCTATGTCCTGAGCTACTCCTCTCCAGCGGACCAACAATGTCCATAGCAATACGAGAGAAGGGGGTGTCTATTACTGGCATAGGAATAAGTGGGGCTCTGTCACCTTTCTTACTCGGAGCTGTTAACTGACACTGCGGACATGATTTGCAGTATTGTACAGTATCTGAAAACTGTTGCGGCCAAAAAAACCGGCTTGACATTCTGGAGAAAGTTTTCACATATCCCAAATGACCCGCCCAAGGAGCTGAATGTGCCAACTGTAAAACTATTGGCCTTAAACTTATGGGAACTACTAACTGGTCACCCACTTTGCTACGACGATACAGGCGTTCATTCTTTATAATGAAAACTTCCCGAACTCCCTCTGTAATTTGTGTTGATTCTGTTACACACTTAGCAAAAAGAGACGATAAAGAGGGGTCCTGCCTTTGTAGTTGGACAATATTGCTCGGGATCACCAGTAGCTCATCAATGTCAGGTTCAGAAAGTAACTCAGCAACTTCTGTCCCCTTTACCCTCTCATGTCTCCTCTGCATTCTGCTTTTTCTTGGACATTGACGTGTTAGACCTTCCTCACCAGGAATTTCAGTGTTAGCAAAAGGTAACTCACTCAAACCAGGCACTGACTGAGACTTCCTAGAGCTAGACCTAGTGACGGCTAGCAGACCCTCACTTGAAGTATCTAGATCTTTCTGTCTTTGCCAACATGTCCCTGAGGAGAGGCATATCCCGACCCAATACAACCTGGTAGGGAAGTTTATCCATCACTCCTACAGTAAGTAAATGTTCCTGGTCATGCACTTGAAGGACAACATTGGCCATGGGGTAATCAACATCATCCCCATGAACACACCAGACTTTAACTTTACCAGAAAATGTGGTGTCTCTGGGAAGACAATCTTGTCTAACGAGGGTGCGGCTACTGCCTGAATCTAACAAGGCAACACATGGCTTTCCCTCAATGAAAACACAAATCGTGTGCTCCTGACCCCTAGAAGGTACAGCAGACTCAGGTTTTTCCCCCAGTACATCAAAACACTCTGGTGAAAAACACATGCAAGTTTTACTGACTTGTGGACCCGGGCAATCAGCCTTAAAATGACCAGTTTGGCCACAAGAGTGACAAACCAAAGGACCTCTTTGTTTAAATTCCCTGACACGATTATTGCCGCTGATCGGGGAACTGTCTTTGGGATATTTATGTCTATGTCCATTCCCAGCCCCCGACTTACCCACCATTAAGGGGCCTGAACTCTGTTTCAAAGTCATGAACCCTTTATGTGGGCGGCGAGCCGCAAGGAAAGCCTCCGCCATCTCTGCAGCTTCTTTTGAAGTGGAGGGGTTGCGCTCCTTCACCCAGGTTCGAAGATCCGGGCTGAGAACTCTCAGGAACTGCTCCAGCACCACGACATCTCCGATTTGCTCTCTTGTCCTCTTCTTTGGAACCATCCACTTTTCATACAGATCTTTCAGGCGTGTTCGCAGTTCCTTGGGTGTCTCGTCATCCCTCAACGATGTGGACCGGAACCTGGATCTGTAAGTCTCAGCACTTATTTCAAACTTCTCCAGTACAGCAGTTTTTACTTTATCATAGTCCATTGTGTCATCAGTGTCCATAGCTACATAAGCAGCTCTTGCTTTACCGCTGAGAAGAGGTGCCAGATGCAGGGCCCATTCTGTCCTTGGCCACTGACATCCGGTTGCAATTCTTTCAAATGTTGTCAAATAATGTTCAATATCTTCATCCTCACCATAGGGCTGCATCTTTGGACCTTTCCAACTGGTTGTTCTCAGACTGGATGCTTGTGGTTCCTCAGATGTGCTGGGAGGGCTTCGTCTCTGTTGCACCGATTGTGGCACCTTTGGTCGCACCGCAGGACCGGGAAGTGTCCCAGGATCAGCTACAGCACCCTCCAGCTGCATCTGCTGCTCTTGATGTTTCATTTGGACCTCCTGCTGAAGTTGACTGAACTGGTGTTGCATTTTCCTCCACCGACCATCTTGGATTTGTCTGTCGTGCTCCCATTTGGCTTCCTGGTCAGCATGCTGCTGCATCAGGCTTTTCAATAAAACTGAAAGTTCAGAAAGACTTTGTGCCTCAGGTCGCTGCTCACCGGAAGCTTCTGGTAGGCTTTCATCATCTTGGGCCTCCTCTGTGGAACCCTCTATTGGCCCCTGATGTCTTTTTGATTTGACTGATCTCTGCATTTCTGACACCTATCGGCCTGGAACCACCGCTGCCACCATTTGTAAAGTAGGTTAGGCTCAAGGGTCAGAAGTGAGCAGAAAATCAGGACCAGCCACTGCTTCAGTTTCTTCCAGTTATATTTTTTATTCAGTCATTTCTCAGACTTCTCCCCCAGCATTCAAAAACTCACTGGTTTTATACACATTTGGCACCACACCTGTGCTTAATTGGACACAGCCACCAAGGAACAGGTCAAACAAACAAATTCTAAACAAAGAAACACCAAAACTACAAATCAATTTACAAACTCCTACCTAATGAAATTATCTGCAAAATAAGTCACATGATCCAAAATAACTCTAAAAGATTATTTTTAAAGAAAAACAAACAAAGCAATACACAAAAGAAAAACCCTCTAATTGGTAGAACCCAATAAGGTAATCAATGACATCATCCAGCCACTTAATCAGGAAGTACTGGGTCGGCCCCTCCCACACTCCTGCAGATCTACAAGGGCAAATGATGGTGAATACAAAGAAAAAATAAATACACCTTGAAACAAATTCAACCCACAATCCAGAAATAATAACCAACCTAAACATAGATAGATCCTGCAACATAATGCTAACACAAACAAACCCGGGATAGTAAGTAAAGCAAAATTGCAATGTTTACATTAATTATTATAACCAACTATAAAATAAGTGAATGATAAAATATAAGGGACAAGTGGTGAACATCAACTGAACCACTTTGTCACATTTAAAACTAAAGAGGATCCTAATGAGGTTCCGACACAAGATGATAAACTGCTGATCCACTAGAAAAACAATATTTTCACAGTAGAAACAAAGATGAGAAAGAACTATACAGAGACTGATGTCAACTAGATCAATGAGCACATGAGAGGTGTAGACCTTCATGACCAAAACCTCTCAAGGTTCAGAGTCACGATCAGGTCCAAGAAGTGGTGGTGGCCCATCTCAAAAGCACACCTGTAAACAGGGTGATGGTAGCCTAGGAGATTGGAGTTTATCTGGTACTTGGTGGGTTGCCTGCTGGAACCCCCACTTTGTCTGTCAGTCATTGTGACCTTGATAAAGAGGACAATTCACCTGCCATGTCTGCCGGTGGTTGTCAGAGGAGCCGGTGGTGCCAGTGAATGACTGCCTTACTTCTGTCAAACTGTGCCAGGGAAGCTGTAGCTACAATATAGTAGCTTACTGCTGTCAGTGTGTGAATGGGTGTGTGAATGGGTGAATGGCTAAATGTGGTGAAAAGCACTTTCAAGTCATTTGGACTTGATAAAGAACTACACAAGTACAGGCCATTTACCTTTCAGATATTATTTTACAAATGTGTCGTAGGAGGAACGACCGATTTGCTCATCATGGGGTTGTGGCTTATTATCTTATGCAAAGGTTTGGTACAAGGTACAAGGTTATAAAAATAGATCTCAAATGGACACTTCTCTTCAAGATGTGACCAAGACACTCCGGGCCGGCCCCAGCCCCCATGGGGCCCTAAGCCAAATGTGGTTTTGGGGCCGTCTAGTTCTGCTAACAATGTGGACCGGCTGCAGTCAGCAGTCCAATCATTAGATCATTCACACACCTGCTATAAACCTATTGCATCTCTGGCTGTTTACATTATATACATGTGATACATTTATTGGCCAACTGTTTTATCAACCAGGTGATTTCTGGGCACCGATTTCCTTAATTTTGGGGGATCGTGATCTGCTGATACTTACATGTGAAGCCCATCTTATCCCCTAATCCAGGGGCGGGTAATTATTTTTTCCATGGGGCCACATAAGAAACTGAAAATATTGTGGAGGGCCGGGTCAAAACACTGAACTCACTTCTGCATATTTATTGTATTTCTTTATATCAAAAAGCAGTAAATAGTATTGTTTTGACAAGTGGGTAAGACTAGTACATGTTAAAGTTATGCAATGAAAAGTGAGGTTGCCTCCCAAAAGATGTAATTTATTCACACAAATTTCTCAAAACAATGGTAGATAAAATGTTAACATTTCTACTATTTGTGACTCATATGGGTGAACATTAACAAGGAAGGTAAAGGGAGAGGAACTCATTTCACCCTCCATTGTTCTGAGATCCTTAGAGCGCCTTGAAAACTCATGCAATGCTCCTAGCATGGCTGAGTCTCTGCACAGGTGATCTTCTTTCAGGGTATGCATGTGAGTGAGAGTGTTGCTCTCCAGTTGTCTTAAAATAAACTGCATCTTTCTCATGAAAGCCTTCACCAGGCTGTGCATTTCATGTACAAAGAGGCCCTTGCCTTGCAGCTTGGTGTTCAGTTCGTTCATCAGGGCAGTCACATCAACAGCAAATGCAAAATCTTCCATCCAGTCTTCATCTGAGAGCTCTGGGATGTCTTTGCCTTTCATCTCACAAAATTCTCGAATCTGTACTTTCAGGTCCCAGACTGTTTTTAGCATTTTGCCCAGGCTGAGCCATCTGACTGGAATGTGGTAGCCAATGTCACTAGGCTCCTCCAGAAGTGTGACAAACTGTCTGTGATTCAGTGCCCGCCCTGATGAAGTTTACTATTCTAGTAACATCAATAACATGGTTAAATTTCAGCACTGATTTGCACAATGAATGTTGGTGTATAATACAATGTAAAAATACCAATTTCTGATCTGGGTCAATTTCACTAATTTTATCCTGCATACGTTTTAAAAGTCCAACATTTTTTCCTGTAAGATTTGGACAACCATCTGTTTTGTCCCATTTCAGTCCCAACTTGTCCATACACGTATTTACTTCCGTGAAGAGATTGCTCCCTGTTGCCGTCCCTTTTAAGGACTGCGTAGCTGACAGCCCCTGGGTAATCTTGAAGTCCGGCATTATCCCACGGGCGAATATGAGTAGCTGGGCTGTGTCGCGGACATCACAGCTCTCGTCCAAAGCCAAGGAGAAAAAGTCAGAACTTGGCACTTCACATTGCAGCTGTAGCTCCAGGTTCACTGCAATGTCCTCGACATTGCAGGGGCTTCGAGTAAGCCCCTGGACAACGGGGCTTACTCGAATGGGGCTTTTTTTTTTTCAGGGCATATTAGCACTGCAGAGTCTACCAAGCACTCTTTCACAAACTCCCCCTCCAAGAATGTCTTGCTGTTTTTGGCTGTTTTGTGGGACATCACAAAGCTGGTCTTGCTTGCTGCATCTCTGGATCCGTGGAGCTTGGTAAAAACGCCTTACGTGTTCGCAGTTTAGCTAACAAAGCGTCTTTATTTTCGCCCTTTTTTGGCGTCAGTCAAGTTTTTATATTTCTTCCCGTGTTTTGTCTGGTAATGCCAATTCAGATTGTAGTCCTTAAACACGTCGATCTGCTCCCCATAAACTAAACACACGGCTTTACCTCCAACTTCAGTAAATAAATACTTAGCCATCCAATTTTTGTTGAAAATCCTACATTTGGAATCTACCTTTTCTTTTTTTAGTCTGAGCTGACATTTTGAGGGCTAAAGTCGTTTTCTGTTAACGTTCAATCACGTGCAAGTCTTGCATGAAAAAGAAAAACAGCAACTTCAGAATAAAAGCAGTTCAACTTTAGTCCATGAATTAGGTGAAATTAGAAGGTATGTTTATTTTGGAATTTCCGGTTAACCTTGCACAGCGGTTAGAGTCAACTTAGGGTTTGTGATCTGGGGCGTACAATGCCCAGGTCTGTCATACAGGCCAGAGTCTGTGGCCTGTATGACAGATCTGTCATACAGGCAAGTGTGTCCCGCGGGTCTGCACTAATCTTATCTTTGTCAGCAAAGGTTTATAAATCAGCCTCTGTCCTCTTCTCTGCAGTGAGAGGTTTGACTGACAGACCCAATTACAATTACAATTGTTACAATTAACAATATTCACCCCACTGTTGCAACTCGCCGACTTTCTTGCTATATTTAGCAACATTTCAGACAAAAACTATTCATATCAACCAAAATCAAAATCGGCAGGTCAGGCGTTTTAAAGATCAGTAACCAGGGATCGGCCAGAAAACTGCAATCGGTGCAGCCCTACACACATATTCATGACGTGAGGCCTGTTTTGTGTTGTCAGGGAGGAAGGACGCCATAAATTAACACTGGCACACATGCAGTTTCTCAAGCGATTCTAGGCTGGGAAGACCAAGTTTGGTCTATTCACATAGTTTATCAAGTTATTTCCCACAGGGAGAGGAAACACTAAAACTTTAAGAAAAACAAACTAGTATCTGGGGTGGTATGAAAAGGCTGGTGGAAAGTTGATAACACATAATTCTTTTAATAACTGTAATTTAATTAGTAGGACACAATTTAGTTAAAATTAACATGATTTGAACTAGTCTAACTTGTAGTTTTTATATTATCAAGCCCTAGTTTAGTGTCTAACTCATATTAAACTGCAATCAATGAATCAAATTTTATTTGTATGGCACATTTCAGCAGCAAGGCATTTCAAAGTGCTTTACATCATTAAAAACAAAAAAACACAGTCATGTAACATTGAATAAACAATAATAATAATAAAAAAAACATTAAAACCCGCATCCCTTTAGTAACTCTTTAGAACTTTAGTTAAAACGCCGTTTAACTGGGACTCTAACCCCTTTTTTAGCCATAAGCAGCTCTAAACAGGTGGGTTTCAAGTTAAGATTTAAAGGCACTCGGTGTTTCAGCTTTTTTACAGTTTTCTGGAAGTTTGTTCCAAATTTGTGGTGCATAGAAACTGAATGCTGCTTCTCCTTGTTTAGTTCTGGTTCTGGGGATGCAGAGCAGAACCAGAACCAGAAGATCTGAGGGGTCTAGACGGTTGGTACAGCAATAACAGATTTTTAATGTATTGTTTTGCTAAACCGTTGAGTGATTTATAAACTAACAACAGTATTTTATAGTCTATCCTCTGAGCTACAGGGAGCCAGTGTAGGGACTTTAAAACTGGTGTTATGTCTCTATCTTCCTGGTTTTAGTCAGAACAGCAGCAGCTTCTGGATCAGCTGCAGCTGTTTGATTGATTTATTAGTCAGACCTGTGAAGACGCTGCTGCAGGAATCAATACGACTAAAGATAAATGCCTGGATGAGTTTCTCTAGATCCTGCTGAGACATCAGTCCTCTGATCCTGGAGATGTTCTTCAGGTGATAGAAGGCCGACTTTGTGACTGTCTTTATGTGGCTTTGAAGGTTCAGGTAAAAGTCCACCACTTGTTATACATCTACAACTCTAGATCTATAACTCTAGAGTGTTCCTTTTTAGGTCCAAAAATAATAACGTCAGTTTTATTTCTGTTCATCTGCAGACAGTTTTGGCACATTTATCCGTTTGAAGTAGGGCTGTTGTAAACGAATATTTTAGTAATCGAGTAATCTGTCGATTGTTCTTACGATTAATCGAGTAATCGGATAAAAAAATATATAAAATGAAATATTGGTAAATCTGGCATAATACCGGTGTTACTATCAGATATCAATATCAGTCCAATTTTCCATATCTGAGCATCCATAACAGTTGCTATTTTGTAGTTTAGAAAACTAACCTGTAACAATAATAGCTCACTTTCTAAGTTAACCAGAAGAAAAGTTATAGAAAAATCTGAAATTATATTGAATTTAATAACAAAGAGGCAGGCTCACAAATATGCTTATAAAAAATGTCTACAATCCAGCTTTTAGTTTATATATTCATCTTCAGTGAGTTTAATAGATTAATTAAACTCACCTTAACCACCTAACCTGTCACGCTTTGGGTTTGAAAATACGGGAAATGCCGCCTGGAGTGGGAGGAGAGGGCGAATGAACGAACGTAAGACGGGGTGGAGGGGAGGAAATAGACCAGCGGACTGACGAACCGTTAGACCGGGGGACGAACACGGGGGGAAGCAATACGGGATATTTACGACACCTTCACTGGTCACACTCAGAAACTCATCTACCAGCCATGTACGATGCGCTCCGCCACCCGTTTCTTCAGACCGGGATATGAAATTTATTGTGCGGTTCGTCGGTAAAGCTACATTTACACGGTAAGCATCAGCTACTCAGCCGCCCGCCCTGTTCAGGCTATCCGCTCACCTCAGCGCTCTTCCCGCCGTTCGCTTTCAACCAGCAGCCCCGGAGGAGAAATGCTGCCGTACTCCAGGCATTCCCCCAGTCATTTTAAGGATGCTTATTGGTTCCCCAAAAACGATAAAAAGTCGGGCATTATCATCAATCAATAAAATCCCCACGGGCCAATCTTGAAGATTGGACTTTATGCCGCTGAGACTTAGCTTTTGTCAACAACTCAGAGGCGGAAGTGAGAGCTCCGCGCAACGCAAATGAAGTCCCGGCCGGAACACGGCGCGCTAACTAATAAAACATAAATTAACGAAGCTTCGAGGCAGGTAAATTTTCCTCGAGGAATTTTAGTAATCGAGGTACTCGAATCATTCGAGGAATCGTTTCAGCCCTAATTTGAAGCATCTATTCAGTGACTGGAGGGGTTCTACAGTCACTGTAGTTTAGTCTACAATGACTGCTAAACAACTAGTAGCTCAGTGTTCCAACATCCGCAAACGGCAACTGCTATCACAACTTGAGATTGACGAGGTACAACACAAGTGCTACGGCAAGGGGGAGGAGCCTGGATGTCAGGACAGGGCGGAGTTAACTACAACTACCCCAGAGACTGGGTATGTAGCCCCAGTAATGAACGAACCATCTGAGCTGAACGAGACAGCAGCTGACCTGAGAGAGAGAATCGTGGCCCGAATGAACACCAGACAACCCCAATGCCAATTACAGCGGCTGAGTGAAGTACCATCAGAAAGTCTCATTGAAGATGTGAATGCAGCATTGAGAACAATCCCTACCAACACCATAACTGAAACCAGTGAACTGATATACAACTCAGCCTCAGTGATCTTTGAGATGCTTGGCTATAAGAGCAACCATGAGACCCAATATCCACCATGGAAAAGACGGTTAGAGGCTAAGATCAAGATAACAAGGAGGGAAGTGAGCCAACTGTCAGAGCTCCAAATGGGTGCAATGAAAAGATCAGTACCTAAGAAGTACAGCCAGATGCCCATACCTGAAGCACTCGAAACTGCCAAACAAAGGCTCCAAGCCTTGGCCAGCCGCCTAAAGAGATACACAAGAGAGAATGAATCCAGGAGGATTAACCGGCTCTTCTCCACCCAACCAGCTAAAGTGTACTCTCAATGGCAGGGTAATAACAGCAGAGCAGACCCACCAAGGCTGGAGACTGAACATTACTGGAAAGGCATATGGGAAAGGGAGGCGTCCCACAACAGCAATGCACAGTGGCTAACCTCTCTACGAGAGGACCACAGCAACCTCCCTGAACAAGCCCCGGTAACCATCACTGTGGCAGATGTCCAAGAAAGAGTCTCGGGTATGAAAAACTGGACAGCACCAGGGCCTGACATGATCCATGCCTACTGGCTAAAGAAACTCACTGCCCTCCATGAGCGACTGGCAGCTCAACTGAACCAGCTGCTACAGAATGGGACTCACCCATAATGGTTAACTGAAGGGCGCACAATCCTGATCCAGAAGGATCCCTCAAAGGGTTCAGTCCCATCCAACTATCGGCCGATAACCTGTCTCTCTACAACATGGAAGCTCATGTCAGGCATCATAGCAGCTAAGATAAGCGGGTACATGGATAAATACATGAGCACAGCACAGAAGGGCATCGGCATAAATAGCAGAGGAGCCAAACACCAACTCCTTGTAGACCACACAGTCGCCCGAGACTGCAAAACCCGACACACCAACCTGTGCACCGCTTGGATTGATTACAAGAAAGCCTATGACTCAATGTCACACACTTGGATCATTGAATGCTTAGAGATGTACAACATCAATAGGACTCTAAGAGCCTTCATTGCAAACTCGATGGGGCTGTGGAAAACCATCCTTGAAGCCAACTGCAAACCACTTGCACAAGTGTCCATCAAATGTGGCATATACCAAGGAGATGCTCTGTCCACTGCTGTTCTGCATAGGCCTGAACCCCCTTAGCCAAATCATCAACAAGACTGGCTACGGATACCGACTCAAGAATGGGGCCACCATCACTCTCCTCCTCTACATGGATGACATCAAGCTGTACGTCAAGAGCGAGCGAGACGTCGACTCACTGATCCACACCACCAGGATCTACAGCACTGACATTGGGATGTCATTCGGACTAGAGAAGTGTGGTCGGATGATTACAAAGAGAGGGAAGGTCGTCCGCACAGAAGGGGTCTCACTCCCAGAGGGAACAATAGCAGACATAGAGCACAGCTACAAGTACCTGAGAATACAGCAAGCAAATGGCAACCTCGATGAGGTCACAAGGAAAGGAGCCACAGCCAAATACCTCCAACGAATAAGGCAAGTCCTGAGAAGCCAGCTCAATGGCAAGAACAAGATCCGTGCAATAAACAGCTATGCCTTGCCAGTAATCAGATACCCTGCCGGAATAATTAGCTGGCCAATGGAAGAGATGAAGGCCACGGATGTTAAGACTCGGAAGCTACTAACCATGCATGGAGGGTTCCACCCCAAATCCAGCACCCTGAGACTGTACACGAGCCGTAAGGAAGGAGGCAGAGGACTAGTGAGTGTGAGAGCCACTGTCCAGGATGAAACATCCAAGATCCATAAATACATCAAGGACAAAGCCTCAACGGACGATGTGCTCAGCGAATGTCTCAGGCAATGGGGAACAGAGGACAAGGTGCTGGAGGTACCATCATGGGAGGACAAGCCCCTACATGGGATGTACCACCGACAAATAACTGAAGTGGCTGATATCAGGAAATCCTACCAATGGCTGGAGAAAGCTGGACTCAAGGACAGCACAGAGGCCCTCATCCTGGCTGCCCAGGAACAGGCCCTAAACACCAGAGCAATAGAGGCTCAGATCTACCACACCAGACAAGACCCAAGGTGTAGGTTGTGCAGGAGGCCTCTGAGACAGTCCAGCACATAACAGCAGGGTGCAAGATGCTGGCAGGGAAAGCGTACATGGAACGACATAACCAAGTGGCGGGCATAGTGTACAGGAACATCTGTGCAGAATATGGACTGGAAGCCCCGAGGTCAAAGTGGGGAACACCCCCAAAGGTGGTGGAGAATGACCGAGCTAAGATCCTGTGGGACTTCCAGATCCAGACAGACAAGATGGTAATGGCGAACCAACCGGACATTGTGGTGGTGGATAAAGAACAGAGGAAAGCCGTTGTAGTGGATGTAGCAATACCAAGTGACCACAACATCAGGAAAAAGGAGAAACTGGAGAAATACCAGGGCCTCAGAGAGGAACTGGAGAAGGCCTGGAAGGTGAAGACCACAGTGGTGCCTGAGGTCATCGGGGCCCTCGGGGCAGTCACCCCCAAACTGGAGCAGTGGCTCAAACAGATCCCAGGAACAACATCAGACAGCTCAGTCCAGAAATGTGCAGTTCTAGGCACAGCCAAGATACTGGAGGAGAACCTGAAGCTCCCAGGCCTCTGGTAGAGAGAGAGAGAGAGAGAGAGAGAGACCACCCGCAGAGGGTGAGAAGGGAATTTTTTAATTATTATATTTTTTATTCTATATTAATATATTTATGCTTTTATTTCTTATGTCAGTTTTGGTCCTCCATAGGAAACAAGATGGAGGCAATTTCTTCCTGCCAACTGTTGCCATTTAATTGTTACGACTTTCTGGTTTAAATGAGAACATAGTTTTAATAACAGATAAAACTCTTTATTACATTTATTACAATTAACTTTCTTGTTTTAACGAGTTACTGTCTTTATTTCCCAGCGCAGTCAGTTAAGCGCCTCTTGTGATTTTTACGAGAATAGCAGGTTTAACATATTATTTAAATAATAAAAGAAGGAAAACTGGGCGATATTCTGTTCTTGATGCTGAAAATTAAAAAAAAAATCTAACAAAATTTTGATAAAGATGATCAATGTGAAAAGTTTAGGACATTTTATGTAGTTTTTATTTAATCAGTAAAACCTGAAAAGAACAGTTTGTTTCATAAAACAACCAATAAAAATAGAGAATGGACCAAAGAAATGGTTTAAACAAAAACACTCAGTTTCTGCTGCAGCTGCCATTCATTTAAAAATCCCAGAGAAAAAATCTGTTTGTCCCGTTGTTTCAGATTTTATCTCCAGAAGCTGCAAACATTTATGGTAAAACATGGAGATGACATTTAAGATTAACTTTTACATTTCTGCAGCCTGAACGCTTGGCTGTAAAACGTTTCCTGTTTTTTAAACGATCCTCTTTTCATTTTTGACTAAATAATAGCCTTATAGTCTATTATTATTTTGTAATGGTTTTATTATAAATAATAATTTTCCCTCCAAGAAGCCAGATTTTCAACATCCAGACTTTCTGAATAAATTTCTTTGGACGTTGATCTCAGTCTTAGTTCCATCCTGAACTAGTTTTAAACAGAATCCTCCAAAATTGAGGCAGAACCGGCGTTTTGGTCCACAACAGGTTCAGTGATGGACCGGCACGCAGCGGCTACAAGACACCACTGGAAAACATCCATTCAGTCAAAAACAGGACAGCAGGAGAGACCTAGACCCAACTGTTAAACTCACAGCTGCTTCATAAAACCAAATAAACTCATAAAGTTTCACTGTTTACATTACATAAAAACACACAGCCTGGTTTTCTCACCGTCTGACATGAAATCAGGTTTTCCTGTTTCAGTCTGGATTAACAAAATGATTTTTGTTTGTGTCTAAAAATGAGACTTTTTACAGAATATCTTAATTTTCTTCATATTCAGAAGTTTCAACTTTTTCCCAGATATCTGGTGGAACCACCTTTAAACCAAGATTTAGCTCTCAGTTATCTCCAAACATTTTAAATCAAAATCTGCCTGTTTACAGCCACTGTTGGTTCATTGTTGCTCTTGTTTGTACGCAGAGATGCGCCTGGTCACGTCACGTGTGTGAGCGCATGCTAGAGGGGTCGGGGTCAGGGGTCGGGGTCAGGGTCAGGGCCAGGGGCCCGGGGAGCATCCGGCAGCCGTGAACCGCCGCAGAGTCTCAGGGTGACTAATCTGCTGTTTCTTTTCCAGGAAGGCAGGAAGTTTCCGAGCTCTGAGTTTCTGCAGAATTTAAGCAGCAGAAAAATAAACATTAAATGTTTGGAGGCCAAAACTGAGAGAAACGAGATTCAGGTCAAAAGTAAAACTGTAAAAAATTTACAGCAATAATTTGGTTTATTTAAGAAAATATTTAATTCACAAACTAAAAATTTAGTATGAAAGCTAAGTATTTAGTTTTCAATTAAAATATTTAGTTAGGAAGCTAAATATGTATCTCCAAAAAAATAAACATTTAGGTCTGAGTTAAATTTCATATTGGATTTCAGTATTTAGTTGTGAGGTAAATATGTAGCTAACAATCTAAATATTTAGTTTCCAGACTAAATATTTAGCTTTCAAATTAAATATTTAGTTTAGAAATTAAATGTTACATTTGGAAAATAAATATTTGGTTTGGGATTAAATATTTAGCTTCCTAGCTAAATATTTAATTTGAAACCTGTGAAGTAAATATGTATTTTGGAGCGCTGATATTTATAAATGTATTAATAAAGTGATGAAAGTATGACTTTGAAAAATGAACATCTCGGCCTGTTACGATAAATCAATTAATCGCACGATAAATTAACATCATTGACTTCATTTGATCGTTTCTTCCTGCCTTTTTCTGTTTCTGTTGATGAAAACGTCTGAACTCCACTGACCCTCCCTCCATCGTTCCTCAGTGTCAGGAGGACAAATATAGCATCAGACATGCCCACCTTCTCTATCTATGTTTTATTTCCACTTTGGTTTTATATTGTTTAGTTTTTATTCAAGTGCATTTATTGTTGACGTGACTGAGAGTCCATTTTATTTTCGTTTTTGGTTGTTTTGTTTATTTTATTCACCAGTTCCAGTTTTAAATGTTCATTTGAAAATTAAGTGCATTTATTTTTGTCAGGATGTTCCTGCATTATTATGTCATTACCATTACATCAGTTTAAAACAGTCTTCAAACAATGTTATTGTTTATCACAATAATTTTGAGACAATTAATTGCTCAGCAAAATGTATTATTGTGACAGGCTTATGAATACCCACGTTTTTTCTTTATGACATAAACCAACATATTTCTTTCAGACGAGACAGAAATGGGGCTGTTTCACCACAATAACAGAAAAACTTATGAAAGAATGAAACTGGGAATCATGGAGGTGGCAGTATCATGCTGTGGGGCTGGAAAACTGAAGCTAAAACTTTGACTATGCAGCGCATTTCAAGAAATAAACCACAAAGACATTCAATAAACAAAAATATCAAATACACAACATTTAAAAATATAAAAATGTGTTTTGCTTAAAACAAAAATTAATTCAATAGAAAATGAACATCACCGTAAAACCAACCGGAACGTTTGAAATGAAGCGAGAAATTTAGTTTTTCTTAAAAGTTCTTAATGTCAGTTTTAATCTAACAGTTTCGCAGAAACTAGAAGTGAGTTCAGAAGAAGAGGAACCGAGACGAGTGGGCCGGGATTCACATCCAGGACGGTTCTCATGCTCCGGTCCCGGATGTCCTGCTGGTTGTCATGGAAACGAGGGGATGTGAATCCCACCTGAAGAGCTGCGTGCGGTCCAGTAGAACCGGGCCACCAGGAGGACAGGGGAGCTCATCTGCACATCAACATGGCCGCCACTACGGCCAGCAGGACCAGGGCCGGCACCAGCAGGAGGCCCGCGTAGAGGAGCCACGGCTCCGAGTACCGGCGCCGCTCATCTGCACACAGAAACACACAGCTGGAACTACGGCATGCTGGGAATTTAACTACGGCTCACAGAAACACACAGCTGGAACCACGGCATGCTGGGAATTTAACTACGGCTCACAGAAACACACAGCTGGAACCACGGCATGCTGGGAATTTAACTACGGCTCACAGAAACACACAGCTGGAACCACGGCATGCTGGGAATTTAACTACGGCTCACAGAAACACACAGCTGGAACCACGGCATGCTGGGAATTTAACTACGGCTCACAGAAACACACAGCTGGAACCACGGCATGCTGGGAATTTAACTACGGCTCACAGAAACACACAGCTGGAACCACGGCATGCTGGGAATTTAACTACGCCTCACAGATACACACAGCTGGAACTACGGCATGCTGGGAATTTAACTACGGCTCACAGAAACACACAGCTGGAACTACGGCATGCTGGGAATTTAACTACGGCTCACAGATACACACAGCTGGAACTACGGCATGCTGGGAATTTAACTACGCCTCACAGAAACACACAGCTGGAACCACGGCATGCTGGGAATTTAACTACGGCTCACAGAAACACACAGATGGAACTACGGCATGCTGGGAATTTAACTACGGCTCACAGAAATTCTAAAAATGTCCATTTCAGCAGGAATAAAAATGAAAGTTGCTAAGAATGACATGTTGATGTTGCATCTTTTCCAGCTGCTGAAATGAAAAGTAATAATGATCCTGATTTTATTTAAAACCTTTTTTGCATCAGACAGGAAACCTGCATGCATCTCTAATGTTCAGCTAGAACCAGTGAATTTATTCTTCTGTTTTTGAAGGATTCACCTTGAAGCTGATATCTACCCGCCTGCTGGCTGTGGAAGGAGCTGCTGGTTATCAGGACGTCCTGCAGCCTCAGTTGGCAGCCATATTGCCCGTTGCCGCTCAGATGGACGGTGGCAGACAGAGTGATGGTGCCGTTGGCGGCGCGGCGCTCTGAGGGGGCGGAGCTCTGCATGACGCAGCCGTTTCTGGTCAGCGTCAGAGTCAAACCCGGATCCTGCGACACGGTGACCTCACAGCGCAGCAGGGAGTCATGGTGGCTGGAGAGGTTAAAGGTCATGGTGTCTGAAATGACACACTGTTGCTTTAAAGACGAACTTTAGTTGATTCCTTCTGTTTTCTCTGTGATTTAGGTAAAAAGATGTAAAGGTTTTTTTTAAATGTGTTTTAAATTTTAATTCAGGGTGTACAAACTTTTTGTCCAAAATTGTTGAGTCAAAATCCCCCAAATTAAAATTGAGCAAATAAAGTCGTCAGATTTAATTTATTTTTGTAGAAATGTAATTTTATTCATTCTAGTTTCAAAGGGTAGAAAGAATTTCTTCACATTTGATGAATTTACGGAAAAATGTCTAGTTATCAAATTTGGTTCAATATCACAAATTTATTCTGTGTTATTTAAACAGGATTTGTGTCATTTTATTTCAAACTGTTTGCTATATTCAGCTGAGTTTAATAAATTAAACAAGTTGACTTTTCAGTGAAAGTGTCTGGATAAATATGATTCTACTTATAAGATGCCAACAGTCGTTATTATCTGCAATAACTCTTTGAAGAACCTGAATTAATTTGAGCTACAACATTTCATTTCCCTCTGGCACCAACACATTATTTTTCAAATAAAATTTTGAATTGAAAAGCTTTGTGTTGTACTTAATGTTTTCCATTGTAAGAAAAATAATGTTTGTATTAATTTTACCGTGATTAAAAATAAAAAGTTTTAGGTCAGTCTTGAGCTGCAGATTGAGGCCCTAAAAAATAAGTCCAAGGATCACGTATGGCCCCCGGGCCGCACGTTGTACACCCCTGCTTTAATTCATTAGCAGATGATTGAGTTTGGTTTTCTGAGTCTTAAATTCAGGACACCAGGAATCTACTTTCTTCATTCTCATATTTCTGTCTGTAATTCGCCCGGCTGCTCGGTCAGCTTCGTTAAAACTCATCATTTCTATAAAATCCTGCTGGAAACAAACGTCTCAGGCAGCAGAGAGGTTGGGACTCTACCGTGGACGATGAGCGTGGTTTTGTTTCCCTTCAGCCTGAAGCTTCTTCTCCTGTCGGTTCTCATGGACAGTTTGCACTCGTACGTCCCGCCGTCGGACCACCGCACCTCCTTCAGCTCAATGGATTTGTTGAAACTGGAGGAGGTTTTGTTCTCGTTAAACGGGAGCTGTTTCCCATCGACCTCCCAGTACAGGACGGGCTGGTTGAGGAGCTTCTCATGCTGGGAGTCCAGCAGCTGGCAGGGCAGCAGGACGTCCTGGCCCAGCGGGCCGGCGACCACCGCAGGCTGCTGCAGGGAAAACTCGGCCCTGGCAGCTGGAAAACCACCACAGAAAGCTGAGAGACAAGGATGGAGACAGAGCAGCCTGTAAAAAACACCATCTTTACTCAACTGAAGGTTAACAAAACAGCCAAGGATATTAGAGCTCTGGAAAATGTCTGCAAAAGTTAATTTAGGGAAAGCTATGTGTTTTATTTCAAAGTTAGCTAAAATGGTAAGCTAAACATTAGCTTTGCTATTAGCGGCTAACTTCCTGTTCAGCTGAAGCAGAAGAGCTCTACTGGGAAACGAAGACGTAAACATGGTGAGAAATAAACCAGCAGTGGAAATCAACAGGTTTCATCTGTATCTGGGTCAGTTTGGTTTAAACTGACGTGGATCAAGCATCCTGTGGTGAGCAGCGCTCATCCTGGGAGCCAGTTTCTAACGGTCAGAGTTCAGCAGAATCTGACTTTCCCCCAGCAGTCTGGAGAAAACAGAGCAGAAAAGCTGCATCTGACGGAAAACCAGAGGAAATGGAATAAATCCCCAAATTCAGCCAGTTAAAAATGAACTTTAATGCAGATTTTACATATTTAGTTTTGAAATGTTTGGAAATAAAACCTGATTGAAGAAAACCAGGAGTGAAGAAGTCTAGAGATTAAATCTTCAGCACAATTTCTGATATTTATGCAGATTATAGTGAATTTCTATGTCTGACCTATTATTTATAAGTAATATGTAAGTACCCCTTTGGGTACTTTACACATCTAAATCCAATTATCCCATCATTTTTAAATCCTCTGAGGTTTTTTTAAAATCATCAAGATTAAGATTATGGTTACATTTAAACTGTTGAATCTCTGAAAAGATTCCTGAAATCAGAAAGATTTCAGTTATATAATGTTAGTTTCATTCTAATCTCAGAGTTTCGCGTCTCTTGGTCTTTATTCCTGGTAATTAGCTCAAAACTTTTTTAATCTTTTAAAAGCTGTAGCTAAACTGTGGTGTCTCTGTGTGAACTGGAAGCCATGTTGCATGTTTTTCTCTTAGGTGGATTATTTTAACGACCTTGTTAACTGTTTTTTGATAAATCTGCAATGCATCACATTCAAACTGCAGAAAGCTGCAGCTCGACTCTTACCAAGCTAGAGAGTTCACATTACTCCAGTCTTCACTTCTTCTCAGGCTGCCAACTAAATGTCACAGCTGCTGCTGAGCAGTGACCACTCACACCTGATCATCATCACCCTGATCACCAGCTGCTGCCATATAAGGACGGATCTTCCCCCTGCACGGTGTCAGATTGTTGTGAAGCCCTCAGTGGTAAAACCTTCAGGAAACTACAGCTAACTGCCCAGTAACTAACCTGTCTGTCTCTTCCTTCTGCCTAGTTGCCTCTCCTGTCCCCGATCCGGACCCTCTCCACTGGATAAGGACCTCCTGGCTTTGACCTCCTGTCTGTCTGACCCTGAGATCTGGAACCGCCTGACCCTGATTTGGATTCCCTGGTTCTGACCCTGGCCTGTCTGACTGAGAACAAGTTTATTTCCTAATAAACTGTTTTTGTATTCTCTGTTCAGTCCCTGCGTCCATCAGTGCCTGATTGTGTCACTAAATGTTGGCTGCCAGCTAATGTTAGCTAAGGTGAGCTAATGTTAGCTAACACGAGCTAATGTTAGCTAACATGAGCTAACGTGAGCTAATGTTAGCTAACATGAGCTAATTTTAGCTAACATGAGCTAATGTTAGCTAATGTTAGCTTTTTCTTAAATGCTCTTTAAATGAAATCTTTCTACTTTCAGTAGAAAGGTTTCATTTTTACTTCTAATTTTCAGCTGTTGCACCTCAGTTGTGATGTTCTCCCATTATTCTTATGTTGATTATTTTAAAACACATAACGTAACTAAAACAAACCTGAAGACCAAAGAAACTCATTCAGATTGTCTGGACAAGTGATGAGAATAACATGGACATTTTGACTTCTTGGAGGGACAATATGAACAAACGAGGTCTGCATCAGACTATTGGAGTCAAAAATGAATCCAGGAACAAAAACTGTGGAAAACAGGAAAGGAAACTTTCCCTCTGAATGGAAACAAGAAGTGGGACGGAGATTTTTTCTGTGGCATTTTTAAATTGATCACAGCTGCATTGTTTAATGGCCGCCTGCCTCATGTGAGGACTAAATGAAACTGAATATATCTGTAGGATTAAAAGACTTAAAAAGCAGCAATAATATGATTTATCTGCTCTATTTAATGTGGAGTCAGGTGAAAATTCTACTGAGGCATTTTTTGTTCTTTTTAATAGTTTTTGAAATTCAGACTGTTATAGGTACAATGTAAATAAGTTATTTATGGCTGTCATATCTTCCCATAGGGAATAACATGAACAGACAATCCCACTGCATCATCATTCATATATTATCACTTTAATAATTTTGCTGTTGCTGGAGTTGAGCTGCGGTTCAGAGCGGACAGACTGGCAGTCGGGCCGACCGGGGCCTGTCCCGGCGGGCTGGTGCGTTTGGGGCCCGGTGGTTAACGAGCTTTCACGTTCGCCTCGGCGTCACGCAGCACCTTCTTCATTTCGTGGCGCCACTAAAGCCTCAAACTATTCCAAATGTCTTCTCTCCCATGAACACTTTAAACATGAACAAGCGTGCCAGCGGCCAGAGCAGAATCAGTAAAACCCGTCCCATAAAGCTCAGGCTACCAAGTCAAACTGTGATAAACTATAATATTGTTGGTTTGAGACCATTTTCAGTAATAAAATATTTTCAAAGACATTTTAAATGTTCAAAATAAACAAAACAACAGAAACTACAAATAAAATGAATTATGAAGTCCTGCTGTGGTTTTCTTTCTGAAACTCTACAGTTAAAAACACAAACATCCTTTTTTTAGGTTGAAAATATTTTAAGTTGTGAAAACTTGAAACAATTTAATGAATCCAGAAAAGTGATGTAGTTTTTTACATTATTTATTGAGTTCTCAGTACTTCTGTGTCTAAGTTTGTTTGTTTTTTTTACTTTTGTTGTGAAAAGCAGGAAAACCAACTTTTGGAGTTGGTGTCTGATTTTGTTAGGAAAGTTTTGCATTTATTTAATTAGATTTAAATGGTTTAGGAATCTCTTGTTAGCATTAACTGTTGGATAAATGACCTGAAAACTAAACACTAGAATAATTTAAGGAATTCTTCCCCAAATGGGTTTTACATAATTAGTATCTTCTCCAAAGATGAAATTGTTGAGTTAAAGCCCAAAACTTGAACATTTCCTGAAGTTTTCTGAGTTACTTTCTCTTTTTACAGTGTA